>NC_135902.1:3136521-4336521 GCF_964194155.1 Cetorhinus maximus | reverse complement strand
ATCATAAAGTAGAACACAAATAAATATTAATGCTTCTTCAAAAAAAAAACGTGATTTGTGGTGACTGTGGTCAACCATTGATGAAAGGAATCTAAAACAGGGCTTATCGTCTGCGTATTACTTGTTTCAGGCAAGAGCTGTGATCTTTGCAAAAGTCTTTACCAATATGGGAAATAGCAAAATTCCAGCATAGAAAGTATTAATACATAGCATCCAGCAACTTGAATGCTTAGGCACCCGTTTAATGTCTTCAAAATAGGCACAGCTCTAATGAAAAGTGTCATCTGAAGCAGCACTAGTTAGAAATGATTCATTCATGCTGGCATCATTGAATTGAACATTTCATTTAGGACACTAAATGGAAGTTCAATAAAACAACTTTGCATTTTGTCAACTGATCCATGGGGAGTTGTGCCAAGAAAGGCCTTGGTTGTTCGACCTCAGAGATGATATGTGATGACAATATCAAGTTTAACATCAGAAATGTAACCATAAGGTGAGCCAGATAAAGATGATGGATAGTGCCTGCAGCTCTGAAGTTGACTAATGATACGGGCTTAAAATGTTACTATATCCAGTAAGCTTCTTTTTGATTTACCATCAGACAAAATAATAAAGCTGGCTTAAATGAGCGGATAGATGTTTAAAGAACAATCCTTTTCATAACAGCCTCAGTGATTTTCTTTGAAAAGCTCCTTTTAACAAGACACCATTCATTTGTTAGAAAACTGGAAGAAGAAAGTGAAGTGAGGTGGAATTGTTGAGCTAAAGTCAGCCAGGCAGGTAGAGACAGACACTAAAGTAAATATAAAATGAATTTTACCAATGAGTAGTACCAGTAATTACAAGTTACACTTCCTTTAAAGCGGTGCCAGAGAATAGGTTGAATGTATTGGGATAACATATACTCAAGCAATTTGTGAATCTGGGACATTTTGAAGTGTGAATCTTTGCAGAAACATCAAAACATTAAGTGGTTAACCAAGTTTACCATTAAAGCATTTGTCAACCATCCAGCTGAATGATAAATGGAAGCCTCCATCTGGCAGGTAGACACACTTCAACTGTAAAGCTTTATTCACGCAGTAGGTTGGGTGCTTCTAACTCCTGGTGGTGTATGAGGGGGAGAAAAAGTAATTGGTCGAGGCTTTAAAGTGTCGTAGTATAGATTTTAGTATATCAGTGACAGTATGAACCACAGAACAGCCTGTTTTTTAACATCTGATTAGGGAGAGCATTAAGTTTCATTCATGCCCTTTATAAAATTGTGATTCAACCTGATGACACCTTCAAATAAAGTGAGATCGTCCCTCTGGAACTCTGCTGAGTTATTCACTTTCATAATCACTGTCAACATAATATGCTATGGCAGGGAACACTACAGTACCAACGTGTGCCCTTCTGCAGACACGTCTATTGAGAGAAAGTTTCTGAGCTCCCACTGCTAGCAGAGAATTTCATCCATCAGAAGCATGTATCAGGAATGTACGGGCATGCTGCCCAAGTTTTCTGTCCATTAGATCTAATAGATAGGTAATCAGGGGCAGCACACATTTGTATCTCCAGTACTTTTGGCAGGCAGCCATCCTTGCTCACAGTGAGAAGCAGGGAATCCTCTGTGCTTCTTTAAATGCACCAATATGAAAACAAAATTGAATTCATACCTACGCTAAATGATCTATATCTCGATATTAAATTTATGCAATCTACAGAGGCGGAAGAATTTGTTCATGTGGCTCTGCATTTGTACCTTAATAGTGCACCAAATATTTTATACATCCTGGCCGATAATAACTGCATAAGCTCTTTGAGTCACAGGTTTGGAAATGTACTTTATTATAGCTCAATGATAAGCACACTGTGTCAATTAATTCTGAGGAAATAGATTGACTTTCCTTTACACTGATCCAACTGCTTCAAAATGTTGTGTGAGTCAGGCATGTTTTAAATATAAGTTTACTTAAAAACTTGGCCAATTTACAGACCCCTGATCTCAATATTTGGGTGTCACAATATTCTATTTCCTATTCGGTTTTCCATTGAGCTCAATCTGTGGCCAGGAAAGAAATAGATTCACACTACACAGTTTTAAGGTTGAAGGTCCTTCTAAAGACACATGAAAATTACATCTTAGATGTCAATTCGATGGGACAAAATGGTATCGTGCCAAATAGAATTTCCCCGTCACAACTTATTTCAGAAAAATAAATTTGGCCCCAATATCTGGATCACCTTGGAAATTATGTGTCTGAGTAACATAACAAAGGAATCACTGACAAGTCCAAAATAAAGCGCAGAGCCTTATCTCTGCTATGAGATAGATAGGAACTTAATTTTCCATTGGATAAGATCTTCAAGTTCAAATTATAAATTGTAAGAAAATCACCATTAAAGTGACATGGTTACAAGGTAACCAAGGTTGGGAAATAAATTTTCCAGGAGACACAACATTTTGAAAAGACATGCAGTATAATCAGTTTACTGCCCTTCCCCCATTACTGCTATGATTGAGATTTCATGCTGAGCCTGTAGCTAGCCACAGGGTCCATGGTTTTCAGCTTCAGTTTGTTCCTGGCCAGAATATCAGCCATCTGGGCTGAAGAGCAAACCTCTGTTGCTTCTGGATTTTATGGTGTCCTAGCACCTTTGTATCCTGCCACTGACTCTGTACACCTCCTGGACCTTCGTTACTACCACAACACCTCTATCAATGTGTCCTCCAATATGAAATGCCCCTTGGGTGCCTACTCCAACCTTTCAGTATTCCTCGACCTTCCTGCTCTCTTGCACCATCCCAGGCTGGATCATGTGTAAGGCAAGCCTACAGTTTCCTTCTGTGCCTCTCCTGGCATCCTCCGACAGGCTCAGCGAGGCACCTGGTTCTGGCTCATTATAAGCAGCAAGCCTAATTTCCCCATCCCACTCTCTCAGCGACAATCCCATCGAGTGTGCCCTTTGGGGGCTAATCTGGCCAATCACACCAGCCAACAGACAACAGCAACTTATATTTATATAGCACCTTTAACAGAATAAAACATCCCAAACCTATTCACAGGAATATTTTAAAACAAAATATGATACCAAGCCACATAGGGAACTATTTGGAGCAGATGACCAAAAGTTTGGTCAAGGAGGTAGATTTTAAAGGAGTGTCTTGAAGGGGAGGCAGAGAGGTTTAGGGAGGGAATTCTAGAGCACAATGGGTTTGATGTTTTGGCCCACCATCACATTTGACTTTGAGACTAGTTTCTGCACACATTTAATCATTTTCTTCAGATCCATAATTCTATCAGATCTGTGTGAAGAATGTTTAACTCAAATCAGAAAACATTCAACAATAAGAGTGAAAATAAATAGTGATGAGAGACTCAATAAGTTGGCAACACTATAACGTGTTATGGTTAAAACCATAGCCTTGGTGTAAGTGGTGAAAGGATCTGGCAAATTATAATACAAATAATGTAACTTGGATACAGCTCAAAATATTCATCCACAATAAGAAGGCATTTTCTACCTCACACACATTTTCTGGGCATGGAATTATCTTTCTTCAGTTATGGTGGCCTATCTTAAAGCCAAATTCTCCTTGATTATGTTATGTTCAAATTCTTTAATGCACTGAAGTTCCTGTACATGTTACACCATGTTGATTATAAATCTGTTGTCATTGTATTCCACAATTTTTTATTCATACCAGACAATAATCAAATAAATGCTACCAGCAATCTTGCATTGAAGTGATCGAATAATATAGTTCTCATTACTGACCACATTGAGTAGAATGAGATAATTAATTACATCGTTCATTCATAACATGTTATAGTGTTGCCAATGGTTTGTTTCATAATTCAGTCCTAATTTTTATTATATTTGCCTTTTTGGAACTATCTTGAATTAAATTTTACATGTGACTGTGCCTCCTTGGTTTCATCAATTGAATCTCTCCAAGTTTGTTCAGGTTAATAGACAGAATATAGCTTTGATTAACACACATTCCTATGACCCCGTGGCCAGACTGAATTAAACTGCTTGCCTGAAAAGCCACAAACTGTCTGAGCCTCAGGTAACTGTACAATGACCACTCTGCTATATATATCTATACAGTAGGCTCAGTGGGACACCTTGTACACTCAACCCACTCATCCCTCACACATCAAATTTAAACTGAATCGTTGGTTAATCGAAACTTAAGACAATATTTATCACTGCAGAGACGACATAGTCAGAACCGGGCAATCTGCGTGTTGCACAAATGGATTTCCAAAAGGACTTGGAGTATTCATTAATGGTTGTAAATTAAATGTAAATTAAAAAGCAATGGTTTTAATGCACAATGTTATATTGGCAAATGTTTAACACATTTTAGCCCGTTCCATTAAAAGGGAATTCTTTGCAGTGTTCATGGGCAGTGGCTGGCCTGTGTTTGGCCAAGAAAGCTGGGGGATTACAGTCTTGCTTCACTTCATCTGTTGTGTTAGGAAACATGGCCTTAAAAAAAAGTCAGATGACTTTACTACAATACCCAGAAAGCTACACAATTCACTGAACCGACCACATATAAATATATATATGTAATATGTATTAAATATAAACATGCAGCATTTCAGTCATCAGGCTGATGAATTGTCCTTATCCAAGATTTTTTAATGTTATATCTGATGTCCTTCCTGCCCCCGTCATGTGACTAGAACTCTTTTTTTTAACTGTAAGAGAAAAGACGTGCCTGGAGTCACAAGGTTAAACACGTAGCCCTGTACACCCACATGCTCATCAGAGGCATGCTAGTGTGGTGCAGTAAACCCTGGCTGATCACAGTCAGCACAGAGACAGAGCTAGACAGACATCCTCCCACATACACTCTCTCTCTGATACAAGATATACCACTTGCTAACAAACCTAGAGCAGACTGCCAATGGGCACACAGTGAGCCAACTCGCATTACCCGACAATAGTGAAGTCTGCCCAGTCCCCTCAGCCCATGATCACCAATGTAATAGGGAGCTCACTCACTGGTTGTTTGAATGAATAGCCAAGGTCACAAGTTAAAAGTGTATGTGTGGCTCCAGTGCTAACAGTCTGGCCTCTGGGTCAGACGGCTGTGGGATCAAGTCCCACACCCATCCAGACAGAAACTCCAGGGAAGTGCTGAGCTGTCAGAGGTGCCACCTTTGGATGTAAAAAAATCCCATGAAGCTATTTTGAAGAAGAGCAGGTGAGGTACCCTTGGTGCCCCGGCCAATATTCATCCCTCAATCAACATCACACAAAATAGATTCTGGTCATTATCACATTGTTTGTGGGAGCTTACTGGGTGCAAATGGGCTGTGGCATTTCCCATATTCCCACTTCAAAAGTACTTCGTTGGCTATACAGCTTTGGGACTTTTGGTGGTCGGGAAAGGTGCTATATAATTGCAAGTCTTTAAATTTTGGTGTTTCTATGAGGTGGCTCTAAAAGTACCTGTCCACCATGCTGGGACAGGAGTCCACACACACGCTTACTGTTAGCTTCTTAGCTCAGTAATACTAAGTTAGACTCAATGACTGGAAATAAATAGAGACAGGTTCACCTGGCACTGCTCTAGGTTACATCCTATCGGCTGGTTTCATAGTCACATCTTCAGAATCATTCCTTGGCTCTCACTCCAGGCATCGTGTCCAGCACAGAGAGACACCAGAAACTGGATTGGAAAACGGACCGTGGTCAGATGTTGGAGGGAAGATGCTGGGCAGTCCCAGAACCTCACTCCGCACATTCCCATTCTCCCTTAATAATCAGCGAGCTTTGATGGGGAGAGGAGTTTCAGTAAAACCTCGGCCAGTTTGGTCAGAGGTTGAAATATTGACCTCGAGCCAAGTTTTAATTTGATTTTAATTTAAATGATTGTAATGCCGACCAGCCTGAAACCACCACAGCAGCTCATGCTCTTCCACTGAGTGACACTGTTATGAGATTGTCCAGTGAGTAATGAGATCTCAGTAAGGTGCAATGTTTCTCAGTCTCCCAGGTAGCAGATGTGTTGTCAGTGCGGTTTTGCCTCAGTAAACAGTTGTCACTGGAGCAGGACTCCAGCCTGCTGTCCCCGTCTCTGAACAAAATTATACCAACAGACTGATATATCGATGTTCAAGTGGGGATCTAGTCAGCCTCCCTCTCCTACCTGCAGACACTCTCTCTCTCCCTTTATGTATAATCTGTCCTTGGTTTTTGGCTTTTCTCGTCAGCAATTTCCATGTTTGCTCACCTTGCGTCACAATATTTACCATCTTTACCATCATTCAGACAGGGCGTAAGCTTGAATTTCAACAAGTCAGTTATTCATACAGGCATGTTTTTACAAGTGAACAAGTACTGATCAATCTGTGTATTTTCTTGGCTTCACCTTTCGGGTCGGGTGGAGGGGGGGTTGCAGGGGGCCCAGAAATGAAGCTGAGCACAGGGCCCACTGTAAATCTGTCGCTGAACATCCCCACTCCTGACCTTATGATGGAGGGAAAGTCAAGGATGAAACTGCTGAAGATGATTGGACTCATTATATTATTTTGAGGAACTCCTGCAGCGAAGTTCCAGGACTGAGATGATTGACCTCCACCAATCACAATCATCTTCCTCTGTGTTATGTATGACTCAAACCAATGGAGAATTTTCCCTTCGATTCCCATGTACATTAACATGTTAACAAGCAAGTATCAGAGAAGCCACTTCGATTAAAGCTAAAGCACTTTACATGAAAGAATAACAACTGAAAATACTAAGAATATTCAGCAGGTCAGACAGCATCAATGGAGAGAGAAGAACAGAGTTAGTGTTTCAACTCAATGGTCTTTCAACAGAACTGGAAGACATTGGAGATGAACAGCTTCTAATTACACAGCCAGGAAGATACTTCACATATAGCAACCTATTCATATGGGCACTGGGGGGTGGGGGAATCTTCCCTGCCCTGTGGAGGCAGGTTTGAAGGTGGGATGGAGAGCAAATTCCAAGATTCTCTTTTCCGATCAGTTCCCTGACCTGTTCCTGCCTCCGAGTGGTCTTGCCAGAGGTGGATGCACAGCAACAGCGTACACATCACACAGCGTTGGATAGTCAATTAGGGTCACTCGAGGCACTAACTGGGACATGGTGCTACTTCCAGTATCTCCCCAGCGTCAGGTGGGTCCCCTGCTGAGGTCGGAGGCTGATACCAGGCTAGTGGGGGAACACCATCACCTCCCCTACATTCCCCGTCCCAGAACCCCGAGGATCAGAGGGCCACAGTCGTGGCCACAAGCTATCCTGTCGAGGGGATATCCCTCCACAATGATGGCCTGACAGCTGTAGCCATTCTTCATTTCTAAATTTCCATGCGGCTTCAGAGAGCACCTCCATCTTGGGGTGCCCTCACTGTACCCTACATGGTTTAGCAGTGTCCACCTCTCCAGTGGTGCTGCCAGCCATCTGCATCTTCAGGCCCTCAGGGTCTCTCGCCTCAGGACCCACACTCTCACCAAATAAGGACAGCAAATGTGGAGGCGGTCTCTTAATTGGCCATCTCCGGGATGATTGCACAGTTGGCCTGATCACAGACACCATCAGGGTCAGGGCCTGTAAATTGTCCCGATGCCCAAGAATCTTCAAAGGCCAGAAGATTTCACCCCAAGTGCCCAGTAAACTCTTCAGGTGCTCCAAGGACATTACGTGGCAACCCCCTTTGGAAACATAACAGTCATTCCCTAATGTGGTCAGTAGGTGCTAAGTGTCCAGGTTTTTAGAACTGTATTATTGTGCACCCTGTATCACAGGTGCTGCGTAGGCCCCTCTGCATAGGCACTCCCGGTGTGTGCAATACTATGGCCAGGATTTTATGGCCCTGCCTCAGTGTGTCTCCCCCAGCGGATGCGGTGAGCCATTTAAGTCTCCATTCAGTTCGGCGGGACCCTAACATGCCGCCGGATGGAAGGGGCCGTAAAATCCTGGTGTATGGGTGCTGAAGAGTGCATTGTTGGCTCTTTCAGGTAGGGGCAATCTTTGTCTTTAATATTGACTAATCAGATCCCAAGATGATAACCATGTGACACAGGAGATGTATTAGTAGGTGTACTAATATATTAGTATCAGTAGTAAAAAAGAATTAGAGGTTGTCATTTTGCATTTGCACAACACGTGTTTATTGAAGAAAAACTCAGGAATTTGCTGAAAAAATTAAGTCAGAATGGTGTTGTAGTTTTAACTGAATTCTCTGCTCTATTTAATGTTTTTTTGAAGCAGCGTGATTGAGGAAGATATAACGGAGGAATAGCAGAACAATAAACGAGTCACCAGGGCCAATGTGCGGTAAATCTAACCAAAGCATGGCTGCTGAGTGGAGAGGAAAAATTATAAAATTATGAACTAAAATAATATCAGGAAGAGAGAGAGGGGGAAGGAGCCCATGGAATGGAAATAAACAGATCTGGAGATGGAAGATGTAACAAGGGACAAAGCAACTGACTCCATAATATGTAGAACACCACCCACTGACACAAGTGAGGACAGGCAATAGTTATTCTGTATAAATACTGAGCAATTCCACAAATCAACCAGCCACAAAATAATTGTAATCTAGTTGTCTCAATCAGAATTATTATTATTTCAGCTAAACCATCTTAAACATGTATTGGCAGAACCTCACTGGAATTAGTGCACCTGGTAAGAATAATAGATTGCATCATTTATGTCAATGGAACCGTATTAATATTTTGTAGTCAAAATTTCACTGAAGTGGACACCATTAGCTTCGTGTTAGGTTAATACAATTGCAGATATCTCCACAAGGGTCAACTCATCATCTGGACATCACTGGCCAGCCAATCTCTAATTGCTCTTGAAAAGGTGGTGATGTGTCGCCTTCATAACTGCTACATTCTGTGTGGTGAAGGTGTTCCCATAGTGTTGCTAGGTAGGGAGTTCTAAGATTTGAAGGAATGCAGGATCATATTTTTTTGAGGCATCAGACAACTTTTGAACATGTCTTGTTTGAACACCTGCTCTATCTTTCAGAACTGGTTTGTAAACATTTAATCAGAGAAGTGGTAGGAGGTGAAATCCTGGATCTAGTTGTGACAGCTCGAATGCTTCATGTTAGTCTGCAGATAGCATATCTATCCAAATAAGAACACAGAAGAGCTGAATTCTTGCATTTTGGGGATAAAATAAATTCTTCTACATATACCCAGAAAGTACACTGTAGTTTTTTTGAGCGTCTTGTAAATTCTTCCACAGTTAACCCCAGTCCTTGCACAGTACCTACACACTTGCTTATGAAACAGTGATATTCCACATCATTTATATGCAGTCTCTATCAGGTTCAAGTCCCAGACCTTCCCAAACTTGCTACCTAAAAACCCAGGGCTGGATAGGCCTGTGCTGATAGTTGCTACAAAGGAATAGTGACACTGGCTACAGTGTAAGGTTGGCTTTCGAGTGCCGCTAGGGCCTTCAGCTGCTTCTCAGGGTTGGCCTATTGAAACAGAAAAGGGACATATGAGGTTGAATTTTACCAGCCCTCTGGAGGTGGGCTGGGAGGTGAGGGGGCCTCATAAAATGGCGGGGTAAAGCATTGGGAGGACAATCTGATGTTTTCCCCCCATCGTAAATATTCTCAGCAGTGGGAGTGGTGACTCCCCAACTCCACTATGGTATGTTACCCATGTTGGGATGACCCCTGCCTCATTGACGAGACTGCCGGATAAACCATGGTGGCCTCTTAGCAGGTTCCTGGGCGGAGGGGAGGACCTTTTTTAATGGCTGCTCCAGAGCCCAAAGAGGCGCACCCTGGCAGCAATAGCTCCTCCCCTGTAGCTGACACTGCCGCTGGAGGGCTCACCCCTCTAATCGCCGGGCCCTGCCCGCCTGGTCCCAGCACAGTAAAAAAAAAGCTTAGCTGGTCTTCAAGGTTGCCTCAACATGGAGACGCCCCCTTCCTCTCACTGCAACATCTGCAGCAGCCGCCTCTATTGGTGACCCCACCAAGCATGCTGAGCCGCTGGCCCTCTGATTGGGACGGCTTGGGGGAGAGGGGGACAATGGCAGAGTGGGGGGCATGGGGGAGAGGGGGGCAATGGGTGAGGGAGGACATGGGGGAGAGGGGGCAATGGGGGAGAGGGGGGAAAGGGGGGCCATGGGGGAGAGAGGGGAGAGGGGGGAAGGGGGTAATGGGGGAGAGGGGGGCCATGAGGGAGAGGAGGGCCATGGCGGGGAGGGGGATCATGGTGGGGGAGGGGGATCATAGGGGTCAGCAGCAAGGCAGTGGGGGGACTGTCTGTGGCCACCCACCCCAACCTCGCACGCCATGTCCTTGCCCTCGATCATGCGCAGGTTAGTGCAGATCGAGGGACCCCTACCCACTCCAGCTGATATGCAGCCCGTACAGTTTTACCAGGTGTGCAGGCCGCAGGTCGGCAGGCCTGCCTGGAGCTGGGGAAATTGCAGTGAAGGCGGGAAGAGGCCCTTACGTGGTCATTAGTTGGCCACTTAAGGGACTCAAGTGGAAGTGGGGTGACAGGTCGACCATGAGCCTCCCCACCCAGAACTTACTTCCAGTGAAAGCGGGAAGATGTTGGGTATCATTCTGGGAGCCAACCCGTTAAAATTGTCAGGTCTGCCTTTCTCCTACAGGAGCAGAAGATTCCAGAGAAAATGTTACTAACTTTTTCTTTCTGCCTCTTTTTTCTTTCTTTCTCCCTCTTTTAATCCAATCAACTTTTTCCACTCTGTACTCTACTTAACATTGAATTCACCCATTCTAATTCACCTTCCTTCTCAGCCCTTCCACTATTTTATTTCACAATCTTTTAATCTCATTGCTTAAGGAGATACATCTCAGTTCCAGGACAACACTACAGGAGTTCCCCAGGCTAGTGCCCTAGGCCCAACCATCTTCAGCTGCTTCATCAATGACCTTCCTTGCATCATAAGGTCAGAAATGGGGATGTTTGCTGATGATTGCACAATGTTCAGCATCATTTGCGACTCCTCAGATACTGAAGCAGTTCATGTCCAAATGCAGCAAGACCTGGACAACATTCAGGCTTGGGCTGACAAGTGGCAAGGAACAGTCGCGCCACACAAGTGCCAGGCAATGACCATCTCCAACAAGAGAGAATCTAACTATTTCCTTTTGACATTCAATGGCATTACCATTGCTGAATCCCCCACTATCAACATCCTGAGAAGATACCATTGACTAGAAACTGAACTGGACTGGTCATATAAATACTGTGGCTACAAGAGCATGTCAGAAGCTAGGAATCCTGTGGTGAGTAACTCACCTCCTGACTCCCCAAAGCCTGTCCACCATCTACAAGGCACAAGTCGGAATACTCTCCACTTGCCTGAATGGGTGCAGCTCCCACAACAGTCAAGAAGCTTGACACCATCCAGGACAAAGCAGCCCATTTGATTGACACCCCATCCACAAATATTCATTCCCTCCACCACTGACAAACAGGGGCAGCAGTGTGTACCATCTACAAGATGCACTGCAAGAGCTCACCAGGCCTGGTTAGACAGCACCTTCCAAACCCATCGCCACTACCATCTAGAAGGACATGGGCAGCAGATACATGGGAACACCACAACCTGGAAGTTCTCCTCCAAGCCACACACCATCCTGACTTGGGACAATATCATTGTTCCTTCACTGTTGCTGGGTGAAAATCCTGGCACTCCCTCTCTAACTTCAGTTGACTCTCTGAAGAAGAGTCACAGTGGACTTGAAACGTCAACTCTGTTTCTTTCTCTGCAGATGCTGCCAGGCCTGCTGAGTTTTCCCAGCGCTTTCTGTTCTTATTTCAGATAACAGTACCACCCCGGCTACATTTCTGTTCATCTACTTGCTCTTAGATCACTTCTTCACATGGACCCTGTTCAACTGATAGGATTTATTGAAAACTAAACCACAGTACCAGGGGTACAGAATGGTGTTTTCTAGAAAGAATGGAAGGTGGGGGGGGGGCTTCTAATAAAAAGTTGATGCAAGAACAAAGGGAAAATTATACTGATCGCATTTCTAAAGGAGAACCTTCAAAGTATCAAAGTGACTGGATACTGAGGAAAATGTACCCTTAAATAGGGGAAAGAATATTGGTTATCAAAATGATGGGGAACATGCCTATAGTTCTCAGTGTGTGCAGCATAAAAGATGAGCCTTTTTATAGGTAGTGTACATTTGGACAATCAGCCCTGTAAGATCTAAATCTAGTCTGACACTAATACTAGTAGGGGTCAGCCATGTCTCAGTGGTAGTGCTCTTGCATCTGAGTCAGAAGGTTGTAGATTGAAGTCCCAGTCAAGAGATTTGAGCACATAATCTAGGCCAATACATCAGTACTGTCAGAGATGCTGTCTTTCGGAACAAATGTTAAACCAAGGCTCCGTCTGTCCTCATGGGACATTAAGGGTCCCATGGTACAATCAAGAAAAGAGCAGGAAAGTGTTGTGGCTAATATTTATCTCTCAACTAATATCATTAAAACAGATTATCTAGTCATGATTACATCGCTGTTTGTGGGACCTTGCTGTGCCTAAATTGGCTGATGTGATTCCTACATTACAACGTGTAATTCAAGTGTATTTTATTGGCTGTAAAGAGCTTTGACACACCCCGTGGTCATAAAATGCAAGTTCTTTGTTTCTTTATTTAGTAACTCAGTGTTTCCACTGTGTGTTGCTTCTGTATTACGATGAGCTTCAACTTTGATAAGATCTGTGGGTAATCAGAGCTGTATTATATGAGTAATGATGCTATGTGGATATTCTGAGCTTCCTAGTTAATTATCTTCCGAGATGAAAATGAATGTCACAACGTTTTGCCCAAATGGAGATTTTATCCCTGCTTATTTGGCTTCCTCAGGAGATTAAAATGGCGAGTTCTCATGACAATGTGAGCTGAATCTTGATAGGTCGCAAAGTCTTTTGTCATTTCACATGTGGTGTTATTAAGCTGTTGTCAGTGAAGGGTAGCAACATCTGTACCAGCCCCACAGGTGACAATGCTGTCTGGGAGCAACTGCAGAAGCTCATTTTAATGGTGGTTGAAACTCTTCAGGTTCATTCATGTGGAAATAAATGAACTGAAATGTTGTTTAAAAATCCAGCAATGGCTAGAACATTCACAGCAGTTTCAACTTTGTACATCATCGGAAGGCTGTGTGGATAGAAGCACAAATGGCCTTTTTTTGCCATTTACCAAAAACTAGGGGTGGGAAAAATTGTTAAAAATAGTACTATCAGGTTGGCCCATTCATTTGACCTCTACATTTACACCTTTTTGAAATGGTAAAAAAAACATCGCAATGTTCACTTATAAAAAGCCTCTTACTTTAGTTGGTTGATATATGCTGTCACCATCATAACTTCTTTGTATGCAGTGTTTGACGCATTTGAAAAGTATTTTATGCAGCAATCAGGGTGTTGTGGTGAAACGAGACCATTACATTATGGGGATAAAAAAGTTCAGTGTGATTGGAAAATAAAATTTGAGTAAGTAAACAAAATGCATCATTCTCTTAATTACAGTTTTGAAGAAGCGATTCTTTTAAAAGTGAGGGGACATCATCAAGAGATATTCAGGACTGGTCTTTTATCTGAGATTGTTAGTATATCTCAATTCGTTCTCTAAATAATGTCCTGTCTAACCTGTACATTGTCCATATCACTGTGAATTATGATACCACAATTAAGAATAATCTATAAAGCATATCTGATTAAGCATCTTTAAGCACTGCTGGCAGGGCTGCATCACAAGCATTGAGGTCCTGGAAACAGCCAGCATTGAGGCCATCCTCCTGCAGTCAATTATGTTGGGCAGCTCACGTTGCCCAGATGGACGACAGTCACCTGCCCAAGATCACGGCGAGCTGACCACTGGTAAATGGGATAGAGGGGCCCATGCAGACACTTCAAGGAGTCCCTGAAGAAGTCGCTGTCTGGGTGCCACATCGACCGTTGCCAGTGGGAAGCGCAGACCATAGATTGTGATGTCTGCAAATGCCACAGTCGGGAGTGCTGCAGACACCTTTGTGACTGAGCAAAGAGCCAGCATGAAAGAGAAAAGGAGGAGAAGGATTGTCCCCAGCAGCAACTACACCTCCACCTGTACCTGCTGTGGGAGATCTGCAGGTCATGGATAGGCCTGACTAGACACAAGTGGGCCTGCAGTTGATAAGAAGAAATATACAACCTTCCAAAACTCTTCATCCATGAAGAAATGCCAAGAAGAAACTTAAATTTGTTTGGCCATGTCTCAGTGAACACTAAATGTTGTAACTGGATATTGTAGGAAAATAATTAGATTTGAAACTCTAATCCAAAATTGCCTGTTTTTATTTCTACCTAAGCCTATTCTGCTAAATATACAATAAAAATAATACAATCTATATAGTTTGCAATTAACACTTTGGCTATATGTTAGATCGTAAGCAGTCTAAGAATACAACATTCAGGCTTAGATTGATAAGTGGCAAGTGACATTCATGCCACACAAGTGCCAGTGATGACCATCTCCAATAAGAGAGAATTCAATCATCTCCCCTTGACATTCAATGGCATTATCATCATTGAATTCCCCACTATCAAAATTCTGGAGGTTACTGTAACCAGAAACTGAGCTGAACCTTCCATATAAATACTGTGGCTACAAGAGCAGGTCAGAGGCTGGGAATTATGCAGCGAATAACCCACCTCCTGACTCCCCAAAGCCTGTCCAGAAGGCACAAGTCAGGAGCGTAATGGAATCCTCTCCACTTGCCTGGGTGAGTGCAGCTCCAACAACACTCAAGAAGCTCAACACCATCCAGGACAAAGTTGTCATCCTTCATTGTCGCTGGGTCAAAATCCTGGAACTCCCTTCCTAACAGCACGGTGGGTGTACCTACACCACGTGGACTGCAGCGGTTCAAGAAGGCAGCTCACCACCACCTTCTCAAGGGACAATTAGGGATGGCCAATAAATGCTGGCCTAGCCAGCGATGCTCACGTCCCATGAAAGATGTTACAGTCGGGTGAGGCGGAGTGAGCTGACTCCTCTTTTGTTCAGTTGGTCGCAACAAAGGTTTATTTAAAACTATTTTTTCCCCCGCAGATGCCTTTTCAATCCAAATATATTTACTACTTATTAAGGAGCCAATCAAACCAGTTTTCTTGAAACAAAGAAAGAGTAAGGTTACTAGTTAGTAAAACCGGAGAAAAATAATAAAAGACACAACGGCATACATACACACACACACACACACACACACACACACACAAAAAGTAGGAAAGCTAGAGTCCAAAGTAAAAGTTAAAAGAACATATGAGTAAGTCCTTGCTTGTCCATGAGGCATAGATTGTGGAACCTTGCGGCTGTTGAAGTTAGGTGGTTTCCAGTAAAATTCTGGAGTTGGCTTGGTTCAGTCCTGCACCCTGTTGAAGCCCCTTGGGCTTGATTCAGGTCTGCACTTACACACTTTTTGCTTGCGGGGAAAAAGAGAAAGATAGAGAGATCCCTGCTCTTTTTCAGCAGCGCTCTTGGGTGACTGCCAGGTCTCTTTTCTTCCTGCTTGTCCCCTTTTCTCTGTTTGTCAGAGCCAGTTTTAAACTAATTTCTGTATATTACTGGAAGGGAATTCAATTAGCATGTCTTGCATCCATTGTTGTAGTAATCCCAGTTTTTTTTGATCTTTCACCTCAGAAATTCCATGACACATTTTTGAGATATAAATCAAGAGGACATAGGGTTATTTCATCCTCTACAGGGGGTTTTGCATGTCTGATGATTATCTGATGGAAGTCCAGCATTGTGCAGCTTTAATGCTTTCCTTTTAAGCATGTCCCTGTTTGAAGTGGGGCTTTGACAATGCCCCAGGTATGAAATTCCATGTAGCAAGTCTGCAGTGCAATTTATACAGACTTTCCAAAGAAGTGGTTAACTTCACAGTATCAGACATCAGGTGACTGCTGGTACCCATCTTTGGTCAGCGTCTTTACTTGTATATTTTTAAAAACAGGTTTTTTTTAAAAAACAGTTCAATACCTCTGTGGTTAGCTAGTGAAGTTGTAGATAGGTCTCTCTCAGTCACAGTTTTTCTGTCATCGTGACAAAGAATATAAAAAAAATACACTTCAAGCAATCCATCACTGTCCTATTATTGTAAATGTACAACACATGTTGATTTTAATATCTGTAGATGGAACATACTGCTGCCACTGTGCGTCAGTGGTAGAGGGAGTGACTGTTTAATTACACTATGGGGGTAAACAAGTTCAGCATCATTTTACTGAGGCAAAATAACATTGGAACAGGTCAACAAATGGCTGGTCTGATTGCAGGCCTAACTCCACTTTCCTGCCTGCACCCCCTCCCCCCACCTCCACCATTATCCTTAATTCCCTTGTCAATCAAAAACCTGTCTAGCCTTTAATATTAGAGGAATGTTCTCCGACTTTGGCATTGATCCTGTATAATGAATTGCGTGTTCTATCAGAAAAGCTAACCGTTGTCAGGCACATTTTTACATAGTATAGTAAACCATCATGTTTTTATAACAGTTAGTCTTCTACTGAGGTTTGTATTTCTTTGACAAATCCTTTAAATGGTGTCATGTAAACTCTTAAACTTTTTGACAATTCAACTACTGCGTTGCCTTTCAGGACAAGGGCTGACTTGCAGCCAACTGAACATTAGTGAGGATCAAAAGAAACTAAAGAATTCATTTCAAGTTAGCAGTTTGCTCCGAATTTCTCCTTAGACTATAAAATTCTACTGTGGTTCTTAAGGGATTGTGATGATTGTCGTCTTATAATTCCTGTTCTTTCTTTTTTTCATAGTTTCCTATTCTAGCCCTGAACTGCCTTTTCCCTTTAATTGTATATTATGAACAATGACCAGAATCTTCTGCTTTCATATACCGAAACCCCGCTGCTCTCCCACCTCCATCGGGATTAACTTCTGGGTGGGAAGGCCCATGGTTGACCTTCCTGCCCACTGCCAATTGGGGCCCTCGAGCGACCAATTAATGGCCACTTAAGGGCCTCATCCCGCCGCTGCTGGTATCAGCCCAGCTGCAAGTGGGCATGTTGCCTTGTGGCTTGCACGACAGGTAAAACTGTGTGGCCAGCTTGTCACCAGTTGGGGGGTGGGCGGATGTGGGGGCCCTGATCAAAAGGCACTCAGTGCCTAATTTAGGGACTGGACATCAGCTGAGAGACACCCACTTGCCCTTGCTGCCAACCCCCCTGTATGTTTCTCCCCGTGATCCCGACCCTGCAAAACCACCACAACCGTTCCCCACCTCAACGTTACTTACCTGTGCCCTGGATTGCTCTACGACCTGGGACTCTGGTGCCTGTCCTTCCAGCAGCAGCCACCACCTCCCCAGGGGTGCTGCTGAGCACAAGAGCTGCTGGCCTCTGATTGGCTGGCAGCCGGCCTCTGATTGGCTGGCAGCTCTCAGTAGGCAAACTTCAGTGCCCGGGTCTTGATTCATGGGAAGGCCTTGCCACTGCCTGATTGGTCTTTTGTCAGCTGGCCTTCCTGAAAAGAGGCAGCACAGGTCTCTTGCTGCCTCTCCAGCCAGCACATGAGACCCCTGATGCCTCTACAAGAATTTGCCCAATGTCTCTGATTATATTTGAATACAATGTCAGTCAATGTATGAAATTCACCTGCCTGTAACTGCCAAAGTTGCACACTGAGCTCAGTAAAATCTATATCAATGCTGTAGGATTAAATTGTTATAAGGCTTACATTTGCCATGATGTGGACAACCAGTATCTCTATTTAATGTGGAAAAACAATGACCCAGAATGTTCATTTCAGTCTCTGAGCAATAGCTATTCCATGCAGCCTCTAAGTTCCCCATGAGAAAATATTTATAATTTTCCAGTCATTGAGATATAAATGTTTTTCCGTAAAAAGAGCAAAGGATGAAAGCATATAACTTTTCTACATTCAGAACATCGTGTAAATATGTTTGAAATATTGTATAAACGTGAGGGAAATACGAGGCTGGACAATAACAGCAACATGAACTGGCATCTCAATCTGGGGCTATGGAGACAATTGTAGTTTATGCAAAATAATTTAATTGGCTCCAAGTGGAGTATTAAAATTTATTCCAAGGATTACTAAAGGATAAGTAAAAGAGTGTGAAATTCACCCTATCAATAATTTTCACCCAAGATTGTGGCCAAGAGATTCCAAAATGAGTGCAAAATCGGCAGAAGAGCTGATCTGACAGCCCATTCTTATCAACGTGGAGATCTGGACAAATTTCAGATTTTGGCCTCATTTAAATGGCACTGGTGAGCAGCGGCACCACATGGGCAACCTACTGAAGTTTGCCGCTTCTTTCATTGGGATTATTGGCAGCTCCTACAATGGGTTGGCTGGCTGTGGGCAGGTCAGCGATGGAATGGGAGGAAGAGAGGCACTCGTGGTGGTCTCAGATGGGCAGGCAATGGGACATTTTTTCTCTTTGGCAGGGCCAGGAGGCTTCACAAAAATAAAATTCAAAATTTCTTGGGCTATCTTTTAAGCAGTCTCCAGGGTCCCCTTTCTGGACTGCTGATCGGGCTGCTCAACATCTGGTGCAACTCGGCAAAGCTTGAGCGATGCCTGTTCCACCCATTTCTACCCGCATTTGCCACCTTGGGTCCCACAGCTGGTATAGGACCCGGATTTGCATTTTGAGCCTGTTTCAGGCAGGTGGACAACTTGCCTTTTTGCAAGCCCACCTGAATATTTTATTAGACCAGCCTTAGGTATCAAATAGGTGGTTAAGCTGTTCCCTCCACCAATTTTCAATGCCTGGTCATCCATTTTTCAGTCACAAAACTGATGAATGTTGAATTTCTCCCGCAAGGTGTTTTGTATTTAAACCACTTCTTTCGATAATTTCAATAAAAAATTGAATTTTCACTCCCCCAGTCAGTAAAAATCTGATCCCTAGTATGATATTTCACTTCAGTTTGCAATGAAATGAGTCAATTAAATCACCCAGTCTGATGAAGGGTCACACGGACTCGAAACGTCAACTGTATCCCCCCCTCCGCAGATGCTGTCAGACCTGCTGAGTTTTTCCAGGTATCTTTGTTTTTGTTCTTCATGATGTATCCTTTTCCTTACTTGTCACAAGAGAGTAACAATGGGAGCATTAAAATTGACAGACTGAATAACGAACCGCATGACATATTAAAACCACTGTTCAATTCCTAAAACCAAACATAGCTCAAACCTCAGCTACCAGAGAAAAGATATTTTAGAACAAAGAGTACTAAATATGTATTGGTTCCAAAGTTGATGCATAATTAATTTCAGAGCCAAAATTGGTCCTGTTTGTCCTTGACTTCTTTTGATGTTCTCTCCTAACAGCCACCTAGGTATCTTGTGCTGTTGAAAAGATTGAGCCATGTTCAGGAGTGTGAAATACAATGAAAGATAGCACCCACATAAGGAAAGAACAGAAAGATATTTAAGGGCCTCTTTGCAATGCATTCAGTTCTTCATTATCGTCCATATGTTACAACAATAGGGTTATAAAGATATAAAAAATATATTTTATGTAAATTAAAAAGCATCTTTATATCTTATAATCCTGTTATATCTTGGTCCAAACATATTGGGTTGGATTTTAAGTTTCTGGTAGTGTGCGGAAAGCTCTGAAGTAAATGCAGCGCTTTATAACCCAGCTGTTGCATTAAGATATTATTTCACAGCCAACTAGGCTGGGCGGGCATGATGACAACCCGCAAGAGTTGATTTCAACCCTAGTTTTTAAAGGAATGTTGCAAACAGAAAGTTTAATGGATTCTGGAGTTGAAGCAGAACCCAAGGAAATGACAGATGCAGTGCACACACACACAAAGTCTGCGTCTCATTTTGGTGACACCTCCTTGGGTGTTATGCTGGGGATTGTAAGCACCCACAGGGAGATATTATTTCCGATCTACAGCAGGAAGAAATCTGCCAGTGAAACCATGAAGACATTCCTAGAGGTAGAAGAGGAAGTCAGCAATTGGTGTGTGTTGCCACACTCCTGGAGTCAATTGCCAAAAGCAGTTTAATGATCTAAGAAGTGCACTAAGAATGTAATGTAGCACATTCTAATGTGTGTATCATGTCAAGCCCACATTTTGCCTTCTGAAGCCTACTCTAGCAGATCACTCTCATCCTCATACCAATGTAGTTTATAGATGCACCTATACTTCTCTGTCTCTGGGGATGTTCCTCACATTCCCAACTCTCCATCCACCACTGACACCCACCCTTATCTTTTTGCAATTCCAAGCCCTTCTATTCACCCATTCAAGACACGCCATTGCTTTCATTCATAGCTCTCTTCCTACTGCTGTAAGAGATAGAGGCCTCGCAGCTATCGAGTGACAGAATTAAATATCAGACAACCACACAGCACCTGACAATTACTCACATTGGCTTGATGTAAGTGAAATATGATGATGTGCATAATGATCACCCAAAACGTTCTTACCCTGACAATCCTAAATCATGAGCTGCAAAGCGGGTGGGCCGCCTCCCCCAACCCCCACTCCCTCCCTCCAACACTTAGATAAAATATGGCTTGATGTCGTCAGGTTGGCAATCTGACGTCATCACGCCCGTCTCCGATGTTTCGGAAGGCAGGCAGCTGCTGAAATCAAAAGCCTGCCCACCATTTTTAAAACCCAATAAAGGAACAATTGACTTTGTTAAAGACCCAATTGACAGTGACTTTATTCTGCCCGCTCCATTTTTCATCAGACGCATGGGAAAAGCGCTGGGAGTGAGTTTTTTTTTCTTCGTTCAAGAGATGTGGGCATCGCTGGCTAGGCCAGCATTTATTGCCCATCCCTAATTGCCCTCTTTCAGGGGACTTTTTTTTAATGCCGGGTATGAGAAGGTGGCATAAGGGAGGATGTAAAGGCTTGCAAACGGTACAATGGCTGCGTGTAGCAGCAGAGTCTTCTGGTGAAGGGGGCACTGGTTGGATGCCACTAATTAATTAGTCACTGTTTTTAAGCTGCCATAACAAATAAGGAGAGATTGAGAGGGAACAATGCCTTTAAATTGTTGACTGTGACCGACTTCTGGTTCACAGTCTAACCCCTCTCCTCCAGACATCCAGCTCTGAACGCTGAATTGCCCGCAGAGCACCCCTTCCCAAAGCCAGTTGGCCGTCTTCCCACCAGGCAGCTGTTAATTGACTGTTTGATTTGCTGTGTTGAGCGAGCAGGGGTGGGAGAGAGCAAACAACTCACTTCCTGTTCTGCCATCCTCACCCCGCCAGAAACCATAAAATCCAGGCCCGTATCTTTAATTTCCTATAAGGTGCCCCATTGGAGTTAATGCAGGAAGGTGATGATGATGATGACTTCTCGCAGGAGATCAAGGACTCTGAGGGTGCATCACCACAGGATGCTGGCCATGCACCAGCTCACACTTTGGTGGGACCGATGAGGAAAACAGTTGGTTTCTCACCTGATGACTCACACATCACACACCGCGCAAGAGAAGATGGTAGAGACAGGGACAACAGTGGAGAGTCCACACCAGAGGACGCAGACTCTCCAAGCTCTGCTCAGCTGGACACAGATGCTGAATCTTCAGAGCTATCAATAAAAAGGATATTTCCAAAGCAGCAGGAATGTGGGATGTGCTGGTGACTGAGTTAATTCCAACCTCACTATCTCACAAATCAAGAGACAAACTCTTAAAAATCAAGAGATTTGGGATTCAAATCATGAGTTGTTATTTTTATCAGACATATTGATTGACTGTTGGTTTATAAACGTCTTTAGTCATTTATTTAATCTCTAAATGATCAGAATTCTTTACAAAAACTATGGGCTGGATTTTATGGGCCACTGGGACCAGCATTAATTGCTTTAAGTTGAGACTTCCAGCTTTCTCTTGGGTGGAAGTCCTGCCTTAGAGAACTGCTGGCCAGTCAGATGGCCGACAACTTTGTAGTCCCAGCAGCGCCACTGGGAGCCACTGCCAAGGAGCTTGGACTGACGGGTAAGCCTGTATTTCGGGGTCGTGGCAAGGGGGTGAGTGCGGTTTAGCAGGGTGAGAGGGGAGATGGTGGGGCCAGGTTCAGGAAACCTGAGGGAGGGGTGGTGGGTGGAGGATTAAGGGAAGGTTGACATTGTGATTGGCGGTGGGGTGGGGGGGGGGGGGGGGGGGGGGGTGACTCTGGTGGGCTCCGGGCTCCCCAAAGGAGTTCCCCACCTCCTCAGCATGACACCAGCCCACACGGTTAGAACGACCAGGCTTCCTGCATGGCTTGGTACTCCCACCCCCCACTCCGCCATGGGTAAAATACCGGCGGGGATGGAACGAGGGCATTAAATGGTGCCTTCCCCCGTCCCCTCACCCCTATAAAATTTCAGACAGGTTGGGGGCGGGTGTGTGGGAGATGGGACAGCAGGATTTTACTTACAACCCCATCTTCAAATGTGTCAGCAGGGGAGTGGAAAATCCAACCCTCTATCACTGCATCTGAAAATGCTTTAGAAAAATCTTTTTTCAAACACCCTACCTGCCACCCCCACACAGATTAAAGACTATATATAAACCAGTCACTATTAGCTGAAACATCTGCATCCTTACAGGCTCAAACCTAAACCAGGTGTCCCAACTCAAATATATTCTTAATGCATGAATGCATTATCTACTGTAGAGTAACTGTTAAGATCTCCAAATGTGAGTTATTCAAAATATATAGGAGCAGTTAAGTTAGTATAATCCTGGAAAGGGCCAGAGGTAAGGAAGTTGGGGGCAATGGTGACTTTGACAGCCAACTGATACAGCCTGATCACCAGGTCCAGTTGGCAGCAGTCTTGTTCCATCAGGCTACCAATGACTGCCACCATCTGACATGACACCCTGAGCCATCTGAGACACTGGAATCTTTTCCTCTGTCTTTAGACCATGTGTGCAGGGTATGGCCAGCTACAAGCTACCGCTCTCCGCTGATCCCTTCTCTCCTGTGGAGTAACAGGTCTGTGAGGAGAAGGCTGATGCTGCTTTTGCTGGCACCGCTCTGACTGTTGCTGGTCCTACTGCTGCTCTCCCTGCTGAAACTGCTGCTGGCCATCTTGATCCTTACCTGAGGAGAAAGTAAAACATTATAAACAGCACCCATACTCATCTGAGTGATCACAGCTCCAAGGTGGAGATCAGGTGGACAAAGCTCCAAAGTTGTGAAAGTAACCTCTAAGCACAAAGCCTTTCACACAATCAGGCAAGAAAGCAGCTGAGTTTTGTACTTATTGGCAGACTTCCAGTTCATGACTTCAGCTCCCTCATTTGCCATTGTGTTCTTACCTTGCATTCACTGCTGTGTTCCAATGAGCCTGGGAAAGCCATGCATACAGTTAAATTCCAAAAGCCATATTAATATCGCTGTGACTCAGAGATTAACATATTGAAATTGACTCACCTCTCCCGATGGAGTTGCTCACATGCAGCCTAATGCATTGCAATTAAATGTGGAAGTAAGTGGGATGGAGCCATCTTCCCATGAGCTGTCAATTTCCACCACTTTTAACCATTTTTTAAAGTTTATTTACGGGATGTGGATGTCACTGGCTGGGCCAGCATTTATTGCCCATCCCTAGTTGCCCTTGAGAAGGTGATGGTGAGCTGCCTTCTTGAACCGCTGCTGTCCATGTGGTACAGGTACACCCACAGTGCTGTTCAGGAGGGAGCTCCAGGATTTTGACCTAGCGACAGTGAAGGAACAGCGATATATTTCCAAGTCAGGTTGGTGAGTGGCTTGGAGGGGAACTTCTATCTGCACCCAAGCCCACACGCTCCTGCTAGTTAATTCACTGTTGCAGTGCCCTGTAGAGGCACCCTGTGATGTAATGGCAAACACAAGTCAAACGTTTGTTTTGTATTTTCACGCAAACTTCTTTTCCCTTTGGGGAGTAGTGGGGTAATGTTGGAACATGCTAAATATCAAGCTGTTGAACCCCATCACGAATGCTCCTTTCATAACCAACAAGTCCTAAGGTGGGACTAGAAGCTAGAGCTTCTGGCTCAACAGCATGGCACAACCCACTGAGCCACGAGACCTCCCACCATAATAGTGAGACTGAAGGTATTTACTCTTGTTTAATCTTAGCAATAATTAAGGTTATTGTTTTTTTTAAATATATATATATGCGCCAATATATGCAAAAGCAACAAATGGGAGGTTAAATGTGAGGTATCAATGAGCACTAAAAATGCATCAAAATTAAAATGATTACATACTGAGAGAGTACCTTAATGCCACAGGACAAAATCAGCTGCCACAGTTGTGTCAGAGTGAGAGTATTCCTGGCCCTGTGTCCTTTTCTGTGTCCAATTAAACACTCCAAGTCTGAGTGTATTTTCTTTTCATTTGGAATTACCTTTCGAAAGGAAAATTACGTCAAAGTAACATTGATATAGGGAGCAGCATAATAAACGCGGGAGATTGCCATGTCTCCTGCCAAAGCTTAAAAGATGATGCATGGTGAAATTTTGAATACGCTCAAGAAGAGTGATTGCCCTGTATCTCGGGACTTATCGGAGAGGTGGTTAACTAGATTTTCTGTGGGCAACTATGAATTTTTAAGAGTTATGAAGGTGGAAACAAGAGCATGAAGTAAGAGATGACCACCTGTGAATCATTAAAGAGAGAGGATGAAAAAAGAGCGGGTCCTGCAGACTGCAAATAAATCAGAACAAACCTGCAGAGAAAGACAGTTAGTAAAGGAAAAAAGTTTTATCATCGGAACTTGTGCTTAATTAGCAAAGATGACTCAGATAGATTTTCTAAATCTTTTACTTATAGAGAATGCGAAAAGAGAATCACTGATGAAAGATTTATGATGCATCTATGATGTGCATGGGTTGAAATGCCACAACAACAATTAATTAATTAGCAATTATTAATTAATTAATACATATTGGAGATGGCAGAGCAGGCGATGTGCTGCGATTGCAGGATGTTGGAGCTCCTGGGTATTGGCGTGATCCAGGGCAAACACATCTGCAGTAAGTGTTTGCGGCTGCAGGGACTTTGGCACTGAGTTATTGAGCTGGAGGCCGAGCTGCAGAAGCTGTGGCATATCAGGGAAGGGGATAGTTACTTGGACATTTTATTCCAGGAGGTGGTCACATCCCTTAGGATAGAGTCTTCTGATTTGGTCAGTAGTCAGGGACAGGAAGGCGTGTCTGCAAGTGAGGCAGGTAAAGGGACCCAGAGGGCAGGAGTGCTGGAGCCTCGGCCCTTGCAATTGTCCAACAGGTTTGAGGGTTTTTTCCAGCTTGTTTGGATGAGAGTGGGGGCTGCAGGGTGGTTGAGCTAACTGGCCATGGCACCATGGTACAGGAAGCCATTCAAGCAGGGGGAGTTACAAGGCATGTGGTCGTAGTTTGGGACAGTATAATCAGAGGGATTGGCACCATTCTCTGCAGCAAAGAGCCTGAATCCAGATGGCTATGTTGCCTGCCCAGTGCCAGGGTTCAGGACATCTGCTCGGGGCTAGAGAGGAACTTGCAGTGGGAGGTGGAGAATTCAGTCGTCGTGATCCATGTTGGTACCAACGACATAGGCAGGACAAAGAAGGAGGCCCTGCACGGTCAGTATGAGGAGCTTGGCGCCAAATTAAGAAACAAAACCTCAAAGGCCATAACCTTCTGGCTTATTACCTGAGCTACGTGCAAATCAGATTAGGGGGATGAATGCGTAGCTCAAAGACTGGTATCAGAAAAGTGGGTTCTGGGTCGTGGGGCACTGGCATCAGTACTGGGGAAAGTGGGATCAGTACTGTTGGGACAGCCTACGCCTGAAACATGTCAGGACTAGTCTTCTTGTGGTCCCCTAACTAGGGGAGCAAAGACGGTTTTAAACTAAGTAGTGGGGGCAAGGGTACAAATTTGGGAAGATGTGGTAAATCAAAGAGTAAAGACAAGGCAAAAGAGAAAGGTATTATTACGGGAAATGAAAAACAGACAGGAAGGGGTAGAGCATACAAATCTAACAATAAATCAACAGATGAGACTGGAGGTTATAAAAAAGAATAAAAGGATAAAACTAAAGGCTCTGTATCTGAATGCACGAAGCATTTGAAACAAAACAGATGAACTAAGGGTGCACATAGAAATAAATAAATACAATTTGATAGCCATTACAGAGACATGGCTGCAGGAGGACTTGGTTTGGGAATTGAATACTAAAGGGTATAGGACATTTTAGGAAGGATGGGAAGCAAGGAAAAGGAGGAGGGGTGGCTCTGTTAGTTAATGATGGTATTAGCACGATTGAGAGGGATGACCTAAATTCAGGAAACCAGAATGTGGAAACAGTTTGGGTAGAGATGAGAAATGGTAAAGGTAAGAAGTCACTAGTGGGAGTCGTGTACAGGCCCCCTAATAGTAACCACATGGTAGAATGGAGCATAAAGGAAGAAATAATAGGAGCTTGTCAGATAGACATGGCAATAATCATGGGAGATTTTAATCTACATATTGACTGGAAAAGTTAGATGGATAATGGTAGCCTATATGAGGAGTTCATACAATGTTTCCAGAATAGTTTCTTAGGACAGGATGTTCTGGAGCCAACTAGAGAGCAGGCTATACTAGACCTGGTATTGGGTAATGAGGTGGAATTAATTAATTATCTCATAGTGAAGGTACCCCGGGTAGCAGCGACCATTATATGATTGAATTTTACATTCAGTTTGAGGGAGAGAGGAATGGGTCTGCGACTATGCTTTTAAACTTAAATAAGGGCAATTATGAGGGCATGATAGCAGAGCTGGCTAAGGTGCATTGGCAAATTAGGTTAAGGGACAGGTCAATAGAGATGCAGTGGCAAACATTTAAAGGGATATTTCAGAATACACAGAATAGAAACGTTCTAACGAGTAAGAAAAAGTCCAAGGGACGGACACACTATCCATGGTTAACCAGAAAGGTTAAAGATAGTATCAAACTTAAAGAAAAGGTATATAATTATGCAAAGATAGGCGGAAGGCCAGATGATTGGACAGAATATAAGGAACAACAAAGGATGACTGAAAGATTAATGAGGAGGGAAATATTAGAGTACAAGAAAAAGCTAGCCAGAAATATAAAAACAGATAGTAAGGGTTTCTATAAATATTTTTTAAAAAGAAATGAGTTAATAAAGTAAGCATTGGCCCTATATAAAATTAGTCTGGAGAATTGATTATGGAAAACAAGGAAATGGCAGATGAATTGAACAGGTATTTTGCATTGGTCTTCACTATTGAGGATACAAGTAACATCCCAGAAGCAGTTATAAATCAAGAAATGTAAGGGAGGAAGGAACTGAGGAAAATTACAGTCACCAGGGAAGTGATACTGAGTGAATTGTTGGAGCTGTGGGCTTGACAAGTGCCTGGTCCTGATGGACTTCATCCTAGGGTGTTAAAAGAAGTGGCTAGTGAGATAGTTGATGTATTGCTTTTAATTTTACAAATCTCCCAAGACTCAGGAAAGGTCCCATTAGATTGGAAGATAGCAAATGTAACTCCACTATTCAAAAAAGGAGGGAGACAGAAAATGGGAAACTACAGGCTCATTAGATTAATATCTGTCATAGGGAAAATGTTAGAAGCTATTATTAAAGAAGCTAACGCAGGGCACTTGGGTAAGTTGAAGGTAACCAGGCAGAGTCAACATGGTTTTGTGAAAGGGAAACCATGTTTAATCAACTTATTGGAATTCTTTGAGAAAGGAACATGTGCTGTGGATAAAGGGGAACTGGTGGATGTACTGTACTTAGATTTGCAGAAGGCATTTGATGAAGTGCCATATCAGAGGTTATTGTGTAAGATAAAAGCTCATGGTATATGAGCATATTGGCACGGACAGAAGATTGGCTGGCTAACAGGAAGCAGAGAGTAGGCATAAATCCATCTTTTTCAGGTTGGCAAGATGTCATGAGTGGTGTGCCACAGAAATCAGTGCTGGGACCTCAGCTGTTTTTTTTTTTCTTTATTCGCTCATGGGATGTGGGTTTTGCTCTCTAGGCCAGTATTTATTGCCCATCCCCAATTGCCCTTGTTCAGAGAGCAATTAAGAGTCAACATCATTGCTGTGGGTCTGAAGTCACATGTAGGCCAGACCAGGTAAGGGTGCAGATTTCCTTCCCTAAAGGACATTAGTGAACCAGATGGGTTTTTATGACAATTGGCAATGGATTCATGGTCATCATCAGAATTTTAATTCCAGATTTTTACAGAATTCAAATTTCACCATCTGCCATGGTGGCCTTCAAACCCAGGTCTCCCCAGAGAATTACCCTGGGTCTCTGGAATACTAACTAGTCCTGTAATAATGCCACTATGCCACCATCTCCCCCGAACTGTTTACAATTTACATGAATGACTTGGATGAAGGGATGGATGGGAAGGTTGCCAAATTTGCTGATGACACGGGTAGGAAAGATAGGTAGGATATGTGGGAAAGTAAGCGGTGAAGAGGACGTAAGGAGGCTACAAAAATATATAGATAGGTTAAGTGAGTGGGTAAAGATCTGGCAAGTGGAGTATAATGTGGGAAAATGTAAAATTGTCCATTTTGGCAAGAAGAATAAAAAGGAAGCATATTATCTAAATAGTGAGAGATTGCAGAGCTCTGAGATGCAGAGGGATCTGGGTGTCCCAGTGCATGAATCACAAAAGGTTAGAATGCAGGTACAGCAAGTAATTAGGAAAGCTAATAGAATATTATTGTTTATTTTGAGGGGAATTGAATACAAAAGTAGGGATGTTATGCTTCAGTTATACAGAGCACCAAGGGGTCTTGACAGGGTGGATGTGGAGAGGATGTTTCCTCTTGTGAGAGAATAGAGAACTAGGGGTCACTGTTTTAAAATATGGGGTCACCCATTTAAAATGGAGATGAAGAAAGAAATTTTCTCTCAGGAGGTCATGAGTCTTTGGAACTCTCCTCCTGAAAAGGTGGTGGGAGCAGAGCCTTTGAATATTTTTAAGGCAGAGGTGGATAGATTGTTGGTAAGCAAGGGGGTGAAAGGTTATCGGGGTAGGCGGAATGCAGATCTGAGGTTACTATCAGATCAGCCATGATCTTATTGAATGGCGGAGCAGGCTCGAGGGGCCGAATGGCCTACTCCTGCTCCTTGTTCATATGTTCGAATTTATATAGCACCTTTAATGTAATAAAACATCTCAAGGCACCTTACAAGAGTTTAATGGAACAAAATTTGACATTGATTGTAAAGGGAACAGCAGATGGCAAAAGCTTGGCCAAAGCAGTAGTTGTTAAGGAGTGTTTTAAAGGAGGAAAGAGAGGGAAAGGAGTGGAGAAATATAGGGAGGGAATTCCAGACCTTAGGGCCTTGACAACTGAAGGCACGGCCACCAGTGCTGGCGTAATTAAAATCGGGAATGCTCATGAGGCCAGAATTGGCAGAGCGCAGAGATCTAGGGGAGCTGTAGGGATGAACACGATCACAGAGATAGGGAGAGGCACGAGCATGGTATGATTTGAAAATGAGGTTGAGAATTTTAAAAGTGGTGCGTTGTTTAACTGGGAGCCTATGTAAGTCAGGGAGCACAAGGGAGATGGGTGAACAGGACTCGGGGCCGAATTTCAAGCTGCGGGTAGAATCCGTGCACCCCAGTGAATTGGGGGGGAGGGGAGGTGGGGGTGCTGCCTGCGCTTAAACGTCGAGCCTTTAATTGGCTTGAGATGGGATTTCTGCTCCCTTCCAAGAGGGAGTCCTTGGTTGGCAGCAGTTTTGTCTCAACAGTGCCACTCTGAGCAGTGGCCACTGCTGGGACTGCACTGAATGTCAGCCAAGATTTTGTTCTCAAGGCTTTGGAATGTAATTTGAACCCACAATCTTCAGAATCAGAGGCGAGAGTGTTATCAATGAATCACAGCTGACATCAAGATGGGACAATGAAAGGGGTGCGTCCTAATGGAATAGTACAAGTTTAAAAAACATTGGGACAGCCTTAGAGAGTTCTCAAACAATTAACAAACTTTGCAAAGCCTGAAGCGGCAGAGGATTAAAATGGCAGGCACAAATAAAGGAAAAGAGCATCCAAAGTGCAGTATTTGCTTTGTGGGCAGTACTGGTGCAGCCCACCACTTGAACCCTTGTGAGGAAGGTGGTCTTCTGTGCAACCCATAGCATCCTCTTCAGTAGGGAAACATTGCAGGATATTCAAATTCAGGTGAAAGCAGGTTTGGAAGTACATTTAGATAAAAGCAAAAAACTGCAGATACTGGAAATCCAAAACAAAAATAAAAATACCTGGAAAAACTCAGCAGGTCTGGCAGCATCTGCGGAGAGGAGACAGTTAACATTTCGAGTCCGTATGAATTTTCAGCAGAACTAAGTAAAAATAGAACAGAGGTGAAATATAAGCTGGTTTAAGTGGGGGTGGGGGGGTGGTGGGACAGGTAGAGCTGGATAGAGGGCCTGTGATAGGTGGAGATAACCAAAAGATGTCATAGACAAAAGGACAAAGAGGTGTTGATGGTGGTGATATTATCTAAGGAATGTGCTAATTAAGGGTAGAAAGCAGGACGAGCAAGGTACAGATAGCCCTAGTGGGGGTGGGGTGGGGGGAAGGAATTGAAACAGGCTAAAAGGTAGAGATAAAACAATGGATGGAAATACATTTAAAAATAATGGAAATAGGTGGGAAAAGAAAAATCTATATAAATTATTGGGAAAAAGAAAAGGTGGGGGGGGGGATCGGAAAGGGGGTGGGGATGGAGGGGAGAGTTCATGATCTAAAATTGTTGAACTCAATATTCAGTCTGGAAGGCTGTAATGTGCCTAGTCGGAAGAATGAGGTGCTGTTCCTCCAGTTTGCGTTGAGCTTCACTGCAACAATGCAGCAGGCCAAGGACGGACATGTGGGCATGAGAGCAGGGTGGAGTGTTGAAATGGCAAGTGACAGGGAGGTCTGGGTCACGCTTGCGGACAGACCGAAGGCGTTCTGCAAAGCGGTCACCCAGTCTGCGTTTGGTCTCTCCAGTGTAGAGGAAACCGCATTGGTAGCAGTGAATGCAGTAGACTAAATTGAGGGAAGTGCAAGTGAAATGCTGCTTCACTTGAAAGGTGTGTTTGGGCCCTTGGACGGTGAGGAGGGGGGGAAGTAAAGGGGCAGGTGTTGCACCTTCTGCGGTTGCATGGGAAGGTGCCGTGGGAGGGGGTTGAGGTGTAGGGGGTGATGGAGGAGTGGACCAGGGTGTCTCGGAGGGAACGTTCCCTGCGGAATGCTGCCGGGGGGGTGAAGGGAAGATGTGTTTGGTGGTGGCATCATGCTGGAGTTGGCGGAAATGGTGGAGGGTGATCCTTTGACTGCGGAGGCTGGTGGGGTGATAAGTGAGGACAAGGAGGACCCTATCATGGTTCTGGGAGGGAGAGGAGGGTGTGAGGGCAGATACGTGGGAGATGGGCCGGACACGGTTGAGGGCCCTGTCAACCACCGTGGGTGGAAAGACTCGGTTAAGGAAGAAGGAAGACATGTCAGAGGAACTGTTTTTGAAAGTGCATCATCAGAACAGATGCGACGGAGGCGAAGGAACTGAGAGAATGGGATGGAGTCCTTACAGGAAGCGGGGTGTGAGGAGCTGTAGTCGAGGTAGCTGTGGGAGTCAGTAGGCTTGTCATGAATATTGGTGGACAGTCTATCACCAGAAATTGAGACAGAGAGGTCAAGGAAGGGAAGGGAAGTTTCAGAGATGGACCATGTGAAAATGATGGAGGGGTGGAAATTAATCCTGGCAGACTGATTGTGTCAACCTGTTCCTGCTCTATGGAAATCATTTCTTGCTATCTTGACTCCATTCTCTCTCCCCTTGTCCAGTCCCTTCCCACCTACATCCGTGATTCCTCTGACACCCTACATCATTTCAAAAATTTCCAGTTCCCTGGTCCCAACCGCCTCCTCTTAACCATGGACATCCAATCCCTCTACACCTCCATCCCCCACCGGGATGGACTGATGGCTCTCCGCTTCTTCATCTAACAGAGGCCCGAACAATCCCCATCCACCACTACTCTCTTCCGTCTGGCTGAACTTGTTCTCATACTGAACAATTTCTCCTTTAACTCCTCTCACTTCCTCCAAATAAAAGGTGTGGCTATGGGTACCCGCATGGGCCCCAGCTATGCCTGTCTCTTTATGGGGTATGTGGAACATTCCTTGTTCCAGTCCTACTCCGGCCCCCTCCCACAACTCTTTCTCCGGTACATCGATGATTACTTCGGTGCTGCTTCAAGCTCTCGTCTGGACCTGGAAAAATTTATTAATTTTGCTTCCAATTTCGACCCCTCCATCATTTTCACATGGTCCATCTCTGACACTTCCCTTCGCTTCCTTGACCTCTCTGTCTCAATTTCTGGTGGTAGACTGTCCACCAATATTCATTACAAGCCTACCGACTCCCATAGCTAGCTCAACTACAGCTCCTCACACCCTGCTTCCTGTAAGGACTCCATCCCAGTCTCTCAGTTCCTTCGCCTCCGTCGCATCTGTTCTGATGATGCCACTTTCAAAAACAGTTCCTCTGACATGTCTTCCTTCTTCCTTAACCGAGGTTTTCCACCCACGGTGGTTGACAGGGCCCTCAACCATATCCGGCCCATCTCCTGCGCATCTGCCCTCACACCTTCCTCTCCCTCCCAGAACCATGATAGGGTCCCCCTTGTCCTCACTTATCACCCCACCAGCCTCCGCATTCAAAGGATCATCCTCCGCCATTTCCGCCAAGTCCAGCATGATGCCACCACCAAACACATCTTCCCTTCACCCCCCCTGGCGGCATTCCGCAGGGATCTTTCCCTCCGGGACACCCTGGTCCACTCCTCCATCACCCTCTACACCTCAAGCCCCTCCCACGGCACCTTCCCATGCAACCGCAGAAGGTGCAACACCTGCCCCTTTACTTCCCCTCTCCTCACTGTCCAAGGGCCCAAACACACCTTTCAAGTGAAGCAGCATTTCACTTGCACTTCCCTCAATTTAGTCTACTGCATTCATTGCTCCCAATGCGGTTTCCTCTACATTGGAGAGACCAAGCGCAGACTGGGTGACCACTTTGCAGAACACCTTCGGTCTGTCCGCAAGCATGACCCAGACCTCCCTGTCACTTGCCATTTTAACACACCACCCTGCTCTCATGCCCACATGTCCATCCTTGGCCTGCTGCATTGTTCCAGTGAAGCTCAATGCAAACTGGAGGAACAGCACCTCATCTTCCAACTAGGCACTTTACAGCCTTCCGGGCTGAATATTGAGTTCAACAATTTTAGGTTATGAACTCTCTCCTCCATCCCCAGCCCCTTTCCAATCCCCCCCCCTTTTTTTCCAATAATTTATATAGATTTTTCTTTTCCCACTTATTTCCATTATTTTTAAATGTATTTCCATCCATTGTTTTATCTCTACCTTTTAGCCTATTTCAATCCCTTTCCTTCACCCCACCCCATCCCCGCTAGGGCTATCTGTACCTTGCTTGTCCTGCTTTCTACCCTTAATTAGCACATTCCTTAGATAATATCACCACCATCAACACCTCTTTGTCCTTTTGTCTATGACATCTTTTGGCTATCTCCACCTATCACTGGCCCTCTATCCAGCTCTACCTATCCCACCCACCCCCTGTTAAACCAGCTTATATTTCACCTCTTTTCTATTTTTCCTTAGTTCTGTTGAAGAGTCATACGGACTCGAAACGTTAACTGTGTTCCTCTCCGCAGATACTGCCAGACCTGCTGAGCTTTTCCAGGTATTTTTAGTTTTGTTTTGAAAGTACATTTGAATTGTTATGTTTTCTGGACATGCTAGCCCTATGTTGCATGATGTCATTGCGGGCAATGCCCTACCCTAAGAAAAAAAAATCCCCTTGGTCATTGGTAGGTATCTGCACCAAGGCCAACAGGTATGGATAGGGACTTTTTTGGCTGATGTTGCTTATCATTATGTACTGTCTATTGATTACATTGACACTGAATGAAATAAGACATGTTATTGAAAACATGCTGTGGTTAGGTTGCTTCCAAAGAAGAATCTAGCACCATAGTTAGTCAGACATTCTTTGTGATGTCATCTAACCTGCTGCCTAATCTGAACCTACACCAACACTAATTGTCTGCTAAACTGACATCCATTCAGCCCTCTCTGCAGATCTGGGTTTGTGGGTACTGGCCACTGAGCACAGAACATCATCGGTAGCTGCACACAGTTGTTTATTGGTACTCACATGCAGCAAAACCTGAACAACATCCACACTATTAAACAACAATAGGTTTTTTGCTAGGCAATGACCTATCTTCAAAAAGAGAGTCTAACCACCTCCCCATGATGTGGCATTACCAGCGCTAAGTCCCTCACCATCAACATCCTGGGGGCCACAATGGACCAGAAACTGAACTGGACCAGCCACAGAAATGCTATGACAACTGGAGCAGGCCACAGGCTAGATATTCTGAGGCGCAAAGTTCACCTCCTCACTCCACACATCCTCCCTACCACTACTAGACACACATCAATTTGACACTATCTAAGCAAGGCAGTCAGTTTGATCAACACCTCATCCACAGCCTACACATCTACCCCCTCCACAGTGATCCAGTGTATCATGACTGCAATTTATTGTGTGCAGGATGCACTAAAGCAACTCACAAAAGCTTTTTCCACAATATCTCTATAACTCATGCCGACCACCAACTAGAAGGACAAGGGCAGTAGGTGCATAGAAAAATTAACACTTGTAAGTTCCTGTCCAAGTCTCACACCATTCTAATGATGCTCAGTGATACAGGGGGAATAAAATCACCAATAGGCACAAAGACTCATGAGAAACTAAGGTCAAAACAGAAAACACATTTTTAAAATGGTTTAAGAATAGCCAAGATCCACTCACCTTTTATATATATTGCATTACCTTTTTGGTTATTTTATAGAAGTTTATTGCCCCTAGCAACCTAGGATGCCCATTTAAAATGGACATTCCTACTGTCAGACATCTTGCATACCAAAACACAAAAACTCATCTACATGTCCCTAAGTACATACAAAAAAAGAGACTTTCACCTATTTGAGGTGGGTGATCTAATAATGTTGGACCAGAAAAATCATCAGAAACCAAGTTTTGTGCATTTCCGTGCTGTGGGATTTCACCTAAGTTTTCTTCGTCATCAGTCTTGATATTAGCCAAATATGTAATCCATCAGAAAGGCAGTGGGATGAGGAGGACAACCTAGGCCTAATGTCTGATCACACAAATCATTTTCTTTTCTCTTCTGGAATGGCGATCTGCATTCCTGTTTTCAATTACCATTTTCCTTGACATTCACATTTATGTTTATCAAACGCACAATTCAGAGATGGTAAGACATGTCTCCTTCTTCTAGTTTTTTTAAAAATTCACTCTGGCAAGGCCAGTTTTTGCTGCCCACCCCTAATTGCCCTTGAACTGAGTGGCTTTCTAGGCCATTTCAGAGGACAGCCAAGAGTCAACCACGTTGTTGTGGATCTGTAGTCACATACATGGAGGTCAGAACAGATAAGGTCAACAGATTTTCTTCTCTAAAGGACATTAGTGAACCGGATGAGTTTTTACACCAATCAATGGTAGCTTCATGGTCACTATTACTGAGGTTAACTTCATAATTCCATATATATCTTTTATTACCTAATTGAATTTAAACTCCACCAGCTGGTAGAGTGGGATTTGAACCCATGTCCTCAGGACATTAACCTGAGCCTTTGATGTACTGGCCCAGTGACATTACCACTACACCACCATATCCACATTATTACCACTATAGAAGTAGTATCAAGCTGGATAAACAAATTGATTCAAAGGAAAAGAAATAGCTATGATTGTCTGATTATTGATTCAAAAATGATGGAGGGCACTTCAATGTGATTGCATATGCCATCAACCAACAATCTCAGATTATATGATAAGACCCTGATGGTATAAATATAAACAACAAAAGCTCTCTGGTATGTTGACTCAACTCCTACACCAAATTCTACATTGAAACCCCTCACGGTATTCAAAATGCTCAGAGGACCCATTTTTAAAAATTCTCTTTATAAGCATTTTGTATATAGAATAATGACATTGCATAAAAATTGTTGGAATGTGTTAATTGATCAAGAAAAATGTACTAGTAAGAGCACTCCAGCAACTTGCATGCACAGTAAACTTTGAAAAGAGAGCTCACAATATAATTTACCAGTCATGCCTGAGGTGAGTTTGTGTTTGAAGAATCGAAGGAAGCACTTCAAATGTGCAGGAGCTGAAATTAACTGTTAATTTGTGGTTGGGATGTCATTCACAACGCGTCTTGACATTCTGGTATGTAGGACATTGGCCCGAAATGATGCCCATGTGAAATGGGCTTTCAGAGTTGCCAGGATATTAGCTGTGAGTTGCATTTAAGTTAAAGGGCACACTGAGTAAATTGATAGTTTCAAATCTGCAGAATCATTGATAACCTAGTTTTTCTTTTCCTGACATTTATGTCCTCATGAGTCACTATGCCGATTGTTCACTTTTTGCCCCTCTCGTGGTTTGGTGGGTTTTCCCGTTGGAATCCCATAACCTCAGGTTTTTTTTTAGGAGAAGAGGAGGACCAATGGAGGAATGGTGGGCCAGGCTTCATGGAAGATACTCAACTGACCAGCACCAGCACATCCACCTCAACAAACACAGTACATGCAACGGTTTCTATTCCCCCAAAATCTGAACCAACAACCCAGATGGCACCATTAACATATGTGATATAAACAGAAAATGCTGAAAATACCCAGCAAGTCAGGCAGCGTCAATAGAAAGAGTAACAGAGTTAATGTATCAGGTCAATGGCCTTTCATCAGAAAAGAAAAGTTTAGGATATACAATTTATAAAGAATTACAGAGGCAAGGAAAGGGGCAGGTGGAGTAAAGAGCTAACAGGAAGGTCTGTGATAGGGTGGAAGGCAGGAGGGATGAAATGACGGAAGGGATGATGGTGCAGGGCAAAAATGGTGGTAGGTGGACAAGTAAAGAAACAAAAGATGGGTCAAGAAGAGCTGTAAATGACAACAGCAGAATCATTAACAGCACTGACTGTCTAAAGATGTAGGAACAGTGGTTAATGAACACAGCATTAGTCTGGAAAGTTATAAAAGAGCCTAATTGAAAAATGAGGTGCTGTCCCTTCAGCTTACATTGAGCTTCACTGGCATAGTGTAGAAGGCTGAGGACAGAGAGGCCAGTGTGGGGGCTGGACAGAGAAATTCAAATGGAAAATGACCTGAAGCTCAGAATCATACTTGCATAACAGACAGTGGTGTGCAGCAAAGCAATCACCCAGTCTACTTTTGGTCTCTCCACTCCAGAAGAGACTGTATTGTAAGCAGTGGATACAGTTACTAATTTGAAGAAAGTAACAGTAAATCACTTGAGAGGAATATTTGGAGGACGTAAAAGGGCAGGGATTACATCTCCTGCATTTACATGGGAAAGTGCAGTGCCAAGGGGAGCAGATGTTGGGAGTGATAGAAAAGTGGACCTAGATGTTAAAGAGGGAGCGGTCCCTGTGATTGCTGAAAAGGGAGGTGAGGGAGATTCCGTTGCACTGGAGGAGGTGGAAATTGCTGAGCATGGTTCATGAATGTGGAGGCTGCACGCGGAAGACGAAGAAAAAGGAGACTGAATGCAGTTCTGCGCGGGAGGGGAAGGGATGAGGTCAGAAGTTGCAGGGAATGGTACAGAGACAACTGAGTGCCCTATCAATGAGTGGGAAGAAGTATAGTTAAGGTAGCTGTGGGAGCCTGTGGACTTATAGTACATATTAATGCATGTGAATGCTTAATTAAACATATTTTGTAGTTGGACATTTCTTCAGAGGCACCTTCTTTACAAAGATGCAGTCAGTGGCACTGCATGTGAGGATGATCAACAGCCAACATACGTAATTGACCACACCCACCAAGACAGCAATAGGCTGTCATCATAGATTGACTCCCAAGACCCAGTAGATGAATGAACAGCATTGCTATGTTCATCATCCCATCCACTGCTCTATTGCCACTCATCTCTCTGGATGCGCCCTCGCTGTGGACCCTTGACCAGGTCCTTCACATTTACACAATGCAGTGACATAACAGTCTGAATAAGATGGAGTAAGCCAGTAGAGCTGTCAGTTATCGTTGAGCACACATGTCACCTTGGAGTGACAGCGCAACATACACAGCACCAAGCGTGTGTGTAGAACCATCCTCTCAACCACACCATTAAGAGAATTCATAGATGAGATGATATAAATGGTTAGTGCATGTAAGCACACAAAAGTAAATTATAGCAATCTATTCTGATTGACTCATGACCCTTCTTGCCTTACATTTGCACTAATAGAATGTCACACAGATCGGCTGCATCTGAAGGGATGGAGCTGGCTGCCCCATGCTTTTCTGACTGGGGCTTGGAGGTCCTGGTAGAGGGGATGCAAAGGAGAAGTGGCATCATCCACCCAGCTGGCCATCGCAAATTGCCTGCAACAACCAACAAGGCATGGGTTCAAATTGTGGCAGCAGTGAGCGCCAAGACCATCGGAGATCGCAGATCCAGTGCCGCAAAAGATTCAGTGACCTACGGACAGTCCTCGGACTTATGGCATGATGGGTTCCTGAAAAGCGTGTCTTAAATTGAAACGTTGTAACTTGGAACTGCTTTCCCTATAAGAACAATGTTATAATTAGGAGATTGGTTCCTGAACCAAGACCCAATACCCTATTTTCACCAAAATAATCCAGAATTTTGTACTCAATCAATTATAGATGAGTAATATAGCAATATTAATGTATTTATATTGTAAATAGTAATCATATTGACATTAAAAAATCACATAAGCTAAAAATACATATAGAAATATAGTACAATACTGAACTAATGGCATCAGAACAGCAACTAGGCACCCTGAGTCAGGGAGATGGGCAGCGCAGAACGTCGATGCACCTGTATGAACGTTTGAACTTGTTCGTTGGGGCGGCTCCATAAAGTCGAATCCAACGTGGGAAAGTCAGAACAAGGTGTCAATTTCTAAACGTCGTAAGTGCCTTTCATCGTAACTCGAACGTCGTAAAGTGGAGGACTGCCTGCTTTGTATCCAGCAAGGTGAGCAGCTTCACTCGTAGACACAGGGATCCAAGGGAAGGATCACTTCTGCATGCTGCAGATAAAATGCGAGAATTGGCACATACAAACCTCAATGCAGAAGTAGAGGAATGTGTAAGCAGCTCATTTAGCTGTGCGCAAAACAGATGTGAATAGGCAGTATTATGCACAGACGCATTGAAGAGCAACATCTCTGCATGCGCTATATATGAGGGTGACATAAATTCATATTGTGATTGCAGCACAAAAGGGTGAAGAATGCCAAAGAGATGGCCCTGACAGGAGGCTGGAGAGCCCACCTGAAACCCATGCGCTCTGTGGAGCAGATGGCCATCGAGATTGCCAGAGTGCCCGAGCTGTTGGTGATGGTGAATCTCCAGTAGCAGGTGATGAAGGAGGTGTTGAGATTGCCTTGGCACATGGTGGTAATGGTGGAGGTCATGCTGTCACTTTGCTGAACACGGTGGGACATTGGCATGAGAGGGGGTGCAAGGATGGGGTTGAGTCATGTGTACAGTGTGAACATGGTTAAGGCAATGCTGTGCATCAGGGAATGCATTCACTTTGAGAAGGGCTAGAATTAAATATGTCGGTTTGTGTCTCGCACAGGTCCCAGCTCTGCCTGTTCTTCTGACCGTCCCAACACCCTCGCCCCGGTTCATATTACCCCTCGGGTATCAAGAGGAGGAAGAGATGCGGAGGATGCAGCATCACATCTGTGTAACCCACACTCCGCCAACTCAGATACAGACACATCGGAGGATTGTAGCACACATTTAGAGATGGCGGCACAGGGTGAAAATCACCACAACAGTGTGCAGAAGGAGGTGTCACAGAGACATCTGTGCACAGTCCCCCTCGGAGGTGGGTGGAAAGTTACAATGATGCTCCAGTGGGCAGGAATGTTTAACCTTGGGAATCACCTTTTGGGGAGCAGCATTTGTCCAATCAGGAGCAGATGTGTGAGCATCTGGCAGAGTTCCCTGAGGCAGTGGGAGCTCTAGAGCTGCAAATGGAGGAGTCCATCACCGTCATGAACTCTACATTGTCCCAGGGGTGCAACCTCCTGAGCTCTGACCATGAGAGATCGGCCAATCCCATGGAGAGACACTTGTAACAGCACTTGGGGTGGATACAAGAACAGAGCTCAGCCAGGAAAGGGTGCAGGCCTCACTTAGTGGCCTGGATCAGTCCACTCAAAGTGTGTGCGCTGACATCCACAGAATACGAGGAGCTGCGCACTGGACAGTCGCACTGTTGTCACAGTGGTTTCTGGATTGGGCGACTCCTGTGCACCAAATGCCAGCCCCATCAACCCTCCTTGAATGCCAACCCCGGGCTGTGCAGGTCTCTGAGGAGGGTGAAGGTGCCACGAATGCCTCAGCACCATAATCTTTCTCCACCGCCCTGGCCCCTCCGCCATGCCCTCGTCGGTTCCACATGTGCGAGAAGCCATGGCTGCCCATACAGAGATGCAGAAGGTGCTGTCTGAAGGAAATCCCCAAACCATGTCTGCACAACGAGGCCGGCCACCACGCTCCTCATTGCCCTTTAGACCAAGAAGTGAGGAGCCTTCCTCCTCCTCCTCCTCCTCCGAGGCAAAATGAGGGGCACTTCATAGGACTTCGTAAGGAGCTGTCTCACCTAGAGCACTAATGGGTTCACTGTGGTTATTGTATTCACATTGTATATATTACATTTGAGGACTTGTTGAATATATTTCTTTTCACTTCTACATGACTCGGTGTATGGGCATACAATAGAGAGATCAAAAGGAATGATAAAAATGTGAGGTCGCTTTTTACCAGCAATATTGAAGACAGCAGGCTGAGTTGCATCTTAATGTGGCTTCTCCAGGAGCAATGATGCGGCCTGACTGGTGAGGCATATGAAAGCTTCCTCTTTCTCTGTTATATCACATAAGACTCCAGAGGTCAAAGGCTCAAACGCTAAGATGCTACTTCTATCTTTCAGGTTTCATCTAAGTGTGCCTTTAAGGAAGGCTTAATGATCCCACTCCACAGCCAGGTGCTGGTCAGCAAATGTATTTGAAGCATGAGTGCTGGGTGCTAGACATTCATCTGCATTGCAGTGTTGCACTTGGTGTGAGCAGTGCAGCTCGGTAGGCCAAGTATTGTCTAGTTAATATCGGTTATCTGCTGTCACCACAACAGTGGCTGCACTGTCATTTCCGGTGTCACAGGATGTGGTTTGTGCAGTTTGCAGAGGTATATGTAAGCCAGGACTGAGGCATGTGGCGCCCAGTTCTTAACCTGGACCTTTGGCCGGAATGGATGTTGCAAAAGTTATTTCAATGAGCTTTTGCAGCAGATTTATCTGATCATCATGAGCGAGATGCCATATCTGCATGTATGATGCAACGTACACTCGTTTCAGCATGTATAGGGTTTTACATCTTCATTCTCGTCATTATCTGCATTGTGGGCATGACTTGATTATGGTCAAATTGGCAGCATGGGTGCCTCATTCACAGTCAATGGCATTCATGTGAGGGAGCCAGGGTGAAAGGGTCTTATTACCCTGTGTTTGAAAGATGCTGACAACCATGTTTATAATGGAGAGGATAGTTACCATTTGAAAGTGACTGGATCAAATTTATTGATGTTAATTCACTCCCTTGTAGGGCTGGGCAGCACCTTGAGACACTGGTGTCAAAGCACAAGGATTTTCCTATGGAGATATGTCGCCAGGGACTGTCTGATGGCAGTTGTTATTTTGGAGGAATCTTTGAAAATCTATTCTGGAGAAGGAGCTATCTGGCAAGGAGCACCTCCTGCATGATATCAGCCCTGGATGCATGTCCATGCCTCACTGCTGCTCTGCCATGGGCGAGCTTATCATCGTCATCTGTTTCAGAACGGCCTGAATGTACATGGCTTCCTCTTCCCTCTTCTCCTCCTCCTCTTCCTCATCATCTTCCTCCTCTGCAGAGGTTGGAGCTCTGCCACGACCTCATCATCATTTAGTTGGAGACCCCTCCACTGCGCAATGTCATGCAGCTTAGAACAACTATTTTTGAAACCCTTGCTGGAGTATTTTGTGGAAGGCTCCACCTGAGCGACCAATGTATCTGCATCTTATCTTTAAAATGCCAATAGCCTGCTTGATGGTGCTCCTGGTGACAACATGGCTGCTATTGTAGTTTTGCTCTGCCTTGGATTGTGGGTTCCTAAAGGGGGTCATTAAGCAAGTTCTTATTGGTCAGCCTTGTCCCCTAGGAGCCATCTCTGGATCTGCGTCAGTAGCTGAAATTTTATGGAGTTGCAAATTCCTTAGTGTGAAGGAGTTTTGGCAGCTGCCTGGGAACTTTGCGCACACTTGAAGAAAGACGTTATTGTGGTCACAAACCACATTGATGGAGTGAAATGACTTGTGGGTCAAGAAGGTGTCCGCGTGCTGAGTTGGGGCCTTTATTGCGACAGTCAGTGATACCCTGTACCTAAGGGAAGACTGAAATTTGGGCAAAGGCCATGGCTCTCGGAGCCTGAGACTCAAAATCCAAGGGGAGACTAATGGACTCGCCCACATGAGCAAACAGGGCATCAGTCACTTCCTTAATGCATCTGTGTGCTGCTGACTGAGATATACCAACCAGGTCTCCTGCTGGGCCCCGGAAAGAGCCTGAGAAGTTCAGTGTGATGGTTACTTTCACAGCCACTGGCAGGGTAAGGGGGCATGGAGGGGGGGGTGGTGAAGGATTGTGGCTCCAGTTGTTGCTGCACCATGTGTCAAATGTCTGTCACAACAAGTCTTCTCCGGCATTGGTTTTCCATCATGTTGAGGTTTGATGTCCTTGGTCTGTACATCCTTCCCACAGGGTAGAATCTGGTGTGCTCCCTCTCCTCCTCCTTCCTACAGCTCATGCCACTGCTCACTTTAACTGGTTTCTACTGCCTCCATATGAGAGGGTGCCATGCCCATTCTCCATGTTCCCTCAGTCGAAGAGTTATGCACATTTCTGAAGCACTAATTTCTTCCTTGAGTCTGGGTGCAACAGTCAGTGGGGGCAACACAAAATTGCCCTGGCAATCCAGCAGCCCTGCCCTCCCATACCCTTAGCACAAGAAAACAGTAGGTGTTAAGCTCTTGACATTTCTGGGCCACGAATTGCAAACTGAAATATAGCTCTACAGGGGTACCTCACCTCTCGAAGGGGGTATCCAAAACAAACGCACAAAAAACAGACCTCCTCTGTCCTGATCTTCTCTACACAACTTGGGATCCTAACAAATTTGATTGAATTTTTTGAGGAGGTGACCAGGTGTGTAGATGAGGGTAGTGCAGTTGATGTAGTTTATATGGATTTCAGCAAAGCCTTTGACAAGGTCCCACATGGGAGACTTATAGAGAAGGCAAATGGGATACAGGGTAATTTGATAAGGTGGATTCAAAATTGGCTTATTTGTAGGAGACAGAGGGTGATGACAGAAGGATGTTTTAGTGACTGGAAGCCAGTGTCCAGTGGCATACCACAAGGATCTGTTCTGGGTCCCCTATTATTCGTCATTTATATAAATGACATAGATGACTGTCGGGGGTAGGATTAGTAAGTTTGTGGATGACACAAAGATTGGCCGGGTGGTTAACATTGAGGTTGAGTGTCTTGGGCTATGGGAGATATAGACGGGATGGTCAAATGGGCAGATAAGTGGCAGAAGGAATTTCACCCTGAAAAGTGTGAGGTGATACACTTTGGAAGGAGTAATTTGACAAGGAAGTATTCAATGAATGGCATGACACTAGGAAGTTCTGAAGAACAAAGGGACCTTGGTGTGTGTGTCCATAGATCTCTGAAGGCAGAGGGGCATGTTAGTGGGCTGGTGAAAAAGGCATATGGGACACTTGCCTTTATCAGTCGAGGCATAGTTTACAAAAGTAGGGAGGTCATGTTGGAGTTGTATAGAACCTTGGTGAGGCCACAGCTGGAGTAGTGTGTGCAGTTCTGGTCGCCACATTATAAGAAGGATGTGATTGCACTGGAGAGAGTGCAGAGGAGATTCACCAGGATGTTGCCTGGGATGAAACATTTAAGTTATGAAGAGAGGTTGGATAGACTTGGGTTGTTTTCGTTGGAGCAGAGAAGACTGAGGGGCGACCTGATCGAGGTGTACAAGATTATGAGGGGCATGGACAGGGTGGATAGGGAGCAGCTGGTCCCCTTAATTGAAGGGTCAGTCACAAGGGGGCATATGTTAAAGATGAGGGGCAGGAGGTTTAGGGGGGATGTGAGGAAAAACGTTTTTACCCAGAGGGTGGTGACGGTCTGGAATGCACTGCCTGGGAGGGTGGTGGAGGCAGGTTGCCTCACATCCTTTAAAAAGTACCTGGATGAGCACTTGGCACGTCATAACATTCAAGGCTATGGGCCAAGTGCTGGTAAATGGGATTAGGTAGGTAGGTCAGGTATTTCTCATGAGTCAGTGCAGACCCGATGGGCCGAAGGGCCTCTTCTGCAGTGTGATTCTGTGATCCACAGGGCTGGGATTGTTACATTGAGCTCTTGAAATGAATTAGCCTCAACTTCCATGGGGCAAAGCATTGCAACAAATGTTCTTATATTACAGGCAGCTGCTCATGAACCTTCTCCTGTACAGTCATTAGATCTAAAAAGAAAAAAATCTTTTCATTGAAAAATGCTATTGACAGGACTAAATTTCATATTTTGTAAGTACATGCAAATCTGGAATTCTGGACAAATTAAATAACAGCTTCTAGTAATTAAGTGTATTTTTTTTTAAATATTTATCTTCTTGTGGGTACCACCTTTGAAAGCCAGATTGCATATTGACAAAGCAAAAACTGAGGAGCAGTGGCTTGAGTTCTTTAGTTTCACTTTCTCAAAGGGGCTATTGTAAGTTTTAACAGTGCCACCAAGCCAGAGGTAACAATCGACAGCAATTCTAGCAAGAAAATAAAGTTTACTTTGCAATTGCAATTGAAATAGTAATGTTTTAAACTTTATTTATGGTGGAATAAATCTTGGACCCCACGGACAGACCACACCACTCCCAACTCTGAGGCATCATAAAGGTTTCCTTTTGAAGCACTGTTTTAAAATAGATTTGTCTCTACTACTTATTTACCCAGACATTTGGGTTCCTTATTAAATGCTATATAAAGAAATAAGTTAAATATGTAAGGTTAAATGTGAGAATAATTGTAGCATTAACCATTATTTAACCCTGTAGAACTGCAATTGCATTTTTGCGCTGTTTCTGAATTTTCCACAGTGTAACACAAGACTCCTTTTAAGCGCGCTCTAACATGTGCTCACTGCATTAATTATTCAAATCCTAACTGGAGCTTAGGCAGTAAAGTATTGCCCTCATAGGACGTGAAAGTGAACAAGAGTATCTTATGAAGCCTAGAGTCAGAAGCAAAACACATTACCATACTTTCAGGGCCTCTTGTTTTATTCAGTTTTCTGAAGATGGTCATTCATTCTGGGATCCAGCTCCAGTGGCCTGGTATCCTGGCCCATGGGGGCGAGAAGACATTATAAACGGTTCTCTCTTCTCAGAAACCTTTCAAAACTGCCATCATCACCTCTCCTAAAACACCCCCACTATCCTTGTAAATTACCACCCCACTTACACTGTCCCTTTCTTCTCTCAAGTCCTCGAACGGGTTGCTGCCTTCCAAATCTATCTTTCCTGCAATTCCATGTTTGAATCAGTTTTTAACCCTGTCACAACACTAAAGCAGGCCCGACACTGTGATGCATTTTCCTCCTCATTCTCCTCAATTTTTCAACTACCTTTGACACAGTTAACCACAAAGTCCTCCTTCAACACCTTTCCTCCGCTGTCTAGCTTAGTGGGATTTCTCATACTTGCTTCCACTCCTACCTACTTATCCATAGCCAGGGCATCTCCACCAGTGGCTTCCCTTCCTGCTCCACACCATTATCTCCAGAGTCCCATAATGATCTATCACTGGCCTACTCTTCCTCATCTACATGCTACCCCTCAGTGATATCCGTAGACATGGGACAGCTCCCACAGATTTGTTGACAACACCCAGTTCTACTTCTCTATCACCTCTCGACTGCTCCACTATCTCTGTTTTCAGACTGCTTGTCCAACCTCAAGTCTTGGATGAGCCACAAATTTCCTTCAGTTGAACAATGGTATAGCCAAAGTTAAAGTCAACAGCCCCCGCCACAAACTCATCCCCTTGTGACTAATTCTACTCTCCCCTGGCCTCTGTGTCATTTTGAAATCACAGTTTGTAGACGTATTGTCTTATTTGACATTGAATTGACCACCTGACCCCATATGCTCTCCGTCATAAAGACTACCTGCTTTCACCTCTATACCATTGTCCATTCAGCGCATCTGTTGGTGAAGCTTTATCAATGTCTTCCTCACCAAACTTGTTCTCCCAGACTCTCCTGGCTGCCTCCTATTCTCCATGCTCTGCAATTGAAAGCTCAGTCAAAACTCTACTGCCTGTATTTTAATCCACAGAACGTCTCACTCACCCATCGTCCCTGTCCTCATTGACCTACCTTGGCTCCCAGTCCCCCAGGCCTCAAATTTAAAATTCTCATCTTTGCGTTTCAAACCCTTTCCTCTCTTATTCCTAGCTCTGACTGTCCTTTAGCCATCCTAACCCCTCCCTGCCCAAACATTCCATTCCTCTGGCTTCTTATACAACCTACCTCCCAAAACGCCTCCCTTCCTCCACTTTCGTCCTTTAAGACCTTGATAGCCTCACTTAATATCTGCTACTTTGACACGGTACCCATTTTATTTTTACACTCTTTTAAGCACCTTGGCCTGTTTCTTCTGTTCCTTCCATGTGATATAAGTGAAATTTCCACAGTGGGGTTCACCTGCCCGCCCAGTGTGTCCTCTGTGGAAGAATCATGGAAACCTTGCAAAAGATTTGCAATGCTGATTACGATGTTTTTTTCTGGGAATTCAGTGACTTTGTGGAATTTGAGACAGACGATAGGAACATAGGAGCAGGGAGTAGACCATTCAGCCTTTTGAGCCTGCTCCACCATTCAAATAAATCATGGCTGATCATCTATCTCAACACTGTTTCTCTCCACTATCTCCTATCCCTTGATGCCATTAGTCTCCAGAAATCTACCAATTTCTGTCTTGAACATGTTTAATGATTAAGCTTCCATAGCCCTCTGGGATAGAGAATTCCAAAGATTCACCAGCCTCTGAATGAAGAAATTCCTCCTCATCCCATTCTTAAATGGCCTGCCCCTTATTCCGAGACTGCGTCCCAAGTTCTGGACTCGCCAGCCAGCGGAAACATCCCATCCACATGTACCTGTCACACCCTGTAAGTATCTTGTAAATTTCAATGCGATCACCTCTCATTCTTTGAAACTCTGGAGAATACAGGCTCAGTTTCCTCAATTTCTCCTCCTAAGGCAATCCCGCCATCCCAGGGAATAGTCTGGTGAACCTCCATTGCATTCCCTCCATGGCAAGGATATGCTTCCTTAGATCAGGAGAACTCTCATGGAAATGTCCCCTCTATAGCTTCAGTTTGAAATAGCTTCCTTGTCAGAATACAAATGTTGATGATTAATTAAGGATTCATTTTAAAATCTGTACTTTACTGGCCTAATGGTTAGACTGCCATTAAAGAGTTAATGAAAAAACTCCCTCTTTGTAAGCAAAGTAATTAAACATTAAACAAGTCTGAATTGACACTTTAAGGTACTCCTTCTAATTACAGTAGTATATCAAATATCTTTTTACCATAAATGCAAACTCAACATGATCTGGCATGAAGCAAAGAATACTTTTGTCTAAGTAAGGTGTAATTGGTACAAACTGTGTTTTCTGTGAATTGAATGCCTCACTTGTATAGCTACAGGAAATTAATTGATTACAATGACCAGATTATCAGCTTTCAGTTACATTGTATTTTTTCTTATTCATTCATGAGATGTGAGTATCACTAGCTAGCCAAGGATTTATTGCCCACCCCAATTGCCCTTGAGAAGGTGGTGGTGAGCTGCCATTTTTAACCGCTGCAGTCCATGTGGTGTAGGTACACCTACAGTGTTGTTAAGAAGGGAGTTCCAGGATTTTGACCCAGCAACAATGAAGGAATGGTGATATAGTTCGATGTCAGGATGGTGGGCAGTCTGGAGGGAACTTTCAAGTGGTGGTGTTCCTATGTGCCTGTGTTCTTCTAGGTGGTAAAGGTAACAGATCAGGAAGGTGCTGTTGAAGGCAGCACAGTGAGTTGCTGCAGTACGTCTTATAAATAGTTCACACTACTCCCGCTATGCGCTGGTGATGGAGGGGGTGAATGCTTAACATGGTGAATGGGGGGCAATTGGGCTGCGTTGTCCTGGATGGTGTCGAACGTCTTGCGTGTTGTTGGGTTGAACTCACCCAGGCAAATGGAGAGTATTCACACTCCTGACTTGTGCCTTATAGATGGTGGACAGGCTGTAAGGAGTCAGGAGGTGAGTTACTCGCAGTAAAATTCCCAGGCTCTGACCTGCCCCTGTAGCCACAGGACTGAATTGTCCCAGATTTGCACTCAGTGCGGGAGCAGATGTGAAAAAAGACATTTTACCCGCCAGCTACAATGGAGGGTTTTCATGCCGTATTATCCCCTTCCCACCTTGTCCCGCCTCATCAATAATGAATCACGGGAAACATGCCGGATCGCTGGCGGGCAGGCACTGATTTGCCCACCATGCTGTGACCTCAGCACTTCCTCACTCTGAGCACCATATTTAAAGCACACCAGAACGCAGTCTACTTCATGTCAACAGGCCAGGATTGCTCCAGGCAACAGATGGCCCCGAAAGCAAAGGTGACAGCAGCCCCAAATTTAGTGACGCCTCAGTGGGGCACCTGCTGGTCGCAGTGGAAGCTCGCGGCAATGCCCTCCACCCCCGCTCTGGCCGCAGGAGATCCACCAGACTGACCAATCTGACCTGTGAGGTGGCAGCGGCCGTCAGGCCACTGGAGAACAGAGGAGGTCAGCCATCCAGTGCAGGAAGAGGATGAATGATCTAAACCGTTTCACCAGGATAAGTCAACCACCTCATCACTCTCAACTCACACACTCACAAACCCATCACACATCCACAGGGATCTCACACCTCAAGGGACAACACCACTAACTCTCACACACCCCCTCACATCTCCATTAACCTCATGCCCTCTTGAGTTAGCGTCCTCATCCTGTCCATGTCTCTGCTTACCACTCAAACACTCCACGCAGTGCCATGTGTCCTGCTCACACTCTCCCCATCTGTTTTCATGCAGGAGAAGCTGGCTCACAACAGGACAGAGAGGTCCCAGACAGTGGGGGAGGAGGAGGGGGGGGAGTGGCCCATATTAGGCCCCTCACACACTTTGAGGAGTTGCCATCGTGCTGACTGGTGAGGACGTGGACCGTGCCTGCAGTGACGGTGAGGTCGGTGGCGAACACCCATGTGAGGATCCTATACCATATCATCCCTCTCTCAATGCAACAGTGAATGCTCCCTCTCCAGCTTTTGACATGGCTGCCATGCACTAGTTATCTCTACTTTGGTTCACTGGGAGCTCTGCCAAGTGACCCACGCCCTCAGCCAGCCAGTCCCTCAGCTCCATCCAGGTCCTCACCTCCAGCCAAGAGGACACCTCCTCCACTGAAGAGCTGGAAATAAGCAGCCTGGAAGACCCATCACAGCACTTACCCACACCCTCCACCAGCGCAGAGACACACACATCGGTGGGACCTAGATCTAGAGCAGGCTTGGGTTCACAATCTGGTGATCACTGCCTGAACACGTGTCCACAGCAGCAGGAGGCAGGTTTGTGTGAACAGCATTTGAAGGACGGCTGGGGAAGAAGCATCTGTGTGGTCCAAGTCAGATGATGAACCTCTAGGCTAGGCCTTCCAACTCATCCTGGAGAGACAGCAGAAGGCAGGGAAACATCACCCAGAGATGTTGGATGCCCTCAACAGAGTGGTACGTGAGTTGGTGGGGCGGGTCACTTTGTAATCTGAAAATATATTCACTTTCACTGAATGATGTATAATGTTGTCTTTCAGCTTCATTTACAGGCTTCACGAGGCCTTCCCCTGTAATCCCCCCCCTCTAGCATGGAACCGGACCACGATTGATTCTGGATGGAGAAGGGTGTGTGTGGCAAGGCCTTTTGGAAACTCTTGCAAGCACTTTCCCATTCACAGGGAACCTTCATTCATCACATTCATCTCACTGTCCTGAGCATTTTCAATGCTGCCTGCTGGGGTTCTCTTTCAGTTGTCCATCTGAGTTGACCTGCATTTCCACCCACCCCCTGATCACACTCCCAGGCAGCATCTGTGCCCATCCAACACGAGGATCCGCTCACTTTCGATTTGAAAGTGAAGATTTTGATCAGCTCTCCCATCCTTTCCCCTCCCCCAGTCACCCATGTCCTTTCCCCCATCATAGTCCACCCCTGGCATGACCTTCTGCTTCCCCAATGTTACCTGACAGGATGTCCAGATGAATGTGTACGTTCCCTACCTTCCTGAGAATCCCACCCCCGTCCACACTGACCTCCCCGACCTCCTTCCCACTCCCAGGGTCCGTGCCTGCTTCTGAATTCACACCAACCACCCTCGCTGCCCCTTCTACTGGTGCTGATGCACCCCCACCCTCCTACCCTACTGGCTCCCCCTGTCTCCTCTCATACTCACCATCCCCTCCTACCATTCCCACCCTCAGTTTGCTCCCCAGGAGGCTGTCATTGACTTCCTTGCACATTCACCTGGACATTCCACCCCCACTTTACTCCTTTCTCCACCCTCACTCCTTCTTCCACTCTTACTCTTTCCTCCACTCTTACTTCTTCCTCTACCCTTACCCCTTCCTCCACCCTGACTCCCTCCTCCCCCAGACACCTTCCCCCCTCTGAAAACACTCCTCTCCTCCAGACACCTTCCCCCCCTCCGAAATCCCTACTCCCTCCAGACATCTTCCCCCCTCTGAAAACCCTCTTCCTCTCTGGACACTTTCCCCCCTCCAAACTCCCTCCCTTACACCTTCCTCCCCCCTTACACCTGCCTGCCCACTTGCAGCATTCTCCCCATTACGCCTTCCTTCCTCTGTACTCCCTCCTTCCGCTGTACTTCCTCCTCCCCCCAGACACCCTCCATCCCCCTCCCAACCTCACACCACCTCCCCCCCCCGCCCGACATCTTCATCCCCCCAACTCCCAACCTCACCCCCAAGGCCCTAAGGGTAAGTTTCAACTTCTGCACGTCACGCTTGTCTAGACATGTTGTGGTTCAGCATGTTTTCCTGCCAGTGTAATGGCATATCAGGCATGGGGGTCAATTCCGGTCAGGTTAACTTTGCATCCCATTAGTGGGATGCAAACTGGGTTCACGCTGGCCTCCAGCGGGATTCATGATTCACCATGGAGGACACCATCGAATGATCCTGCTGTGATTTCACTGCTGTCCCTCCCGCCAAATTCTGCCCCCCACCACACCTGCCAACACACCCACTGCCAACGGGGAGAAGGCAATTCCACCCACAGTATTTATATGCTGGTCCAGTTCAGTTTCTGGTGAATAGTAATGCCAGGATGTTGATTGTGAGGGATTCAGTGATGGTAATGCCATTGAACATCAAGGGGAGATGGTTAGGTTCTTTCTTGTAGAAGATGGTCGTTGCCTGGCATTTGTGTGGAGCCATTTGTTCCGGTGCAAGGCCAGTGGTAGAAAGGAAATACTTGAACTTGACTTTGGAAGTCAACACAATTTGAAAAATTGACATTTTCCATGCTGTTAGATTATTAAGACCACAAGATCACAGATGCCTCTCCTGCACTGTGGCACTAGAAACTGCAAAATCATCCTAGTCAGAAATCTGATAAAAGATTCCCACTGTACCGGTTAACCTGCCAGCGCCATTAGAAATGATGAACACCTGCTTAGCCACATGACTGCCAGGCATGAGATCAATTAATAAAATGAGTTAAGATCTCTAGAGAGTGAACATGAACATAGACACATACAGACAAATAAACAGCACATTTTAAAAATATGTATGTAAAAAATGCTAACTTAAATTGGTTTTAAAATAGAATAAAAAAGGGAAATTAATATTTTTTCTCATTCTGTCAACCCACCTAAAGGCTTAGACTCTAGCTTGATAAATATCACAGTATCTTTCTATCTGCTTGCTGTGTTTGGATATGCATTCATAGAATCAAAAAATGGTATGACATTGATGCAAGCCAATTTATTGAGCATGCGGCAGCTCTTTCGAAGAGAAGTGCAGTTAGTCCCACTCTTTCTCAATGTACTTACACTATTTTCTTCTTCAAATGTTTATCTATTTCTCTATTGAAGGTTCTATTAAATCTGTTTCCACCAACCTATCAGACAGTGCATTCCAAATGCTGACCACTCATTGCGTAAAAATGCTTTTCCCCATTCGCATCTTGTTCTTTTGCAAATCACCTTACATCTGTGCCCTCTGGTTGTTGTCCCTTCAGCCACTGGAAACAGTTTCTCTTTATTTTCTCTATCTAAACACTTGGTGATTTTAAAGACCCCTTTATCAAACCTCCCCTGAGCCTTTTCTGCTCTAAGGAAAACAACCTCAGCTTCTCCCAGCTATCCATATAACTGTAAACCCCCCATCCTTGGTGCTATTCTAGTGTATCTCTTTCTAGAAACAAAAATGCGAAGTTTGGACTGATTAGTCTACAGAATCATCCAAACTATCCCAACTCATTCTGTTCAGTGCTCCACATCCCTCAGTTGTCATGTTTTTATCCTTCAACTCTTTAATGCACCCTGCCACTCATCTTCCTAATCCATGAAAAAACAGATTCACAGAAAAAATCTTCACTGCTGTTGTTGGAATTACTAATGACTTTTTGAGATATTTTTGCATATAGCTATGATATTTCTGCGCTCTGAATCAAACATTTTTATATTGAAGATCTGCCATCATTTCCTCTGATCCTAAATTCTAATTTTCCTTGCAAGGATTAGCCAGACAGCAGTATTACATACTGATGGGTAAAAAAAGAGAGAAGGGGTGGGGAAAAAGATATGATTCCATTTGTACTTCCAAATAATTTAATTTATAATGATGCTTACTTACACTTGTTTACATATTTATTTGATGTTGTTGATCAGACTTTGAATGCTGCGCTCTAGTGAAATAGAATGGTGTGGCTCATTTCTTATGTTGGAGGGATTCCTCTACCAATGTCCGACAGAGTGTGCCTGTTGGAACTCCAGCAACATCAAACAGAGGAAAATGGCTGACTCTAGCCCAGTCAGAGTTTCATATTTTGAAGTGTGGCTCCTTACATAATTATCAACACCCATAGCCTAGACTGGACAGCCATTATCTCCTACTAGCAAGAACAATCAGTGCAGTCATTTCAAAGGAATCCTTCTGTCTATCTATGTTCTCATTCCTATTCTACAACCATTTACTTTCTCCTTTAGTCATCTCTACTTGTCTGCAAATTTGTCCAAAACACCTCACTGCATATTCCTCCTAACTCTGCACTTTTGCTGTATTGAGACAAGGATCTCCCCAAGGGTCACAAAACTTTCCCAGTTAAAAATAATTGTAAAGATTATTACCAAGTAGACTGCCAGCCCAAAAAACCCAAATAATACTGACATTGTGCATTGATTGCCATATATACAGTGAGTATTGAATTTATTGGTTTTCAGAGAAATAACCTTCTATTAAACATATTATAACAAAATACACACTTATTTTTCTTTTCACCTCAGACATTAAAGGATAGAAATCCAACCAAGCAAAAACAGTTCCATCAGCAGCAATGTAAACAAGAACCATTAGTTTTGACATGCTGGGATCTTACTCATGATGGGGGCAAACCATTTCATGCTATGAAGTTCCTTTATGGATTCATCTTTATTCACAAGTAATGGAAGCAAATGAGGGTTTTGCTAACCCCAGTGCTTGTATATTGTGTCCACCTTTTTAATATTCACCCATGAATTATTTTCTGCAACCCCTCAGTGTCTCTCTGCAATTTGCCTGGTAGTAGCTTGGAATTGAAATGACCCTGCACCACCTTGTGCTGATTTCTGAGATGATTCTGTACCTTCTTGTGCTGGGTCTTGAGATGGTCCCTATTGCTTCTTCTGTCACATCTGCTTCCCACTTTCTGACAAAACTCAAGTTTGCAATGATATTTTAAGATGATAGTTTATTCCTTAAAATATCCCTTGAAACCATATTCAGAAATTTAACACAGCCTCTAGGTTAGCAAAGCACTGATGAAACCTGCAGAAGTCACTCTCTTAGTGCCTCAAAGAACCATGTTTCCAAAGAACAAGCATTACATGTAACTCCTAGTCATCGGTTATCTTGGTATCATTTCATCACCATTACCAAGAATCTATAACAAGGGAAAACATGCTGTGTTTTATTAATTTGTTAATAAATTGTCACATCCAATTAAACATATTTGTAAGATTTTACCCAAAACACTTTACAAGTGGCTGTGCAGAGCCAACAATCCATTAAACAAAGCTTTCTTTGATTAACAGTGAAGAATTAAGCAGCCTAGTTACGAGACATGGCTCTCTTTGATTAACATGTGAAGGATAAAGCAGAGTTTAGTCATGTGATATACATCAATTCATATCATATTGCGCAAAACTTACACAAATTAATCAGCCAAGCAGGGATGGCACTTTTTTCAAATAAATGGTGCCCGTCAGAAGCTTCATGGAGCAGCAGGTATCAGCTTCACCACCCATGAGTAATTTGAGTCTGATGATGTCTATGCCAACATCTGCTGTTACCGGGAAGCATAATGGATGGTCGCTGAGTGTGGAGATCATTGCAAAACAGATGAGATATGGAATATTCTGCATAACTTGTTTTTCATTATCCAAACCCAAAGACTGTTAATTAAATTTATGCTAGTTTTATGCTAGGCAGCTCTTATTCTTTGTCATCTTGGCATTTAACAGCAAATGAAATACAACCATTAGAGCAGCACCAGAAGCAACAAAGATAAATAACGAAGTAAAAACTGATCACAGCCGTCTGTCATAAAATTTAATTAATGCTGCCATCCTGTATGACATAACCAATGGATAAACACTAATACATTCCCTGGCCTTATGTCTCTGTATTTCACTGAAGTGAAAATGAACAAAGTTAGAAGTTGGATCAACGCAGGCTTTTTTTTTTCCACGGAAGCACTGAGTAGGAACCTGTTCAGGGAAATGTATTTCAAACTGCAAAGCCTTAGCTGCTGATAAGTGTGCTTTGAGGCTGCCTGTGTTCTTTCCATGTCAGACAGTGAGGCAAGCTATGTGGCTCATTGGCTCTGCCACTCATGTTCCTGTGCTTCCTTCAAGCATTGGTTGGGTCGAATTAACCTCATGCGTCCCTTAGCCTTGCTGAACCTTCGAATTATTAGTCGTAAATTTGAGTATCATCTAGAGAATAAGCAGCCAACACCATTTCAGAAGAGAAAGACATACTGGAACTAATTTTCCTCCTGTTAATATCCTTTTTGTATCAGTGTAAATTCACGAGAAAGGTACACAGACCTGTGACACATGTCACCTGTTCTTTTTGTACATGTTGTGCTTTTATGCAGGTTGGGTATAGAGAAATAATACAGAAGCAAAGCAATCCTTTAATTCCATTTATAATTGCTGTTGATAGAATACAGGCATTCAGAGTTACTCAGCTGTACCTTAATACCTAAATTTTGTTCATGGGTGCAACCAGTAACTTGTACTTTGAATTGTATGATAGTTTTTCCGGTCATGTTCTGCACCGTGTGCATCAACAAGTTTGTTAGGTCACCTTTCCGGTTGCACTCGGGCAATTCCATCAAACTCCTTTGCATAGTCGATTTCCTGCTTGGAATTTCACTGTACTTGTTACTTGTGAGCAGAAGGGATGGATGAGGAGGAGCATTGGAGTACTGAGGAAGTGAGGCTACAGCGCAGGAGCTTTGTTATGCGCAAGGGGCACTTGGCAGCTCCTCTTAATCAATCCATGATCCCTTTGTGTTATGACTGCATTTATCTGGAAGACAAACCATTCTTTTGAACTACAAACTGCTTCACAACCATCCAAGCACAACTGCATATGTTGCAACGGTAATGCCGCCATATTTTATTACCTAGCTCAAAGGAAGATGGTTGTGGTTGTTGGAGGTTAATCATCTCAGTTCCAGGACATCAGTTCAGCCCTTCCTCTGTTTTATTTCACAATCCTTTAATCTCATTGTTTAAGGAGATACATTTCACTTCCAGGGCATCACTGCATGAGTTTCTCAGGGTAGTGACCTAGTCCCAACCATCTTCAGCTACTTCATCAATGACCTTCCTTCCATCATAATGGCCGGAAGTGGGGATGTTCCCTGATGATTGCACAATGTTCAGCACCATTCATGACTCCTCACGTACTGAAGCAGTCCATGTCCAAATGCAGCAAGACCTGGACAATATCCAGTCTTGGGTTGACAAGTGGCAAATAATATTCATGCCACACAAGTACCAGGCAATGATCGTCTCCAACAAGACAGAATCTAACCATTTCCTTTTGACATTCAATGGCATTACCATCGCTGAATCCATCACTATCAACATCCTGGGGATTACCACTGACCAGGAACTGAAGTGGACCAGCCATATATTGTGGCTATAAGAGCAGGTCAGAGGCTAGGAATCCTGCAGCGGGTAACTCACCTCCTGACTCCCCAAAGCCTGTCCACCATTGACAAGGAAGAAGTCAGGAGTGTGATGGAATACTCTCCACTTGCCTGGATGAGTACTGCTCCAATAACACTCAAGAAGCTTGACACCATCCAGAACAAAGCAGTCCGCTTGATTGGCACCCCATCCACAAACATTCACTTCCTCTACCACTGATGCACAGTAGCAGCAGTGTGTAGCATCTACAAGATGCACTGCAGGAACTGACCAAGGCTGCTTGGACGGAACCTTCCAAAGCCATGACACAACCATCTAGAAGGACAAGGGCAGCAGAGGCAAGGGGACACCACCACCTGCGAGTTCCCCTCCAAGCCAATCACCATCCTGAATTGGAAATATATCGCCATTCCTTCACTGTCACTGGGTCAAAATCCTAAAATTCCCTCCCTAACAGCACTGTGGGTGTACCTACACCACACGGACTATAGCAGTTCAAGAAGGCAGCTCACCACCACCTTCTCAAGGGCAATTAGGGATGGGCAATAAATGTTGGCCTCGCCAGTGATGCCCACATCCCATGAATGAATGAATAAAAAATACCTAATTTGTGTTTCTTCTTGATACAATCCCTGTAACTGCAGCCTTTCAGAAGGCTGACACTTGTGTTTGTGAGACACTCCTTGGTTCAGGTGCCTTTCAACCTTTTGAGTGCAGGATACAATGGTCCAGCTGCAAATTCCAGCTGTGAGTACCACTCTGTGCAGCCATTGATGGGAAGTTTTATTAAATCTTATGTGATGTGGGCATGCAGTCAAGGCCAGGATCTGTTGCCCATTCCTAATCGCCCTTGAACTGAATGGCTTGTTAGGCCCTTTCAGAGAATAGTTAAGAGTCGAACACATATGTTGTGGGCCTGGAGTCACATTGTTATGACTGGTCCCCGGGTGAAATTCCCCAATTTGTTATGATCCCGGACGAGATACCCAAAATTGTTATGCTCCCAGGTGAGGAGGAATGAGCTGGCTCCTTTTCTTTATTCAACCCCCTGAGTTGGTCGCAACAAGGTTAATTTCAAAAGGATCCCTTCCCTCCTGGATAACTTTTCCTAGTCCAAATGTACTTATGTTTTGGAAGGGGCCAATTTAACCAGACTCTCTTGAGTTAAAGAAAGAATGAGTTTATTAGTTACTAAAACATGAGAAAAAATAATAAAAATGCAGCACACATAGACACAGATTAGAAATGTGAAGTGAATCCAGAAATAAAAGTTGTAAAAGCTATATGAATCAGTCTTTGGGCTTGTCCGTGAGGAGTAGATGGTGAAACATGATGGCCGTTAAGTTGAATGATTCCGATAGAACTGACTTTGGCAGTTGAGCAGTTGGTTTGGAGATTTTTGGTTCTGAAGGTTAGCTGAAAGGAGTTCTCCTGTTTCCTCTTCGACTGTGGATTTGCTGACTTCTGACTTGCTTCTAGCAATCAGCGAGAGAGACTTTTTTACCTGCAAGCACAGGGATGCCTAGTTGATGTTCTTCAGCTGTGACCTTCACAGCACACACTGACACAGCACACACTAGAACAACAAGATTAGCACACTAGAGTTGCAGTTGGCTTTTAACCCCTTTTCTTGTGTATTCCCGGAATGGAAAAACAAACATGTCTTTCGCCCAGAAACTGCTTTCTTTCAACTCAGTTCATGTCACAGTCTGGGATATAACTCAACAGGAGACAGTTTCTGCTGGGATGAAAATCAGCCTCCATTATCTCCACAACCACAGGAGATTACAGTTCAGTTTTTGCATTGCATCTCTTCCTTTGAAGTGTCTCTGTTTGAAGTACGCCTTGACACCTTTTAGGTGCGACATTCCATTCTCTTTAGACTAGTTGGTCAAGTGTAATCCACATAGGAATTTTCCAGCAAATGGTTACTTTACAGTCTCAGCCAGCTTTTCCTTGTATGTCCTTTTTTAAACAACATGTCTTACTTAAAAGTTCAACATGTCTGTAAGTAATTCGGGGCTATGATCCATTGTCAAGACAGCATGTAGGCCAGACCAGGTAAGGATGGCAAATTTCTCTGCCTAAAGGATATTAGTGAACCAGATAGGTTTTTACAACAATTGATGATAGTTTCATAGCACCATTACTAAGACTAGCTTTCAATTCCAGACTTCTTATTAATCAGCTGAATTGATTTATTAATTGAATTCAAATTCCACCAGCTGCCATACTGGGATTTGACCCATGTCCCCAGGGTAGCAGTCTGGGCCTGTGGATTACTATTCCAGTGACATTATCACTGCACCACCATCTCCCCATAACTGGTGGAATCATGTGGATCCTTTTGGCAACAGGAGGGAAAACAAAATCATTCATTGCCATTTCTCAATTCCCCATGCTGCATGTCACTATTGATCTGTGAATGAGTAGACCCTGTGGTACAAATGTCATTGAAGCCCTGTCAATGGTGCTCTTCATTCATTCAGCAAACCTGCCATAGGAGGAGATGATATTGCATCCCAAGGCTTGTGTGCAGCAGTCTTAGCATTCATTGGGAGATGCTAAGAATTACATTGCAGTTATTGCCAATGGAGTGGGGGAGAGGGAGAGCAGCAATGGGTATCCAGAATGCCAAGATGGAATGCATTACACATGCAAGTTGTAGAATTCTCCACATTAGCTGTCATGTGATAAAAGCTGTTAGGTACATTCTCCAGTAAAGGCAATGATCTTCCATACTCAGAAAGCACTCTGTATTAAAAAGAAAGGCCCTAGAGGTCAGCATTTCTGTCCTTAAAAGCTTTGGTTGCATTCAATCTGACCCTCTGCTTCCTGTTCCTTCTGTTTCAGCTCCAAGTGCTCCTGCTCTCTTTTTGTTCTGTTTCACCCAATGGACTCTCTTCAAACTCACTGTCTTAATCTCCCAGAGTGAATGCACTCTCCTGTTTTGTTCCAGAGCAAGATTTAGGGACAGGATGTGCAGTGATGTGAAATGGTTGTTCATGATCACTAATCTCTTGCCTCGACCTCAGCTTCTTTTGCCATATTTCGAGAAACAGGAGAAGACAAAACATTACCAACAACAAATTGCATCGATATAGCACCTTTCAACATAGTAAAATGTCACAAGGTGCTTTATTATCAGTCAAGATTTGACACTGAGCCACACAAGGAGGACATTAGGATAGGTGATCAAAGGCATCAATTGCAATGGAAATAAAATTGGGAATACTGCAAAATATGCTGCTGACCCCTATCGCTCGTTTTACGTTATCTTACAGAGTCAAGATTCACTCCACGGAATTGGGATTCACTGACAAGAATGATGTAAAGAATCTAGGGCGACAAGGGTAGAAAAGACACAAAAGAGTCACAGCCTGAAGTTTCTGCAAGCATTCTTCCATTTACTCACATAGCACTTAAGGGGAAGATTAGCAGAAATCATTTCTGCTGTGTTTCTACCAAACTTCCATCAACATTACAGTGGAATGGTGGAGGAAATGGCTAGTGTATGTTAATAAACTGAGTGTATTTCTAATAGCAAGACAGTGTAATGGCCATGCCAAAGATCACTGTTTATATGGAGACTGTCAGCAAAGAGAAAGGTAATGTTTCAAAATGCTGAATAATCTGGTTCACAGACTGAATAATTAAAAACACCAGCTATAGTGACATCAGCTGTAGTCTCCCCCATCATTCACTTGCTAAGTATTCTATGTTCATAATAAAACAGGGCATGAGGGAAGATTTGTCAAAATTGAGAAATAATGGCCATATTGCTTTGAGACAGGATAGTCACTGTGGACACTGTCATTAGAAATGGCCTTCACTCTCTTAATAAATTGCAAAGCTGTTCCACAGTCATTGTCACTGTGCATTATAAAAACGCAATACACTCTGGCACTTTGATTAATCATTCACCAAACCAAACAGTTTGTTTAAGGTCAGTAACTATTGAATCTAGATGGCAAATATTGACGTGAGAAGCTTTGAATCAATCCAAGATGCAGTGTTAATCACTGATCATGAATGTGATTAACATCAGGGGCCAATTAGTTCCCACCCTGATACTATATTAATAATTGCCAAAATTGTGCGAGGTATTGAAAGGAGACAAAATAATTAAAATTTCTGATATCTTTTTTCCCCTCTGACTTTTCTCCCGTCTTTCCCATTCTGCAAAATGTTCCAAGAAAACAGCAGTAGACTTGACACCTTACTCTCCTGACTATTCTTAGCCTCCTGGCTATTCTTCATATGAGAAGCAGTGGGTGTTGGCAGGCGTTATCCTTATATTTTGTTTGTGGCTCTTTACTTTCTCACACTTTCCTATTGTTCTCTCACCTTCACCCCTTTATATATAAAGTAGTTCAAAATGTTATTAGCTTTGCTGATTGCCATTTTGCAATTGGTTGGATAGATTTAGCATTGAATTTACTAAGATTTTTAGGTGCCTTTCAATTTCATGTTTGGTTATTTCAACTCTGTTCATGAAGCGTGGGTGTATTATCCATTTTGCCTTCCTATGTGTAGCATATGTTGTACTTGTCTGCATTACATTTATTCTTGCCGTATTTCACTCATGTGCATATTTTGTCCAGGTGAACCTTAATTTCTGAGCTGCCTCTTCCATTTCAACTGCTTGTGCCTAGTTTGGTATCATCTGCAAATTTGATCAGTTTGCATTGCGTCTTTGAATCCAGGTCATTCATAAAAATTAGAAACAATTGTGGTCCCAACACTGATCCTTGGGTTATCCCACTCAGTACTTTCTTCCACATCAGCAAACTCCTCAACTGAGTACTTATTTTTTCCTACCTTATTTCATGTTTTTTAAATTCATTCATGGGGTGTGGGCGTCGCTGGCTAGATCAGCATTTATTGTTCATCCCTCATTGCCCTTGAGAAGGTGGTGGTGAGCTGCCTCCTTGAACCGCTGCAGTCCACGTGGTGTAGGTACACCCACAGTGCTGTTAGGAAGGGAGTTCCAGGATTTTGACCCAGCGACAGTGAAGGAACGTCGATATATTTTCAAATCAGGATGGTAAGTGGCTTGGAGGGGAACTTCCAGGTGGTGGTGTTCCCATGTGCCTGCTGCCCTTGTCCCTCTAAATGGTAGTGGTCGTGGGTGAGGGGGTTCAGGACAAGAGGGCATAAACTTAAAATTAGAGCGAGGTCATTCCAAGCTGATGTCAGGAAGCACTTCTTCACACAAAGGGTAGTAAGATTTTGGGACTCTCTCCCCAAAAAGCTGTTGAGCTTAGGTCAACTGAAAATGTCAAAATTGCGACTGATAAATTTTTGTTAGGTAAGATACCAAACCAAGGTAAGTAAATGGTGTTATCATAGATATAATTGAATGCTGAAACAAGCTCGAGGGCAGAAGTGCCTACTCTCATTTCTGTGTTCCTTTCAGCTGGTTCCTTATCCTTTCTAGGATTTAGCTGAATACCCACAGCTTTGAGTTTAATTAATAGCCTTTTGTGTGGAGTTTTATTAAAACCATTTGGAAGTTGTGGCGAACCGCAACTAGCTTTTAAAAATTCCCTAAGCACAGTGACTGAGCTTTTGATAAATTGGTTACAATATTAGATTTAGAAAAGAAAACTTCTGTTTGCTACAGCTTAACAGGATATATTTGTGTTGTGCCAATATGGAAATTGAAACCTTGTTAAGAGACTTGGGACAATGTAGAGGAAACTTCACCCAGATTATGTAGCTAATTTAAAAAAGCTTTTGCTGAGACTAGGGGTGGAATCTTCTGCTCTCACTGTTGTCAACCTTGAAGGTGGGAAGGGAATGTCATTAGGCAGGTTGGTGGCATACCCGAACCCCGTTGCCCTCTCGCCTCCACCAGAATTAAGTTCAGGGCAGGAAGGCCCATGGTCAACCTTCTTGTCCTGCTGTCAGTTGAGGCCTTTAATTGGCCAATTAATGATCACTTAAGGACCTCACTCGGCTGCCACTGGGGTTATCCCAGCTGCAGGTGGGTCTGTCGCTATGTGGCAAAAAGCGAAATTGGGCGAGCCACTTATCACCTGGGGAAGGGGTGTCTCTTGTTCAAAGGCAATCAGTGCATGATCGAGGGACAGGACATCAAGAAGAGGGGGGTCCCACTGAAAGCTACCACCTCCCCTTGCTTTTGACCAACCTGTCCCCTCTCCCCGCGACCCCCACCCCGCAAAACCCTTCCTCCTCACATTACTTACCTGTAACCTGGGCTTTCTGAGATCCTAGGGCTCCAGCTCCAACAGCCATGGCTTCTTCAGTGGCACAGCTGAGTGCAAGAGCAGCCTTCCTCTGATTGGCCGGCAGCTCTCGCCAGGCAGAACTTCCAGCCCCGGAGTCTTGACTGCAGGGGAAGGCCCACTGGTGAACTCACCACTGCCTGATTGGCTTATGGTTCACCGGGCCATCCCAAAAAGAGACATCACAGGTCTCTCGCCAGCTCTCCAGCTGAAAGGTGAGATCCCGATGCCTCAACAAGATTCTGCCCTTGATCAAAAATTTTAAAAGGTGTTATTCTTCCCCTGCCACTGTAATATCGGGATAAAAGTTCCCAAAATTCTAATTTAGAAACCAACAAACTTTCGCTCTTGTAATTTCTGGGGAAGCTTAAAATGTGCCAGGATTCCGTGTTAGACTAGGTTCGCAGCTAAGCATCGTAATGTTTACAAATACTTGTTCCCTCCTATGACATATGACAAAATAAAAATGATGACTCATCCTACCTCTTCATCTTCTATTCACCAATTCATTCTTGCTCTCAAATACTTTCCCTCATCCCTCAATTTCTACTTTGCTCACTCTTTTTCCCACTCTCGGTTTTCTGCCCTGTCTTTTCTATGCTCTATCTTTTATCTTCTTTATACCTCACACTTATACAAATCATGAGTATGTGAGGTCTCTCTCGGTCACTCCCTGTATGCCTCTCACTCTCTTTGCTCTGAAAAGTTTTTCACCTCGGTTTTCTCAGGTTAATCTCTGGGACAGCTTTCACATGTTACAACAATACTGCTTCCACATTCATGAACTAAATGTACATGAACTGGGAAAAATGTGTACACCTGTCTAAACTGATCCAAGCTAATTAATGCAAAATGTACCCACTTCTTCCTTCAAACCTCGCATTTTTCTTTATCTCCAAAGCTTTCTTTCATTCAGTTGGCATTCTGTGTTTCACCCTTTGACAAAACTGAGCTGGGATTCAAGTTTCAGGAATTGCCTAATTTGTCCCGTACTATACTTCAGATCTGGTCCTGTTATTTCAATTCTCTTTCTTTTTTGTTCCTGGTCCTCTCTTTGAGACAATTTATTTTTCTTGTAATAAACATTTTGGTAAAAATGTCATCCTTGTGAATGTTTTATTGAAAGTGGATGAACAGAGGCCTATGTGTTTTGGAAGCTGAGAAGTGAGCAAAGAAGGGGGGTGGTGGTGGCCGTTTGGGCTGTGAATGATCCACTCCATCTGAGAAATGATGAAATTCTTTAGTTATTGCATTTGGTGCTCAAATTAAATTGGAAGGAGCAAGGGAAAAGTTTGAGTAGGTGGTTCATTGCAGAGAATAGTATTCATAGGTTGTTCTTTCTCCCCAAGATAATCCAGAAGTAACAGGAGGATTCAACTGAGGAGAATCAGGCATGACAGAGTTGAACAGCAATGACAACACTCGCTGATTGGTCACTTTTTAGCAAAAAATTCCAAGGTCCGCTACAGAGATGAGATAAAAAAAAATAAAGGAATGGACATTGAACAGTATTGGAAGGGTTGGGAGAGATGATTGAAAGCTTGGTTGAAAAGATGGCAGTTGACAGGGTTTTTAAAGGTGGAGAATTTAGCACCAGGTGTGCTCGAGTATGTGACCCTCAGATCTAAGGGAGCCAAGTCGTGAGTTGTACCGGGGAAATAGCTGGAATAGAAGATTGTGATTGATTTGTTGAAAGCAAAGGTATCTAAGGTAGAGGTGAGAGAGAATTTCAGCAGGCCAACAGCAGCAGAGGTGTCAGTGGAGGAGGACAACAGAGCAAAAAAAACGCAAAAGACACATCCTTAACCAAATGAGGAAGAATGATAGTGACAGGCATTTGAGGGAATCACTTCTGACATAAAATCATGATACAGTGTTAGTAAAATATAAATATGCTTGTTTGTTGAACATTTCTTTTATGGTAGTATAAATGCTACCATACTCTCATAGAGTTAATCTCTAAACCTTTAACCATATGGCACAAAAATGACAGCAAAACACAGCTGATGCACACCACCAGATCAATCTCCACTATTATTATTTTAAAGCTATAAAGTCAATTTTAAACTTCCATTTCTTCTATTCTGCCACACTTAGATATTTACCCCCGATCAGTCATTTACAGAAACCAGAATCTGGTTTGAATTATTCTATGTGCTCTTTTTTCGTGTGTTGTTCCAGCCTCAGGCTTTCTAGTGGGTTGGGATTCCCTAATGGCTATTGTAACTATGGCATAAATAGTATGTAGTTTTACCATTCACGTACGATCCATCTTTCCTTCATAAACATCAAAGGGACCAAAAGATCTACAATATAGTTATGAAACTTTCGGAGGTTTAATTACATGCTTCAGTTACATCTTTAATATTGATACATTAACCTAAGACTGAAATATTTTCTATGTTTAACCATCACAGATCTTTATTCTCCTCCTTGTGAAGTCCTATTTTTTTCAGCTGCAGTACATTTAAAGTTAAGGAGTTGAATGAAGCCATCTGGAAAATGAACCATAACAGCAATTAAAAACTGCTTAGATTTCAAGAACGCAGGAAACTTTGACCTTTCTTCATAATTAACCTGGACAGAACTCATCAAAAGCACAAATAATCAAAGGCGCAAAACAAAGGAGGAGCATCTTATTCTTATTTGCACTGCATTAACTGCTGTTCTTTCAAAAACTACACTGTCCTACATGCAAACCAGGTATTCTTCAATAGTTTTTTTTTAAGCAATCTTTTTCCTTGTGCTTCAGAATTTTCAAGATGGCTATAAAAAGCTTTTTGAAAAGGAAGTATGTTGATGCAATGATTGCAGTTGGATAAAGTACACACATTTTAATTGGCTGCCAGATGGTTTTGCTTGAACTCATGGAGCCAGCTGTACCACTGCACACAGACTTCTCCTTGTCTTTCATGAGCATCATTGATTACTCGATGGCTCTGAATGGGCTGCTGGAGAATAACAAGGGCCAGTGTCTAAATAATCCATCACAAAAGGAGAACTTCACTGAGGTATTCATTTAATAACCAAATATGGGTAATATCTATATAAATGCAAATATTAGAAGTTAGTTAGGGCATCTGGGGGGGGAAAAAAAAACATTTACATCTACTTTAACCAGCAGGTTTAGCAAAACTCTACAGTTACCAGGGACTAAATGTTTTTTCAATGAGAAAATCAATGCAATAGCCTCAAGGACTGCTATTTCCATTGTGAGAATTGGGACACAAAGCATGTGAGATAGGCTTTCCAGGCCTCCAGCCTTTTTGATGCAGTTTTTTTATGCTGCTCCCTTATGGTTGAATTACATAAGACAAGAAATTACAAGATTGGAGGTCTTGGTTTTATCTCTCTTTTCACTATCTTATCTTCATTCATTTGGACATGGAATGAACAGGTCGCATACTGCAGCTGTTGATGTTACTATTTTACCAGCTGTCAGCTCCCAGTAACGACACAGCTAATCTAGACAGTGCCAAGGCATTTAGTGTGTCCTACGTAGTGCAGGGCACCCTCCCAGGTAACCTTCCAAAAACGCTACTCCTTTGAAGTAAAATAAAGTGCACAATCGCCAATTCAAGTCATGTGGGAGCAACACTTTGGCCTGAATAAAACACTCCTAGATCGGAAGTGTTGCCAAACGTAATATTGGGCGTGATGGCAGCGGGTGGCATTTTCAACATCATCACACTGGTTTGAAATAGTACATTATGTGGGCGGGGTAAAAGTTGAAAACTCACCCATGTTGTTTAAATGTCCGTTGAAAAAGTAATTAAGGCCGTTAAGGACCCAAGTGAAAGCAATATTAATTTCAGGGTGAGAATCACGCCATATGTAGAATTTGTTTTCTTACTCTTTCACGGCAGGTGGCTATTGCTGGCTAGGCCAGCATTTTTGTTACCCATCCCTAAGTGCTCTTGAGAAGGTGGTGGTAAGCTATCTTCTTGAATGCTGCAGTGCATGTGGTGTAGGTACACCCACAGTGCTGTTTGTGGGGGAGTTACTAGGATTTGAACCCAATGACAGTGAAGAAATGGCGATATGGTTCCAAGTCAGGGTGGTGTATGACTTGGAAGAGACCTTGCCAGTGGTGGTGTTCCCATGCATCTGCTGCCTTTGTCCTTCTAGCTGGTAGAGGTTGTGGGTTTGAAAGGTGCTGTCAAAGGAGCCTTGGTGAGTTGCTGCAATGCATCTTGTAGATGGTACACACACTGCTGCTACTGTGTGTCGGTGGTGGAGGGAGTGAACGTTGGAGGTGCTGGATGAGGTGCCAATCAAGCGGGCTGCTTTGTCCTGGATGGTGTTGAGATTCTTGACTGTTGTGGGAGCTGCACTCATCCATGCAAGTGGAGAGTATTCCATTACACTCCTGATTTGTGCCTTGTAGATGGTGGACAGGCTTTGGGGGGTCAGGGGTTGAGTTACTCGCTGCACAATTCCCAGCCTCTGACCTGCTCTTGTAGCCACAGATTTTTATAGGCCAAGCTTGTTTGGGAGGTTGAAAACCTTCACAGAATCACAGAATCACAGTGCAGAAGAGGCCCTTTGGCCCATCGAGTCTGCAACGACAGGTGAGAAACACCTGACCTATCTACCTAATCCCATTTACCAGCACTTGGCCCATAGCCTTGAATGTTATGACGTGCCAAGTGCTCATCCATTTTAAAGGATGTGAGGCAACCCTCCCAGGCAGTACATTGCAGACCATCACCACTCTCTGGGTAAAAAGGTTTTTCCTCACCTCCCCTCTAAACCTCCTGCCCCTCACCTTGAACTTATGCCCCCTTGTGACTGACCCTTCAACTAAGGGGAACAGCTGCTCACTATCCACCCTGTCCATGCCCCTCATAATCTTGTACACCTCGATCAGGTCGCCCCTCAGTCTTCTCTGCTCCAACGAAAACAACCCAAGTCTATCCAACCTCTCTTCATAACTTAAATGTTTCATCCCAGGCAACATCCGGGTAAATCTCCTCTGCACCCCCTCCAGTGCAATCACATCCTTCCTATAATGTGGTGACCAGAACTGTACACAGTACTCCAGCTGGGGCCTCACCAAGGTTCTATACAACTCCAACATGACCTCCTTACTTTTGTAATCTATGCCTCGATTGATAAAGGCAAGTGTCCCATATGCCTTTTTCACCACCCCACTAACATGCCTCTCCGCCTTCAGAGATCTATAGACACACACGCCAAGGTCCCTTTGTTCCTCAGAACTTCCTAGTGTCATGCCGTTCATTGAATACTTTCTTGTCAAATTACTCCTTCCAAATTACTCCTCCCTCCTTCAGCTGAGGCCAGGGCCTCAGTTTTGCAGTTAACACATTGAGCAGGGAATGCTCATTCGAATGAGCAGGCTAATTTTCCGATTATTTGAGGTGGAGGCCTTCCCTCTGGTGTGCAAGGCTCTTCTGAGTGCTTGATCTTCTTTTCCTGGCTGTCTCCCAGGGCAATAAAGTCTCTGTAAAAAATGTGCATTGTGACCTCTGTTGGAGACACAACCTCCAGTGAGGAGAAGATAAGGAGGAGAAGGAGGGTGAGAGGAGCTGCATTAGGGGCTGCCCGATGCCTGTCACATTGAAGGTCACCGTGGTGCTGAACTTCTTCACAATAGGCTTATTCCAGGTGGCCTGTGGAGACGTTAGTGGCATCACAGAGCCTGCTGCACACCACTGCATAAAGATCTTCACAGATACAATATTCCAAGGGGCAGCAAATCTCCCTCTCCCCTTTTCTATCAGTCTGAGCCTTTTGCCATCTCATCAGACCCAGTCCTTCCTCCAATCTCACCTCTGCCTATATCCCTGGAGGAGTCGGGATCCATGGTCACCAACATGTCCCCTTCAAAAGATGTCAGGACTTCCAGGTTCAGAACTCCCCAGCCTGTAAGGGCTTTCCCACTGGCGTTGTGTGTCCGCTTCTCCTGAAAAGATTTGTCAGAGAGCAGTCATCAACAATTTCAAGCAATCTCACGGTTTCCCTCCAACCCATTACAAGCTCAGTGCATTGCCAGCCTGGAGGCTATGCACATGTGTCATATGCTCATCCTGCAAACCACCTTCCCTATAACTAGAACATTGCTTCAAATGCACAATGATATGGTCGAGGACAGCTATGTCCTTGTGGAATTATGCAGCCTTTGAGGAGCAGCAACACTCAATCACTTCCTGCATTCGCAAGTGGGTCCTGCAGCACACTGGACTAGGATTGCTGATACTAAGGCCATGCTTATTAGGCCATTGAGCCTTTTCTGGCACTGGAACCAAGTCACTCTGACAATGTCCACACTGTTGGCCACCTCGGCCACCTCCTCGCATGCAGCACGTGTCTGGCTGGGCTTCCTCCTCTTGCCAGGGGTTGGCATAAGCTGCTCACCTCGCTCTGATACAGCACTCAGGAGGGCTCCGAGTGAGTCCTCACTGAATCCAGGGGCTGGTTTGGCTCTTCAGCTCCACCTCTCCCCTCGCTCCAATGACACAGATATCTAAGTACAGAAACATGTCACAAATGTACAACTCCTCCATGCCAAGGAGTGGGAGACTTGCTGATGTTTAAAAAGAGTGCCACCTATTAAGGTCTGCAGAGAATAACTAAAAATTTGATTCTCTTACCTTGTAACATTAGAAGCTGCAGAGCTCTTCTATTTGCACAATGATTCCAGAAGATTAATCATCTGCTGGGTCTCCTGACACTGTCCCCTGGCAGGGAGCCCTTTAAACTGCTGGACATGACCTCGCTCTGGGTCACAGCCTATGATCTCCAATGCTAGACATCCCACTCTCCTGCACTCATTGGACAGAATGAAGGCCTTGAACCCACCCTTGCCATTAATTGCCATTAATTTATGCATTATCGGGCACATTCCGTTGGCAGATGCAGAAGTCAAGATGCCGCCAGATTCCAGGTGCACCGCCATATTATCCAGCTCTTTGTAGCAAATTGCATGATTTTGTTAAATAAACTTGATGCTTTCATGATTCTTTCATGATTCAAAAATGTGTTGAAAGTTAAATAAGATGTGCCCATCCAGAAATGCTACGGGGCTAAGAGGGCCTGCCAAGCCTCTTAGATGTAGGTGATGTGTGATCTGGGAAAACGAAGAAAACCATGAGAAAGTAGGGGAATTTCATATCCTAAAATTTTTTAATTGTTACAGCATATAGACATAACACAGGTTGCAGTTTGTCAAGCATACAACACACCTCAGCACTGACACTTTAAGATAACATATTCCGGTTCATGTGCTGGTTGATATGAAATAAGCTGATGTGTAATATATACTGTTGCTTTACATAAAATTGTTGAGAAATTTAATCATGAGAAATGTGAAAGAGGAACTTGAAGAGTAGGGTTGAGTGGAAGAAAGAATATTTGACAGCAAGCTGATTTGCAAGTTTAAAGATTTTGCTAACAGTTCAGCTGTAGTGTCAGTGCAAGGGATGTCAATTCTGCAGTTATACTATTATACTATGCTATTATACTATTATACTATATATACTGAATCCAGGGTATTGGAAGGAATATTTAAAGGAATGGGTTATCCAGCTCCTTCAGACTGTTCCGCCATTCAGTTAGATCCTGGCTGATCTGTACCTCAATTCTATTTATCTTTTGTACATCTGCATTAGCTTTTAATGCTTTGTGTGCATGGACACCTATGCACCTTGCTCCTCCACAGCTTCTAATCTTTCACCAATAAGAAAGTATTCTGATTTGTCTTAGATCCAAAGTTGATTGCTTCATATTTTCCAACACTGAACTTCATCTGCCAAAGATTTACCCATTCCCTTAAGTCTATTCACAGCTACACAATTTAACATTCCTCCCCATCTGCAAATCTGGATATACAACATTCTATTCCTTTACCCAGTCATTGATATATGTATATGATGAAAAGCTGTGGCCCCAGTGTTCTACCAATCTGAGAATATTCCCTATAAATACTGATAACACATCTCTATTTTTAACAGGATGGTTTTCTGTGCTCAGCAAACTTAGGTTGAATTATTCCTACCTAATGTGTCAAGGTTTAACTAAATTTCAGTTTAAAGCAGATTAAATGCCTAGGTCTATGTCTATCATGTGCCAGAAGCAATAAGCTTTCATTTTAGTTACCAAAAGGAACCTTCAAAATCTCAAAGTTTCTATGGTTAGAAAATCAGGTCTTTCTTCTCTGACAATATGCTGATTCCTAATGGTGGAAGTACAGTGGCAATGACATAAAATGTAACTTTGTTTGATATTATTTATCTATAATGTTAGTTTCTGTTTAAACTGCATATGAGGATCACGTACAAATACAGGTATCAGGGTATTGCTTCACTTGTGCCTGACAGGCTACATAGCAGGCAGTGTTGTATACTGTACTGGTGCCAGTTTAGTGGGCTTGCATAAAACCAACTGAAAGTCTTTGACTGTTATAAGGCATTACTTTCCATCCCCAGAGGCCAGAGACTGTAAACAGAACTTTCCGTTTGGAAACTTTTAATTAAATAGTTACAGAGTACTACACATGAAGGTTAGGTTCTTGTAAAAGGAGAAATTTATCTGTCATAGTGAGGTCAGTTGGGAGATTCCCATTTTCCATACATTTCATAACAAAGTGAATGTTCAACGTTTCAGCAAATTCTGTGTAAAATACATTATAAAGGCGCAATACAATTGCTACTTTGTACTACTTACTGGTGCCAGGTAGAAAGAGTGCATTTAATGAAAACTGTATCTCCCCTTTTCCAGATTCGTTAATTAAGATTTACCGTCTGACAAAGGCCTATGTTTATGCAATTTACTGAAAGGTCCCAGGTAAATAAACGTTACAACCTTATGATTTTAAAAAATTTCTTGCTTTTGAAAGAGCGGTGCATTTTAATTGGTGTTATTGGCAGAGGGACCATTAATATTTTAATTGCACCACCAACACTCTGTAATTAAGGCAGAATTTTAATTAAAAAGTATATTTTGAGCAGAAGAGTACTCCTGGCACTGTTGTAAGGCTGTCAGATGTAGCCAGGCTGAGCAGTCTGTAGCTGGAGGTCCAGCTGCTGCCTGACCATATTTCTCCTCCGTGCAAAATGCAATAGGTTCACTACAGTACACATTACTCCTTCCTTTCTTGAGGAAAGTGACAGTGGGCAGGTTGGCAATACACTAGACCTGCAAGTGATATATAAATTTGTGTCACTGGTCCCCAGGAAAGGAGCATTAAGAAAGATAATTGTCTTCTTGGTGGCTGCTTCTCATCACTTCTGACTTAAATAAATGCACTTTTCAGTGACTAAAGAACAAAATATATACGTGACCTATGTAACATGCAGATCTATATGTCACCCAGTTTCTTCCAGCCCACATTTGTTATCCATAGCTTTTGCTAATTTCCATTTCAAAATAATGAATAAGACAATTGCATTTTACATTGTACTGTAGTCTGTCATCTGCAAGGTTTATTTGTTTTAATGCAGGTCTGAGAAAAGGAAAGGCACATAACTGTTGAAGGACTGTTTAGGATTCCACTGAGTTGATTTGATAACAACCTCTAAACTCCAACTCAGTGCAGATCAGTGCAACACAACCCATGTAGAATCAGGCCAAAATAAATAATGGCATTGATCATTAAACAGTATAATTTACAATAATACAGAGTGACTCGATTTCAGAGAAGCAAAAATTATATTGTGGAAGACCTTTGTGCACTATTTTAAAAAGTGGGTTAACTGTTTGATATATTGTGGCATACGAACATATGAATTAGGAGCAGGAGTAGGCCACTCGGCCCCTCTAGCATGCTCTGCCATTCAATAAGGTCATGGCTGATCTGATTGCAACCTTAACTCCACATTCCCACCTACCCCTGATAACCTTTCACCCCCTTGCTTATCAAAATTCTATCTAGCTCTGCCTTAACAATGTTCAAAGGCTCTGCTTCCACCGCCCTTTGGGGAAGAGAATGCCAAAGACTCACAACTCTCTGAGAGAAAAGAATTATCCTCATCTCTGTCCTAACTGGGCAACCCCTTATTTTTAGACAGTGACCCATAGTTCTACCCAGGCAATAGACTGTCTGTCTTATGAGTCTTCGCGTCTGATCTATGGCCATGAGTGAGTGATGAAATTGTTGAAGGTTATCAAGGGACAAAGGACAAAATCATCCCAGATTTGCACTAAGTGCGGTAGCGGGCGGGTAAAATGATGTTTTACCAGCTGGCCGCGATGGCGGGTTTTCATGCCATATCATCCCAAACCCGCCACATTATTTATGCATTCCCGGGAAACACGCCGTTTCCATGGTGGTCAGGTGAATGAGAGCCCGCCCACCATCACCTCGCCACTTCATCACACCGGGCGCCATATTTAAAGTCCAGCTGCGTGTACCACATCTCGGTGCTTCCAGCCCACCACTGCTGCAGGGAAGATGTCCACGAAAGGCAAGAAGACTGCAGCCCCCAGGTTTAGCAACACATCACTGGAGCACCTTTTGGGTGCCTTGGAGGCCCACCACGATGTCCTCTATCCCTGTTCTGGCCGCAGGATGGGCAGCAATGTGACCAATCTGGCTTGGGAGGCGGTGGCAGCAGTGGTTAGCGCCAGCCAACGCCCTGCAAAAGAGGACAGCCACCCTATGCCACAAGAGGATGAATGATCTCCTCTGTTCTGCCAGCGTAAGTCACTCTTCTCATCACTCTCAACTCACACACTCACAAACCCATCACACATCCACAGGGATCTCACTCACTGCCAGTTCGAGGGACATCACCATTCACTCTATCATCCACGCCGTCATTGTCCTCATCATGTCCATGGGACCACTCACTACCCACACAGGCCAGGCATACTTATCATCTGGCCTGGCAGGCATCCTGCTTACACTCTCTCCATCTCTATTGATGCAGGATAATCTGACACACAACAAGAGGGAGAGGTTGCAGACTTTTGGAGGAATGCCTGAAATCAAGGTCCACAAGGACTTTGAAAACTGAGCCATCCAGCTGGCCGGCAACATTCTGGACCGTTCCTGTGTTGACGGTGAGGTCGGCGCTGCTCTATCAAGTGAGGGTCCAGCAGTGCAACATTAATCAGACAACCATACTGTGAGTGATGTGTCCTGATTCACAGGCCACTACCATGCATTAGTTATCTCCCCTTCCTTCCGCAGGCACATCTGGGAAACAGCCGACAGAGTCCATGACCCAGGGTCTCCAATCAAGCCCTGAAGAAACCTCTGAAGAGGAATCTGGAGGCACCCTCCCTGAAGTCCCATCACAGCGCTCACCCACACCCTCCACCAGCGCAGAGACACACACCTTGGTGAGACTTAGTTTTAGAATAGCCCCGGGATCACATTCTGGTGAGCACATCGCACTGTCTGATCCACACCAGGCAGCGGCATGGACTTCCCAGGTGTCCAGTACTCAGAGAACTGCTGGAGGCCAGAAATTTGCTGAGTCCGAGTCAGATGAAAAGCCTCTGGACTCAGTCATGTCACAGTTGCTGGAGATGCAAAGGCAAGCTCAGGAACATCAGGAAGGGATGTCCGCTGCACTCCTCAGATTACAAGGCATGATGGAGGAGTCCATCTGCCTTCAGTCTGAGGTGATAGTGCTGGCATGCCAACGCACCAAGGTCAACACTGGTAGGATGGCGGCCGCCATGGAGACGTTGGTCCAGGACATCACTCCTGCACTGCTGCGTGGGCTCAGCTCCATCGCTGATGCCATAGTTGGCCTACAACAGTGTGTACATGAGAGGGGTTCCGGGCAGTTTGATCTCACTCCAGCTACCCCTGCTCCTCAAGGAATCAGCCTGGGGCCTTTGGGCACACATAGGGAGGAGGAACAGCAGGTGCACACCCGGGGGCCATCCCGGGTGACTCTGGGAGTGTCCGGCCCATCTGAACCCCGTCTTCCTGTGACCTCAACAGCTCCAGCTCCACAGGCAGAGGAGGGTTCCACTGCCACACAGCAGGACCCCAAAAGCGGCCGCGACCCTCTAGGCCTTGGCCCTCCAGAGGACACCTGCCAAGATCATCACAGACAGGGCGTAGCAATCAGCAGGCTGCGTCCAGCTCTGCTGTGGATGTCCAGGGAGCACCAAGTCATAGCGGCAGGATTAGGAAAGTTAAGAAGAATTAGTTGCACAGTTAGGGTTAGGGTTAGGGTTGTACATACTATTCACTATTGTCAATAAACTCCCGAGAGTGTCTCCCTGCCTATGGCTCCTTGTTCTGATGAGCAGTGTTCTTGTCACTCAGCTGTGAAACCTTTCTGCACAAGACAAAGGCAGGTGTCTCAGGCCAGGTCCTCTTCCCTGTGCTCTGTGCAGCCTTCAGACCAAAGTGATGGTCCAGCCTCACACTCTCTGGACACATTACTGATGCCTGCACCTCGATGGTGCTTGTCATTGCTGCCAGAATTTGGTGGGCAGACATCACATAGTTCTCTCATTCTCTCTGTGTGCTCTCAGCACCTTTAAGGTGGGGATGACCCCATCTCTTCAATATCTGTGATCAATTACGCTGTGCTCCCGAAGGGCTCAGGTGCTGAATGTGGACAAAGGATCAGATCCTTCTAAGGTTTCATGGTTGTGCCTCTATAATATGATCCTGATCATAGAGCGCAAGTGAGCTGCCCTCAGTCAGATATTCTCAGAAGCTATGTGAAGATCTATGGTGACTCCTCACTGTATGTCGTCATCGTCCTCCTGCAATTGAATGACTATTAGAGCGTCCACTGCACCTCCATGACAGGAACATTATCACACGGGGTGTGTGCGCTGCCATAAGCCAGACTGGAGTCCAAAATTCACAGGTGCAATGTGAGATCTATGGGGTCACCTCACTTCATGTCGTCATCATCCTCCACAAATCCAGCAGTTATGAGGGCCTCCTGAGCGCGTCTGCCTTGTCTAGCCAATGCGAGGGCCTCATCCCCGTCATCATCGCCTTTGAGGACCTCCTCACCCTCATCTCTGTTGGCATCGTCCTCATTGGAGGAGACTCCAGGAATCTGTGACCAACTGAGGATGTAGGCGTTGTGCACATTCCCTGGAAACCGTGCGCACACCTGCAGGGTGTGTTTCTGGTGGTCGCACACCAGCTGCACATTTAGCGAATGGAATTCCTTGCAGTTGATGTGGTTGACCGCATGTTGTGTTGGAGACCGATCGCACCCTGCACCTGGGTGAAACCCAAGCTCTGGGCGAATCCAATCGCTTTTGCATCCTGACTGTCCGGGTCCCGGGCGAAATGGGTAAAGTTGTGTGCCCTCACAAAAATGGCACCTGTGACCTCATGGATGCATTTGTGGATGAAGGCTTTTGAGATCCCACAGAGGTCACCTGCAGAACCCTGAAAGGAGCCACTGGTAGTGGATGCACTCCATGTCCCTATGGCGCCAAATCCTGCAGCAGGTGGCAGATGTAACCAACCAGCTTCCTTAATATGCGCAATCTTCAGCAGCACTGGTTGAGTCACGATTCCTTTGACTTATTTTTCTTTTTTTAAACATTCTAGTTTAGTAAAGTGGTATTTAATTCTTCCTGGTCAATGGTAGGTTGAGTTTACCTAGCAGTTTCATGGGTAATAGACTGTTCTGCATTATTTATTATTCTGCATTATCTGGATATACCAAATTTTAGGACTTCTGAAGCTGGACCCAAACTAGAACACAAAACCCTGTGTGCCTACATTGATTTGTAACAAATTAACACCATGAAAGGAGAACCTTGCAGCTATATGACACCTTATCATATTCCTAAGAAACGTTCCAAAGTGCTTCACACACAGTGAATGACTTTGAAGACCTGTCACTTGCAATATAGAGAAACGTGGCAACTATTTAACACACAGCAAGTCCTCACAAACAGCAATAACTAACCCGCTAGTCTATTTTAAATGGAGCATTGTGTACATCTGACATCTCCACATTAACATTTCTATTGACCAAGCCAGTTGACTGCTGCGGGGACTTCAGCTGTCTACAACACCTGTATTTCAGCTTCAGCAGCATAAAAACCATTTTTGCTGCAGTAAATTTTCATACTTTCCTGGAATTCCCAATTCTTCCCTGAATACATTTCTTTAGCTGTATTTCCTTCAGTTAAAACTGAGCCAGACAAATAGGGCAGAAGTTTAATTTCTCTAATTGGTGTTGAGGGTATTAAGTTTAGATATCCTCAACCCAGTTACATTGATTAGCTTGGTTCAATTTTTGTCATGCTTGTAACAGTGTGTCTCATTAAACAACATTGTTTTACCTTTTGAGCTAAAACACTTTCCTTCCACGTCTAAATCCTTAGGGTTTGAGCCTATGTCCTCGCAAACGGGATGAAAGACTCTCTGGTGACTATTAAGGGCATGATGTGAAAATTAGTTTGGGAAGTCCAAATTAAGTTTTGGCTGGATGTGCGACCGTAGAACGTAATCAGCACGTAATTAAACGATCAATCTCACTACACACCCGTCAGAAAAGCAACAGGCAAAATGGAGATATCGCACTGATGCAGTAGGTTATGCTCTTCAGACTTGGGGAATTAAGGCACGTTGTTTTGCTAGCACGTTAACGAAATGTGAAATGGATCATGTGGAAATCCATGACATTGGCATATTTGGCGCAAAGACAAAAGCAATAAAATTTTGTTTCATAGCACTATCATCACCCTCTTTAACGACCAGCAAACTGACTGCAGAAAAACAAGTTAATCCAAGTAAAATTTGGTAGATGATAGTTTCAAAACAAGACATTTTTCAATTTTCTTGGCATTGACTTTCCATCTGTCAGCACTCATGTTCTTCACACCATTCTTCTACATGTCCCAGGTTTGGCATAATATTTATGGTACTGAATGTAAACCCAGTCAAAAATGACAGGTGTACTACAGAAACCAGCTTCCATATTATTTACCCAAGAGACTTCCTTGCCAGAACTTTAATTGCACAGTATGGCGAATGTAACTTTTCAGGAAGTTTAAATTGGTTTATAATCAAGCTTTTTTAGAACATGTCATAACGAGTTGCGTTAAACTACTGCCCTACATAAAAGAATAACTTCATTTTTACACTTGTAAGAATTGAAAATATTGGTCACAATATTTTTTCTACAGTATATTACAAATGCAGAAACATTATATGATTCTTTGTATTTCTTGAATTTTACTTGATATTCTACATGACATTTACCACTGTTTTTACACAATGTGAAATTTGAAATATGGAAAACTATTATTTTAAAACATAGCATCAATTAATTTTTACAAATTGTTTTAAAATTTTCACAAATTTTTACAAATCCCGAGTACAAATTGTACAATTGGACAAATATTTGCATTGTAGAATTATTTTCCTGTGAGATAGGCATTCATTCATCTTGGGAGACGATGGAATGCACCCAGAGCGTATGTCACTCCTGGATCAAACATTGTCTTGTTGCAGCTATAGAGGCCGATTCGTGAGCGGCAGTCCCTGGCACAGATGAATAGCTTTGACCCAAGTCGACTGATGTTTTTTTCCTTCCAGCGTGCTCTCTGTTCCACAATCCTATTATTTTGACTTAATATTGCCAGCTGCTATGGGGTGGTAGATAGGCCTCTGCCTACAACTGGGGCTCCAGTGAATGGTGCCAGGGTCCCAAGAGTCAAAATTTTCACCCAGTGTTCTTCAAACAATTCCAAATTGCAATAATGCCCTGGAACAAAACAAAACCGTGATGGGAAAGTGCTTCACATAAGGGAAGGTTGCCTGAGACAGCTTTTGCCTTCACCATACGGATTGCAAACTGTGAATGTCAGAAGCTTAGGAACATCTCAATCACTTGATATCTCAATATACATATGGCATGAGATGCAGAGGCATCTAGAAAGAACCAAGAGGAAAGAATCACAGAATCACAGTGCAGAAGAGGCCCTTTGGCCCATCGAGTCTGCACCGACACGTGAGAAACACCTGACCTACCTACCTAATCCCATTTACCAGCACATGGCCCATAGCCTTGACGTGCCAAGTGCTCATCCAGGTACTTTTTAAAGGATATGAGGCAACCCGTCTCCACCGCCCTCCCAGGCAGCACATTCCAGACCGTCACCACCCCCTGGGTAAAAAAGTTTTTCCTCACATCCCCCCTAAATGTCCTGCCCCTCACCTTGAACTTATGTCCCCTCGTGACTGACCCCAAAGGGAACAGCTGCTCCCTATCCACCCTGTCCATGCCAACCATTGTCTTGTACACCTCGACCAGGTCGCCCCTCAGTCTTCTCTGCTCCAACGAAAACAACCCAAGTCTACCCAACCTCTCTTCATAACTTAAATGTTTCATCTCAGGCAACATCCTGGTGAATCTCCTCTGCACCCCCTCCAGTGCAATCACATCCTTCCTATAATGTGGCGACCAGAACTGTACACAGTACTCCAGCTGTGGCCTCACCAAGGTCCTATACAACTCCAACATGACCTCCCTACTTTTGTAATCTATGCCTTGATTGATAAAGGCAAGTATCCCATTTGTCTTTTTCACCACCCCACTAACATGCCTCTCTGCCTTCAGAGATCTGTGGACACACACGCCAAGGTCCCTTTGTTCCTCAGAACTTCCTAGTGTCATGCTGTTCGTTAAACACTTCCTTGTCAAATTACTCCTTCCAAAGTGTATCACCTCACACTTTTCAGGGTTAAATTCCATCTGCCACTTATCTGCCCATTTGACCATCCCGTCTATATCTTCCATAGCCCAAGACACTCAACCTCACTGTTAACCACCCGGCCAATCTTTGTGTCATCCGCAAACTTGCTAATCCTACCTCCCACATAGTCATCTATGTCATTTATATAAATGACGAATAATAGGGGACCCAGCACAGATCCTTGTGGTACACCACTGGACACTGGCTTCCAATCACTAAAACATCCTTCTGTCATCACCCTCTGTCTCCTACAACTAAGCCAATTTTGAATCCACCTTTTCAAATTACCCCGTATCCCATGTGCATTTGCCTTCTTTATAAGTCTCCCATGTGGGACCTTGTCAAAGGCTTTGCTGAAATACATATAAACTACAAGAGAGGAAATATTTTTTTAAAAATCATTAAATCATTTAAAAATAAAAAAAATATTGTAACGAGCTGTTCTTACTAACCTTGATTTGTTTCCAACATCCGCAGTTTTTTGTTTTTATAAAAATAAAAATGTGATCTGTCAAATGATATGCCAGGGAATTCTTATATATGTAAAAGTATAGAATCTAAAAAAGGATGCAAGTATCCTAATGCACATTTAAGAAAAAAATCTCATTTAAAGACCACTTCTGTAAAGAAAAATTTATGTTTTAAAAAAACTCTGAAGACTAAATGATTATTATCAGCCTAATTCATGTTTGTTTCCCCCACTGGGTAAAAACCTGTATTATTTCTGTACCTAATACTAAAACAATAACTCATTGTCACCTTGTCTCAGCGTCTGAGTTAGAAGATCATTAGTTCAAGCCCCGTGCAATACTTGAACGTATAATCTCACTGACAATTCAGCACACTGTTGAGGGAGGAGCATCTTTCAGGTAAGACATTAAACCAAGGCACGGGGCAGAATATTACAGGGAGGCGGATGGCCTGTCTCCCTCTCGCCCTGACCCGGAAGCAAAGTCGGCATGGAGCTGACCTGTTCCACGCTAGCCCCACTGCTATAAAGCACTGCGGACAGGCTAAACAGGGGCAGCGTGGGACTTCTGCCCCTCACTGGGGAGGAAGACCCACTCGCGGGAGCAGCTGGCCAATTGATTGGCTCCATCAGTCCCAGAAGTGGTAAGAGCGCATTAGTGGGCACTGCCGGGACTGCAATAAGGAAGCAGAAGGCGGCCCAACAGATCCCCGGAAACAGGTTAGTCTGGGGTCTTGGGCAGGGTAGGGAAGGGACGGTGGGGGTGGGTATGGTGGGTTTAAGGCAGCAGGCGGCTGGGAGGAAAGTGGGTATTCTATCTTAGGGGACCACCCCAATCTTCAAAGGGCAGGCCCTGAAGATAGAATCCATCTTCCTTCCCACCCTTTGAAGATATAAATGCATGTCCTTTCTGACACTTAGCCATATTATTAGACATTCCTTCCAAGGCCTGTAAATTGCTTACTTTGCAATCCATTAGTGCATCTCAAGATTACTCTGAACTCCCAACAATAATTCGATATTCAGCAAAATAGACTTTGAGACCCTTCAATACCCATCATCTGACCCATGCCTTTCACTGTGAGGTGCTTTGAGAAGTTCGGTTATCATGAAATATAATGATGAATCTTTCTTGAAAACAGCCTCCTCTGGTAGATGAGTCAGGAAGTGTTAATAATGCAATTTTAAATTCCAACCTTATCTAGTTGTTTGTTTTGTTCAAGTGAATAGTCAGCGAATTCAAATGGACTATGGACAGTAGGTGATAAATAAACTTGTCTGAAAGACCTACTTCAGTGGACACTGTCTTTAACTGTCTTCTGGATGAATGTTAGGTGTATTTGATTTTGAAAGATACATTTTTCATTTTCATTGTTCTTGGTCACCTTTAAAGGATACAAGAGCTATGGGCAGGATTTCCCCCCGTGGACTAAGTGTGGTGGCGGGCGGGAAAACAGGTTTTTTCCTCGTCGATCACAATGGCAACTTTTTGCGCCCAGTTGTCCGCCTCTCTCCTCATTAAATAGGCATCAGCTGGAAACACGCCATTTCGCAGGCGGACAACCTTCTGATTTGACTGCCCCGCCATGACCTCAGCGGATCCGCGCTCCGGGCACCATATTTAAACCGCAGCCACACAAAAGTCTTTCCATGTCTGCAGCCCAGGACAGCTCCAAGCAACAGATGGCCCCTAAAAGCAGGAAGAGCGCAGCCCCCAAGCTTACTGAAGCTGGGGCACCTTGTGGATGCTGTCAAGGCCCGCTGTGACCTCCTCTAGCCTGGGGATGGCTGGCGGGGGTCCAACAAGGTCACCAACCCAGCTTGGGAGGTAAAAACAGAAAACGCTGGAAAAACTCAGCAGGTCTGACAGCATCTGTGGAGAGAGAAACTGTTGTCTTTCCAGCATTTTCGGTTTTTATTTCAGATTTCCAGCATCTGCAATATTTTGGAGGTGATAGCTGTGGCGGTGGCGCCAACTCAGCCCACAGGAGAACAGCGATACAATGCCGCAAACGGATGAATGATCTCACCCGCACAGCCAGGGTAAGTCAACCTTCTCATCCCTCTTAGCCCACACTCTCACAAGCCCCTCACACATTTGCAGGATGACAGTCCACAGGGATCTCACACACGACCAGCACAAGGGACATCACCATTCACTCTCCTGCACACACGCTGACATCTCCATCTGGGCTCACATCCTGTGCAATCCTCATCCTGTACACAGCTCCACTCAGCACCCACACAAGGCAGGTGTCCTTATCATCTGCCTTGGCATGGACTCTCTCCATCTGTCTTCATGCAGGCCAAGCTCGCTCATAATAAAAGGGAGATGCCCCAGGCCGGTGGCGGGATGCCAGAGATCAGGGTCCTCGCCCAGTATGAGGAGTGTGCAGTACACCTGGCCGGCAAGGACCAGGACTGTGCCTGCGGCAATAGTGAGGCCGGTGGTGCACACCCACGTGAGGACCCTGCACCAGCTGTTCCTCAGACAGTGAGACTGTGAGTGCAATGTTATGTCTTGGAGTCTATTGCCATGCATTAATTATCTGTACTCTCTTTTATAAGCACCACAGCAAAACACCCCCACAGACTACATCTTTTGGAATACACGTGAGGGCACATACTCTGTGAGGGGATGAGATTCTTTAAGGGGTCCTGGGAGTTCCCATCTCTGAACCTGGTGGCTGCAAGATCCTGAGGTGGGGTTTCCAAGAGGCTTCTCTTGTTTATCCAGGTGCACCCTTGTTTTTGGATGGTTATCACACAGGGGAATTACCACGATTGATCCAATGGGTTATTGCACGGAGATCGATGATTGGAAGCTTGGTGGGAAGACAATGCTCAGGGCAGAAATGGGCTGGGAGCGAGGATGTAATGCAGCTGATGTGTGCTCTTTATTGTCAACAAAGCAGAACCTTGAGAGCTCCATGCGTATCTGCATGTTTGGGGTCACAAGGGCCAGGGCTAACCATTATGGGAAACTAATGGTGTTGGAAAGGAGGCTTTTTCATGTCTGTCAGGCAAATGTGTTAAGATGGTCATTGTGAGGAGATCTTTGTCCATTGAAAGGTCAGGCTAAGTGGAGCCTCGCATCCCTAACTGAGAGTGGAGGGTCTCAATATAATTGGGGTTAAGGTAACTCTGAGGACTGAGTGCCTTGAACAAGCATTAACACATGTTGTATGTCCTTGCCTACCTTGGCCTGAGTCTAGCCTCGCAGTATCACCATCGAAGTGACACATAAGGCATTTTTCTATTGCTGGGGATGGATCTCTTTGAGGCGTATTGTTGGACTGAAGATCACTGCCATAATTCTACTGAGGACTGCAGTGCAACCCCTGCCTCCTGTAGGCTGCCTTAGCGACTGGGAGGCTGGAGAGATGCTTGAAGAGGCAGCACCTTCTTTCGTGTGATGCCGGAATGATCTCTTGCATTTGGTCCCTTCATCTCAGCAAGGACACATGCCCCCGAGACTTCATCATCCTTAAAAGGATGAGGACATGATGAGCAGAATGTGGAAATACTCAATCCCAGAATGAAGAGAATGGCTGGAAAGACTAGCCATGCTCGTGACAATGTGGGCCCATCATGGAGGCCACTGATCCAATAGGATAACCAGTGCGAATCATCATCATCCTCCTGGAATCTGGTGGCTATGAGCGCCTGCCTCATCTGGCCCATGCTGTGGCTTCTTCCCCTGTAGCCTCAGCTTCCTCGACCTCATTGCCCTCATCCCTCTCGATGTTCTCCTCATCGGAGGAGATGTGCAGCTCCTCCATCTTGGCATCTGACAAGTCCTCCTTCCTTTGCAGTGCCAGGTTGTGCAGGGCACATCAAACCACAATGATCTGTGAGGCCCTGTGAGGAGTGTATTGTAACACTCTGCCAGATCTGTCGAGACATTGGGATCGCACCTTCAAGATGCCAATGGTCTGCTCTACCAATAGCCATGTGGTGGAATGAGCATTGTTTTCCCTTCCCTCAGGTTGCATTTGTGGCGATCGGAAAGACATCATCACGTCCTTTGCAGGTAGGCTTTGTCACCAAGGAACCAACCCTGGGTATTGTGTGGTCCCTCATAGATGTTTTTTTTTTCATTCATGACACCGCTGGCTAGGCCAACATTTATTGCCCAAACCTAATTGCCCTCAAGAAGGTGGTGGTGAGCTGCCTTCTTGAACCGCTGCAGTCCATGTGGTGTAGGTACACCCACTGCAATGTCAGGAGGGAATGCCAGGATTTTGACACAGTGACAGTGAAGGAACAGCAATATATTTCCAAGTCAGGATGGTGTGTGGCTTGGAGGAGAACTTCCAGGTGGTGGTGTCCCCATCTATCTGCTGCCCTTTCCTTCTAGATGGCAGCAGTTGTGAGTTTGGAAGGTGCTGTCTAAGGAGCCTTGGTGAGTTGCTGCAGTGCATCATGTAGAGAGTACACACTACTGCCAATGTGCGTCGGTAGTGGAGGAATGAAGGTTTATGGAAGGGCTGCCAATCAAGTGAGGCTGCTTTGCCCTGGAAGGTGTCGAGCTTCTTGAGTGTTGCTGGAGCTGCACTCATCCAGGCAGAGAATTCTATCACACTCCTGACTTGTGCCTTGTAGATGGTGGACAGGCTTTGAGGAGTCAGGAGGTGAGTTACTCTCCACAGAATTCCCAGCCACGGTATTTATGACTGGTCTACTTCAGTTTCTGGTCAATGGTAACCCCCAGGATGTTGATAGTAGGGGAATTCAGCAATGGTAATGCCATTGAATGTCAAGGGGCGATGTTTAAAATCTCTATTGTTGGAGATGGTCATTGCCTGACATTGTGTGACGTGAATGTTACTTGCCACTTGTCAGCCCAAGCCTGGATATTGTCCAGGTCTTGCTGCATTTGGACGTGAACTGCTTCAGTAATTGAGGAGTCACGAATGGTTCTGAACATTGTTCAATCATCAGCAAACATCCCCACTTCTGACCTTATGATGGAAGGAAGGTCACTGATGAAGCAACTGAAGATGGTTGGACCTAGGACAGAAGTCCTAGGATCTGTGATCTACTCAAGATATAGGAGTTGTGGCAGCTTCTTGGGTATCTCGCACTTACTTGCATGATGTCTTTCTAGTGGTCACAGATCAACTGCACACTGAGTGACTGGAACCCTTTTCTGTTGATGTATTGGAGTGCCTGTTGCCAGGGAGCTCTTATAGCCACATGAGTGCAGTCGATGGCGCCCTGCACCTGTGGGAATCTGGGAGTCTTAGCAAAGCCCAGTGCTCTGGCACCCTGGCTAGCTTGATCTCTAGCGAAGTGGACATAATTGTGGGCCTTGGCAAAGAGGGCATCAGTCATCTCCGATATGCACTTGTGGATGGAAGCTTGAGTGATCCCGCAGAGGTCCCCAGTGGAGCCCTGGAAAGAGCCACTCGTGTAGAAGTTAAGAGCGGCAGTGACTTTCGGAGTGACTGGCAAACGATACCTTCCCAATCTCCACGGCATCAACTCATAGAGAATGTTGCAGATGTGAGCCACCAGATCCCTGGACGTGCAGAGGCATCGACGACACTGCCTGTCACTCATCTGCAGAAAAGACACATGTCTTCCGTACACCTCGGCCTTGAGTGGCGCCTATGCACAACTTTTCTGTGGGCCTCATCCACTGGGTCCAGAGGGGGCCCTCCTGCCCCTTGCTCATTAGGGTGAAGCTCCTCCTTTTGGTGAGCCTGGCTCCGCTGTAGCACTCTTCTCTACCTTTCCTCCTGGTAGCATACGATGATGCAGGCAACATTAAATGCACCCTCCATCTTCCTGAAGATTTCCTCTCCGCAGGAACATAGAAACATAGAAAATAGGAGCAGGAGTAGGTCATTCAGCTCTTCAAGCCTGCTCTACCATTCAATATGATCATGGCTGATCGTCTATCTCAACACTGTATTCCCGCACTCTCCCCATACCCCTTGACGCCTTTAAAGTCCAGGTATCTGTTTCCTTTTTAAATATATTCAGTGACTTGGCCTCCATTGAAAAAAAGACATGAGTGAATATCAGTCTCGAAAGTTTCTCTTTCTGTTGCTGACTCTTGAGTGACTGTGGGTTCAAGGGCTTGGTTACAGTCTAGGCACCTATTATCCAATATGATCCTGGCCATTGCAGTCACCGCTCTCAGTGTCACAGCATGCTACCCCCAACCCCAGCCCCATTTCAGTAGACCTACTGCTATGAGATGGATTTGGCCAGGCGCTTGGGTGTCCTGCGTTTATTTGAGGCGATAAATTACTCATCCAGTTGGCTCTATGACTACATCTTTTGGAATACACGTGAGGGCACATACTCTGTGAGGGGATGAGATTCTTTAAGGGGTCCTGGGAGTTCCCATCTCTGAACCTGGCGGCTGCAAGATCCTGAGGTGGGGTTTCCAAGAGGCTTCTCTTGTTTATCCAGGTGCACCCTTGTTTTTGGATGGTTATCACACAGGGGAATTGCCATGATTGATCCAATGAGTTATTGCACGGAGATCGATGATTGGAACGCATCAGAATTAATCTCACATGAAGGCACTATTACATTGAAGGCTCCAAATTGCCTCTATAGTTACTGAGATGCTCCTAACATGTCTCAGCTGTGCATTCCTCCTCATGTGATAATACAGATTCCAGATGGGTGCGTCTTTAGTCACCCCACCTCCCACCTCTCCCACCCCCCGCCCTGATTTAATGTTCGTAAGTTTCTTTTAAATTTGATCTTTGTTTTTGCGGTTTCCCTTTAAGGGGCTGCCTTTTACTTTCCTTGATTTTGTTGGTTTAGTTTATTTGTTTGTAACCAAAAGAGTTTGATCAGCCTCCCCAATGCTGTGACCCATTCCTCCCAGAAGCTCTCCTCAGTAAGGTTTTTGTCTCAGTTTCATTTTCTGCTGCACCATTGCTTGAGGTTCCAAGATGGAGGTCCTCAGATTTTATTACCAGACCAGTGTCGACCCTCCCTGTGTGACCCTGGAAATCCCTTCCATCATCCTGAAGGAGCATAATGTTCAGGTTTCCCTCCCTCCTATTACTCTGTCCTCCCTTTGTGATCCTTCATCCCGTTGTAATTGTGGTTGATATCCCTGTGTTGCCCCTGAGAAGTTTGAGGTGGATGTGCCTATCGCCCATGTAGCCCTTACCCCTCTCCATCTTGAGGCCGACTGTACCATCATATATAGGGACCCTCCCAAGAGGCCATGCAGTGCTCGCCATTACACTATCTATTCCCAATCTACAGGCTGCAGATGCCTCCCCCTAATGCGAGTGTACAATCTGCGGCCGGGTACTATGCCAGAAATGCCCCCAGACCGCCGTGCATGAGGTGATGACCATGGCCTGCGTACACTATGCTGGACACGACCGACAGTGGACTGATATGCCCTCTCCCTCCCTGGACTGGAACAAGGACTGTCTTTGGAGGCTCAGCACTGTAAGCTGAAATGTTTCTTTACGCCGTAAACCTCCCACGCTGGCCCTAACTCGCTTATGTCCTTCTGTAAGAGACTCTCTCCCAATTCTGGCCTTGAGGACGATTCCCACCACTCGCCCCACCCCGGTCATGTGTCTGACTGCAACCTTCCCGAGTTTTATACCAGACCCCCCACCGTGAGGCATTTGCCCTCCAGCCCCTTCCCTTGTCTCTTTCTTGTCTTCCCTCCTACCCCCATCGAGTCCTTGCCCACCATGCCTTACCATTGGTCTGGTATATAGAACCTTGTCTCTGTAACATCCCCCACCCTGTCAAAAATGAAGTGGTGCTGCCTACGCAGCCAGCGCAGAGTTTGAGATGCCACATGCGCTGCGCGATGTAAGGTAGGAGAACAAACCTCAAAGTCATGAGTGAAGTGCAGGTTGCCAGACGCATGTCACTTAAATGTGGTTGCGAATCACGCTGGTCTAATGAGACGCCAGTGTGGCCTTTTGATCCAGTGTGGGGGCATGACTCCAGCAAGCTGCCTTGACAATGAACATTCATAATATTCTAATGTATTCAAATAGTGTTCCCGACATGGCGCCATGGGAAAAGCAAGCCCCTGTTGAGGGCCGGAGCAGACGATCGCAACCTGTTTTTACACTAATGGGAAACTGACTTCTTCGTTCCAGCGATATTTCCCCCTCCAACCAGCTATTATACCCGCCGCGGACCGGACCGGAAAATTCCTGCCTATATATGAGCAAGGGGTATATATTGGCAAGTGTACACCAAGTTCATCAGACCTTTGGTCAAGAGGACTAGAGAGTTCATGATGGAAACTTTCAACTTCCATATAAAACAGACATGGGGCAGAATTTTAAGCCTCATGGGCGGGCGCGCACCCAAACCAATCAGGCATGCGCCCAAACCAATCGGGAACACGCCCAAACCAATCAGGTGCGCACCCAAACCAATCGGGCGTAAAATCGCATGAGATGACATCAGACGAGCGTCCAGACATCATCCTGCACGCGCGCAATCTTCAGGTCAGTGGGCACACACGGGTGTCGGAGCCACACCCACCATTAATTAAAAGGCCACTTAGGTCATTAAAGACCCAATTGATCCTGATTTTACATTGCCCGCGCGATTTTGCGCTCATCGCATGACAAAATTGGCAGATGGGCAGCCCACTTTTTACAAAACCTCATCCAAGGGCGGGATGAAAAGGGTCAGCAGCATTGCCATTGTGAGTAGTGAACAGATTAGGAGATAGTTTGCTGCTGGTTACTTACTGAAACTTGACAGCTTCATCCCAGTTCTGAACTTCATTCTTAGCATTTCCAGGCTTTTCTCCAGGATTCATTGGTGTCTCCGATTGAGAATTGAGGATTCTGACTGTATGGACCCCTCCAGGTATCAGACAGCCTTCTGTTACCCTGGTAATGAGCATTGTGGCCTCCGTTGGTGGCACCTTCTCTGGGGAGGGGGGATGCAGAAGGGAGAGGAGGCCACGTGTCCCAATGCAGCTTCCAGGAGAATGACCTGTGGGAGGAGAGGCGCAGGCACAAGGGGCACAGGGCCAGCAGGTAGTCCAAGGCGGAAAGGGCCACAGAAGACACCAGTCTCCTGCTGCTAGTGTTGACAAGCAGCATTTCAGCTACTTCAATATGTCCGAGGTGCAATGCCGAAGGAGGCTCCACCTCTCCAGGAGGACTGTGACCTCCATTTGTCAGATGATTGGGCCTGAGATCACCTCCAATGGTATGGGTGGAAACCCCATGCAAGTGGCTCTGAAGATCACAGTGGCCCTCAACTTCTATGTCTCCAGCTCTTTCCAGGGGTCAGTGGAGAATCTTTGTGGAGTGTCCCAATCAACTGTCCACAGCTGCATCAAGCTGGTGACAGAAGCTCTGTTCAGGTGGGTAATGACATTTATTCATTTCCGCACGGATGAGACCAGAGGGTTTGCAGCGATTGCTGGCTTCCCCCGTGTCCAGGGTGCTATAGACTGTACACATGTGGCCATCAAGGCGCCAGCAGGTGAGCCCAGTGCCTTCGTCAACAAGAAGGGCTTCCACTCCATGAACGTGCAGATAGTGTGTGATCACAGGATGCTGATTCTACAAGTCTGTGCAAGGTACCCAGGCAGCTCCCACGACGCCTACATCCTCAGACACTCCCAGGCGCCGGGGCTCTTCAGTGCTCTAGCCCGGCTGGATGGATGGCTGCTGGGTGACAAGGGTTATCCGTTGAAAATGACACCTCTCTGCCATCCAAGAACAGAGGCAGAGCAGCTTTATAATATGAGTTATGCCTCCACAGGGACAGTGATAAGACCATAGGTCTTATGAAGATGCACTTTCAATGCCTGGACCAATAAGGGGGAGACTACAATACCCACCTAGGGCGGGTATCGCTGATAGTAGTTGCATGCTGCGCTCTCCACAATCTAGCACTGGCAAGGGGGGAGCCACTGGAGGAAGAGAATCTTGAGATAGCTCCACAGGCCACAGAGGATGAATCCAGTGGTGAGTCAGAAGAGGAGCACAGTGAGGAGAACACTGAGGGTGTGGAGGCAGACCTCTGTATGCTTCAGGGAGGCAGGGACACCAGGGAAGCCTTGATCCAACGCTCCTTCAGCTCGGCTGCCAAAGATCTGCTTCCGCCTCATGCCAGGGCTGCCCCCAACCCGGATTCTGAAATGACCCTTTCATTCCAACCCAAAGTCCACTCAGTGCCTGTGCAATAAAGTTCAGAGACACTCACATCCAGCATTACACACTGGCGTACCCTACACCAGGAAAAAAGGTGAAGCAAACTCAGGCCATTACAACTAAAACAAAATTTATACAATTTTCACATTCAAAACAAATTAACATTACCATCTCTGGTGTTCATTTCCACACCAGTAAACAGATAAACAAAGCATCACAGAACAGAAGATCACCCATGAACAGCCCCTCTTATGCTCAGGGTGCCTTAAACTTACATTTACAAGTGCTGCGTCTTGGTGCCCCCACCATTCCCCCACCTCATTGGCAGTGGCTTTGGAGGCAGCCTGCTGACTCTGCTGTCCTGCTGGTCTCAATGACCTTGGCAATCGTCCTCTGTCCAGTGGAGCCTGTGCTGGCCCCACCTGGGAGGGAGTGGCCAGTGCCATGGCTGGCATCTCCCCAGTCATCGCAGCCTAATCAGATGCCACGGTCACTGGCAGAGGGACGGAGGAGCTGCTGCCATCATCCAGAGCGCCCTGAGAGGAGCCCGCAGAGATGACAAGCAGCTCATGCCCCAATGTGAAGTCACTCTGGACCTCCCTGCTCACCACTGATGGACAGGCACCTAGCTGGGATACTGGGTGCCTCATCCTTTTCCCACACTGGCAATGACCACCTGAGCTCAGTGCCTGTGTGAGGGTTTGCAGGTCTGAGCGCAACCCCAGGAACCCCTGATCCTGTTCCTGGATCTGCCTCTCCATGAGTCGCCACTCTGTCAATGGAGGAGGCAGTGCACTCGGCCACGAGGGTCAACGCTTATGCTCCACATGGACTCCTCCACAACAGGGACCATGGCACACACGCCCTCATGGATCTCCACCAGATCCTCCCGCACATCCCACTGGACATCCAGTATCTGCCGCCTAATGGACGACTCCAAAGGCTCATCATCTGCCTTCAACTCTACATCATCCTGGTCTCCAGCAGTTCTCCGACTGCCAGCGCCCTGAGCACTCTGCCTGCACCTAAAGTGAGTGCAAAGTGCCCTCACCGCTGTGCACTGACATTCTAGCCGCCGATCTAACACCCACTGAGGTGCTGGTATCTGTGCTGGTGCCTGGTTCAGAGAGCGGGTCTGGTGCAGGTGCAGCTGAAGCCAGGCGGTCCTCTGGTGTCAGGAGCGGCTCTTCAGGGTCCTGTGAATGAGTGTGTGCTGGGAATCTAAGGGAGAACAACGACATTAGTTTAAGTTATCACACTGTCACTGTGTATGCCATTGTGAGACAATGGAGATCTGCATCAAGGTGCCAACATCTTTCAATGATCAATGGGGACTCCAGGTTTCAGGCTCCCAGCAATTAAGAAACTGCACAAGAATGTTTGCACAATCTGAAACTCTCGCCTCTGTGCACTGCACTCTTACCTTCATCTGACACCCCAGCCTCTCCATGACTGGCTGAACAAGGGGCATGGCGGCTCTCCAGCTCCAAGGCGTCTTACTCAAATCTGGTTGTTATTAGCTCCTCCGCCTGTCCCTGACCTCTCAAAGTGGTTATGGCTCATCTTCTCCTGAAAGGACAGAACAGCATTGATTAGTCCACTGTCCACCTACAGCACCAATGCAGCCTGGTCAACCCTACCTGAGGAACACCTTGCAGGGCAAATTCAAGTCATGGCCCTTGAGCCGGAAGGCACTCAGTCCAAGCAGCCAGGGCTCACCCCCTTGGCCAGCTTCAGCATCATTGACAGTTGGCACTCAGACTCTAACACCCCTGAGCTCTACTAGGGGCATGGCCAGCCCTTAACACATCTCCACACTGATCCATGCCAACATGGTACTCACCCTTGCTGAGCACAGCAGGTTATTGAACCTTTTGCGGCACTGCACCCGTGAGCGCCACACAATGTCGTGGCTGCTGACCTCGGCTGCTACCTCCTCCCAAGCTTTTTTAGTCTGGTGCAGTGGCCTCCTCCTGGCATCTCTCGGAAAGAGGGTGTCCCTGCTATTAGCCACCTCCTCCAAGAGCACTGCAAGGCACTCGTCCAAAAACCAGGGGGCCGAGTGCCCACCCAACCTCCCCTCCCGCCTGGTGTCTCCAGCCGCGGTTGAGGCCATAGCTTCAGTTCCAGATCGCGGAATATGATTCTTCCCTGGCAGCCTTCAAGGAGCTGCCGCTGCCGTTTCTAAACAGCCCGGTGGGTCGCTATTGGACCCAGCACTCGACAGCCCCCCTCCAGGCCCTTCCCGACCATTAGGAAAACGCAATACATGTTGGGCGAGCCTTAATTGACCAGCCAGCGTGAAATCGCGGCCGTGGGCCAATCGCAGTCAGGGGCCTGTTTCCTGATCAGTCCCGAGCCTGCCGAATGTGCGCACCCGCCAAGAGTAAAATTCAGGCCATGAAGTTGGTGGAATGAGCTGTTCTGCTTGGCTAAAACCAGGGTCAGGGGGCCTGAACGATTTGGCAAGCATTAGGCAACCCATGGGCATTTTGTTAATGCATGACAGTAAGAAATAATTGGCTCCTACACTGGCCGGCAAACATCCTGTTTGAAGAGAAGAAGAAAGTCAATCCCAAAGGTGCCAGTGAGCTGACTGTAGGACACAATATTTTTTTGGAGCCAGGAAAGTTATGCCTACCTCCTACAAAAATAAAAGATTTAGAATTCTTTTGTGAACTGTTCCTTTGAGGATCAAAAGGATCTCAGCCCACACTCTGACTTGCCCAGCAGTCTCCTATACAATTTGCTTCAAGCCAACACACCAACTCCACTGATTCTTCTTTCTGCAGGCTTCCCATTGGAGTAGCCAACACTTACAGCACCTTACAGTCACCCTCTACAAATGGTGTCCATCTCTCTTCTGCATACAAGCCATTACAAGCACTCACCTCTCTGCTTTCTCTCCTCGCAGAAGAAAGGATACAACTTGGCGAGAGGCAGAGACCAGATGGGGTCAGCAGGGTGGGATGGTGGGAGTGGTCTCTGGTGACAGACACCTTGAAGGCCACTAGCAATGCATGCCCATCTGATCCACTGGTAAGGAAATCTGTTCCAAGCATCCTGAGACATTGGTGCTCACACATGCCTAGAGCTGATCCCCTGCCTGTGGCCCCTGTGTGGGGTCTCACCTCCTTCCAGTTAGATCTCAGTGTCCATTCCCTCTGCCCTGTGGAGGGGCCTACGGTTGAGGAGAAGGCTGCTTTGTTGCCCATTGTTGTGGCTGCTGGAGCAATTGGCTGTGGTTTGGACTCTGCTCTTGTCCCTCAGCAGATGTGGAAGGTGGAGCTGTATAAGTTGCACCCATGCTGTGGTGAAGGCTGGCAACAGGCAAGTGCAGCTGCAGATAAGCTAAGTGCTAAACAGATGAAGTGCCTTCCAAGCAGTTGGCAATCATCTGTAAAACAGTGAAAGCTCTCACCTGACCATGGCTGGAGATCTTCGGTCTAACTGACCAAAGCTTTCATAGCTTATCAGTTTTACTGAAGAAGATCTTCCCATTCGGTTAAAGGCAGGTCAGGAAATATGTTAATGGCTGGGAAATTCAGGATTCAGGGCTAATTTGGCTTCTCAACTATTTAATTACTTACCTGACAGATGCAAGAGGGTTTCCTGCTCACCTTCAATGCCACCCTGGAGAAAATAGGAAGAGGGGGGGAATCACGGCAGGATCCTGACCCGACACCAATTTCCAGAACTTTCCCATGTCACTTGCCTTCAAACCTGCCTCCAACTGGCTAGGAAAATTCTGCCCAATGCATATGAAGTTATGCTCTGGTTAGTAGGGGAGCAAAAGTTCAATTACATGAGTAAGTTGGTGGCATAGAACACGAGAGAAATATCTAGGTAAATTTAAAAATATAAAATTATTGAAAATATTAAATCCTCTTCAAACAATGGAAAACAATTGGTTTTGTCGTGTCATGTAGCTGTGAGTACAGTAACTATTTTAATTTTAGACAGGAGGTGGATTTAAATTCTGACCTGCTGTGCGTTTACAGCATTCTCAGTGTTTGTTCCAGATTTCCACCATTTGTAGCTGTTTTTTTAGTGCAGGCCATTTTAATTTAATTGGCTCCTTCAGGTCTCCTGTTCAACAGTGATACTGTGGTTGGCTAGAAAAATGGATGTTGCTTATCATGAAACATTGTAAGGAGGTTAAGGAAAAATAGCCATTAAAAGTTTAAACTTTGGGCATACTCTGTAATGCCCGTATATGGAATGTAAATAGTCTGAAAATCGTATATCATACCTCGTTATCTCTGGGACAGTACAATGCAACCCGCTGTGTCGAAACCTCCTCACAGTTATATGGCTGAGTGGGCTACACCATTTACCTCAGAGAAAGGCAGGCACACTTAATATTTTCCTGCTTGGGACTTTTTTCAAACGATTTTTGTCAGTTAAACAAAGTGCTCATTGCAAGTGGTTTGGAGAAATTAGAACAGAGTTATTGAGTTTTAAAATAAATATTTAAACTGTTAAATGAAATAAGAGGTCACCGATATTTCAGATTACACCTGAATCCACCCATTCATGTACAAGCACATTGCCTCCAATATATATTTTCACAAGAATAAGAAACCTTCTGTTGCATAAACACTGATCTGTTTAGCCTGTGGTATATACTCTTGCCAGCAAAGGATATAAGAAAACTATAAATAAGTTTACTTTACCTTGGATTTTCATGAATGTTAAACTGTTAGTGAGAAATTTAAGTCTGTTTACCTAATAATCATTTAAGTGATAAGTACCTCTTCAAAGTCCACTGAAACCAAATGAAAAATAAATCTCTCGGGTTCAAAAATTTAAAAAGAACTTAGTCCATAATTTCTTGTAGCATGACATTTAAAGGCATCTGCTGTTGGACAGACTTGCCCTTGCATGTTTAGTTTTTTTAATTTTTTTTTTGCTTGACATGTTGCCGAAAGCGTAAACTGATATTGTGGCAGCAGGGAAACACGGCATCTGGGACCTGAGTGAATAAGGCAAGAAGTGTGAAAATCCCACCCCAACCGGGTTGAAGGATTGTGAAATACACGTCCAGTACCTCAAATCTGGCTATCCAGAAAGCGGCGGTGTCCGAAAACCGGACATTTTTTTAAAGTGGGCCATGCATGATTACCCATATAGGGACAAGCGCGTAATTCAAAGTTTAATAGTTTAAGCATTCAGCCCCCGAAAGATTTGTATTATTCTGCTAGTTTTAGTTAATTAATTAACCGCAACTCCGCAGTAGAAGGCAAAATACCAAATGTGCCCTCTGGCCAGTGGTAGAATGAAGAACGAAATGAACATTCCATGCAGTGTCGCCTGCCTGTTGTTTCCTGTGGTCGGGGTGGTCAGAGCGAGCCTTGGCCCCCGGATGACCCAGCTCCGCCCAACTGACCTGACCCTTAATGGTTCCATGGTGCCAGTCTCACCATTAGTGCCCTGCTGCAGGAATCACTGGTGAATGAAAGTAACGTACGGCAGTTTCCTCTGTGCGGAATCGTCCGGGCGTGAAAAGAGTTGTTTTGCCCGCCGGCCGCAAAGGCGGGGTTTTGGTCGTGTCGTCCCATTCCCAGCCCATCCTGCCTCATTGATAAGGCATGCATGGGAAACACTCTAGATCGCTGGAGGGCGGGCTCAAATTTGCCCGTTATGTCGTGACCTCAGCACTTTCTTGCTTCGGGCACCATATTTAAAGGGCACCAGAGCACACGCTTTACTTGCTGTCTTCAGACCAGGCGACAGATGGCCCTGAGAGCAAAGAAGACGGCAGCCCCCAAATTTAGTGATGCCTCTCTGGGGCACCTGCTGGAAGTGGTGGAAAGCCACCGCGATGTCCTCTAACCACGATCTGGTCGCAGGAGGTCCAGCAGAGTCACCAATCCGGCCTGAGAAGTGCTGGCAGCGGCGATCAGCACCACCGGAGCACAGAGGTGGTCAGCCATCCAGTGCAGGAAGAGGATGAATGATCTCACCCGTTCCACCAGGGTAAGTCAACCACCTCATCACTCACAACTCACAAACCCATCTCACATCCACAGGAATCTCACACCACAAGAGACAACACCACTAACTCTCACACACACCCTCATATCTCCGCCAGGCTCATACCCTCTCGAGCTCACATCATCCTGCCCATGGCTCCACTCACCACACAAACATTCCACACAGTGCCATGTGTCCTGCTCACACTCTTTCCATCTGCTTTCATGCAGGAGAAGCTGGCTCACAACAGCAGGGAGAGGTCCCAGACCGGGGGCTAGAGTGGCTCATATTAGGCCCCTCGCACATTTTGAGGAGTGTGCCATCGCGTTGACTGGTGAGGATGTGGACCGTGCCTGCAGTGACGGTGAGGTCGGTGGCGAACACCCACGTGAGGATCCTGCACCACATCATCCCTCTCTCAACACAACTGTGAGGCCTCTCTCTCCTGCTTTTGATCCTGCTGCCATGAACTATTAATCTCTACATTGGTTCATAGGGAGCTCTGCCAAGTGACCGATGCTCTCAGCCAGCCAATCCCTCAGCTCCATCCAGGTCCTCATCTCCAGCGAACAGGACACCTCCTCCACTGGAGAGCTGGAAATAAGCAGCCTGGGAGACCCCACACAGCGTTTACCCACACCCTCCACCAGCGCAGAGACACACACCGCGGTTCGACCTAGATCTAGAGCAGGCTCAGGTTCACAATCTGGTCATCACCGTACGGACACATATCCACAGCGGGAGGAGGCAGGTTCAGCCAAGGTCCCCAGCATTCAGAGGACAGCTGAGGAAGAGGCATCTGTGTGGTCCGAGTCAGATAACGAGCCTCTGGATTCGGCCTTCCAACTCATCCTGGAGAGACAGCAGAAGACAGGGGAACATCATGCAGAGCTGTTGGAAGCCCTCAACAGAGTGGCACATGAGTCAGAGGAGTGTGTCCGCCTGCTCTCTGATGAAGTGGTGCCCACATGTATGCATATGGAGGCCTCCATGGGAAGTATGGCGGACACTATGGAGACACTGGTCCAGCAGAATACAGAGATGTGCATAGACCTGCACTCCATCATGGTAGCCATGGATGAGTTCCTGCAGTGGTATTGCGAAAGGGAAATGGGGTACCTCGATATCTCTATAGATGCTCCTTCCCCTCAACGAGTCAGGCCAGGGCCTTGAGGCACCCGAAGGAAGGAGGAGCAGCAGCTGGACAACCCCTGCGTCAGGAATCTCAGAGGCTGTCCATTCCTTCCTAGTCCCCTTTGCTTGTGACCCCCCTCAACCTCATCCTCTGTTACTGCAGAGGGAGCAGCTGCCCACAGGAGGACAGCCAAAGCAAACCAGGGCCTTCAAGGCCTCGGCTCTCCAGAGGACACACGTCGAAGTCATCAGAGGCAACAGGGCCAACCATTGCACAAACTGTCTCCACCCCTGCTGCAGATGTCAGGGCAGCACCTAGAAGAAATGGTAGGCCTGGAAGAGTTAAGAAATTCTGATCAAAAGTGGTTGCACAGGTGAACATATTTTGTCACTTAATAATCTGAAAATAGCTTCACTTTCACTGAATAATATGTACTGTTATCGTTCAGCTTCGTCGACAGGTTTCAGGAGTCCTCCCACTGTCTGCTCCTCTGGCCCACTAGCAGTTTAGCCACGCGCAGCTGGACCACGAGTGACTCAGGAAGGAGAAGTGTGTGTGTGGCGGGGCCTTTCAGAGCCTCGTGCAATCACTCTTCCATGCATACGGAGCCTTCATCCATCACATTCATCTTACTGTCCTGAGCATTTTCAATGCTGCCTGTTGGGGTTCTCTTTCAGTTGTCCATCTAAGTTGACCTGCATCTCTGTCCATCCACTGATTGCATTTCCGGGCAGCACCTGTGCCTGTCCAACACGAGGCTCCGCTCACTTTCGATTTCGACAACCATTAAGTTTTTGATCAGCTCCTCCACCCTTTCTCCTCCCCCAGTCACCCATGTCCTTTCCCCCATCACTGTCCACCCCCAGCCCCGGGCATCACCTTCCACCTCCCCACCGTCACCTACCAACTTGAACCCTTGTCTTTCCAGGATGTCCAGGTAAATGTCCACGTTCCCTATCTTCCTGAGAATCCCACCCCCATCCACGTTGACCTCCCCACCTCCTCCTTCCCACCCCCAGGGTCCATGTCTGCCGTCCTCTCCCCACCAATCACCCTCAACGTCCCTTGTACCACTACTGACACTCTCTCACCCTCCCACCCTTCCGGCTCTCTCTGCCCCCTCTCATACTCACCATCTCCTCTTACCATACCCACCCTCTGTTTCCTCTCCAGGAGGCAGTCATTGACTCCACTGATCCCTCCCTTGCTAATTTACCTGGACATCCCCCACCCCCTACTCCCTCCCCCACCCCTTACTCCCTCCTGCCCCCGGACACCTTCCTACCCAAGGACACCTTCCCTCCTTTGATCTCCTTCCTCCCCCACCACCCCCCCAGACTCCTTCCACCCCCGGACACTTCCACCCCTCCGAATTCCATCCCTTACACCTACTGCCCAACTAGCTGCATTACACCCTCCTCCACCCATACTCCCTCCTCTCCCCCCCCAACCTCGGCCTCCTGACACCTTCGTCCCCCTCCCAAACTCACCCCTACCCGACACCTTCATACCCCGCTCTCAACCTCAACTCCTCCACCCCACCCCACCCGCCCCGGTACACTTTCTTCTCCCAGTCACACCTAGACCTTCCTCTCCCACTCATAGGTAGACCTTCCTCTCGCACCCCGCCTCTCCCCCCAACCCCCCACCCCCCAACCTCACCAATGACCCGTAGCAGCTCATGACCAAGACCCCAGACATCAACAGAGACCTCCCACCCTCCATGAGCTGCTTCACGACGGAGCCATGCCCATGAGAATCCACCCAGCATGCGATGCACAAGTTTCTCCAGGTTCCGATAGCTGTAGGGCTCCAGCATCACCACCTCCTTCGATGTCCGCGATTACCATTTACCTAATGGTAAATCCCGACTTCTGCGCCTCACACTTGTCCAGCCGTGTTCTGGACTGTCGTGTTTTCCCACCAGCATAATGGTAAATCTGGCGTGGAGGGATGATTGCGGCCGGGCCTTACTTTGCATTCCGCCATGGTAGACACCATCAGATGATCCCGCTGTGTTTTCACGCCGGCATGAGACCAATTTTTGGCCTTCGTGCCATATTGTGCGCCCCCACCCACCCCCCTCCCCTCCCCCGCCCGCCATGACGCCCAACGCCAACAGGGCAGGAAAATTCCAGCCTCTGTTACTGACAGGTAAACAGCACCTTCAACCAGCCAAGGAAACTCGGCGCCGAATTTTCCGTTTTTGAAACTAAGTGCGGTGGGGTGGGGGGGGGCGGGTTCTGCGGGGTGTATCCCGCTGCTCAGAATGGCGGGAAATCATGCTCGATTCCTCACTTGAATGCTCATTAATTATGCACAGACGAGTATCTCACCGGATCACCCGACAAGGTCTGGAGCGGATTTGACCGGCCTGCCATTACCCGGTGCAGTCGAAGGTCCGGGCGCCATATTTAAATGCCACTGGAGCACACGCATCTCACTCTCTCGCCAGCCCAGCTGCCTCCAGGATGTCTCTGTGACCCAAAAGGAGAGGTCTGCAAGCTGAAGGAAGAAGGCAGCATCCTGCTTCAGCCACGATGCCCTCCAGGCCTTGATAAGAGGAGTGCAGGTGCATAAGGGATGTGCTTTACCCAAAGGATGGCTCCAGCCTCGCCTCTCCAGCCTGGGATGCCATCGCAAAGGATGTCAGCGTTGGCTGGCCGGCACACCCAAAAAAACCATCCAGTGCAGGAAGAGGATGAATGATCTCATCCGATCCGCCAGGGTCAGTCATCCTTCAGCTCCCTCCAATATCAAACTCTCATCGTGGCATCATGTACTCAAAGGGCCACTCTTTTCAGGGATCTCGCACAACAGTTTTTGGGGGACACATATCACCACTGATTGTATCATTGGAAACTTTCAAATTACCACCATCCCATCTGTCATGCTGCGCACACTCCATTCTCAGCCCCTTCTGGGGAGAGCTCACCATGCAGAGGGAGCCTGCAAGCTTCCCAACCATTGCCCCAATCATCACGTGCCTTTCTTTTGTCTTTGCCCAGGGCAAGCTTGCCCACAACAGGAGGGAAAGATCCCAGACTGGGGGAGGGACGGCTGGCATTGTATTTGAGGAGCATGCCACCGAGGTTGCTGGGGAGGACAGAGATCGCTCCTGTGGGGAAAGGAGATCGGATTGTCTCAGCAACCCAGTGCGGATCACTCCTCCATCAGCTCACCACATCCTGACAAATTCCAGTGAGTGACATGCAATCTTATATTCCTCATGCTCAGCAACTAAAACTCCATTCTCTATATTATAGGCACCAGCAGATCGAGGCCCACATGGGTGCCCACCATAAGTACCAGCCCCCAGACCATGTCCGAAGAGGAAGCTGAGGAGGAACTATCGCAGCTTTCATCCACACCCTCCACCAGCACAGAGACAGTGCGGCATAGCTATAGATTAGGCTCAGGCTCATCTACTGGAGAACACCTCGCAGACATGTCCATGCAGCAATCTAAGGCAGGGACAGCCCAGGTCTTAGGCACTTGGGAGGGCAGCTGAAGACCAGCCACCCACTCAGTCCGAGTCAGATGATGGGCCTCTGCGAGCGGCTGCCAACTCAATGCTGGAGATACAATAACAGGCGGCAGAACATCAGGCAGAGATTCGGCAGTCACTCAGCAGACTAGACCAAACGATGGAAGAGTCTATCCGTGTTCTCCCTGATGTGCGGCTCCAACATGCCAGCACATTGAGGTCATCGTGGGAAGGTTGGTGACCACCCTGGACACCTTAGTGTAGCAAACTTTGCTGGATTTGCTCTAGGCCCTAGACTCCATGGCTACATACCCTGGTGGGCACCATCAGGAAATAGGCGACAGGGGGACCAGGCACCTTCTCCTCAAGGAGTCAGAGTGGGGCTCTCAGGCACCCACAGGGAGGGTGAGCATCAGTCAGACATCCTGGGGACCTCCTCTCAGGACACTCCAAGGGTGTCCAGCTCAGAGCCCCTCTGCCTGTGATCCCATCCACTGCAGCTGCTCAGACCAAGGGGGGTGCATCTACCCCTGAGCAGGGGACCCTTGGAAGGCCAGGGTGCTCTCCAGGCCTCGGACCACCAGGGGACGTCCACCAGGGTCATCGCAGATATCAGGACATAGCAGTCAGCAGGCTGCCTCCACCTCTGCTGTGGATGTTGGGGCTGCACCCAAGCGTAGGGGTAAGGTTAGGAAGAGTTAAAAACTTGAAATCACTTTTGGGTCATGGATGTGCTACCACTGTAAAAATGTTGCACTTTTGTAATTACATTTGATGTTTATGTGAATGACTCGGTCAACTGAAGGCATTGTGATTATGTTCACTGGAATCCTCTTATTTCGATATTTATCCATCCTCCCACTCAGTGACAGTCTTCCCCCATGAGATTTATATTCATGTGACGTGAACCTCAGTGAAGATAGTCTTTGCACCCTTGTGTGATATCAGGGAGATGTGTTAAAATCTTTATAGAAGCGTGTGATTTATGTGCTTCTAACCCTTCTTCCTTATGGAAGGCCATTGTATGAGGGCAGCACATCAGCCTTGAGTGATTAGTGGCGCTTGTGCATCTGAACTGGTATTGGAAAAGGACAAGACATGGACGGGAGAAGAAGATCCCTAACCATATCTTCATCTCACTGTCTGCTGTAGTTTCTAAATTATGTGGTGAGGGCTGCTTCAAGTCACTTCTTGCATTGCTGTCATTGTTGAGCGCACTCTCACTTCCCAGAGCGAGCACATACAGATGGCACCGCAGACCTTTGTGGAGGTCATGGCCAGGTGAATCATGAGGCCAGAGGTTACAAGCGCCAATGTTGAACTCGTTCTCGAATCGATTGGTTGGAAATCCCTTGAGCTGAAAGGGAATGGCACTGAGGGCCAGGAGGACTGTGGCCATCTCCACTTGCCTTCACTTTACTCTTCCTGGGATCTGGTTGCAATTAAAGTGTCACTGGCACATCTCCCATGTCTTGCTTCCTCTATGGTGTTTTTGCCTTCAAAGTGACCCTCATCAGCCTCTTGAAGTTCCTGGGCTTCCTGATCTTCATCCTCCGACGAGCTCACATCCTGCTCCATTTCAATCTCTGACAAGGAATCACCTCTTTGCAGTGCCAGGCTGTGAAGGGCGCAACACACAGCGATGATGCATGAAACCCTAGTGGGAGTGTACTGTTGTGCGCCACCTGAGAAGTCCAAACATCTGAAGTGCATCTTCAGAATCCCAATGGTTTGCTCTATTAGGGTGGGTGTAGAGCTGTGAGCAGCGTTGTGCCTGTCATTGGAATGGCTCTGAAGGTGACGCACTGGTGTCATCAGCCAGCGTTTCAATGGGTACCCCTTATCCCCAGGCAGCCACCCCTGCAGATATTCAGGCCCTTTGGAAAACCTCAAGCACCTGGGAGTGACTCAGAATGTGTGAGTCATGGCAACTCCCAGTGTACCTGGCACAGACATGCATTATATGCTTCCAATAATCACACACCAGTTGTACATTAATGGAATGGTAGCCCTGGGGCTTTCTGAACATTAGGAGCTGCTGCCACAGAGCCCTTAAGGCCGCATGGGTACAGTCGATTGCACCCTCTACTCTTTGGAAGTCTGAGAAAGCCGCAAAGCCAGTAAATCTTGCAGCCTGGCTATCTTCTTCCACAGTAAACCTCACATAGTGATGTGCCTTGCTGTAAAGGGCATCCGTGACCTTCTTTATGCATCTATGTGTTGCAGACTGCGAGATTCCACGCAGGGCCCCTGTGGCTTTCTGGAACGACCTACAGACAAAGAAATTGAGCGCATGGTCACCTTTAAAGCCGCTGGCAAGGAATACCCTCCAACTCCGCGGGGATTCAGGTCTTCATGAAGAATGTGGCACATGGGATCTACCATTGCTCGGGACAAGCACAGATGTGCACAGCATTATCTCTCACACATTTGTAAATAGGAGAGCCTTTTCGGTATACCCTTGGTCTGACGATTCACCTCCGTTAACTGGGTCTCTCTTGTTCTTGCTCTGGTTCCCCTTGAGCCTGGACATCAAGTGGGGCCTCCTGGTGACGCTGTATCCCTCTCCCTCTTTTGCCTCCTCCATTGCATTGGGACCCTCAAAAAGGCAGCATTGAGCCTCGGATCCATTTTTGCTTTTACTTTCTCTCTGAAATGAAACATTGAAGACATTAATGAGTAACAGGTCCAGATATTGAAGCTCATAATCTGTTACCTATAACAACAGTAATGGTCTGCAGTGGTTTCTGCCCTACTTGCATTGTTGCTGATGCTGCCTTGTCTTTGGGTCACTACCACCCACGTTGAGGTGACCTCATTGCCATGGGAAGGTTTGAATGACAAGCGCTTCCTAACCTGGCTCAGTGCGCCAATCTCTGATCTGGCATTCTAATGGACAATAATTTGCTGATGATTAATGACTGGATAATGGGTCTCCCTTAATGCAATGCCATATATGCTGCACCTGTGCCTCCTTACCATTTGCCTGCATTCCCAAATTTCACATTCTGACATGTTAATGCTGATATACTGTGAATGTGATGTTAAGCCATTGACTTCTGAGTATCCCTGTTACAGCGCTGCTAAAGGCTTTGACTTCCAATGGCTTTCTTCACAAGGAGATCTTCACAAGGAGGTTCCATCATTCAAAAACACTCAGAGCCTGATCAAGGGACCTGGCATTGGGAAGAGGGGGGCCCCCTGAGAGCCAACCCCCTCTTCTTCAGACTCCCTCCTCTCCAGCTAATGACCCCCCTCCCTGCGAACCATATCCCGCACTCACTCACCTGTGGCCTGGGTCCTTCATCGATCCTAAGCCTCTGGTGGTTGCCTTATCGGCAGCAGCCACTGCTCCCAATAGCGCTGACAGACAATGGAAAGCTGTCAGCCTCTAATTGGCTGGCAGCTCTCGAGTGCCAGGATTTTCACCCCCAGAGTCCTAAATCCCAGGGAAGGCCTGATGCTAGTCAGTTAAGTGCCTCATAGGGTCTCCTGCCGGTGGGTGAGATCCCCGTCGCCAAAATTAAATTCCTCCCTAAGAGATTGGACTAAAAGAGTGAGAAAAAGGGCAGAGAGAAAACATTAAATTTTATATTTTTGAAATCTCCAACAATACTTAATACCTGATGTAATGAGACCCCACATTTGTAATAGTTATTTTCTCACTGCCAGAGAGATTAATTGGCAATAATTATTATTTATTTTGTCATTGATATGGGCGCATAGACTTGAAATGACTTAACTTGCTGGGGCGGGTTTAGTTGATAACCACCACACAAATGCAGCAACTTCACTCCGTTCAATGTATGAGAGTGGTAAAGCAGTAGCATGGTGCCATTTTAGCAAAGCTAAGAGCAAAGTGACGCAACTTGGACACCAACTTCTGGATAGTTGCAATTTACTTTTCATATGAGCCTCGCCTGAAGTTGCTGTACAATTTGCACTTAAATACCAGTGCCATTGGCCTCACTATTGTTCTGACAGCACATTCTATCCAACATTTTAAAGTTATATTTTACTTAATGCTATTAAGATTTCATGCATTTGGAAGAATAGGCTGAGATATCATTTACAAGAAATATTTAAGGTATAATTTTTTAGATGCACAAAATGATAAAATACTGCAGCAGCTGGAAATCTGAAATAGAATCATAAAATGCCGCAAACACTCAACAGTCAATCAGAATCTGAAAAGAGGAACAGATGTTTCACATATGGACCCTTCTTCACAACTCTCTCTTCAGATTCTAAGGAACGAAACATACCCAAAACAATAAATCCCCAGGATCACAAAATGCAGGAATTATGCCAAAACATGGCATGGTTTGATTTATAAATTTGTTTTGAATGTTCATTTTTCTGGTGGCTTTTATTTTAGCATCATGGCAAAGAGGACCCTGTGACGGTCAGTAAGCGAGGCAGATAAAGTGTTAGGCTGGTTGGTGAGTGTGGGATTGAGGTTACATTTATTGGTATCACAGTTGTATGAGTCAATCACTGACAGCCAGCCAGAAAGGAGCTGTGTTGGTTGCCTCTTCCCTTCCCCATCCTCGTCCTCCTCTTCCTCTTCTTCAACTGCGCAGTATAGCTGAGGGCAAAGGCAATGCCATTGTGATGGCTGTACAGGGTGTCGAAATCCAGATTGCATCTTGACGTGCACTTTGCCAAGTATTGCAGGGCTCCTGCAGAGATAACACAGTGGACTGCTACAAAATGAAGACATCATGACTACTGCTGGGATAGCGAGCATTGATTTGTGTGATGCATCGCATATGGTTGCACACCAGCTGGACATTGAGGAAGTGGAATCCGTTTCAGTTGCAGTGCTTGTCAAAGTTTCCAAATGAAACCCGCAAAGTGACATGTCTCAATGGTACACTGCACTCAGTCTGCAATCTGTGCTCACCCTGCCTGCTTCCCTCTGACAAGTGAGAATGAAATTTATTCAGCTCTCTTGGAATACAGAGCTCAATAATCTTCCTTATTCAGTTGTGGACAACAAGTTGGGAAATGTTGCAAACATCACCTGGTCCAGCCTGGAAGGAGTTAGACACGTAAATGTTTGCAGGTGTTAGTAATGCCATTTTGGCCCTGCTTAGGGGCTACAGTTGTGACTAACACCCAGGACAGATATGATGTCCTGCTGGGAACCCTTTTGCTGCTTCTAACCCCTCTTCTAGCAGCTTGTACTGCTTTATGTCACCTCTGCTTATTCTCCTGGGTCATGCTGTAGCGCATGAGGAATGCAAAGCACTGCACCAATGTCTGGGAGAAAGTGGATTGTGCAGAGTCCTTGGAGTCAGCATAAAGTACTTCAGCTCAGGTCACACCGCTCTCTGTAGACTTTAGCATCTTTAAACTCCCAAACATTCCTACAATCAGTTAGCAATGAACGTCTAAGTAGTTGTTTTAAATAGCATTGCTGGCAAGACCTTGCTGCTGCTGAATGCATGTTCAGCTGTGCGAGGCTAAGAGAGAGTGCTAGGCAGAGTGATGAGCTCCAAAATGGCACCATTGTCATCAAAACAGGGGTAGATGGTGGTGCAGTGGTAATGTCACTGGAGTAGTAATCCAGAAGCCCAGGCTAATCTCTGGGGACATGGGTTCAAATCCCACCAGGGCAGCTGGTGAAATTTAAACTCAATGAATAAAACCTGGAATTGACCCTCAGTAACGGGACTATAAAACTGTCATCAATTTTTGTAAAACCAATCTGGTTCATTAATGCCCTGAAGGGAAGGAAACCTGCCATCCTTACCTGGTCAGGCCTACATATGACTCCAGACCCACAGCAATGAGGTTGACTCACTGATATGGGCCTCTGAAATGGCCTAGCAAGCCACTCAGTTCAAGGGCAATTAGTGATGGGCAACGAACACTGGACTTACCAACGACACCCACACCCCATGAAAGAATAAATTAAAAGAAAATCAGCATTATTCTGAATTCTTCTGGGTGGGCACTCTGTGTGCGCCACTAACACCCTCACTAAAATGGCAACTGGAGTGCCTCGGACCAAAAGTATATGCATATCTCATGACACCATTTTCAAGGTGAAATAACAATCGCAGCGCCAAAAGAACTGAGTATGAAGGAGGCAAAATTTGCAATCTTGGTTATACTGACTTTTGTGGCACGTTTTAGTTTGTAAATTGTATTGCTATCGGATGTAAATGGAATCACTCCTTCCCCTTTAGAGTTTTGCCAGTAACGCTGTCAATGGAAACCAACAGAAGCTGGGTGCCGAAAGCCTACCAGAAATTGGGACTTGATCTTATCAGAGTATCCAACTACCCATCTCCCAAGAATAGAATCTCAGAAGACACGTGATGGCCTCGCATAAATGGAATTATCCCCACTTTGATAAGTGTAGCTATTTTGTTCGGTCATCAAAGGCGAAAGATTCCTAATACCCCGAGATACTGAAAGTAACAATAAGGCTCATAAGCACATCAAGACTTCCAAAATATGGCAGAGTTATATCACTTTAAGAGGTAGCCCTTTTACATCTGGAACTTGGTTTAGATTCTAATGCAGACGGATGTGTGACTTCCTTTCCTCTTCAGAGATATGCTTGAATTCAAAGTTCAATAAAGCTTGGATTACTTTTGCCAAGGAAAACAAATTACCTCCCAGTTCAATGCTAATTTTAAAATCTGAAGAGCTTCATGATAGAAGTGCAACTTAGAATCATAGAACCATAGAACACTACAGCACAGAAAACAGGCCATTCGGCCCTTCTAGTCTGTGCCGAAATATTATTCTGCTAGTCCCATTGACCTGCACTTTTAGCACAATGGAGAGAATCTTGCCTTTTTTCTCCAGTGCTACATGCTGGAGTAGAAGGTTTATACTTACACTTGGCCTGCTGCTATAATGAATCATAGCTTTCCATATATTTTCTGTTTATATTGATAAATGTGGCTGCATCAGTATGGTTCAGTTGGTTAACACGACTCTGATTTATTCAAATCCCTTTCCATATTATTTCATGAATAATTGTCATACAGGTTTCAAATGGCTATAAAAATGGGAACATTGGAGAGCCTGTCTTAAAGCTGTGGGTTCAAGAATCTCTCCGGGATATCCCTATGCTGAGGGAACGCTGCATTGTTGAAGATGCCATCTTGAGATGAACGTCTGTCTGTTCCAGTGGTTCTGGCGGGTACAAAAGATGTCGAGAACTATTGGAAGACTAAGAACTTCTCCTGGTGTGATAAACAAAATTTTCTGCTCAACTACCCACCAAAAGTTGATTAACTGCTGATTCATCTCGTTATGTTTTTGGAATCTTGCGGTGCACAAAAATCACTGCCACACTTACCTACTTATTGACAGTCACTACAATTGAAAGTAGTTAATTGCACATGAAGCACTTTGACATGTCTATGAGAGATGTTATTTTAATGCAAGTATTTTTAAGCTGGAAATTCATTTTGAGAACTGTTTTCAAGCCTGAAATGGGCGGTGTACTAGAAATGTTAGGCAACATTTGGAGACCTGAAGATCATTCAAAATTGGGTCTTTGGCCTTAGCACATTAATGATGCATCTGCAGATGTCATCTCATGATTACAAAGCTCTGTTGGCAGTCACCCCAGCAACAGTCATCAGGCAGGACCTGAGATGTGAAGGACAAGTGGGGTGATCGTGAGCCAGCAGTGACCGTCAGGAATGTGTTGAAGCAGGGATAAGCACACCACCAACCACACCCCCAAACCCTACACGCGGCCTCCACGACCCCCACAAGTTGGCTCCACAGGAAGGTACATTTTTTTAAATACCTTTGTTTAATTTGAGACTGCATATGGAACCAAGAAACTGAACACTAAGTGATTTCTCTGATAAATCCTTAAACATGTGTTAGGCCCCTCATTAACAAATTCAAGGGCACGACTGCCCACTAAATGTGGCTGACCAAGAAACATTAAGATTGTCAGAAGCCAATGTGGCATGAGATGTTCTCAGGAGTCCTTGGGGCCCAAAAATATTGTACCCTGTAAGGTCTGGCTGAGTGCCAAATCTCAAAAAAAAAAGTATTTTATTCATAATTTTGAACAGGTTACCATTATAAACAGTCGGTGTCATTTAATAGTGATGCCTGAGGGCAGTGTTGTAGTTCTAATCTAAACTGACTTTTTTAGCTGGGACTAAAATCAGTCCCTGTCTGCCTGTCCTGTTTTGATATTCGTTTATCAATAATTATGGGTCCGAATGATGAGAAACAATTTAGTAAACAATTTAGTAGCTCCTAAAGCTACTAAATGGCAACGACTCTTTACGCTGCACGTGGGATTTTTGCATGTTGAAGGGGCATCATTATGTTGCTGGGATTAAATAAAAACATAATTCTTATGTCTTAGAAGCACCTAAAATGTAACTGATAGTGACAGCAGCGTCTGATGTTCATTAATTGCTCATTGCTGAATTTGAAAATGGCAATCTTTGGATTATTCAAATTCTTCCTAAATCAGCATTACTGAAAAGAGCTTCTCAGTTCTGCATCCCATGTTTCCATCTTGGAAACTGACTGTCAGGAACCACAGTCTTGCAAGCTTGGCATTTTTGATGTTATTGTCCCTTTAAAACACTTGGTTATTTTGATTTTTTTGCCAAATTAGTCATTCTTGATCTTATTTTTTTGCCCTTTCTACTTCCTTTAACCTAACTCCCATTTCATTGGCGTTTGCCTCAGACATTCCCCGACTTTGCACAGATCCATTCAACAAATTATTTGGCATGACATATTGCCATAAACAGCAGTACAATCACGCATTTAAAGAGATTGTGGAGGGATGCAAATTTCACCAAGTAGTGAATGCCAGTCTCCAATATTACCATGTTTATAGTTACATGACACTAGTATGAAGGAAAAACAAATATTAAAGGGGATTTGATACAGTACTGTTAGTATGCTAATACTGATATTTGATGACTTATGTGAGAACCACCTTTTTTAAAAAATTAATGAAATAAGTAGTAAATAATAACTAGAGGAACAAAAGTCCTTGTTGTTGATACTATTAATCAAAAGATAAATATTCCATTGATTAGCATTGTTATTCCTCAGAATATAAATTTTAAAACAGAAATTCTGCACTGAAACAATATCAATGCTCTTAATTATGCTATTATTATTATTATGGCAACTTTGGAAGAAATTGCATAAAGCCCAGAGTGGTTTATGACTGACAGCAAATGTAAAATAATGTTAAATTATGGTGTGATAAAACAGGAAGCAAACAACTCTTCTACCACTCAAATAAGTAATTCAATTGAGGTTTGATGCCTCATGTTAGTTTCCATTGCTTCCAGCCAAGCAAAGCTATATTAATTGCCTGATTATACTGTCAATGTGTTTAAGGCTGTATTGGATCAGCAAGAACATTAAGTATTGGAAAATGATTAATTATTGTGCTAGGGTACAAATATTGTTCCCTGTAAGGTCTGGCTGGTCGCCAGGTCTCAAAAAAGTTTTTTTTTTCTTAACTGTGAACTGGTTACTGTTAAGCATTTAATACTGATGCCTGAGGGCAGTGTTGTAATTCTAAGCTAAACTGATTTTCTTTGTTGAGACTAAAAGCAGTCCCCGTCTGCCTGTCCTATTTTGGCATTCTTTTTTCAATACTTCTGAGTCTGAATAGAGGGAAGCAAACTACACCCAAATGGCAACTACTCTTTACACTTGACAAGGGAATTTTACGTGTTGAAGGGGTATCATTATCTTTTTGGGATGGATGAAGAACAGAATAATTATTGTTATGCCTCAGAACTACCTCAACTGAAACTGATAGTGGCAGCAACATCTGACGTTCATTAATTGCTCTTAATGCTATATTTGAAGAGAATCCATAAATTATTTAACCTCTGCTGATACCAACATTACTGAAAATAATTTGACAGCTCTGTATCCAATGTTTCCATTCTGTCAGGAACCTCAGTCTTGCAACCTTGATACTTTTGACATTATTGTCCATTTGAAATATTAGTTATTTTGATCGCTTGTTTTGTCACACCTTAGATCAGAATAATGCATTGTTAGGACTGGATTTTCGCCATCGAGGTGGGATGCTCAAGTCGGGAAATTTCCCGATTTGACAGACCCATCTTATTTTCAATGACCCCCCCGCATGCACCATTTTCCCTCTGGGGAGGCAGAGACTGGATCGAGTCTGGCCCGCCGATGCCGCCAGCAAGCTCAGATGTGGCCACGGAGGCGGGCGGGTGCTGAGTCAAGCGGGTTACAAGACCCGTCTCAGTTCTCCGGGACTTTGTTCCAGTTATATTAAAGGTTGTTAGGCCCTCTGACCCTCACCCTTCACACTCCCACACCCTCTCCATAGAGCATGGGAGTATGTAGGACATTTGAAACGTACCCTTCAAAAAGTTCCCAAATCCAGAGTTGTTCACAGTTCTTTGAGGGGCCGTGAACTACCAGCTAGTGAAGGTAGCCTCACTCTACAAAAATTGTGGGGATGCCTACTCCCAGACTGGAACTGGCCAGGTTGAGAGAGCAGAGTGCAGGCTTGCTGCACTTACCCTCATTCTGCACTGGTGAAAATTGCCGGTGCTGGGAATCCGGAAATTGTATTGCACCCACCACGTTTAAACGCCTTCAGTCGACCCAATTCCACAATAATCTGACCCTTTAGTGTTTCTTTTAAAGCTTCTGTCTGGATCATATGGCTGTTAAAGTTGTATTGCTTAATAGTTACCCAGATGTCGAATTATTTCAACCTATAAGAAGGCATGGAAGAAGCTAATCAATTCTAAAAATGAGTGGCAGTGATGGTAAAGATGTTCAGATTTTTAGACCAATTTTTTTTTGAATGCACACTGTTCCATTCTTCTGTCAAATTTCTTTATTCTTCAAACAGTGCTCTAAATATTCTCCAAAATAAAACCGAGGGCAAGGACAGGAGCTGACAGTACGGACAGAATTTAATGGTCCTAATGGTGGGCCCGTCCACTGGCTGGAGAGCCCTGGCAGGTAGTCTGCTGGCTGCCATCAGGGTTCCCAGCTCCTGCAGGTGAATTTTCCGCAGGAGCTTCTCCTGCAGGGCAGATGTCTGGCCTCGACGCCAGCAGCTCTCCAGCAGTGGCAGCAGCAAGGGGAATGTGGCCTCTGGCATTACTGCAGTGGGCCCGAGTATGAGGATCATCACTGGAGCCCCGGGACGCAAGTAAGCGGGGCAAGATCACCAGGGGCTGTCATCAAGGTCCAGCAAGGGGTTAGAGGGGGTCAGTGTAAAGGCCAAGGGGTGTCTTCTGGCAGGTCCCTCTCTTGCCCCCAGCAGAACCCTCCGTTGGGCACAGCATGCCTGAGAAAGATGGACCAACCCCCAACAGGCTGGAGGCCAGGGTTTGCCAGGTGATTTGCTGTTGTTAGAATACCAGCAGTATTGGGATGAGACCCTTAAGTGGTCTCTTAAAGGCTTCAATTGGCCTCTGAACAGAAAGGCTGCTCTTGACCCATCCTGCCCCGGACTCAGTTTGGGGGAGTCAGGAAGGTGAGGGGCTCTTCACCCGAAGCCTCCAATCCCAATATATATCCTCCCACCAACCTCCCTTCTTGCTCCCCGAGGCAGCATTAAAGGAGTACACAAATAGCCATATCCTTTAAACGGTACAAAATGAACACTTAAATACCCACCTGATAGACGGTGCAAGAAAGTTTCTTGCCAAAGGTGGACTCCTAGTTTATGTATTGGAAAATGCCATTTGCCATGCGAAGCTGGCTAATAGTGTAGTGCGCCGATGATGCGCTATTTCCCGTTAACAGCTTATTAGCATATATTGTTCAGAGCCCCAAGGACTAAATGGGAGGCTGAAAATTACGCTTCAAGTGAACTTTAAGAGGATGGAGGCATTTAATGATGTATTGTGGAAAGATTCCAAAGGCATTTCAGCCGAATGCCAGGCTTTGTCAATGTCCAAGGGGTAAACAGAAAGAAGGGGCTGCAAAAAAAGAATTAAAGGGAAAATTAATTTTGAAACTCAAAATGCAGTCTACAGTCAAGTGTCAGATTTGCCTAATGACCATCGCCTATCGGACAGCTGATGAATTAGAGGTGGTGCTACCATGAGGTAGTTGTGAGCAGAGTGGCCTGTTAGCAGCCTCAGGACACTAATCCCAAAGGTCAGCATACGTAGAAAGAGATTTGAGTTTGTACCTGATTACTGTTACCAGCTGCGCCAGTCTTCTGCTGTGTTTTGGCTACAGGTCTCCTTGCAACAGATTGCACAACATCACATCTGGTCTTCTGTGATGCCAATTTCCCACAGTCACTGCCAGAAAGGTGGTCCCAGGAGCTGCAGATATGATTGGGATGACAGCCAGTCCAGGTTTTTAGCAACTCTGCTGGTTGTTGGTCACCTTAGCATTCCTTCTTTCGTCCAGTACTATCTAAAGCAAGAATTTGCCCTCACGTAACACCTCTCATGACTTCAGGAAGCTCCAAAACATTTCACAGCCGATTAATTATTTTTTGAAGTATATTCACTGTTTTAATGTAGGGAATGTAGGAGCAGCCAATCTGTACACAGCAAGATTCTAAAAACAGCAATGTGATAAATGGCCGGATAATGATCACAGGAGGTAGAAACTTGAGATAAATGGTTGGAGTAAGGATATTAAGATATACGGAGAACGGCAGGGAATTGAGATTAACAAAATGACAAAATTAACAAAACTCAGTGGTCCAAATGGCCTATGTCAGTGAGAACAGTGGGCTGCTCTATTGCTATATCCTTTGCTATACTCATGGTCATTACTGATTATATATGTACATTGTTTTAGGACTGTTGAGCAAAGCTCTATTCTCAGTTGTGTGAATAATTGTATTGGGAATAAAGCAAAAGTGGATCTGACTCACGGGAAGGACAAAGAATCTCACTATACATTGCCAAAAATTGGTGGTGTATCATAGAGTAGTGATTGTCAACATTTGTCCTTCTAGGTACAGACATAAGGTGAGATGAAAGTGATTGCCCTTGGCATCAAGGCTGCATCTAACCGAGTATGGCATCAAGGAAACTGAAATCAATGAGAATCAGGGGGAAAGCTCCACGCTGGTTGGAGTGATCCCAAGCACAAAGGAAGATGGTTGTGGTTGATGGAGGTCAATCATCTCAGTCCCATGACATCGCTGCAGGAGTTCCTCAGGGTAGTTTCTGAAGCCCAACCATCTTCAGCTGCTTCACCAACAATGTTCCCTCCATCCTAAGGTCAGAGTGGGGATGTTCGCTGATGATTGCACTATGTTCATCCATGACTCCTCAGATACTGAAGCAGTCCATGCCCTTTTGCAGCAAGACCTGGATAATATTCAGGCTTGGGCTGACAAGTGGCGAGTAACATTCATGCCACATGAGTGCCAGGCAATGACCATCTCCAACAAGGGGGAATCTAACCATCTTCCCTTGACATTCAATGGCATTACCATTGCTGAATCCCCCACCATTAACATCCTGTGGGTTACCATTGACTAGAAACTGAACTGGACCAGCCATATAAAAACAGTAGCTACAAGAGCAGGTCAAAGGTTGGGAATTCTGTGGAGAGTGACTCATCTCCTGACTCCCCAAAGCCTGTCCACCATCTACAAAGCACAAGTCAGGAATATGATGGGATACTCTCCACTTACCTGAATGAGTGCAGCTCCAACAACATTCAAGAAGCTTGACACCATCCAAGACAAAGCAGCCCACTTGACTAGCACCCCATCCACCACCTTCAACATTTACTCCTTCCACCACTGATGCACAGTGGCAGCAGTATGTACCATCTACCAGATGAACATCAGCAAAACACCAAGGCTCCTTCAGCAGCACCTTTCAAAACCATCTAGAAGCACAAGTGCAGTAGATGCATGGGAACACCACCACATGCAACTTCCCCTCCAAGCCACACACCATCCTGACTTGGAAATATACCACTATTCCTTCACTGTCGCTGGGTAAAAATCCTGGAACTCCATTCGGCACAGTGGGTGAGCCTAAATCTCATGGACTGCAGCGGTTCAAGAAGGCATCTCACTACCACCTCCTCAAGGACAATTAGGGATGGGCAATAAATGCTGGTCTAACCAGCAACACCTGCGTTCCATAAACAAATTTTTAAAAAATGATAAAATCACCATTGATGAGCAACACACTGTGGTTACCCGATTACCCTTTGAACTGACAATGTCTGTATAGATTGGGATTCTGTGCCTTTCAACATGTTAACCCCAATGAGAATGTGAAAGAAGCAGTGTTCTTTGCTTTGTCTATATTTTACCAGTTCTGCAAATCTCAAAAGAAAATGCACACCACCTTGTAATTGCACCATATATCACCAACATTCACTTAAAGCAGCCAAAAATGAAGTTCCATTAATAATGGCTAAAATGTCTGGGTGGGAACAAAGACAGGTAGATGGATCTAATCCAGCTTGTTGTGGGTTAGCTATGCCAGTAAGAAAATGGAAGGAAACAGTGGGTTTTCCCTGATTTAAATAGTAAATTATGTTGGCACATTTTTTTGTTTAAATTATCTAGAGCTTATTCTTTTAACAGCATTACTTATTTTAACCTATTTTAATATTTCCTATTGTTCTCTTAAGTTACAGTTTCAAAGTAAACGAGCCGAAAAGCCCATCACAAGTTTGACAGGAATACTTCCTAACTGTAGTCCTGTTTTCTTCTCCGTTCTATTTGTCTATTTTTCCAGATCACATGTTCATAATTCAGTTTTGTCACACACTTAAAACCAACAGATTTTATCTTCTTCAGTCATCAATTTTGCATCCATTCGTCAGTAGAACAGATACAGCTTCAATCATTTATACAGTAATTAAAAACACTGGCAGATTGTGACAACCAAATAGGCTTTGGAAGTTTTTCAGTCATTTGCAAATACATCTAGAATTTCCTAATTAGATCCCACTCAAATGTTGCTGCTCTTGTGTTCAAAGTAATTAATCAGCCTAAAAATATGAATGCTCAGATGTTCTGATCATTAGGATTATCTGTGGCCTGACCACCTAGGGGTTTATTATATCCTTCAATTCAGATTATAAATGTGAATGGCTGAAAGCCAAATGTGGGAGACAAAATCATTTTTGCAACTGGCTGCTAAATTGACTTCAGCAGAGTGAAGTCTTCCGTCAGTAGTGCTCGAAAGCAATTGAAGTCTATTGCCACCTGATCTCAAGGGATAGAGAGTGGTTCCCGTTGGAGTCACACAGCAGGGACCACTGCTCAGTTACATGTTACAAAAAACATTCCTATAATTTTCTTACAGGAGCATTCTCTTCGTGAAGCCATTATTTGCCTAAGTACGCATTGTGATCCTCACCAGTTACAAACAATATCATGGTAATGGAATTGAACCACTCTCATGTTCCTAAACTTATGTCTCTTTAAATTTAGGTTACTGGTATAAGTATACATCTATTATATGTAGTGACCAAATTAAAAGCAGCTATTTAATTTAGTTTTAATGACAGCAGAAGGGATCTCAGTTTTAACATTTTCTTGAACACTACACGTCTAACATATTTAAAACTACCTTCTATATTTTCTAAGTATATATTCAAGTTTTTATCATTTTCTAATTTCTGTATCGTTTCGCCTAAGGTAGTGAACATTATTAATGTATCACTAGGCAACAGCAGCAGCTCTTCAGTGTCTAGTTCAAGTGAGCATACTGCATGTATGTACCTGAGCTCTGGTACTCTATTCAATTGTGAGGGTCATCACAACTGAGATTAACCATGTTCTCACCTCAGACATATACTTTTCAACTGGAGTTAGCAATAGGAATTGTAACCCTGCCTGAATTCAACTATCCCTCACCTAGGCATGCAGAAGAAAAGTACATTCAGAGGGGAAAGAATTCCAATAACTTCAGCACTCAATCTTAATGCAGTTAAGTTTGCAACAAAAATGGTTCAACAAATACCTACCGAAACATTGAATTATTCAGATCAAGCACGAGTTGCTTCAAAAATTACATTCAGACTTATCCTTTTTTTTATTCATTCATGGGATGAGGGCATCGCTGGCTGGGCCAGTATGTTTTGCACACCTCTAGTTGTCCTTGAGAAGGTGGTGGTGAGCTGTCTTCTTGAGCTGTTTCAGTCTTGTGCTGTAGGTACACCCACAGTGCTGTTAGGGTGTTCCAGGATTTTGACTCAGTGACAGTGAAGGAACAGCTATATATATTTCCAAGTCAGGGTAGTGTGTGACTTGGAGAGGAACTTCTAGGCGGTTGTATTCCCATCTATCTGCTGCTCTTGATCTTATAGATGGTAGTGATCATGGGTTTGGAAGGTGCAGTCTAACCAGACTTGGTGAATTCCTGCAGTGCATCTTGTAGATGGTACACACTGCTGTTACTGTGAGTCAGTGGTGTAGGGAGTGAATGTTTGTGGATATGGTGCCAATAAAGCGGCTGCTTTGTCCTGGATGGCAAGCTTCTTGAGTGTTGTGGGAGCTGCACTCATCCAGGCATGTGGGATTATTCCATCACACTCTTGGCTTGTGCCTTGTAGATGGTGGACAGGCTTTGGGGAGTCAGGAGGTGAGTTACTCGCCATAGGATTCCTAGCCTCTAACCTACTCCTGTAACCACAGTATTTATATGGCTAGTCCAGTTCAGTTCTGGACAATGGTAACCCCCAGGATGTTGATAGTGGGGGATTCAGTGATGGTAATGCCATTGAACATCAAGATGATGGTTAGATTCTCCCTTGTTGGAGATGGTCATTGCCTGGCACTTGTGTGGTGCAAATGTTACTTTCCACTTGTCAGCCCAAGACTGGATATTGTCTAGATCTTGCTGCATTTGGACATGGACTGCTTCAGAATCTGAGGAGTCACGAATGGTGCTGAACATTGTGTGAACATCCCCGCTTCTGACCTTAAGATGGAAGGAAGGTCATTGATGAAGCAGCTGAGGATGGTTAGGCCAAGAACACTACCCTAAGGAACTCCTGCAGTGATGTCCTGGAGCTGAGTTGACTGACCTCCAACAACCACAACATTCTTCCTTTGTGCTAGGTCTGACTCCAACCAGCCAAGAGTTTTCCCCCTGATTCTCAATGACTCCAGTTTTGCTAGGGCTACTTAATGCCACACTCGATCAAATACGACCTTGATGGCAAGGACAGTCACTCTCACCTCACCTCACCTCGGGAGTTGTCCATGTTTGAACCAAGGCTGTGATGAGGTCAGGAGCTGAGTGGCCCTGGCGGAACCCAAACTGGGCGTCAGTGAGCAGTTTATTGCTAAGCGAGTGCCGCTTGATAGCACTGTTGATGACCCCTTCCATTACTTTACCGATGATTGAGAGTAGACTGATGATTGGCCGAGTTGGATTTGTCCTGCTTTTTGCGTACAGGACATGCCTGGGAAATTTTCCACTAAGCCAGGTAGATGCCAGTGTGGTAGTTGTACTGGAACATCTTGGCTAGGGGTGCGGCAAGTTCTGGAGCACAAGTCGTCAGAATATTGTCAGGGCCCATAGCCTTTATGCTATCCAGTGCCGTCAGCCATTTCTTGATATCATGTGGAGTTAATTAAATTGGCTGAAGACTGGCATCTGTGATGCTGGGGACCTCCAGAGGAGGCCGAGATGGATCATCTACTCGGCACTTCTGGCTGAAGATTGTAGCAAATGCTTCAATCTTATCTTTTGCACTGATTTGCTGGGCTCTCCCATCATTGAGGATGGGGATATTTGTGGAGCCTCCTCCTCCAGTGAGTTGTTTAATTGTCCACCACCATTCACTGTGGCATGCATGTGGCAGGACTGCAGAGCTTAGATCTGATCCATTAGTTGTGGGATCACTTAGCTCTGTCAATAACTTGCTGCTTATATAGTTTGGCACGCAAGTAGTCCTATGTTATAGCTTCACACCACATTTTTAGGTATGCCTGATGTTGTACCTGCATGCCCTCTTGCACTCTTCATTGAACCAGTGTTGATCCCCTGACTTGGTGGTAATGGTAGAGTGGCAGATATGCCGGGACATGAGGTTACAGATTGTGGTTGAGTACAATTCTGCCATGATGACCCACAGCATCTCATGGATGCCCAGTTTTGAGTTGTTAGGTCTGTTCGAAATCTACCCCATTTAGCATGCCACACAACACGATGGAGGGTATCCTCAATGTGAACACAGGACTTCGTCTCCACGACGATTATGCGGTTGTCACTCCTGCTGATACTGTCATGGACAGATGCATCTGCGGCAGGCAGGTTGGTGAGGACGAGGTCAAGTATGTTTTTCCCTCTTGTTGGTTCCCTCACCACCTGCCGCAGTCTAGCAGCTATGTCCTTTAGGTCTAGACCAGCTCAGTCAGTAGTGGTGCTACCAAGCCATTCTTGGTGATGGACATTGAAGCCCCCCACCCATAGAACATTCTGCACCCTTGCTACCCTCAGTGCTTCCTCCAAGTGGTGTTCAACATGGAACAGCACTGATTCATTGGCTGACGGTGGACGGTATGTGGTAAGCAGCAGGAGGTTCCCTTGCCCATGTTTGACCTGATGCCATGAGACTTCATGGTGTCCGGAGTCAATGTTGAGTCCTCCCAGTGCAACGCCCTTGCGACTGTATACCACTGTGCCTCCACCTCTGCTGGGTCTGTCCTGCCGGTGGGACAGGACATACCCAGCTCAGTGAGGTGGTATCTGGGACATTATCTGTGAGATATGAATCTGTGAGGGTGACTATGTCAGGCTGTTGCTTGACTAGTCTTTGAGACAGCTCTCCCAATTTTGGCACGAGCACCCAGATGTTAGCAAGGAGCACTTTGCAAGGTCAGCAGGGCTGAGTTTGCCATTGTCATTTCCGGTGCTAGGTCAATGCCGGGTGGTCCATCTAGTTTCATTCCACTGAGTGGCTTGCTAGGCCATTTAAGAGCCAACCACATTGCTGTGTGTCTGCAGTCACATAGAGGCCAGACCAGGTAAAGACAGCAGATTCCCTTCCCTAAAGGACATTAGTGAACCAAATGGGTTTTTACAACAATCGACAATGGTTTCATGGTCATCATTAGACTTTTAACTGAATGCAAATTCCACCATCTGCCATGCCGGGATTCAAACGCAGGTCCCCAGAGCATTACCCTGAATCTCTGGATTACTAGTTCAGCAACAATACCACTACGCCATTGCCTCCCTATACTCTATTGCCTGACCTAATCATGTAGCTCCTCCTTACCCATAACTCCAATAAATTTGTTTCTCGGAAGTTGATATCTCACTACAGAATAATGCTAGTTGATCTCCTGAGGTTGCACTTTGCTTCTTTTCCTTCTTCCCTTTTGTGGCTTTGCAATCACCTGTGTCCCTAATAATGCTGACATCTTTTCAAAGTTCATGCGTAATTTCATCCTACCTTACACTGTCTCTCATTCCAGGGCCATCATTATTGTTTTCTTCGGCACTATTGTCACTTTGTCACATAGATACGACTAGTATCAAAAGGCATCATTGCTTCCTGGGGAATTGCTGATCTTTCAAAAAGACCCACATTTCATTGCTATGATTAATGAAGAAACACTCCCCTGTGTAAATTTTAATCTTCCTCACTTGCACATAAACCAAAGTACACATTAGAATATAGTAATTACAAGAAATTAAACATACATTATGCTCCATATACTAGTTATACATACGCTGTACTGTAGCAAAAAAAAATGATTTTGTTTTCAGAATTGGGAAGATTAAATTCCGCCCTCCCCTGGATATGAGCCAGTGGTATTACACTCCAAACTGAGAGTTTGCTGGGTTAATGTTTTAATCATTTTGATGCAATAAATACACAACCAAGAAAAGAACCTAGTATTTCACTAAAATACAACCTTGAGCTCGCCTTCTAGCAGTCATCCAGGGCTTTATTATATCGTAAGTTTTGGTAATGAGAAACCTATTAACTTACTGGAGTATTTGGCTACAGTAGATCAATTATTGAAAAATGAGTGCCACTCTCAAAGAGTTTTAAAGGCAGTGCTCCCATGATAGCATCGTTAATTTAATGCATCCTGTTGAACTGAATCATCCAGACCAGGAAGGTTCCACATCTATCTCTGGTCCTTGGCTAATCTCAGCCATGACATTCAGGTTCACTGCACCTGCATTCGGCTTCAAGGCACGTAGGCTTTGGATAGGAATTTTAAAATGTTAGCTCCTGTTCACTTTCTAGTTATTCTGAAAATGTGGACATTGAGCAGGGAGAACCTTGCTTAATTTTGATTACCTCCCACATATACATCAGCAAACAACCTGCTGCCTTTTATGTAAGTTCATGTATGAAGGGTGGTCATCTGGCAATGGAGGGCAGCTTCTATCTGTGGAACTATATTACGTTTTAAAAATCATTCTTTGAGATATGGGTATAGAAACATAGAAAATTGTGTGCAAAAACAAAGCCCACCCAATAAAATCCAGAGGCTACAGATTACAATGTGAGAAAATCATTTGGTGCAGTTTCTTAGAGCAGTATACACAATTAAAGCAGACCAAAACTCTTGTTCATTCTCAGTAATTCCTCTAATCCAGGTCCAACTGCACTGACGTTGTGTGGAGGAGATTCAAAAACAATATAAAAAAATCAGTGTTCATGTTTATTATAGTATGCATTGTAATCTCATTATTATAACCTAACTTGGAGGGCAATCATAATCCACTTGAATTTAACTCATTATTTATTGAGATGGTCTCAGTCAATTACACTATTTGTTTAAATATTATATTTATTTGAAATAAACACTGATTATGAAATGTTTTTAATGTATGTTTACATTTGGTTTCACCATATACTATAACGTCTGCAGTCGAGAAATCTATGGTTTGGAAACACCAATTTTCCAGAAATTTTTTGAGTTGATCCAAGCAAATTGTGGCACCATTTTAGTGCAGTACTTTGGTAGCAGAAACATCGAAGATATTATATTTGGATTAGTAAATCATTTTTTCTTACTTCTTTATAATGTTTTATCAGTGTTTAATGTTTCAGGTAAATATTTACATCTAAGGGGCGGAATTATCCGTGCCCGCTGGCGTCGAGCGTACTCGGGAGTGTGAGCGGACAATATGGCGAAAAAGCCAAAAATTGGTTTCACAATGTCGTGAAACCAGTTTGCGATCATCCGCTCAGCCTGTCGATGGGGGGCCACATTTCCAGCCATCGGGCATCGGGAACCTCATTGTAATACATCTGCATATCATTATAAGGCTAGCCCTCCGGACTCTTTCCCGCAACCCCCTCCCCGCACCCCCGCCGCCCCACCGCTGCTAGATCGTCTGCCCACATTGGTGGGTTTCACAACTGCACATAAGTGATGTGCACCTGGCGAGCTGCACCGCATCACTTTTAGGGGGTCTCACAGGCAGGTCTCTACCTACTAGACCAGCCGTAAGGTGGGGGTGGCTTTGTAGGGCTGCAGGGCGAGGGCTTACTTGGGGAAGGGGGAGAAGTGGCCTCAGGCAAGGGAAGAGGCTGCAGGATGAGGCCTGTACTGAGGATGTATGGAGGCACAAGTTGATCTGTACAAGTGGCCTCAAGATGGTCAGGGCTGAGGAGGCTGTCTCCATAGCAGATGAGGCTATATGGAGATGTGAGGGTGTGTGTGAAAGAGTGAGTGGTGATGTCCCTTGAGCTGACAGTGAGTGAGATGCCAGTGAATGTGTGATGGGCTTGAGTGTGTGAGTTTAGAGTGATGAGATGGTTGCCTTACCCTGGTGGCACGGATGAGATCATTCATCCTCTATCTGCACTGGATGGCCAACCTCTTCTGTGCAGCATTGGCACTGATCACCACTGCCATTGCCTACCAAGCCGGAATAGTAATGTTGTTGCCCCGCCTGCGGGCAGAGTGGGGGTAGAGGACATCAGGGTGGGCCTCCACAGCATTCAAAAGGCGCTTGAGGGACGGGTCACTAAACCAGGGGGCTGCAGTCTTCTTGCCTTTCAGGGCCATGTCTTATTTGCAGCAATCCTGGGTTAGTGTGCACGCGGCTGTACTTTAAACGTGGCGCCCGGCATGATAAGGCAGCGAGGTGACGGTGTGGTGGGCGAATCAGAGTCAGCCCGTCATGGAAACGGCGTGTTTCCAGGGAGTGCATAATTAATGCAGCAGGTTTGGGAAGATACGGCGTGAAAAGCCGCCACTGTGGCCTGCGGGTAAAAAGTTGTTTTACCCACCCACTACTGCACTGAGTGCAAATCTGGGACGATTCCGCCCACGGTGTTTTCCAGTTCACACACTTGTAGTTAGACATCTTGATATCATTCCATAATCCAGAAAATTCCGAAATCTGGAAATGACTTGGTCCCAAACATTCCGGACTGGAGAGGTTACTGTGTATTAGGTTAATGTGATTGCAATAAACAACATTTAATTTTCATTTCAGTTTGAATTTTGAAAAAGGGCTGATAAATAGCAAGTATTAAATCAGCCATTCTTCATGACTGATCCATCTGTAAATATTGACACACCCTGAGAAATTCCATGCCCAACATCTGAAAGACATGCCCGCTATGCAAAGAGCTATTGTTGCACATGACATTTCTTAACATGCGTAACCTCAACATCTCAATGTGGATTTCCAGATGTGCTTTTTGGAGCCAAAACCCTTCCCATCATCTTCTCAACAACAAATTCTTGCCAAATGGCACACATTTCCTACCCACAACAATCTTATTGCTGTAACATGCTCTTAAGGCTTCCCACTAAGATAATACTAGGTAACACCTGGTGATAAAGCTGGCTGTAAAATTCCAATAGGAAAACTGAGAAAATGAAACTGCATATAATGTATAGGGAGCATGAGTGCAAGTTATGAAAACATAGCGTTAGGCTCAGTAGGAAGTTCCCTTTGTCATAGAGAATCGTTGAATTCTGGAATTAGTTACCGGTGCATGTGAATTTGCTGTAAGTGATCAAAAGAGAACTTGATGAGATCCTTTGAATGGAAGGCACCTTGAGTTAAAAAGGTAGGCAGTTAAAAGTCACAGTGATCTGTTGGAGCTTGTTTAATTGCCAGAGAGAAGGGGTTGGCAAGAAGATTCCCAGAGATTTTTTTCCTATATTGGCTTAAGGCTTCTTCTTTGCCTCGCCTAGAAGATTGTGTCCATGGGAAGTAAGAGTGGAGGTTGAAATGGGATGTGTTTAATGGTATCTGTAGATTCCATCACAGGTGGCAGCTGAACTGTTTCAAAACATTTTTGTACTTCTATATGTTCATAGTTTAATTTCTGCATTAAATCAAAGAGTAACATGTTCCTGATTTGGAATGATATAATTCCACTCTGTAACACACTATCCACTATCAGTTTCGCTATATAATGAGAAAGTTTGATCTTTGATGAGTGATGGTACATACAAACATATGAAATAGGAACAGAAGTAGGTAATTTGGCCCCTTGAGCCTGCTCAGCCATTCAATAAGATCATGGCTGATCTGTTTGTATTTCTAATTCCACATTCCCATCTACCCCCAATAACCTTGGATTCCCTTGCCTAACAAGAATCTATCTACCTCCTCCCCAAAGATATTCAATGAATCTGCCTCCACTGCCTTCTGAGGCAGAGAGTTCCTAAGTCGCACAACCCTCTGAGATTAAAAAATTCTCCTCATCTCTGTACTAAAAGGGCACCACAAATTTTAAAACAGTGCCCCCTAGTTCTAGATTCACCCACAAGAGGAAACATCATTTCACCATCCACCTTGTCAAGACTGTTCAGAATCTTATATATTTCAATCAAGTCATTGTCACTCTTCTAAACTCCAGTGGAATCAAGCCCAACCTGTCCAACCTATCCACATAACACAACTGACTTATTCCAGGTATCAATCTAGTAAACCTCCTCTAAACCACCTCCAATGCAATTACACCACTCATTAAATAAGGAGACCAAAGCTGCACACACTATTCGAGATGTGGTCTCGCCAATGCCCTGTATAACTGAAGCATAACGTCCTTAGTTTTATGTTTAATTCCTCTCATAATAAAGGATAGCATTCCATTAGCCTTCTTAGTTACTTGCTGTACCTGCGTACTAACCTTTTGTGACTCATGCACTAGAACACCTAGATCCCTCTGCAACTCAGAATTCTGCATTCATTCTCCATTTAAGTAATACTCTTCTTTTTTATTCTTCCTGCCAAAGTAGACAACTTCACATTTTCCCACATGATACTCCATCTGCCAGATTTTTGCACACTCACTCAGCCTATCTATATCTGTCTGCAACCTCCTTATGTCCTCTTCTCAACATATTTTCCTACCTATCTTTGTCATCTGAAAATTTAGTTATAATGCCTTCACTCCCCTCATTTAAGTCATTGATATAAATTGTAAAATATTGAGGCCCCAGCACAGACCCCTCCGGGACTCCACTCGTTACATCCTGCCAATCAGAAAATGACCCATTTATACATACTCTCTGTTTTCTGCCAACTAGCCAATCTTCTATCCAATTGCTAATATGTTATCCCCAACACCATAAGCTTTTATCGTCCACAATAACCTTTGATATGGTATCTTATCAAATGCCTTCTGAAAATCCAAGTACAGTACATTTACAGGCTCCCCTTTATCCACGGTGCAAGTTACTCCTTCAAAGAACTGCAATAAATCGGTTAAACATGATTTCCCTTTCACAAAACTATGCTGGCTCTTCCCAATTACCTTGAGTTTTTCTAAGTGCCCGGCTATAACCTCCTTAGTGATCGAATCTAGTACCTTCCCCACGACAAACGTCAGGCTAACTGGCCTATAGTTTCCTGATTTCTGCCTTCCTCCCTTCTTGAATAGAGGGGTTATATTTACTACTTTCCAGTCTGATGGAACATCAGTAAAATGCTGTAACCGACTATTTACTTGCATTCAAGTGCCTGAGGATTCCAAGTTATCCAAAAATAGATTAAGGAACATTAGCAAAAATTTTTGAAAAAAAGGAAAATTGTAAAAAAAAAGCACTAAAAATAGCACATGCTTGTAACTTGTATTATTTGCGAACATTTTGCATTGGTGGGAGCCAACAATATTGTTTAAAAACACTTTCTGTGTGTTTTATTTAGTGATTTTTAAAATATATACTTTTGTATTTATTAAATGACATGCAAAAAGTTGTAAATTCAAACATATGTAAGGTACTATTTACTAAAAAATGGTCTTAAAAATTGCAATTTTAGTTAAGTGTCCTCAATGATAAATATCTAAACTAGCTCAGTTCTTGAAAAGATTCTTAATAGACAACACAAATGAAAGATCTCCCCTCTTCCATCAGTGGTAGATCTGTTTGCTGCCAGAGATATTTCCATGTCAGGAGAAACTTCGTGCGAACCCAAAATGCCAAATGCTTATGATGGGGCCTACAGCTGAACAATTATAACCCATCTTTTCTCTTGAAAGATGTGGCCTTGCTTACTGTATGATTGCATTTTGTATTTTTTATTGGATATGCTGTATGAACACTGTTACTTACCTGGGTGACCTTGGGACATAGGCAAATGTTCATTTGAAGGCCCTGCAACTGGTGGAATGTCTTACAGATACTGTTAACAAAATTGTTTTAGTTGGGAATGTTCACTTTGCTTTTGTCAGAACTTTGGTTGCTTTGAGTTTCTTTTAGTTGAACATGTTTTGTTTTCCTATATTAGTGGTGCCCTAAATGCAGGGGTGCCAACTCTTATGAAATAAAATAAGGGACACTTCAATCGTGGGACTGAGAGGTTACAGGGTTTGCTGGTGACCAGCTGAGCAGGGTGGTGAGTGGCGGTTGTTTAAAGCTATCAAAACTCACAACCTATCTTGTGGAGTCACAACATTATCATCCCTCTGTTCTGAAGAAGAGCCATGTTGACTTAAAACATTAACTCTGTTTCTCTTTCACAGGTGCTACCAGACCTGCTGAGGTCCAGAAGTTTCTGCTTTATTTCATATTTCCAGCAACCACACCATTTTGCTTTTATTGCCATCTCTCTGCTGGGTGACTCACAGACTTGCAGCCCTGCTGAAACCACTCAGCCACTGAACTGAGATTCCCAGGCTCAGCGGCCCATGTTCTAGAAATACGGGACAACAGGTGTCCCTTCAGCAGGGTGACCAACCATCCTGGACTTTATAGGATGGTCCTGTAACTGGGCCGACTGTCCCGTGTCCAGGTTCCTTGAGGCTGGAACACCGTTTATCTTGTAATTTTGCCCCTGCCTTCACAGCTCTGGCATCACCCTCTCCCCCCTCCCCCTCTACAGATCCGCACCCTTAAATTTTTCTCTGCGAGTTGGTCACCCTGCCCTTAAGGGGCGTGGGACAAAGAGTCAAAATAAGGGACAGTCTCTTAAAATAAGAGATAGTTGGTCACCCTGCCCTAAATGAAATATTGGTGGTGCTGGATCTTGTTGGTTGAGGCTAGGGGGCAATCCTAGGACACTTTGTGGTCCATCCAAATTGACCTAAACAAGGTGCAGCATGATTTATTATTTATATTTATTATTATTAGATTATTTATATTTATCATTACATTTATAGTAATATATTATTGTATTGATAAAGTACCAATTATAGTGAGTGGGCCAAAACCTCCCACCTGGATGGAGCTCTGGGGATGGAACAAGGACTTGTCTCCGCAGGGCTGGGCCCGGTTGCCATGACAGCGCGGCGCCAGCCAATCCCCGAGCTCCAACTGCGACCGGAAACGGAAACCCGGAAGTGCTCGTGGAGCGGGAGGTCAGGGAGCGGGGCAAGATGGCGGCGTGCAGTACGTGAGTGTGAGAGGGGCCGGCTCACGGGCCTCTCTCCGATAAAGAGACCATGTACAGTGTGTTTTGTCGGCTCTTACCAGGTACGTGTCCGGTTAACAGGGCGAGAGGAATGATCTGCAAGTTGCCTGGAGCGGAAAACAAAGCGAAGGACAATAAAACAGTTGTGTTATGCCCTGGCTCCCTTTCCGGTTGACCCTGTTAACCTTGAATTGAGGAAGACGAAACCCTGCGACCGACCGCAGGAAAAGTTCGGTTCGAACTGTCGGTTCTTTCACCCTTAAATAATGTTTAACATGAAGTCCACTGGGCAGAGACTTTATCCTAAAGGCCGACTTAAACCACACACAATGCGAGGGTTAAAGTAAATAGGCCCCCGAGTGAGGGTCTCCTGTGGATTGGATTGAAAATGACCTCTATGATTAGATTTCCCATTACTTTAAATGCATCATTCCTGAGAACAGCCCATTGCCACGCCTCCCCCAGGGGTTTCTTTAAAATTGGGGTTTTCTGTATTCATTGCACATTTTCTTTTCAAAGGGAATTAAACTCTGATTAGCAGTAACAGACTCGTTTTTGTTCCATCAATTGCTGGTAATTAATAACCACAGTATATATTGATTACTGCTATATATTTTCTTTTTAAGTGCTTGACAGTTAAATCTGATTTCTATTTTGGTTAAAAGTTCAAACATTATTCCTAAATAAATAGCAGATAACTGCATTTAAAGATTGAGCTTTGAAGTATTGGAAATGATCAAATTTTACAATTATTAAAATTCTATATGGGGAATGCCTCCTTTCTCTTTTCATTTCATCTTGGCTTCAGTCTTTCACAATACCACAAGGAATGCCATATTCAGCAAATGATAATGTATATAATCTGTCAGAGACTGATGTAGCATAGCGAACTCCATTTTATTGAATGGTTTCCTCTTGGGCTGTATTAACTTGCATTTATGTAGTCAATTTATTAGTATATTGGACAACCTTGTGATAAGATTTTTCATAACCTGATGGCAATAAGCAGCGCTGATTCACTTCCTATTCATAAAATTATTGGAGCAGAACTTCATGGGATCACAAAGGGGAGCATTCCATATTAAATGTCTGTTATTGGACACTGCTTCCATGCAACAGTTTTAAGCTATTGCTCAAACCATGAACAGTGTGAGTGACATATTGATAACAGTACATGTATCTATAACATTTGCAGAATATGATCATTTAGTAAAATACAATTCCCTTTTAAATAATGTTCTAAAATTCAAAAGAAATCAAAAGTCCAGATTTTCTATAACCCGAGATGTTTGTTTACATTTAAAATTTGTAGCACCTATCTAATATTTTACTCGGTATTAAACGTTTGTTTCTTGAAAAGGTAATTTTTATCAAAACAGCATCCAACTTAAAAAAGATTGAAAGTGCTATAATTTCTCAAAGCACTATCTTCTCAGTAGTTCAAATGTATTGGCTTGGGAATGCGAACTATTTCCTAGTCTAACTGAGCTCGTTTTAATTTAGGGCCATTAACAGAGTGGAATAATGCATTTTAAACGTAATTTTAAATTGTGTTTTTAATTAGTATTTGTTTTCAAACAGTACATTTTAAATACAGTTTTGTATATAATTGTGGATGACATGCAGTACAGTGCTTTTAATGCCTCAGGCTCCTGATTTGCCCTATTATCTAGTACTCTATCTGCTGCTCCACTGAGCACCTGATGTAGTGATTAACGATGTTGTGATAACCATGAAAACACAGCTACTGACTTGAGCCTGTTATTTCTGCATGGGTAAGGTAATTAAAATTTGTAGATGACACAAAACTTGGAACTCTTGTGAGCTGTGAGGGGGATAGTGTTAGATTTCAAGGGTGCTTAGGCTGATGAAATGGCGGATGAAATTTAATGCAGAGAAATGTGAAGTGATATATTTTGGGAAGGGAGGCAATATAACTCAAGGGTACAATTCTAAAGTGGGGTGAAGGAGTAGAAGAGGGGTCTGAGCTATATGTGCACAAGCCGTTGAAATCATATGGGATCCCATACTTTATAAATAGGGGCACAGAGTACAAAAGCAAAGAAGTTATGATGACACTGATTTGGCCTCAACTGGAGTATTGTGTCCATCTCTGAGCACCGCAATTTAAGAAGGATTAAAAGCCTTAAGAGATGGTGCAGATAAGATTTATGAGAATGATTCCAAGGATGAAGGACTTCAATTACATGGATAAATTTGAGAAGCTGGGTTTGTTCTCCTGAGAGAAGGTTGAGAGGAGATTTGATGGGGGTGTTTGAAATAATGAGAGGTCTAAATGGAGTAGGTGAGGAGAAACTGTTCCTATTAGTGGAAGGATTGAGAACCAGAGGATACTGAACCAATGTTGGCATGAGGAAAAACCTTTTTATATAATGAGTGCTTAGGCTCTGCAATGTACTTTCTGACTGTGTTGGAGATACCAATAGATTCAATCATGGCTTTTGTAAGCGAATTGATCTAGCACCTGAAAAGGAAAAAGTGCAGGAATGTAGGGAAACGGTAGGAGAGTGAGACTAGCTGATTGCCCTTGCGGAGAGCTGACAGGGACACATGAAGCCAAATGATGGTCTCCTATCCTGTCACCATTCTATGATTCTAAGCATTGACAGAAATGACTTTTTTGGATGAGATGTTAAATACGGGACTTGTCCACTGTCTCCTGCATGTAAATGATCCTTTAATATTACGCAACGGAAAGCAGGGGTGTTTCCCAGAGTTCTGGCGGACGGCTATTATAGTGTTTGTCGGGCCTTACTGTGTGCAACTTTTCTGATGCATTTGCCTATGTTACAACAGTGATTGTACTGTAAAAGCACTTAAAAATGGAAATGCTGGGGATATTCAACAGTTTTGGCAGCATCTGCGGAGAGAAACAAAGTTAACATTTCAGGTGGACGACCTTCCACCAGTTCTTATGAAAGGTCACAGACCTGAAGCATTAATTCTGTTTGTCTCTCCACAGATGCTGTGTATTTCTGGCATTTTCTGTTTTTATTTCAGATTTCCAGCATCTACAGTATTTTGCTTCTGTTTTAAAAGTACATAATTGGCTGCATCATGTTAAATGTTCCAAGGTCATAAAAGGGGCTGTATCAACATCCTGGGTGTTACCATTGACCAGAAACTGAACTGGACTAGCCATGTAAATACTGTGGCTACAAGGGCAGGTCAGAGGCTGGGAATTCTGTGGAGAGTAACTCACCTCCTGACTCCCTAAAGCCTGTCCATCAGCTTCAAGGCACAAATGAGGAGTGTGATGGAATACTCGGCACTTGCCTGGATGAGTGCAGCTCCCACAATGCTGAAGATGCTTGACACCATCCAGGACAAAGCAGCCTACTTGATTGGCACCCCATCCCCACCTTAAATATTCACCCCTTTCACCAGCGATATACAGTGACAGTAAGGTGTACCATTTACAAGATATGCTGCAGCAACTCACCAAGGCTCCTTTGATTGCACCTTCCGAATCCTTGATCTCTACCACCTGTAAGGACAAGAGCAACGGATGCATGAGAACACCACCAACTGCAAGTCCCCCTCCAAGCCCCACATCATCCTGACTTGGAAATATATTGCCGCACCTTCACTGTCACTGGGTCAAAAGCCTGGAAATTCCTCCCTAACAGCACTGTGGGTGCAGCAGTTCGAGCAGGGAGCTCACCACCACCTTTTCAAGGGCAGTTAGGGATGGGTAATAAATGCTGGCCAAGCCAGCAATCCCCACATCCCATGAAAGATATAAAAAAAACAAGTTGATTCTCTAGAATTAACTTTAGCGCAGTAAATGTTAACTGAAGTGTGAAATGTAGTGGAGAAGAATATCGTATGGTATTTCCATGCTTCTTACACACTGAATCAGAATCGCTATATGTATTGTCAAATTGAACTCAACAAAATTTTTAGGAAATGCGATAAAATCTCAGAACTGAAGGAGCTCAAATTGCATTAGAGTAGGTTTTTCTCATCCTCTTTCAATTCTGTGTTTCCGATGAATGTGGCCTGCTGATTGGAATCTGTCAGTGCTATTCTTAATCTTCCTGCTTGGATATGTGGTTTGTTTCCAGTCAATTTTGGGGGGCAATTTTCTTCTTCCGTAGGAATTTGCCAGGCCTGCATTCAATCCTTCAATATTGATTCTATAATAATATATTTGATAGCAACTGACCATTATTAATACTGTTCTAGATGCTATATCTCATTGTACACCATAACCCTGGTAATGTCCTGAAGTTAAGTTTTAATTCTTTTTGTTTTTGGAGAGGCAAGAGTGAGGCTTTTGTGCTGTTCATTCCATTCTCTTTTTCTGACAGACTGGATCAATAAACAGCTATTAGGTCTGTGCCAGTGATGTTCTCAAATCTTGCCTAAGAAATGCTGTGTGTGGTCCAGGTTGATTGTTTTGATTTTCATTTTCCGAGCAGTTTAAATTATTATTTTCAATCTTTATATTATTTTCAATCTTTATATTTTAAGAACAGTGAGTTATTTATTATAGTAATGAATATGACGACCTGTGATGAAATAGTGTGTTGTGGCCCATTTTCTGTACCCTCTTGCTCCCCCTCTAAAGGTACTGTTACCAAAGATACAGCCAAATTAAAGTCATGATTTTTTTCATGTGGGCAGTCCACATACAACCACTTAATGGCACAAAGGGCTGCATCAACCTTTTAATCCAAAGAGACTAAATAGAATGATGCAGTTTAAGCTGGATAGGAAGGTTCTTCATTTTCTTTTGTGTGTCTACGTTTGAATGGGATAATCTGATTCTGATTTTATCTTATATCCTAACATCTTATGATATGTATCCAGCTGGGTGCCAATGCTTACCACATACATTTATTAAGATTTTTGTAACAATTACATGGTATAAAGTGAATAAAACATTTTCTGGGTTTTAGTTTACAGAACGCTTTCCCAATTTAGCAATATTTAGCCAAATTTAATTACAGTGTGTTCTCCGAAGACTAGCCACTAAATCATAATGATGCTAATATAGAAGAGATAGTAAAGGACAGTGATTATCACACTGTCCTTTCACCTATGGATTAGCAAGTTAAATTCAGACCAAATTGATGGGCTAGATGTCTCATCTCTGTAACAGTTATGAGAATACAATTTAAAATAGATTTGGGCTGTTTCAACCCAGTTACTGATAGTATAGGTTTTAACATAAAGTTGGCCAATTAGTACTATTTGCACTAAATTAGTCTCACACAAAAGGCCATGAGAATGGTTAATTTGAGAAATGAAAATGTTGTTCTGATGAAATGAGGTGCTTGGTGATTGGATATGATAGGTAGTTAAACCTTGGCTGTTTGTGTCTAATAATTGAATGTGTGAAGGTCTAGGATATAGCCTCTTGGTAAATCTTGAGTGATGAAATTTCAATTTTTGAATGTACTGTGTCATGGAAATTAGTAACTAGACAATGGAAAGGAGACCAATTGGAGAATGAGTCATCTCTCTGATGCAACAAATAGCTCATTGACAGTGGTGACTGCTGGCTGTCTGCCTGGCCTTGTCAACAGGAAGTAGTTCAAGGAAACCTGAACAGGGGCAAAAAACGAATGCAACAAAGTTGTGGGAAACAGGGTGAGTGAGTTGCAGTTGGTATATAATGTCACAATGTATGTATTATCTGATTGTGTTTTAATCCTTTTTAATTTTGTGAGGATGTTAGCAAAGATACTCAGTTTAGAGCCTGGATGCAACTCATTAATTCCTCTATGTGCTGGAATATGCAGCTGTCTTGGCACTTCTGATGACCTGTAAGGTACTGGATGTCTAGACAATGGTTAAGGATAGTTTTTGTGAGTCACTGTGTATGTAATAGTTTGGCTTCTAATTGGCTGTCATTTTAGTTACTCACTTCTGTGATGTCCAGTTGCCTAATGATCAATTTTATATAAGATTTTCTTTGCAGTTAAATATGTGTAAAGAGCCTATTTTATTCTTCTTGGACTGTGGCTTTAAAATTAGACTGTGGCTTTAAAAACTCCCATGGCTGCTGTTGAAAGACATGTTCACCGGAATAGGATGAGGAATATCTACAATGTTGCTATCCTGGAACACAGTGTGCCATAAAAGAACAGAAAGGTGCCAGAAAGGAGCCCTGGACTAAGGGGAACAGCCTGATGACAGCATTTTAACTGGTTCCTGACCAGGTGGATTTTGTGTGGTAACAATGCAGGTAGTACAGCTCCTAGCCTGCAAAGAGGGAAGACCTAAAACTTGTCTCTCCTATGTTTGTAAGATTCCAGTTATTCTGCCATAATAACTAGCTGGCTATTCTTCATATCTCTGTAACCTGTTTTCTCTGAAAACCCTGTCGAGAGGAAAAGGAGAAAAATTACCTGTAGTCCTGACCAGATGGCCAGGGTTTTGTGTGGTAACAGTGCAGGCAGTACAGCTCCTAGCCTGCAAAGAGGGAAGATCTAAAACCTGTCTCTCCTGTGTTTGTAAGATTCCAGTAATTCTGCCATGGTAGCTAGCTGGCTATTCCTCACATCTCTGTAACCTGCTGTCTCTGAAAACCCCTGTCAAGAGGAAAAGGGGAAAAAATCACCAGTACAGACATTGTAAAGCAAGTTTTTCAACCAGTGAACCACAGACTGAAAGTGCTGGGCGACCACCTCATGTCATCAACAACAAACTGTCAGTCTACTCTTCTAGAGAAAAGTGTCCCAGCTTCAATCTTCCCCAATATGTAATTCTAGTAAATTCCCTTGACCTTCTCCACTGCTTCTATATCCTTTTTACAGCACGGAGACCTGCGCTGTTCAGAAAAAGTGTGATCTAACCAAGGCACTATACAAGCCTAACATAACTTCTCTGCTTTTCAATTCTGTCCCTCGAGAAATGAGCCCCAGTGCTTCAATTGTTCTTTTTTAAATGGTCTTTTTAATTTGCATTGCTACTTTGTGATTTGTATATCTACCAGTGTCTACTACTACTCTGTCTTTTTTTTCCCCCTATTTGAATTTTCTTTGCTGTCTAGAAGCACTGCCAATGGCCCGGCTTGAAATAACATCACTTTCACTTCTGTTGTCTTTTAGATGACACACTAAACTGAGGTCCTGCCTGACCTTTCAGCTGCATGTAAAATATTCCTTGGCACTGCTTGAAGAGGTTCTCCTGGTGTCCTGGCCAACTTTCATCCCTCCACAACACTGCCAGAAACAGATTAACAAATCGTTTATCTCCTTTGCTGCTTGTGGTATTTGCATGTGCAAAATAGGCATTTACCGACACAGTAACTACGCTTCAAAAGTAAATTCAAATGCTGTGAAGCACTTTGAAACGTCCTGAGAATGTGATAACAGCGCTTTATCAATGCATGCTCTTTTCTGAAGTCAAGTAGAGGGAATAGCTGAGTATATTGTTCCTGTCCCAGTGTAACATGCTGCCAAGGAAATGGGGTTAGACAGCAGCAAAATGGGAACTTCAACTGCAGCCTTCTGTCCTGGCTCAGCTCCCAGACATTATAACGATATGTAGCAATATGTTAAATTTTCCCTTCTAAAACCAATTTTTTCCAGAGTTTCTGGTTTGGCAGCATTGGAGTTAGAATAGCTGGATTGAATATTGTACTGTTAACAAATGAATCATGGCAGGACGGCCCTTTCGTTTCCCACATCACTTCTGAATGTCCGGTTGTCTAGCACGTCTGTGTAATTGGTGCCAAAAGGCTACATAGGCACTCAGAATTAAGTACTGTGTTTGTGGCGAGCTTCTGCTAAATTTTTGTGTGGAGCATGAATAATGAAAAAAATTGATCTGCATTTGTAAGATTCAAAACAAATCCCCCTTGAAATCTTTTTTTTGATGCGTTTGCATTAAAACAAGTGCATCAGTGTTCTGGAAAATTGAGTAAATTGTTGTTTAAGTGATTTTCTTGTGATAAATGTGCAGGACATTAAAGTAATGCATCGATGGTCTAATGATTTGTGAGTTTTCTGTTAAAGGAAATTAGGTGTAAATATCTTAATTGGTTACTTGAATTAATGTTTTCTTAGGTAAGGGAAATGTCTGAAATGGAAGATGGATTATCTTGTCACATATTGAATTAAGTCACTGGTATGAAAACAGCATTTTCTGTGCTGGTTACAGATTATATTTACACAGGGCAAAAGCGAATTGTAACCATCTGTATTTTGGACACTTCTTAGTCCATGCAATTAATTGCAATGTTTTATATTTATTATGGATAGGAGTGCCACAACTGGATGGTCATTTTTTTTTGAAATTATGCTTCTTAGAATGTAACAAGCTGCAGAAAAAGAGTTTGTCTATCCATGAATTAATATTGTAAGCAAACAGCCAAAAAATGTTTTGCTTGCAAACCCCAGTGGTATTGGGTAGTTCTAAGGTAAGGCATGTTTGTTATAGTTTTATTAAAACATCAGTTTAAAATCGTACCACCTGCCTTGGTATCATGCATATTTGATTTGTAGAAGAGTAATTCTATTAATTAGTGTTCAATCCTTGATTGGTTGTCACAGATGAATATATGTGCAACTCATCATATTAAAGAATATTCAGTAGGTGGCACTGATCTGCAAGGCTATAATCCATTTACCACGGATCCAATAATCTCTCATACCAAAGTTGGGGGCAGCGGAGAGAGGAGAATGTAGCTTGAACATTAACCCTGGAAGTTCTCAACATTGACTCTGGACCACGTGAAGTCCCAAGGCTTCAGGTCAAACATAGGCATGAAATCTTCTGCTGATTATTACCTACCACCCTGCCTCAGCTGATGAATCAGTCCTCCTCCACGTTGAACACCACTTGGAAAAGCACTGAGGTTAGCAAGGGCACAGAGTACTTTGGTATCCATTGCTAAGAGTGCTTGGAAGCACTACTTACCAAGCTGGTCAAGACCTGAAAGATGTATCTGCCAGAATGGGCCTTTGACAGGTGGTCAAGGTACCAACAAGAAGCAAGTCTTCTTGACACATCCTCAGCAATCTACCGGTTGCACTTGTAACTGCCCGTAGCAGTATTGGTAGGGGTGACCAGTCCTTATGGTGATAAAGTTCTGACTTCACACTGAGGATCATGATATTTGGCACTATCACTGTGCTAAATGGAGTAAATTCAGAACAGCTCAAAATTTGGCATCCATGAGGCACCGTGGGCCATAAACAGCAGCAGAATTTTATTGGACCGCAATCTGTAACTCTTGGCCCAGCATATCCCTCAATCTACCGTTACTGTCAAACCAGGGGACCAACCCTGGTTCAATGGGGAGTGTAGGAGAGCTTGCAGCACTAGATAAACCTAAAAATGAGGTGCCAACCCAATAAAGCTACAACACAGGTCTACATGTATTCTAAACAGTGGAAGCAGCATGTTATAGATGGAGCTAAGTGGTCCCACAACCAAGAAATAGGATCTAAGTTCTGCAGTCCTGCACATCCAGTCGTCAATGGTGGTGGACAATTAAACAACTAATCAGAGGAGGAGGCGGCTCCACAAATATCCCCATCCTGAATAATGGGGGAAATCCAGCACATCAGTGTAAACGACAAGGCTGAAGCATTTGCAACCACCTTCAGCCAGATGTGCCAAGTGGGTAATCCATCTTGTCCTCTGCCTGAGACCCCCAGTATCTGAGGTTAGCCCTCAGCCAATTCCATGTAATATCAAGAAACAGCTTAAGACATTGGATACAGCAAAGACTGGGCCTGGCAACATCCGGCTGTAGTACGGAAGTCTTGTGCTCCAGAACTTGTGCACCCCTTGCCAAGCTGTTCCAGCGCAGCTACAACACCGGCATCTATCCGATGATGAGTAAAATAGCCTAGGCATGTCCTGTCACCAAACGAAGGACAAATCCAACCCAGCCAATTAATGCCCCAACAGTCTATATGCCACCATCAGTAGAGTAATGAAAGGTGTGGTCAATGGTGGTATCAAGCTACACTTACATAGCAGTAACCTGCACATCAGTGCTCAGTTTGGGTTTGGCCAGGACCAGTCAGCTCCAGATCTCATTATAGCCTTAGTCCAAATATGGGAAAAAGCTGAATTGAAGAAAGTGTTTGCACTTGCAGCATTTGACCAAGTGTGGCACCAAGGAGCCCGAGCAAAATTAAAGTCAATGGGAATCGGGGGAGAAAAGTCTCCACTGGTTGGAGTCGTACTTAGCACAAAGGAAAGTGGTTGTGCTTGTCGGAGGCCAATCATCTCCGCTCCGGAACATCACTGCAGGAGTTCCTCAGGGCAGTGACCTAGTTCAGCTATCTTCAGCTGCTTCATAGAGGACGACCCCACCACCATCATAAAGCCAGAAGTAGGAGTGTTCGCTGCTGATTGCACATTCAGAGCTCCTCAGATAATGAAGCAGCCCATGCCTGAATATAGCAAGACCTGGACAGCATCCAGGCTGGGGCACACAAGTAGCAAGTAATATTCACGCCACTGTTACAACCGGGTGAGGAGGAGTGAGCTGGCTCCCCTTCTATTCAGCCACCTCAATTGGTCGCAACAAAGGTTTTAAAATTTATTTTCCCTGTAAATGCCTTTTCCAGTCCAAATGTATTGATTTGTTAACAAGCCAATCAAACCAGGTTTTCTTGAGCCAAAGAGTAAGTTTATTAGTTACTAAACCTGAGAAAAATTATTAATAAAGACACAATGATACACATACACAGGTATCAGGAGTAAGAGAGTTAGAGTCCAACAGAAGTTAAAAGAATATGTGATTAAGCCTTTTGCTTGTCTTTGATGTATACATTGTTGAACATTGCAGTCATTTGAAGTTGGTTTCCCGTAGAATCCTGGAGTTGACTTGGTTCAGGTCTGCGCTTTGTTGAAGACACTCTTTTAGCATGAGAGAGAAAGAGAGATCTTTTCTGCTCTCTTCCAGCAGTGTTTTTAGTTTGATTCTCCTCCTCCTCCTCCTGATTCTGTTTTGCAGAGCAGGAGTTTTTAAAACTCCTGTCTATATATTCCTAGAAAGGAATTTGGTCATGCTTTGCAGTCATTGTTGCCGTCCAAAATAATCCCATTTTTTGATCTTTTCATCTCTGAAATTTTTGACACATTTCAAGATAGAAATCAACAGGAGATGGTGATTTCATCCTCCATGGGGAGCTTTAAATGTCTGAGTATCTGACTGGTTACCAGTTCCCATTGTCTTGATAGAGCTGCAGCTGAACAAAGTCCAGCACTTTGCATTTTTAATGCCTTTCTTTCAAGAGAGCCCCTGTTTGAAGTGGACCTTGACAAACCCTAGGTGTGAAATTCCATGCAACAGGTCTGCAGTGCAGTTCATATAGAAACTTTCCAGAGAAGTGGTCAGCTTTACAATATCAGACATCAAGTGACTCGTGGCAGCCATTTTTGATCAGTGTCTTTTCTTGTATTTTTTTAAACCAGGCCTTTAAACAGTTCAATGTGTCTCTGGTTAGCTGGTGAAGTTGTAGGTAGATCTCACTCAGTCATAATTTCCTGTTGTTGTGGCACCACCCAAGTGCTAGGCAATGATCACCTCCCAAAGGGAGAATCTAACCTTTTCCCCTTCGCTTTGACTGGCATTTCCATTGCCGAACCCCCCACCATCAATATTCTGGGGTCACCATTGACCAGAAACTTAACTGGATCAGCTATATTAATACTGTGGCTATAAGAGCAGGGCAGAGGCTGGGAATTCTGTAGCAAGTAACTCACCTCCTGACTCCCCAAAGGCATAAATCAGAAGTGTGATGGAATACTCTTTACTTTCCTGGATGAATGCAGCTCCAACAACACTCATGAAGATAGACATCATCCAGGACGAAGCAGTCTGCTTGACCGGCACCCCATTCGCCACCTTAGTCACTCCCTCCACCACCGGCACACAGTGACAGCAGTGTATACCATCTACAAGATCCACTGCAGCAATTCAACAAGGTTCCTTCGACAGCACCTTCCAAACCTGCAACCTCTACCACCTAGAAGAAAAAGCGCAGCAGCACATGGGAATGCCAATACCTGCAACTTCCCCTCCAAGTCACACACCATCCTGTCTTGGAACTATATTGCTGTTCCTTCACTGTCGCTGGGTCAAATTCCTGGAACTCCCAAACGGCACTGTGGGTCTATCTACACCACATGGACTGCAGCAGTTCAAGAAGACGGCTCACCACCACCTTCTCAAGGGTAATTAGGGACGAGCAGCATATGTTGGCTTTGGCAATGATGTTCATATCCCTTGAACAAATAAAAAAGGCACTCGGGCTATCTCAGGAGTGACTAGCAGTGCTGTGCCTAAGGGAATTTTGAAGGCAAAACTTAAACGTGTTACTGTTGTATTCTAGAATTTTTTCATTGTTCCAGGATGCTTTTCTTCCTTTGTGCCATTTAACTTCACGCTCATTGATTTAACACTGAGGATGTGAAACAGTTTTACAAGCTTGATGGGCCTTTTGCAAACAAAAACCCTGTTTATAGTTAGTTTGTCCAGTGGACCAGAAAAAGTGAGTGAATGTTCTGAGTTTAATGTTTCACTTTAAATTGAGTGGCCTACTTGAATGATTGCAACAAATCCTACTGCCTGATACAACTGAGTCAACTACAGAAGTCAGAATTAAATGGTTTGTGTCTGAAATGGTGACTGTACAACATATATTGAACAAATGATGAAGCTACAAGATGAGTTATTTATGCTAACGTTGCTTTATATAATAGCCTAGATTTTTCAGTCAGTGGTGAATGAATGACACTTGTCACTCATTACATTTTACAGCTTCCCAAATACTTTTCATGAGCTTTTGAATGGCAACTTATGCTTTTTAGTGAATTTTTTCAGTGTGGTGTGCTCTACAGGGAATTAGCCATGTGTGTGAGTGTGAGCAACAGTGTGCTTCTTTAACCAATCAGATTGAAGCAACCATGCTGAAACATGCAATATAAATTAGAATAATTCAATGTAAAGTCATATACAAAAAGTGAAATAAAGATTGAGAATGTAAGTTGTGATTGAGAGAATGAGATGAGACAGAAAGGAAAAGTAGAAAAGAACATCTCCAATGATAATTAAATTGTGGAGGAATGAATCTCCACACTTTAAAAATTAAACTTTCAGCGTCAGAGAGGTTGCTTGGGAGTAATTAAGATGTATCATGGCATTAAAAACTCACTTAAACCTGAATGCTTGAACAACTTTTAACTTTTCCTGGAGTTTAGTGCACAATTAGAAGACGAATACAACTTCACACCCGTCATGTGCTTTAATGCCAAGTTTCTCAGAGGTACTGGTTTAGCAAAGATTGTATAGAAGCAAAGAAAATTCGGCAACAACTTTGAATTTCTGTGTTTAAATGTGCATGTGCAGACTCTGCAAGCTGCTCTCCCGTTTACTGCATAATTGCAATGAGAACTCACTGTAATCAGGGCCACCGTGTTCGTTTGATGTTTTCACTGTGGAATTGTGTAGTGTACGATCCCCATGGGGGAACCGTAAAGCAAAATAACTAAATTTACAGAACGACACCCAGTGGTAAGTAATAATCAACAAGATTACTTCTGTAGCTTCCACTTTAACACAGATCAAAATCAACGTAAATTCACTTGAAATAGTTGATATAACAAAGTGACATCTTCCACAAGCAGTTTCATCATTCCCATGTGACTTGTGGCACTACGTATCAAAGGTTATGGGGGGGTAGGAGGAATGTGGAGTTGAGGCCAGAATTAGATCAGCCATGATCTTATTGAATGGCGGAGCAGGCCCAAGGGGCCGAATGGTCTACTTCTAATTCGTATGTATGTAGCTACACAGTTCCACAATATGGTGTTCTTTATTGACATAGGATAGATCAAGAGTCCTATCCAAAAACACCTTTCACCTCCAAGTTTCACTGATATGATTATCATCATCAAGGCACACTTCTATAAATCCCCTCTCCCTCTGGTCATGGCAGTCCTGATGGTGTAGTTTTCCAGAATTCCTTTTCAGCCTACCAACCAACAACACCCCGGAACACGGTTTGGCCACTTCTGGTAAAATACCCAGCTCGTTAGTGTCTCCAAGCTATTCACACAGCTCCCAGCTTTTTAGTCTGCCCATGCAGTGCCTCCAAGAGCTCCTGCATTTGTGTGCTGATCATCTTCTGCCTGCAGCTCTCCTTTATGCCTGTTGGCTTCACGGCTTTCATATCTTAGCCTGCTTTCCTTCTCGTACTTTTCCAGGTAAAAACTCATCAGGTCACCTGGACCAGTATTTATTTTTATTCAAGAAAATGCCAAATGATCCCAAACTCTTAAAAGTCCTTTTTAAACATTCTTAAAAACAATTATAGATTCCACAGTCATTTTAAAGAATTTACAAATTTTTGTTACTGTACTGCTTTCGGGTCAAAGGCCACCACAGTAACTAGAATTGTAGCTTGAAAAGACATGGGGAATCCTGGAAATAGTAATTAAATGAACGTGGAGCCATTTTTTTTGTTGGAGGAAAAGTATTTTGTGTGAATGCTTAATTGGTTGGTTTCTGGTAATATCTTCATGGAATGTTTATAGGTCAGACATCTGTGTCTGATTATTTAATAACAAGTTTCAGGTTCTTTTTAGTTGAATATGCAGCATCATGCCTGTTGTAAAAAGTTAGTGTAAATCATTTTTTAGTTTTTACACAATACAACATCAATCAGCAAAGTCATTGAGTTTTGAGTGACTCAGAACTTGCTGCATGTAATGACACAAATGATAACATCAATGCTAAGCTGAAAAAATTCTCCCAGAAAGAGTATGTAATGTTTCATATTTCATATATTTTCATATATCACATTACATCGCAGTTCAGAAGTTATATTGCAAATAAAACATCATTATACTGGAGAACTCAAGCATGTTTAACATACAAATCTCTAGATGGCTACTGTGCACCAATAAATACATTGGCCTAAGGCTAATCACTGTTTAGTGTATAAAATAGATTAAAGAGATTAATCTAGTATTCTGAAGCTAAAAGTGGCTATAAATTATGATAGTTCTAACATTAAATTATATAGAAAGCTTCTTGACTTTGAGAACTACCCAAAAGTTATTGGGTAGCAGGTCCAAACTGATATAGACTCATGGAGAGGCATTGCAGATGTTTCTGCTTGGTATATTGGCTTTACACGGCTATTTCCTTCCAGTGCTTGATTCTTCTGAAACTGGTTCTTGACCCAAAGTAAACTTGCCGCATTTGCAGTGCTAGCGGCTTGGAAAGACCGGATCCTCCTGACTGTCAGCATTAGCAAATCTGTCACGTTAACATTGGAATTACTGGCTATGCGGATTCTACACATTGGGAACCAGTGCACTAGAAATCCAATTAACCCAATGAGAAAGCAGCTGGTTCTCAACCATCTACGGTTCATGGCATACACAATGTGTATCTAACAAAAGGAAACAGTGGTGCTGTTTGAAATATTACATGGTGAAACCATGCAGATTTAAGTGCTATGTGTTTTCTGAACTCGAATAAATATCTAACTCCATATTCTCAAGTACCGATTTTTCTGATGAAAAGGCTAGCATATTTTAACTCTTATTAAAGCTTTATGCCCTGCAGCTTTTAACGGTTTGCTTTCTTTCCCCTATCTCCCTAGGCCGGTTGGGTGTGTGTGTTTTCGAAACTCTTCAAAAAGTTACAATCATAAAGCAATTTCCGAAGGTTATTGTCCGTCATTACAGATCAGGCAATCGTGAATGGCTCACATTTCAGCATTTTACCCTTCCTAGATGCCAGGTTAGTAAAAGCATCTTGAGCGTTTGATGATTCGTATATTTTTGGGGACACAAATACATGTTTTTTTTTAGCACAGTTGGTCCATGTAGGAAAGAAGGTTGAGTATAAAGCAAGTGGGAGGGAAATAAGGACAGTTTAATTTCTCACCCAGTTTCCAAACTTTATAAATTTTAATCGTGATTTTTGTAGGATTCCTTTAGCACTGAATGGTATAAATGATGTTGCCTGACCAATCACTGAAGGGTTTTACTGTAGCGAAAAGAAACAAGCACCTAATAGTCAGGTGAGGAAAGGCAGACATCCTGAATCTAGAGATAAAGGAAGACTTAAGACAGCAGTTTTCAGGAGAAGTTGAATTCCCCGTGTGAAAAATTCACACTGACTATTCTCTTATCTTGGGTAGATAGTGTTATCTTCAATTTGACCTTGATCAGGTCTCCTAGAAAAATCGTCATTTCTTGAACAATGCAAAGGAAATCATTCAGGGCAGCTTTCAGTGGACTGGCTCCCTCCTTACAGAGTACAGAAAGCAAAGAGAGCCTCATATGGTTTGTAAAGTTGAGCTATTTTAACATCACTTTTGTAGGCAAATGAAAAAAACAGTGCGCTCTTTGTAACAAACTCCCTTTTCCCTTTTGCATTTCCATTCTGCGGAAGGTTCTTCACTGCATGGATGCGCAGAAAAATTCCTATCCGCTGTCTGTTACCTTGACTATTTGTGATCAATGTGCTTGACACTTGTCATTGTTCCTCTCTGGATTGGTTCCTCACAGTTGTGTTCACAAGTTTAGTACAAACACAAAAACGTGCATTTGCTTTCAACACTGAGCAAGCTCTCAGAAGGTTTTTATTGCCAGTCCCATTCCCGGCCAATTTGATTCCAAATTGTATTTTCTTCCCTTCCCTCTAAGCCTTTTCCAAAGGCCATGAACTGAAACGCAGACACTGCTGTGGTACTTGTGCCAATGAATGCAACTCTTCTGTAAATCAGTTGTAGCCAACCTTTCAAAGCTGAAGACCTGGAAAAGGAAATGGTTTGGTGACATACCTTATTAGCATACAGAGCCACTAGAATTCTGCAGCAACAGATGTATATTCTACTATATGTTACCAAATGGTCTGGATATAAGTATCTTAAAACTTTAAAAGTAAATTTTAAATGAAATCTAAAGCAGCACAAACTTAGAAGACAGCACCCGAAGTGTAAAGTTACAGCTTGATGTGAAACTGTGACTTGGAGCAGGTACATTTTTAGCAACAATATAATTTAACAACTATATAACCTTGCATTGATATTGGGGAAGGGGCATTCACCAAAAGTTATTGCACTTTAAGTTTTTTCCATTAAAACTTGGTGGAAACAACTATTTCTTTTAGGTCAGTTTGAAGTAACAGCTGTGATCTTTACCCACACTAATCTGTAGCTGTGAAACTGCAGTGGTCTTTATATTTTGTACTGCACAAGGCCTAGTCATAACTGAAGATCAGAAACAAATAGTACTGGCCAGGTAATTGTAGCACAGTACCAAGGAACAATGGGGCCCTGTCAATCAAGTATAGTGTAGGCTTACTGAAATTCCTACTGTAGCTATGAGTACAGTATACCAGGCAAGAGCTTTTGAAACCTACCTCATCAGTAGGGCTTTAATGTGCACTGTTCCCAACTGTTCTCATACCTGTTCCCTATTTCTGAATTTCCCTCTTCCTTTGTTTCTTGTTCCTTGCTTCTTTCTCTCATTTTTCTTGTTGACACTCATCCTCTCTTGCTTTCCCCTCTCTCTTATCCCGTCTCCTTTGCAGTTACTGGCAGTATCTCTTTGCCTCACAAATCTAAGCAGTGCTTCTATTCCAGGCTCATTTTACTGCTGCAGAGCTAAACATTTGTGCCTGTGGCAGTAGCAGTAGTGTCGCTTCCTATTTTCTCCTTTGCCACATTCCAGGAGGATTAACTATATGCTGTGTTAGATATCAAGTGGGTGTTATTGTTTAATAGCTGAGCTGTACACCAGGTCTCCCACTTTGAGCTTAAATGATTTAGTTTGTATTGTGATTGATTTAAAATATTAGCTAGTTAGGTCAGAAGAGAAGTAAAGCTTTTTATTGTGGTTGCCTACTTGTGCTCTAAGCCTGTCATGTCGTGATTGAGTGCGTGAACAGACAGTGTATACAGTATTCAAATAATTGTACTTTAGTCAGAGTTGATAAGTAGCTGTGGTGGGCTGCTCTTGCTTCAAATTCCAACTGGGCAGTTAGTAATTACTGATAATATAATTTTTACATCCATCAACTTCATGCTTTTGTGCTGCAATTTTTCTGGTTGACCATTGTATGTGAACAAATGATAACTAATGTGACAACTGGGATTGATCAAACCATGAAAGCTTTTTTTTTTAAAAGTTATTTTGAACGTAATCAGCAAACTTGGTTACCTGATCAGAATTCCAACCTGAAGCACTGAAGTTAATCCCTTTCTATTTATAGATAGAGAAAGCAATATAATGATTATAAATTTCAGCAGTGCTCTCCAGCTTGCAAATATGATCTCCCCTTTGATGAAAGGGGAGATCTGTTTGATGAAAATGTTAGTCATTATGAGGTCCGTAGACTTTGTTAGGTAATTAGGTTGGTAACTCTAAATATACAGTTAGACTTTTCAAGTGTGAGCCTAATATAACTAACTATCCCGTCCGTAAGTCAAACAATTATTTGTTCAATTCCTTCCATGGCTTGAGCATATATTTTAGGATGCCTTTCCAGTGCCGTACTGGGGGTGTGATGCTTTGTTGGAGGTCCTGTGACATTAAAACAAGGGCCCACCTGCTCGTTCAAATGTACAGGAAAGATCCCATAACACTAAATAAAGAAGAACAAGGAGTTCTCCCAGTGTCCTGGCCACCATTCCCCTCTCCATCAATATCAGCAAAAAAGATTAACTAGTCATTGATATCATTTGCTGTTTGTGAGACCGAATTTGTGCAAATTGCTTGCCATGTTGGACTGTGTGACTATGCGTTTAAAAAAAAAACAATTATTTGTCTGTGTTTGTGCCTTTGTTACTTGTATACTTGGCTGTTCAACACACCCTGGCTAGACTCCCATATTCCAGCGCCCATAAACTAAAGCTCATCCAAATTTCTGCTGCTCATATCCTAACTTGCACCAAGTCCCATGCGCTCATCACCTCTGTACTCACTGACCTACATTGGCTCCTGGTAATGCAATGCCTCGATTTTAGAATTCTCACCCTTGTTTTCAAAGCCCAACTCTGTAATCTATCCCAGCCCCAGAACCCATCTAAATATCTCTGCTTATCTAATTCTGGCCGCTTTAGCAACCTTGATTTTAATTACTTCACCATTTGTGGCTGTGCCATCAGCTGCCTAGTGCCTAACCTATGGAATTCCCTTGCTAAATCTCTCCATCTCTCTACCTCTCTTTCCTCCTGTATGACACTCTTTAAAACCTAATTCTTTGACCAAGCTTTTGATCTTTTGCTCTAATATTATGTAATGTGGCTCAGTGTGAAATTTGGTTCTTTGGTGCTTTGGGGTGTTTTACTATGTTAAAGATGCTATATTAATGCAAACTATTGTGAAGCATTTTGGAACATGAAAGGTATTGAATAAATGCAAGTCCATTGTTTTTCTTATAGTAACAATTTTTTCAAAATAAACAAGCCTCATGAGAAGAGTCACTTGGTTAATAGCATACCCTCATTTTCTTCATTCTTTCACGTGATGTGGGTGTTGCTGGCTAGGCCAGCATTTGCTGCCCACTCTTAATTGCCCTTGAGAAGGTGGTGGTGAGCTGCTGCCTTGAATCGCTGCAGTCCATGTGGTGTAGGTGCACTCATAGTGCTGTTAGGAGGGTAGTTCCAGGATTTTGAGTCAGTGACATTGAGGGAACGGCGATATAGTTCCAAGTCAGGATGGTGTGTGACTTGGAGGGGAATTTGCAGGTGGTGGTGTCAGGGGTGATGGTTAGATTCCCTCTTGTTGAAGATGGTCATTGCCTGGCACTTCTGTGATGGGAATGTTACTTGCCACTTATCAGCTCAAGCCTGAATATTGCCCAGGTCTTGCTGCATATTTGCACGACTGCTTCAGTATCTGAGAAGTTGAACATTGTGCAGTCATCAGCAAACATCCCCACTTCTCATCTTGTGATAGGTGTGAGCAAATTTCCTGGTTTGTGGGTCTCTGGAAGAAATCAAGTGAAATATGAGCCGCTCTGACATTTGAGTTACAGTTTATCTTATCACTTCGATAATTAGGAAAAGATGCTTTCCCATATTCTGCAAGATTACAATGAGAACTTTTCTATGGAAAAATAAACATTGGATTTACCAGTTACTGGAAAACGAGTTCATCAAATTTCAGCCTGATTGTTCCCAGGGTGGTGAGGAAATTGGATGAAGGGAAATATACCATTCTATTCTTTCATTGCTCAAGCAACAATGTAAACCTATGTAGTACCATAAATAAAGAAAAACATCCCAAAGTACTTCACAATATTGTAATCAAAAAAGGAAAGAAGTAAAGAAACAAGCAAAGAAGGAAATATTAGTGGGATCATCAGAAAATTTTTAAGGGGCCTCTTTATGGGAGAGGAGGGGGATGGAAAATTGGATGAGAGAGTTGATTCCAGAACATGGGACTAAGGCGACTGAAGGCATCACTATCAGTGATAAAGCAAAGGGAGGAAATGATGCACAATGATGTCAGAGTCAGATATATGGAGTGTTGGGGTGTGGATATTGGTGGGATCGGAGATTAAGGGGTAAAGCCACAAAGCAATTTAAACACAACAATGAGAATTTTAAATTTTGAGCCCAGGTGGGTTACCAACAACATTGGTGATGGGTAAGTAAGCCTCAATGTGGGATATCATACAGTAGCAGAATTTTGGGTGAATTTAAGTTTATGGAGCATGGGAATTTGGCCAGGGGGAACACTGCAATAGGCAAGCCTGAAGGTGACCTGGATGATGGCATTAGGAACAGATGTACTTAGGATGGGTAAAGTTGACAGCATAGACGGTCATTGTGATGAAGAGGATTGCAGGGTCATATGCTAAGCTCGGGATCGAATTGCTTGAAACAGTGGCTGGGCAGGGGATGAAGTCGGTAAAGGATTGTGGCAGAGCCTGAAGAAAATGGCTTTTGTCTTCCCAGTGTTTGGCAGGGGGAAATTATGGCTCATCAAGCAGTCTAACAAAGAGGCAGTAGAAGTGTCCAGAGATGTAGTGGAGTTAGGTGACACATATGTTGAACCCCATGGTGCAAAGATGTGAATGAGGAATAGAGTGAAGAATGATTCTTGGGGAGCTTCAGATGCAATGATGCAGGGATAGGAAGAGAAAGCATTGTGGAGGTGCTTTGGTTCTGATTTGAATAGTTAAGAGGTGATGACCGTTCCTGCAAGATGGACAATGATGGAGGAGGATGATGTGGCCAACTACAACAAAGGCTTCTGCTGGTTCAAGGAGAACTAATGCACCAAGATCATAGTCTGAGAGAATGTTGTTTGTGACTTGGTTAATGGCAAAAACTTAATTGGAGACTGTTGAAAGGAATTATAGAAAGGGGGGGGGGGGGGGGGCAGGGATTTTGGCTTTTTCAAAATATTCATGGACTTTGGAGAGGGAAAAGACAAGTTTCTTGCTAGCTCGCTTGGTAAGCTGTACGGAAGGGGAGGCTGATAGCCTACCCTTTCTGAAAACTTTTTAAAAATAAGCTTCTTTCAGCCCACACTTTAAGAAGTTTGTCATAAAATGCCACAATGGGTTTCCGAGCAAATATGAAAAGTATTTTAGATACCTATAAGTCAAGTCTTTGCCTCTCATATATTATCAGATCAGTGGGAGATAGTATTTTGTCCCGTCTCTGGATTGAGATAAATAAGTGAGGTGATTGAGTGACAACTGCTCTATTCAAAACATAAACACGAAACTGGTGCTGTCATGTTTTGACTTGTATGTTGTGAGAAAATGTGTTGTATAGTAGTACTTTGTTTCACCTGTGGCTTTAAGCAAGTACTTTGAGTTTCACATTATTAAGAAGCCTATGTTTTGCCACAAGGCTATATTTGAAATTTGAACTAAATAAACCCACCTACATTGTGTAATCTATTATTTTTATGTAACTAATTATTTTTAATTATTTTCTTTCATGACATGTTCGTATTTGATAACTTAAATTCTTTGAGGTCTGAGGAATCTCTAATAGTTTTATTATTTAAAAAAAACACATACTTTGGTGTTGCTTTTAAGACTTTGCTTTCATTTGTGCTCAGAAAAATTTGACAAAGAGCAGTACTTCGGCGATTTAGCGGGCTAATTGCATGGGGCAGCTGTTTAATCGATGTGTTCTATCATCGCTGTAATAATAGAAACCGGAATCAATGCACATAAACTCCCAGTGATTTGGATAAAATCTTGAATGTTGCTTTTGCTGGAAAATGGAGAAAGACTGAGAGACAAAGAAATTATAATTTTACATAACTATCAATATAAGTAGGTTTTTGTAATGAATACGATTAACCAATTTAGCAACAGATTGATGTAATTTTTCTTTTTAGCTGTACATTAAATATGCTGCACATTGGACCAGATACAAGATGACCTCTCAAAAATCTCGAAACAAGTCTATCACTCTTAAAGTACAAACATACAAAATAGGAGTGGGAGGAGGCCATTTGGCCCTTCAAGCCTGCTCCGCCATTCAGTAAGATCATGGCTGATCTGTTTGTGTTTCAAGTTCCACATTCCCATCTACCCCAATAACCTTTGATTCCCTTGCCTGACAAGAATCTATCTACAAAAAACTACTGCGGATGCTGGAAATCCAAAACAAAAACAGAATTGCCTGGAAAAACTCAGCAGGTCTGGCAGCATCGGCGGAGAAGAAAAGAGTTGACGTTTTGAGTCCTCATAACCCTTCAACAAAACTAAGTAAAAATAGGAGAGGGGTGAAATATAAGCTGGTTTAAGGTGGGGGGAGAGAAGTTGGGGGGGTGGGTGGTTGTAGGGACAAGCATGCAGTGATAGGAGCAGAGAATCAAAAGATGTCACAGATAAAGGAACAAAGAGGTGTTGAAGGTGGTGATATTATCATCACCTTCAACACCTCTTTGTTCCTTTATCTGTGACATCTTTTGATTATCTGCTCATATCACTGCTTGCTTGTCCCTACAACCACCCCCCACCTTAAACCAGCTTATATTTCACCCCTCTCCTATTTTTACTTAGTTCTGTTGAAGGCTCATGAGGACTCGAAACGTCAACTCTTTTCTTCTCCGCCGATGCTGCCAGACCTGCTGAGTTTTTCCAAGAATCTATCTACCGCTGCCTTAAAAATGTTCGGTGACTCTGCTTCCACCACCTTCTGAGGCAGCGAGTTCCAAAGTCGCACAGCCATCTGAGAGAAAGAAATCCTGCTCATCTCAGCCCTGAAAGGGTGATCCCTAATTTTAAAACAGTACCCCCTAGTTCTGGACTCACCCACAAGAGGAAATATCCTTTCCATGTCCAACTTGTCAAGACCGTTCAGGGTCTTATATAAAAGCAAAATACTGCGGATGCTGGAAATCTGAAACAAAGCCAGTGGTACAGCACAGATACTGCTAGACCTGCTGAGTTTTTCCAGCAATTTCTCTTTTTGTTTCAGGACCTTATATAGTTCAATCAAGTCACCCCCCCTCCCTTCTAAAGTCCAGTGGAAATGAGCCCAGCCTGTCCAACATAACCTCATAAGACAGCCTGCTTATCCCATGTATCAGCCTAGTAAACCTCCTCTGAACTGTCTCCTTCACGTTTACATCCTTCCTTAAATAAGGAGACCAAAACTGCACACAGTATTCAAGATGCATTCTCACCAATGCCCTATATAACTGAAGCATAACATCCTTACTTTTATGTCCAATTCCTCTCGTAATAAAGGATAGCATTCCATTAGTTTTCTTGTTTATGTGCTGTACCTGCATTCTAACTTCTTGTGACTCATGCACGAGAACAGTCGTTCCCCATTTAAGTAAAACCCTGCTTTTTATTCTTCCTGCCAAAGTGAACAACTTCACATTTTCCCATATTATCTTCCATCTGCCAGATTTTTACCCAGTCATTCAACCTATCTATATCCATCTGCAACATCTTTATGTCTTCTTCACAATATGCTTTCCTACCTATCTTTGCGTCGTTTGCAAATTGAGCTGCCATGCCTTTACTTACTTCATCTCAGTTATTGATGTAAATTGTAAAAAGTTGCGGCCCAGCACAGACCACTGCGGGATTCCACTCGTCACATCAGACGATGACCCATTTATGCATACTCTCTCTTTTTTGCCAGCCAGCTTATCTTCTGTCCAGGCTAACATGTTACGCCCTACGCCATGAGCTTTTATTTTCTGCATAACCTTTGATGCGGCACTTTATCGAATGCCTTCTGGAAATCCAAGTACAGTACAGCTACAGGCTCCCCTTTATCCACAGCAGGCGGTACTCCTTCAAAGAGCTCTAATAACTTGGTTAAACATGATTTCCCTTTCATAGAGCCATGCTGACTCTTCCTGAGTCTCTACCTACCAAATTCTCTCTCTCTATCTTGATGGACATCCATAAATACATTTCCTTATTGCTTCTCATTGCAAGCAATGTGTTCCTAGCTGCTATTGCTCCAATTCTCTAGTGCAGTGATATTTGAATGACTGATCTCGCTCCATTTTCTGCGCAGGCTCCCACCGCAGATTTTTAAATCCCTCCCTGTATCTTCTCCCTGCTGGGTTCTCTCTAATTTTAAATCAGCTATGAGAGGTTGGCTGGGAGTCAGGAGGGACAGTGCTACGGCAACAAGTGAAGGAGCAGTTGATGTCCAAGCGAATATGAATGCATTGACAGGGTGTTGCTGCTGGTCCCACCATCCTTGGTGAAATTATTTCAAAGGAGGAAAACCAGCTTGGAGCAGACTCTGAGGGACAATATGGCCCATGTAGCTGAGAACCTCTTCCTTTCCCCTCACCCCCAGCCCCATCCACTTTTACACTCAAAATCTTTTCTAATCTGCTATGAGTATATTCAAAAGGCTGCAGATGTGTTTACTTCAAAAATTCTGTCACTTTTTGAGCCTGTTTTTGCAGAAATGTAGCTTTGGGTAAAATGATTGAATTTATTCTGCAGAAAATAAAACCTGCTGGTTAGATTTACCAGCAAACTGGCCAGTGCCGGGGGCAAAGCACCTTTCGTATCCCGAGGATGTCCCAAAGCACTTCACTGATATGAAGTACTTTTGAAATGTTGTCGTTGTTTTGTAAGGAATTTTGACCATTTTATAGTCTCTTTTAAAATAAAGCAAATGACCAATAAAATAAACGAATGCATGGGGTGACAGCCCCTGATGGAGCACTGTAACAAAAAAATCAAAACTTTAAAGGAAACTTACAAACTCAAATTAAAATGGTGTTACCGAGGCTGCTGATGCAATCCAGTTGCCATTTTGTATGGTTGTTCTATCAATGAAGGGCACATTAGTTGGGCTCTTTGTTGTTGAATAAGGTTTACTACTGTAGATGAAAGCACTAATATTTTAACTCGTACGTCATAATTATCTGGAGATTGACTATTGAGGGGAAAATCTAACTCAAATAAACTGAAGATTATTCAGTGTCATGTCAGCAAGATGTTCATTATGAATTCCAGCAAGAAGTGCTGCAGTTTTCACGGTGGTTTAATATGTCTGAATTCTCAAATTAAAATTGAGTAAATCCCATTCCAAGAACAAGTTTGCTCCAGGCAAATGGTTTTCCCAATTTGTTAAGGGCTGGATTTTCTACCCAATGACTTGACCGGCCAATGAAATCTAGCCCTTAAAGAGGATTAAGTAATTCCAAATGTGCTTTAAACTTCAGTTCAGATGACTCCAAAGCTTGATGGAAAGGAGCTTCTGTGATAAATGTACGAAAGAAACTGTGCTGTGCATCGTAGGGTCCTTTGCAAGAATGCATGCGTTGGGAAGCAATTTATTCCTTGGAGTTATTGAGTATAGTGAAAGGGTAAATTATTTGTGGAGCAGTTCCTGATGTATGCTTAGAAAAGTAAAATACCGTGGATTCTGGAAATCTGGAATAAAAACAGGAAATACTCAGCAGGTCTGACAACCTTATGTGGAGAGAGAGGTAGAGTTCATGTCGATGACCCTTCGTCAGAGCTTGTAAGTTTGTTCTGTTCCTTGTAAATTATTCTGTGTAAGATCCTACTGTAAATCTTTTGTACGAATAATCATTTGGGACAGGCCTTCTAGAAATGCCACTGCAGACTGTAAAAGTTTCACTTTTATGTGCAAGTTCGCTTTGGTAATGGCAAATCACCAATCTCCTGTATTTACAATATCTTTGTCTCGCCTAACACTGCAGATAAGTTACTGGTTTCAATGCTGTAGTTCTAAGGGCTTGAATAACCCATTGTTTTCTGTTCCTTTTTGTTAAATGATTAGGTATTACTTTGTGTGCCTCATTCACACAGGTGGCTATATAATTCTATCATATAATTTCAGTCTGACACACTCTGGGATTTGTTTGCCAGTGAGTGCAGCCCAATTGTAACAAGCTCATAGCCAGTTTGCAAAGAAAGTTAATGCTTGGTTTCATGTTTTTATTATAACTGCAGACAAAAATAGACAATTTGCAAACCCGTATGCAATTTGCTTCTGCACATAGCAATCAATTCAATGTTAGCACAAAGGAAAATAGGTAACAATTAACAGAAGTGTACAGGTTGCATACATTTGGTTTCACCTGTGTGTGTGCTGCAGTCCACATGTGAAATTTGAATTGACTGCTTAGTGAGCATTAAAGGGACAAATAATTGTGCAATATGAAACTTGAATGACTAAGTGTAAATGATTGTTTTTGAAACTTTCAAATTCTGTGCTTCAATCTGAAATGTGCTAATCCACAGTCCATTATTGTTCCATTTCTTCAGTAATTGTGTTACTGAGATGTAGATTTGTTGAGGGAAAAGTGATTCAGTAAGTTTCCGTATGGCAGTTTTGATTCCTGAGTTCTGGGTTTAAATCCAACATGGAAAGATGTGGAAAAAGCTTCCTGCCTGCCAGATGTAAAGGTTCTACGTGGAATGAATGGATATTTGTAATCAGGTTCACAGTGGACAAAATTGTCTATAATTCAACACTGATTAGAACTAAATTGGCGATCTCGCTGAAAGAGTTCAAGAAGAATAACTTTTGCAGAAGAAAAAAATTCCATTGGTACAGTGGAGAATACTCTTTAGGGAAAGGAATTGCTGTTAACTGATGGGGCACAGTAGAGGGAGCTTTACTCTGTAACTGCCATATGCTATTACCTGACTTAGATTGATGGAGTAGCATTTCACCTCTTAGTGTTGATGTCACTTACTTTGATGGCCGCAAGGTTTAAAGAAAATCTTTTTCAACAGACCTAAATGTAGATCCAGGCTACTCTTTAAAACAAATTTGGTAAGAAGAAGCTCAGTCTAAGTTTACCACATCCAGTTACCTGCAACACAAGTTTGTATGTACATTTCCTTTTTGGGGTATACTTCACTGTCTGCAGTGTAGCATCTCATTTGAATTTGATTTGGGTGCAAAATATAAGCTTGTTGGTGACAGTCACCTGTAGGGAATAGACCAAATTCAATACTCTTTGGCTTGCCTGAATATATGATTCCACTCATCAGCTTCTTAGCAGCATCCTCAATGTTATAATCATCTGCTGCAAGGCTACTTTCCAAAATCTCTCACTGATCTTGATAATTGCTTTTTGAACTATCCACTTTGCATTGTTGCCTTTTATTCTCTCTCCATTTTATAACTTGGTTGTTATATGTTGTAATTATTCTGTTTCAGGGAGTTTTAGATTTTGCAGGAGGACGGTCTGCTTTCTCCGTGTGCAATTCTTTATAAAGCCTCTCTGTAATGTGCAGTTAATGGGGTGACTTGATGACCTTGCCAAGTCAACTAATTTTAAATTATATCTTATGTCATGCCCAGTGAAGGTGTGTCCTATTCATAGCTTTAAACTTAGACTGCACTCAGTATATAATTTTCTGGAACTGTCTTTTATTTGAAAATGGACAGCAACAAGACTGTTAAGATGGCTGCCATGGGTCAAGTGGATTTGCAACTTTGTGCAGACAAAGGATTAACTCATGTTTGAAAATGCCTTCGGAAAGTTCTCAAATCCAAATAGGTATCTCGGGTGCGAAGGGACCATCCTGAACAGGTCAATGGAAGAGATGTAACAAACAATGACTGACAGGCATGTTGGAGCTGTGAGAATCTAATATCAAATAAGGTATTCCTGTGAGCTAATTGTAGCTTGTATGTTGATGGGTTACCAATTATTCCCCCATTGTGTGTCAATCATCCTGGCTTCAATCCATCATGTAGACAATGGAAGGCATTAAAGCTTTCCATCAAGTGACTGAAACAAGCTTCTGATATCAAGTCCTTTATTATTCCAAGAACCAGAGAGAAGTCAGCCAGTCTACACAGACCACTAGTTACAAGATATCAGCAGCAGACCCACACCTTTTTAAACCTGGAGAATGTTACACCCAAAAAGTCTCCCTGCCTGATTCCTAGTCCAAGCCCGCTGATAAATACATTTGATCTCCTGGTACGAAAACTGCAAGTGCCTAACTTGTGACTTGCGGAACACTCATCTCTTTGAGGGAATCCTGCAGCAACTCTGATATTCAACCAGCTATCTGAATTTACCTAGACTAACGCTTCAGGAGTAAAATGCCATTTTTTAACAGGCCTGCAAAGACTGCTTCTTAAGAAATGATCCCTTGTTTGTAATTGGTAAAAGTGCACTATTCTCTTGAACTGTATCTTTCTCCTGTGTGCGTGACTGCCTGAGTGACATAATGTTTAGACTTTTGGGGCGAACCTACGGAAACTTGCTGCTTTTATTTAAATTGGATGCAGACAGTCAGTGGGGCTAAAAAATATGCACACCTTTCTTTCCAAAAACACACTGATTATAGACAAGAAAGGAAAGGGTGAAAAGGTTTCAGTTCTTTCCCAGCCCTTAGTTGGAGCATACAGGTTTGTATATGAAACTAGTTGCAAAATGCTGGAGGGATTTGTATTCTAGTTTAAGAGAACTGTAGAGATGAAAATGCATTTTAATTGAGAAGATGTTTCTTTTAAAGGAAAATTATTTTCCCCAAAAAAGCTCAGATTAAGTCAAAATTTTATGTGAAAAGCCAGGTAATTTTCTCCCTTCACTCTTCTGCTTCATCAGATGCATCAGACTATCTTTGCTGTAATAGCCTCAATGTAAAATTGGCCACTTTGAATCTCTGCAATTCTCTTCAGTTCTGGTTTCCGAGAAAGATCAAGAAGGTTCTAGCAGCCCTTGACATGCAATAGATGTGACACTGTTGTGTTAAAAATAATAGTCTTTGTTTCAAAAATGAAACATAAAACGGGTCCATTGGGTGTGTAATTATAGTGTTGAATGTAACCTCCAATATGTATCCTCAGCATTTTACATGTTGCTTTATTTAAAAGTAAATTGCTAAGAGTAACTTAAATTCTGTGTAATTTAGGATCAAGTTGCAACCATTGAAAGCTGAATACCAGACAGACCAATTTAGATTGAGTAGAATACCTTTTCAATTTGAAATGTCAACCAACATTTAAAAGCAATCCACTTTAAATTTAATTTACTCATCCTTATTCTAATATAAAAGTATAAAACACACAAAGATGTTTAGGTGTCTAAATTAAGACTCACTTTATTAATCCTTTCTCTTGCAGTACGTAACGAAAGTTGATAAAGGATTGTACCAACGTGCAAAACCCAAAGCTGAACCAGAAAAACAACCTCTGATCAATAATGAAACTGTCCTCCGCTCAGTGCAACAAATTCCTGCAATTATGCCTCATCCGCCCAGTCTTCAAAAGCATGAAGACAACACGACAGAGAAGACAGCAATGGCTGAGGTAGCTGAGGATAAAATGACTGTCCAAGATATCAGGGAAGCAAAACATTGGAAAGAGGCGAAAGTGCAACTGTCGGATCTACCAGGGATCTATGCAAAACTGTCTAAAATAAAACTCACAGGTACTGTATGATGTTTGCTTTTGTGCCTGATTCTATGGAGAACGCTGTAAGGAAGCTGATTTCAATCTCTTGAGACTACATTTATAATGCCACTGTTTCATCAGTGCAATGTGATTTTGGGCACTTGGCAACACAAAAGTGGCAGTATAATGCAGTAGACTTACCAAGTGCATTAAAGCCCTGAGGTGTGAAATCTCTTCCAGGAGACTCAAACACACAGTAAAAAAAAAACAGTAAAAAATGTTCTAGGCCATCCTGAACATACACCATTTTGTTTTTTCTTTATATATATGCATTTTTTTCTGGGTCAGATTATTCAAATAATTGTTCACGGTTTTCAGTGCAGCTTTAGCTTTGTACAGAAAGCAAGCTTCATGGGGTGCTTAGAAAATTGTAGGTGAAATTTAAAGTTAACTGGCCACATAGGCAAAAACGTTTCTTGCAGATTTTGGAAAGGTTCAGAAGATATTTGAAGCCATTGCCAGCCTTTTGCAAGAGAGAAGGGGACAGAAATTCTAAGTAAAAATGATGTGAGAGAAATCCCAATGTCATGATAGAGAGCTTGGGGAACCACTGACTCCCCCACCCCCGCCTTTCCCATTTTATGGTTGGTGAAGTGAGCATTATCCTGATTGAGGTGAAGGTTAGAGGAGCTGTCCTCTTCGGCATTCCAGAGTATCAGCAGTGCAGCATGTTTGCAATAACTTGGGATGTGAAAGACAACATGAATTGATCTACAAAACCATTGGCAGTGCTGTCTGGTATTGCATAATTGCTACAGGTATCTGTGCAGAAAATGGTAAACCTCTGCAATTGACTCACAGCTGATCTAGAGTTTGAGGAGAAAGCTGTTCTCAGGTAGACATGTCATGGTCTGCAAATGTGGCTCATAGCAAAATAATAGATCTGGCTTGGTCAACTGCAGACCTTCCCAGCATGCCTTTTTTATACTTATTACATCCTCAGAACATCCCAACACATTTCATATTCAATGAATTACTTTTGAAATGTAGTCAGTGTTACATTGGCAATCAGTCTGCACACAGTAAGGTCAAACAAATGGTAAATGACCATTTAGGTTTTTTTTGGTTAAAGGGAGGAAATGTTGGCCAGCACACAAAAAGAACCCTCACCTCTTTTTGATTTTTAAAAATTAATTCACGGGATGTGGGCTTCGCTGGCTGGGTCATCATTTATTGCCCTTCCCTAGTTGCCCTTGAGAAGGAAGGTGGTGGTGAGCTGCCGCCTTGAACTGCTGCAGTTCATGTGGTGTAGGTACATCCACAGTGCTGGTAGGGAGGGAGTTCCAGGACTTTGACTCAGCGACAGTGAAGGAGCGACGATATATTTCCAAGTCAGGATGGCGAGTGACTTGGAGGGGAACTTCCAGGTGTTGGTGTTCAATCTATCTGCTGCCCTTGTCCTTCTAGATGGTAGTGGTCGTGGGTTTGGAAGGTGCAGTCTAAGGAGCCTTGGTGAATTCCTACAATGCATCTTATAGATGGTACACACTGCTGCCACTGTGCGTTGGTGGTGGAGGGAGTGAATGTTTGTAGATGTGGTGCCAATCAAGCGGGCTGTTTTGTCCTGGATGGTATCAAGCTTCTTGAATGTTGTTGGAGCTGCACTCATCCAGGCAAGTGGGGAGTATTCCATCACACTCCTGACTTGTGCCTTGTAGATGGTGGACAGACTTTGGGGAGTCTGGAGGTGAATTCCCAGCCTCTGACCTGCTCTTGTAGCCACAGTGTTTATATGGCTAGTCCAGTTCAGTTTCTGGTCAACCCCCAGCATGTTGATAGTGGGGGATTCAGTGATGGTAATGCCATTGAATGTCATGGGGCAATGGTTAGATTCTCTCTTGTTGGAGATGTCATTGCCTGGCACTTGTTATGCTGCAAATGTTATTTACCACTTGTCAGCCCAGGCATGGATATTGTCCCGTTCTTGCTGCATTTGGACATCGGCTGCTTCAATATCTGAGGAGTCGTGAATGGTGCTGGACATTGTGCAATCATCAGCGAGCATCCCCGCTTCTGACTTTATGATGGAAGGAAGGTCATTGATGAAGCAGCTGAAGATGGTTGGGCCTAGGATACTATCCTGAGGAACTCCTGCAGTGATGTACTGGAGCTGAGATGACTGACCTCCAACAACCACAACCATCTTCCTTTGTGCTTGGTATGACTCCAACCAGTGGCGAGTTTTCCCCATGATCCATGTGCCATGAAACCTTCTTTGCCTGCTTTCACGGCCAGACGGAGTTTTATTTTCACACCTCATCTGAAAGATGACGCCAGCAACAGTGCAGCACACTCAGTATTGCATTGAGGTGTCAGCCTACGTTATGTGCTAAGACCTGGTACCACATCAGCCAAAAGCAGGTGTGTTTTGGGTACATCCAGACCAGCTCCTGTTATAAACTTTGCTTTCACTTGTTGTCTGCCAAGGGCACCAAAATACCTTGTGACTTCTTTGAAAAACCTGTAGCAGCTGAACTAATATTGTGCTCTCCTACACCGGTTCCTATTATGCTGAAGCTATCTGAATGCTCCACTTACTAGTTTTATTTCCATTGATTTAGGAGATTAAAATAGACTCTTTATTTTAGGACATTTAAAGACAAACCTGCATTAAAGGGTAAGTAGTGTGCTCCTCCTCTCCAGGCCTCTGGCAATTACAGAAACTGTCCCCAGGAGAAATTTAAAAGTGGATGGGGGTAGAAAAGTCACAGACTTCATGTTGAACTCTGAGAATGATTCTTATTTTCAATAACAAATGTAGTTTGACCCTGCAATGATTCAGAAGATTTAATTGAATGTTTCAATCTTTGCTGAAATAGTGTAATATAACTAAAATATTTTTCATTTGAAAGATGCCAGCTGTATTTTGGGTTAACTGAGGTTTTCCCTTAACTACTTCTGTCTCTTTAGTTCCATAAAGTTTTTAGAGAACATAGTTTTCCTATCTATTTTGATTTGTTTGTTTTTGTAGCTTTCCTTGGTTGCATTTTTATTTCTGGAGCACTTTCTGGATGAACAAGAACTAGTTAGGCTAGTAACTGTTGCAGAGTACACTTTTATGACTACACAAGTCTTTCATTATATGGCATATATCATTAAAGGCTGGGTCAAATTACAGAGAAATCTAGGCTACAATGAGGTGTTGCCGCTGTATTAAGAATTTTGATGCCTCAGCATAACTGCAAGAGTAGAGATCAGAGGCTTGTGCTGCCTCATGTCACAATTTTAAAACACACAATTGTTGAAGCAAAACTAAAATCATCTGTTACTCACATTCTGAAACTGTGTAAACATTGATGACAAAAAGGAATATGGTGCTGCATGACGTAAATTGCGCCATCCCCTGCTGTTGTGCGTAGCACATGTAATGCTTGGGAATGTGCTACAAGAAAGAGTTTGGATGAAGTTGTCAGTCTTTCCACTGTTTGAGAGCTTTGCCAATACCCCTTCTTTGTTCAAACTGTCTTTTCAGAGTTTTCTGCAGAGAAGATGGTGCCCTCCTGTTGCTGTTGAATTTTTCTTTCTAGCCCTAAGTCATGTAGCTGGAAGACGAGGGTGTTTTACAGCATGGCTGACTGAGATAGCTGGCACAGCTTACAAGAAAAGAGTCTTAACAGGAACGAGCAAAATAACTTGCACTCATAGTACCTTTTTAATCCTCAGAGTGCCCCAAAGCTTTTCAAGCCAATGATTTGCTCATGAATGTAGTTAGTGAGAAGTTGTCACATTTCCCTTCTAGGATTTAAATATGAATTTTGCAACATAATGCACTGTGCCTGTAAGACTTAGACTCTTTAGTCTCTGGCATCATCTGGTTTACACCAGCATGATGAGGGGGGAACCAAATTGTCAACATGTTAAAAGGACAGGACTTGCATTTACAGTACATAGCTCCATTCGCGACCTCAGATGCCCCAACACAGTTTTAAAATCAGTGGCGTTCTTTTGAAATGTAGTCACGGTTGTAACGTACAGAAATGTGGCGTCCAATTTACACACAGCAAAGCCCCATGAACATCAATGAGGTACATGACAAAATAATCTGATTTAGTGATGTTGGTTGAGGGGTAAATATTTCCCAAGTCAATAGCAAGAGCAGAAGAGCTCACCTGCTTTCTATCATGGCATCCTTTTCACTTGCCTGAGAATACAGTTGCAGCCTCGGTTTAGTTTCTCATATAAAAGCCCGGCATAGGTTGTCATCTTGGAGAGAAAATTTGTAGCCTGTTTATATTTTTCATTGTAATATGCTTTCAAACAAATTAATTTCTATATTAGGACTCATAAACTGTGAGGAAAATGACCTGTTCAATGTAGAATTTTATTTCTTTGGCTTGAATCAATTTAAGTACCCTAGGATTGAAAATGTTCATTTGAAGGCGATTTGTCCAGGCACCAATTCTTTTTTTGCTTTTACCAATTCTTTTTCCTTGCATTTCGAGGTGTTTGTTTAAACACAACATCTGGATATAAGGAACATTTGTTTTCCGTAACAGTGATGCCATTTAAAAGAGTTCCACTTACGATCTTTATACCTATTGAGTACAATTAATTCGTTTTTTATTATTTGTTTTTAATTCACTGCCATCATTTGAATCAAATAATGCCATACAGTTCATTTCCGTGACATGGGAAGGGATTGTTTTGTAACTTTCACTCATTATGGCACTAACTAAAGTATTCGGTGCTTCTGTTATTTTACCATTTATAATAATTAACTAAAAGGATCATTAAAACAATTTAATTGCTATTGGAGCTGTATTTATGGGATGAAATACATCTTTTCAAGGTCAGTGAAGGCAACTAAACAACTCACTTGTTCTCCATTGCCTTTTCTACAGATCAGTTGTGTAGGCAAAATTATTGTAGCAAATGAGCAAAGCAATTCTAAGTTTGACATTTAATGAACTACCCATCTGTTACTGGCCACTTCAATTACAGCACAGCAATTAATTTCCCATGTTCAAGGAATGTTAATGGAAAAGGCCAGTTTCATGATGTGACTTTTTTATTTTTCAAGTCATTTTTATCATTTGTTTCAAAACCAGCACTCTAATCTGTCTATTTTCTGCTGTTTACTTAACAGTTTGTTAATGATGTTTTGCACCCAACCCATAATTGGCACAAAATGAAAATGCCTGAATTATTAACTTGCCGTTTACAATCAGAGGTGATCTCATACCCATCACACAGAAGGAATTCACCGTTGGATAATTGAAACGGAAAATGATCGTGAATCCAGAAATTTTAAAAGTAATAAGCTGGGAGGAAAGGCAGTGCTCCCTTCCTCTACATTAGATCAGCAGAGGATCAATGGAACAAAATAGCATGCTCCCCTATAGTGCTTTCAGTACAATCCACTGAAAACTTAGTTGATGCGGAAATGCTGAGACTTGGAATAACAGTTACCGAAGGTGATACCTGAAGACTGTATTTGAGAACACATGCGCATGTGTCCAGCATTTGGTGCCTCCTCTGGCTGGGTTTCACAAAAGTGAGCATTCACTGAAGTTATGTATCTTTTTATGGTAGCGCTATTATTTAATAGGTATGATGTATGTCCAATGCTGTGGTCAAGAGGATGGTGGTAGTGCACCCATACATTTCCTGGTGTGATGTGCTACTTATTGTTTTGCTCATGAAGGACACCCAACTACTTCCTGCCCATTTAGCGAAGAGTCAAACCTAGTCGTCCTAGCTGGACAAACAAGGGGAAGATTATTGCTGTGTTGCATATGGCCAAGAGGCACAAAGTTCTGGGTTCAAGTCCCACTCAAGGACATGAGCACAAAAATCAAGGCTGACGCTCCAGTGTAGTACTGAGGATGTGCTGCACTGTCGGGTGTGCCATCTTTTGGATGAAATATTACAGCACGCCTGCCTGTTCTGGTGGACGTAAAGGATCCCATGACGCTTTTTCAAAATAGAATAGGGAAGTTGTCCCTAGTGCCTGGTCAATATTTATCCCTCAATCAACATCACAAAAATAGATTGTATGCTGTTCGTGGGAGCTTGCTGTGCAAAAAGATTGGCGGCTGTGTTTCTTGCATTACAACAGTGGCTACACTTCAGAAGTATCCCATTGACTATAAAGCGCTTTGAGGTGTCCAGTGGTGATGAAAAGCGTTATATAAATGTAAGTTTTTTTTTCATTTTATTATTGTTCTGTATTATCAACTTTTGAAGTTTTGGATGGTTGAATCCCAACAATACAGACTTAGGGCCTTCCTGCCCCAACCCCCCACCCCCAACTCTTCATCGTTTAACCTTAGATCTGTGCCTAAACATCCTGGACTTGTTTGAGGATACACCTAACCTACCAATGTTCACTCCATATTGAACAAACAGAAATTCTACACTAGTACGAAAGCAAAATACTGCAGATGCCCAAAATCTGAAATAAAAACAGAAAATGCTGGGAATACTCAGCAGATCAGGCAGCACCTGTGGAAAGAAAAATAGAGTTAACATTTCAGGTTTATGACCTTTCATCAGAACAGTTTTAATGAAACTTTAACTCTGTCTCTCTCCATGGGTGCTGCCTGACCTGCTGAATATTCTCAGCGTTTTCTGTTTTCTACAGGAGTAATTTTGTTTGGAGATTGTTTAACGTAGTGACAGGTTTTTGCAGGCATCAACTGTGGCTAACCAAAAAAATGCATAATGGGTTTTTATTTTAAACAATCTTTGAAACATTTCACTCTTCTAGTTATTTGTCCCATGCCCAAAACCCCAATTCCTTTTGGCCTCCGAACTGATTATGTATTTAAGAAAGGATTTTGGTGTTACACGCTATGTGCAGCCAGAACATCAGGACCCATATGTTAAAACTATATTTAAACTATATAAAGGAATCCATTATGAGGGTATGCATTATGAACCTGGGAACTAGTGAGCAACTGTTACTAAAAATTATGGTATTAGATGACATCTGTTATTGTAATGAACTAACTGCACCTTATTCTATTAGCTTGGTAGTAAAAGGATGCTAACAACTGCATTTTATGCATGTAAATAATAGTAAATTACATCCATTGAAGGGAACTTAGTAATTCATCAAATGATTAATCTATACTGCAACAAAATATTTGGAGCCCAGAAATTTGTTGTTATCTGGTATCAGCAAAAGTCCAATTGAACAAATGAGAGTTATTTCAAAAAAAAATTGTATCAGCAGCCTGGCACTCAACAACGATGAGCATACTAACATGCTGTGGGATTTTTATTCATTCTCTCATGGGATGTATGCTTCAGTTGTACTGGGCACTGGTGAGACCACATCTGGAGTATTGTGTACAGAACTGGTCTCCTTATTTAAGGAAAGGTGTAAACACGTTAGAAGCAGTTCAGAGAAGGCTTACTAGACTAGTACCAGGAATGGGCATGTCTTGTTAGGAAAGGTTGGACAGGTTAGGTTTGTATCCACTGGAATTTAGAAGAGTAGGAGGCAACTTGATTGAAACCTTTAAGATCCTGAGGGGCCTTGACAGGGTGGATGTGGAGAGGATGTTTCCTCCTGTGGGAGAATCTAGAACTAGGGACCACTGTTTAAAAATAAGGGGCTGCTCATTTAAGATAGAGATGAGGAGAATTTTTTTCTCTCAGAGGGTAGTGAGCCTTTGGAACTCTCTTCCTCAAAAGGCGGTGGAAGCAGAGTCTTTGAATATTTTTAAGGCAGAGCTAAATAGATCCTTGATTAACAAGGGGGTGACAGGTTATCGGGGGTGGGCAGGAATGTGGGGCTGAGGTTCCATTCAGATCATCCATGATCTTATTGAATAGCAGAGCAGGCTCGAAGGGCTGAGTGGCTTATTTATGTTCCTAGTTCATATGCTCGTATGTAGGCATCACTGGTAATGCCAGCATTTGTTGCCTATTCCTAATTACCCTTGAACTGAGTGGCTTGCTCAACCATTTCAGAGGCCATTTAAGAGTCAGCTGCATTGTTGTGGTTCTGCAGTCACATGTAGGCCAGATCAGGTAAGGGTGGCAGATTTCCTTCCCTAAAGAACATTAGTGAACCAGGTGGGTTTTTACGGCAATCGATGATAGTTTCTTGGTCACCAATACTGATACTAGCTTTAAATTCCAGATTTTATTAACTGAATTTAAATTCCACCAGCTGCCATGATAAATTTGGTTTCGTCCTTGTAATTTCACAAAGGGACTTTTGGGGAAGGTACTTTGTCAGACTGAGAGGGGATAATTTGCAAGGCAAGTAATGGCTCTCAGTTCTTCCACAATTTCTACTGCCTTGTTTGTAAGGTGGCAGAAGCAGACTTAGCCCTCATGCACAGTATTGCATAACACTGGGGTCTGAAGGAACACTAAAAGATATCAGGAAAAAAAGAATGAAACAGGCTAAACCTTTAATGTTCTGGATTCTGTGCCCATTGGCGAAGTAACGCCACTCACCATTCACCTCACTGACAGATGCCTCCAAAATCTTCTTGGGCCACAGAGTGGAGATTTACTCTAATCTGGCATCTGATCCTGCGCAGTCCTCTCAACTGGGCATCTGTGAACAGAGAATGAAACAACATGTCTCTTAAACCATTCAAGTTGAAAAATCTTTACTGACACTCATAGCATTTGAACCATGAAAGTATAAAGCAGGAAATATAAGTTAGGTTTGAATGATGTACAGAAAGCAAAATAAAGGCTGTGAAACACACAATGGGATTAAGGGAGGGAAACAGAATGAGTAAAAAAAATTAAATCTCCCAACACAAATTTTCTTCTGAGGGATTGAGACTTCATATATGTAAAATAAATTTTTCAGGGCCAGAGAAGCTGTTCAGTAATTATTACTTGTGCTGTTGAAAACTCACTCACTCCTGAATTCACCAGCGCTAACCTTTTCAGCTATAACTAGTGGGTAATCACAGTAAATTCATGCCATTACATTCATTTCAATGCCAAGTCTACTGGTGAGGCCTCTTACAGCCCACCTTCTGGAGGAGCAGGGTATCTCCGACGGCAGCTTTGATATTTGCGTGGTAATTGCACATGTATGGATGCCAGAACATGCTGCCTGGTCTACCCTGTTTTAACACACGTGCTGTTAGCTTCACTTAGCATTAAATTGAGACCAACATGTTTAACATTGCTGGAAGCAATAAATGTAAGTTTTGTAAAGCCTGAAAATGCTTCCCAGAGCTACACCCTTGTATATCAGAATATGAAAATAATTTAACCTGTAATTTTCCATTTTCTGTACTCTGTAATTTCGTCTCAGCAACATTTTTGATGTATTGTTTTGTTTATTCATAAATGCAGTCACTCACTTTGCTGTTACATGAACCACTTGTAGAAACTAGCAGGGTTGAGAGAAATTGTGTGTATATTGCAAAGTACGAGATGACTGTAGGATGAATTTCAGAGGTGTGGAAAGTCCTGAGTTGACTTGGACTTATGTTTACACAAGTACCCCCCATTTATTGGCAAAACAGATTAAGTATTTGAACATTGTACCAGCGCGATACAACATAGGTTGTTGTTTTGTTCAAATATGTTCTAACCAGAAACTGTTCAGTGTATTCTGTGCATTGCTGCTACTGTATAATCAATGAAAAATAATATTCAGAGGAAGTAATTCATAAAAGACGCATCATGGATCTCAGCTTGTAACCAGATGTAACAGATACAGCCTAGGTAATATAACCACAGATGTTATTTCAGGTACTGAGCTAATTCTGTAACTTGATTAGTTTGTGCTGATTCAGCTGGCACAAAATGGACAGCTGACAGATAAACTAAAAAGAACGATGAGGGAATATGCTGGAACAAGCGTTTACCTAAAACCAGAATCATTCTTGGCAAGCTGGCCCTAACTTAAATACAGAGAGTTTTCTTTTGCCATTGTCTTGCAAACTTACTGAATTTCCCTTTTTTGGGGCAAAGAGGGAGAGAGACCTTTTGGAATGAAGAGGCAAACAATGAGCAGGTACCTCTTGGAAGGCATGGAAAACGAAAGTATGACAAGATCCTTTTTGAAATGAGGTGAAAACGTTTTGAGTGCAAGGATGGAGTTCTTCCAAAGAAGAGGCATGACACTGTTGTGAAGGTTTCTTACTTGCTAGGATTGATTGCTATTGGAACCTGACAGATCCATATTGTAAAACGATGCATTTTCTGACTCCCACTAAGCAACATCATAAGAGATCAACTGGTTAAATCTGAAATTAGAATCTGGCTGACCCCAGCCTGTGGATACTTAACATCAGTCAGATTTTGTGGCTTTGACGGAACACAAACTGTATATATAAGACAGAATGCCAGCCTTATGAGATCTGGCACAGGAAATCCCTAATATATGAAAAAAAACAGTTTATAGGTCATTCAAACCAAATTAAATAAATGCCACTTCTGAGCCAGGTAATTAGCATTGGATGTCTCCAGCGAGATCAATGGCCCACGCTTTCATTCAATAGCGAGCTCCCTCACCTGATATACTAAGCTGAAGGACAATGCAAAGGAAAATTTGATGGGACCTTGATCAATGAATTTGGCCAATGAGGTGTTTCGTTTTGTTTTTCTGTCGTGTTGACTGTTCTCTACCTCCCCTCTTCCCAGAACTACTTTTGCCTTAAAATTACTCGGATCCTTTGTTCTACAACATTTTTCACCTGTTTCATGCTTGAAAGGAAGAAGCTTTGATTTAAATGAGGTAAGCTGGACCGTGGAAGATAGAAACCTAGCACCCAGGCATTGCCTTTGCACCAGTCCTATTGACCAGGGAAATTACTTTGAATTGTTGAGTATGAGGGCACCTTGATTAGCTGACTACAAAACGAATACAGATAGAAGTAAAGATTCAATCGCGCTCCCTCAATCTTAATCACTGGATTTAATTCAAGCAGATCTCTCTCAGCCTGATTTTAATTATCTTACTTGTGACAATACTCTTTGAATTTATAACCATCTCTGAAGTCCATAAAAGTGGCACATTCTGTTGGGAGCCTATTTAGCTGCCTCAAATGAGCTTTAATATTTGAAATGTATTTTTTTTAGTCTGGCACGGATGTCTTGGATTGTTTCCTGGCCTTATTGTCATCACTACTGCAATTTTATTTTGGGGGCCGGGGAGCGGTGATAGTATCGTGGTAACTATCAACAATTACAATAATAAACTTTTACACTTAACTCATTTTAGGCTTTGTACAGGTTAATGTACAGCGAGGATCTATTAATTTATTGATTTTGTGAATACATTGACATAAAATTTCAAGAGAATAGATCAGCATTAAATCATCCAGACTGTAGCCTATCCAGTCCTGACATCTTTTTAAAAGGAAAGTCTCTGTACAGTGGCTGAAAACCCAATCCTCCTCACACTTGGCACCTCTATAGGGCACAGAAGATGTATGAGTCACATTAAAATGATATAGCCACTGAAAGTGGCATAAAGGATGTTTGATTTTTTTTCCCCCCAACCATTCTCAAAGGCAGAAACTTCTTAAATTATGACCAGAAAAGCTCTCCATAATGGCATTTTTGGAATTATAAATGATTTCCTTTCTTCCTGTTTCTTGTTTCTTTCAGCTTTAGTTGCAACAACTGCATCTGCTGGGTTTGCGATGGCACCTGTACCCTTTGACCTGAGCTGTTTCCTCCTTGCCACTATTGGAACAGGCCTTGCTTCCTGCGCTGCCAACTCCATTAACCAGGTGAGTTGTTCATTTTAACACAAACCAGGCCAAAGGCTGAGCGCATTTGCACAGGATGTGAGTTTCACCACCTTTCCTGAGTAGGAAACATTTTACTAGTGCCTGGTAAAAACACTTGCAAATGGGCAATCTCCACTAGCAAAGTAAAATCTTCATTGCTTCATCAGTTGGAATAAAGATAATCTTATAACCATGCTGTTGATATGAAAGTGGCAGCAAAGAAAACAATTATAAAAAAGCTTTGAAATTCTGCCAAAAGTTAAATAAATAAATGTATACGTATATCAAATTGTGTAATCAACTACAAGGGTTTAATTTTTATTTTTAAGTTGATTAACAGACATTATACGCCAGGTCTTTTTAAATAGAGAACAGATTGTGCCTGGGATGCTGTTCCCTCATTAGGAATCTGCTCACGTTTATGAATTTCACAGTATAACAATTTGTGCACTCTGAAGCAGTGGTTTATCTTTGTTCATAACTGGTACCTTTCTGTCTGCTGAAGGCTTGTAGCCTTGAGCAATGGGGCCAAATTATATCAATACATATTGTAATATATGTTTTCAATTCGCAGATAATGTTTAAGAAGAACATTGGCATGAAAGAAGAACTTATGTTTATATAACATCTTCTATGTTCTTCATTTGCTCTAAGATGTTTCAGCGCTGATGAGTTACTTTTGAAGTCAGTCACTGCTCCATAGCCCAATGCGACAGACAGTTTATGCCCTGCAAAGCCCTACCAAGAGCAAGTAAGATAAATAGCTAGTTAGTTTAGTTTAGCACTAAATACCTAAGAACATAAGAATTATGATGAGGAGTAGATCATACGGCCCCTCGAGCCTGCTCCATTATACTACCATGGCTGACCTTCTGCCTTAACTCCACTTTCCCACCTGCTCCCCATATCCCTTGATTCCTTGAGCGATCAAAAATCTAGATGAAAACATCAAATTCCCTGATCACCTTTGAATAATGCCATGAAATGTTTTGCATCCAACTAAATGGCTGGATGGGACCCCTGTAAAACAATTCATTTGAAAGATGACATACAAACAATGCAGCACTCCCTCATGATTGTACTGAAGCCAACCTAGATTTTTTGCTCAAATCCTAGAGTAGGACTTGAATGACGGCATAATGATGCTAGCCGAATCCAGCTTTCTGTTCCAAGTTTTGGATTTGCTATGGATAACTTGGATTCAGTGGCAGTCGCTACAGTAAGGGCTGACTCACATTGTTTTGTATCTACTTGCATAAGAGTAATTTGGGGAGTGACAATTATACCACTTTGTGACCTGAACTGAACATATTCATGCCCTGAGCCTGTACACTTCTTTAATCTCTCTGTGCAAACTTGGTGACACCAGGCTTAATACAAGTCAGTAAGTTGCTTTATTTCACAGGTGATTACACAGAGCAGCAGTTCTAATCAAACACACTTAATTCAATCTCTGATACTTATTATGTAAAAATACAAAAATATCTCACTTCTGCGCATTAGTGTGTCAATTTAATTGACTCAACAAGATGAGTTCTAACTATCCTTCAGCATTTCTAACTTTTTAGTCTTTGTAATAGCCATCAAACTTCCTCCTTTTAAAAAGGACCTGGAGGACTGCCTGAGACTGTCGCTGTGTTTTTATCTCCCGCTCTTTGCAGCTAGGAGGGAAGGTCTGCCAGACTCCCCGCTAAATATCTGGGACCATTAAGTTTGCCATTTATTTGCTCATGTAACTATTTGTTTTGCAGGCGTCACCTTGCACCGGTACTGTGTGTAGAGGTCTGCATTTTTGCTTTCCCAGATGCTAGGTGACAAGTTAAAGATTTCCTGCTTACAGTAGAATTCACCATATGACAGCTTTAGTAAGAGTTAAAATTCTATAAATTAATTGAAATCTGAAAACATTTCATGGATGTGCTAGTTCTAGACCAATATAGAAGTTGAATGAACTGCATTTAACTGAATGTAATGTTCTGCAGCGTAAATGGGAGTTACTTTTGTAGACTTCATAAACATTTCCATTTTAGTACTTAGCTTTGGGTCAAAACCTGCAGCTGGGTGTGTTACACCTTCTTGCCATAAATGTGTTGCATGTGAAGAAAGGTAGAACTTTTTTTTTCATGAATGGTAGCATCCCTTTATTTCCTTTGCCATAGGAACTACTCTGACAGATATGCAGTTGACTTGTTCAGTGTTATTTTTTCAGCTGTTGGAAAAACAATGGTCACCAGCAGGACTGCAAAGCTACAAATATAGATTTATGTTTTTCAAGGCATGAGGAATCGTTTTGACAGACTTTACTCAATCTGAACATGTGCTAGAGAGCAACATTCCACAGTAGTGGCGTATAAATACCTGATCGGCCTCTGTGAAGTCTGCTTGGTTTTAGTGAGGCAGGTTGCCTTGAGCAGTGATGCTTCCTTTCATCTCTTGGTTGATGAAGTAATTGTGATAGCAACATGTCAAAATATTCCTTGGTGGTTTCATGATGTTGTTTTAGAACTACATATGAAGATATTACCGCCATTTACAATTTGAGTTGGTGCAGTGCATGCCTTTAATTAGTAATAGATGAAGCTTTTTGATAAATCACAGAACACTTCAAACCAGGGAATAAACTTGTGAAGGCCAGTAAACCACTTAAATCAGAGTTAACTTTATTGCAAACCTAGTAAGAGTTAATACTATCAATTGTTGCTAAATTATCAGACTGCTTCTCCAACATACAATACTGAATAAGCAGAAGCTTCCTCCAATTAAGCATTGGGAAGATCAAAGCTTTCGTCTTTGGTTTCTGCTAGAAACTCTGTTCCCTCGCTACCGACGTCATCCCTGTCAACCATCCGTAGTTGAACCAGACCATTTGCAACCTTGGAGTCATATTTCACCCCGAGATGAAATGCTGGCCACACATCTGTATCATCATTATAACTGTCTGTTACCACCTCCGCTCGACTACCCTGCCTCAGATCATCTGTTGCTGAAGGCCTCATCCGTGCCTTTGTTACCTCTAGACTTGACTATTCCAATGCATTTGTGGCTTGCTTTCCACAATCTACCCGCCGTGATCTTAACATTATCTAAAGCCTTGCTGTCTATCATAACACACATCAGGTTCTGCTCACCCATCACCCCTGTGTTTGCTAACCTATATTGGCTGCTGGTTAAGTCATTCCTCAATTTTAAAACCCTCATCTTTGTTTTCAAATCTCTGCATGGTTTTGCCCTTCTGTATTTCCGTAATCTTTGCCAGTCTCACAACCGTCCGAGATATCTGCACTCATTTAATTCTGGACTCTTGAGCATCCCTGATTTTAATTGCTCTGCCATTGATGGCCATGCCTTCAGCTCTCTAGGCCCTAAGCTCTGGAATCCCCTCCATAAGCCTCTCTACCTCTCTTCTCTCCTTTAAGAAGCTTCTTAAAACCTACCTCTTAGACCAAGCTTTAGCCATCTGCCCTTATGTCGCCTTACATGGCTTAATGTCAAATCTTGCTTTATTATGCTTCTGTGAAGCACCTTCAGACATTTAATTTACAATAAAGGCATGAGGGTTAGAGCATTTAAGTTGACCAGCGAAGCCTCAAAATCCCTCCAAAAATGACTTATGTGGTAAGTATAAAAGTGAACTGCAGGCATGGTTGTGGGTGGTTGCCATTTTGAAATGTCATCAGTATCTGATGCAAAGAGTGGGCATGTCTTAAACTCCCAAGCACCTTCGTACCGCCTGCTTGATCTCTTTCACCTAGTTACAAGGTAAGTAAAACGTGCATTTGTGGGGTGATAAATCAAGGCTGACTACTAATGCCGAGTAGTGTAATATGTGTCGTGGCTGAAAGGGGGGGAGTCGACTTATATGCCGAGTATATGCAAAAACATGATTCTTGGGGCCAGAAAAATTGGATCATCTTATATACGATGATTTATGGTATATAACTATAAGTTATTGTAAAACAAGGATTTAAAGTATACGATAAATCACTGAATTTTAGACCACCATTTAATTCCACTGCTCAACTAACAATCATGAACTCCTTAATTTTTTTTTGTCTATAATGCCGGTCAATCCATTTGATTAAATTTACGGGTTGGTTATCCTGTTGGTGTTACTCAAAGCAATAAGTAAAACTGCCACCGTTGTGAGTAGAAACAAATCTTTTTTCCCCTCTGATTCTACAGAAAAAACTGTCACGAGTAAAATGATGGCGGGGGAGCGTGTATATTTTTTCTCAATTCAATTGGCTAAATTCCAAGAATTCACTAAGTTTATTTGACAGAGTCACAGCAGACAGTTTACTTCAGATTGAATGTATAAATAATAAGATAGTCCCTCAATGACCCAATTTAGCACAATTGCTGCAAGCACATCACCCATAATTTTTACTTAGTTGGAATTAGTGTATGAATAGCACAAGATTAAAGTTTGAGCCTCATAATAAATATTGCTTAATATAGCCATGGATTTTTTTTAAGTAAGGCAGGTGAGTTTGAATTGATACAAGTAGTTCGCATTAGTGACTGATTCTCTGGCTGAATCATAATTTTAAGATTACATGGATGCGTGTGCGATTGATCTGAGCAGCTGTATGTAAAAGTGATGGATCTCTTGCCAAGGTCTGGGTTCACAAATAATCATCACACTGGGAACAAAAGCATTCCAGAGTGATCAAAATGAGAAAAATTGTTAAGGAATAGAACGAAGGAAAGACTATCATTTAAGCCATCTTTTTCAGGTTTGTCTGTGAGTTATACTTAAAAGTACAATTGTTGTCTTTGACTTGTCAAGCTAGCTTTCATGGACTAATCCAGCAGCACTCTGAAACCCTGTTATTTTCTTTAAATTTAGCCTCATACTGTTTAAATTGTTCTTAGCTTTTAAAATGGATGCATTGTCGCTTGATAGTGTCACAACATTCATTCTTCCCATTTCATTTGCACCATGGCTCAGTGACAGCATTCTCATTTCTGAATCAAGATCATGGGATCAAATATGACCACAAGAAATAGGAGCAGGAGTGGGCCATTCAGCCCATCGAGCCTGCTCTGCCACTCTGTATGGCTGATCTGATTGTGGTCTTAACTGCACTTTCTTGCCAGCCCGCCATAGCGCTTGAATCCTTTGTCAATCAAAAATCTGTTCAACTCAGCCTTGAATATATTCAACATCCCAGCCTCCACTGCTCTCTTTGGAAGAGAATTCCAAAGACTAATGACCCTCTGAGAGAAGAAATTCTTCCTCATCTCCATCTTAAACGAGGAAACCATTTATTTTTTAAACTGTGCCCCCAAGTTCTAGATTTGCCATGAGAGGAAACATCCTCTCAGCATTTGCCCTGTCAATCCAGCTCAGAATCTCTTATGTTTCAAAAGATCACCTCTCATTCTTCTAAACACAAATGAGTATAGGCCCAACCGGCTCAACCTTTCCTCATAAGACAAACCTTTTCATCCCAGGAATCAGTCCAGTGAACCTTCTCTGAACTGCTTCCAATGAAAGTATATCCCTTCTTGAGTAAGGTGATCAAAACTCTGCACACTACTCCAGGTGAAGCCTCACCAATGCCCTGTATAGTTGTGGCAAGCCTTCTCTACTTTTGTACTCAATCTCCTTTGCAGTAAAGGCCAACATTCCATTTGCATTCCTCATTATTTGTTGTACATGCGTGCTAACATTTTGTGTCTCCTGTACGATCGAGATCCCTCTGCACTGCAGCGTTCTGCGTTGTCTCTCCATTTAAATAATATTCTGCCTTTCTATTCTTCATGCCAAAATGGACGACCTTACATTTTCCCACATTATACTCCCATCCGTCAAAGTTTTGCCCAGTTGCTTAACCTATCTATATCCCTTTGCAGAATCTGTATCCTTCTCACGAATTGTTTTCCTACCTATCTTTGTATCATCAGCAAATCTGACCACGGTACAGTCAGTCCCTTCATCCAAGTCATTCGCGTAGATTGTAAATAGCTGAGACCCCAACACTGATCCCTGTGGTATTCCACTCGTTATGGTTTGCCAACCTAAAAATGACTCTGTTTCCTGTTAGCCAGTCCTCTACCCATGCTATTGGATCACCTCCAACACCAAGAGCTGTTTACTTATGCAGTAACCTTTTATGTGGCACTTTATCAAATGCCTTTTGGAAATCCATGTTAACTATCTACTGGGCCCCCTTCATCCATCCTGCTTGTTACATCCTGAACTCTTAATAAATTTGCCAAACACGATTTCGCTTTCACAAAACTGTTGACTCTGCCTGATTTTATTATGATTTTCTATATGTCCTACTTCTACCTCCTTAATAGATTCTAGCATTTTGCCAATAACAGATGTTAGATGAACTGGCCTATAGTTTCCTGTTTTCTGCCTCATCCTTTCTTGAACATAAGTGTTCCATTTGCAGCTTTCCAATCAGCTGGGACCTTTCCAGAAACTAATGAATTTTGGAATATTGCAACGAATGTATCTGCTATATTTGTAGTCACTTCCTTTGAGACCTACCTTGCAGGATATCAGCTCCTGGGGATTTGGCCCCATTAGTTTTCTAGTATTTTTCCCCTAGTGATCATAGTTTTAAGTTCCTTTCTCCTTTTGCCTTCCTAATATTCTTGGGATGCCTTTTGTATCTTCTGCTGTGAAGACAGATATAAAATGCTTGTTCAAAGTCTCTGCCATTTTCCTGTGTCCCACTATTAATTCCTCAGTGTCCTCTCTCATGGACCAATGTTCACATTCACTACCCTTTCCTTTTTATATGCTTGTAGAAGCTTTTACAGTATGTTTTTATTTTTCTTGCTCATTTGATACTTTAGCTGGCTTTGTTTTCATTAACAACAGGATGTGAGTTTAATAAATTTATAATTATAATCTTTTTTCAATTTGATACCATCCTTAACTTCCTTAGTTAGCCATGGATGGGGCATCCTTCTTGTTGAGTCTTTCTACAAGCCCCCATTTGTTGATTTATTACATTTTGATCATCCAAATCAAGATAATTTCTCACTACCGTACTGATCTCATCCTTGATTAACAGAGCTACCTCACCTCCTTTTCTCCCTGTCTCTCCAAAATGTCAAATACACTTGAATATTCAGGTCCCAACTGTGGTCACTTTACAACCAGGTCTCTGTAATGGCTAGCATGTCATACTCATTTATTTCTATTTGTGCAATCAATTCATCCATTTTGTTGCAAATGCTGGGTGCAGAATTTAAAAGCCTTCAATTCTGTCTTTTTTATCAATTTTCCCCACTCTGACCGTATTTGCTGGTGCATTCTTATGTTTGTACATGCTGCCTCTTCCTGTCACACTCTAGTTATCATTACCTGAAGTGCCACTTTGCACTTTTGGCTTGTCCTTTCTCTTTAATTTTCCAAATCTCACCTCACCTGAGCCTTGCCCTTACTGTTTAGTTTAAACCCTCTCGATAGCCCTAGTTAAATGATTCACTAGTAACTAGTCCCAGCATGAAGGTCGACTCAGTGGTACAGCTCCCTCTTTCCCTAGTACTGGTGCAGGTGCCCCATGAATTGAAACCCATTTCTCCCACATCAGTCTTTGAACCACACATTCAATTCTCTGATCAAGCCTGTCTTTAGACATAAGTGCAGCACTGAGGGAGCACTACATTTTTGAAGTTAGTATCTTGAGATTGATTGCTATGTTTTATATATATATATATATATATATATATATATATGTCATATATATATCAATGTTGTCTTTATTGGGGAGGAGGAGACTGGTAAGACCGGTCCCATACAACTTGTTTGTCTATCCCATAATAACAAGGATAATTTTGTAACCAACTCTTTCCACAATGTTGACAGAAGAACAGTGGTTGTAAGAGGCACTAAATGAGCAAGAAAAATTATACAGCACAAACTGTCTCTTAACCCAAGTTGCTGTTGCACATGTTTCTGATATTTAGATTAAAGGTTTTTAGCCACTGCACTTACTATCTTATTGTGATCCACCAGGAACTTCCCACATGTTCTGGAATGTCTACATATGAACTTGTAAAATGGGAGGGTCTTAAAATAACGAGGAGACAACAGACATGTTCCTGATTCCTGTGTTTCTAAGTTTGCATTTCTGGTCACTTATGCACTGCATCAGCTATTCCATCATGCAACCATTCTGTTACCTATTAATACAGTGTATCCTGGACGCTCTGGTTTATTACTGCAAACTGCAGATTTTTCTTTTTGACCTATCAATGTATTGGAAAATCTGTCTTTCAACGGCTATGAACTATCTCCTTCAGTAGAATATTACTGTTAAACTATTTTTAACGTGCTAATATTATGTTTTGATTTCTCTTGACTTTCTTTCTTATGCTCTCTTAAATTACCTTTGAAAAATTGTTATCACTACCAGTATCCTATTTTAAAATCATGCTGTTGTACTACTTTACAGCACTGACTATCCTTCAAAAGGAACTTCATTGGCTATAAAGTGCTTTGGGACATCCAGAGGTTATGAAAGCCGTTATTGCAAGTTCTTTCTCATTGCCGTGCTGAGTAACAAAGATCGCTGTTTATTAAATAATCAGGGCAGCAGTATTACTTGGTTTTAATATATGAAAATGCTTCTCTGAAATTCTCTGCTTCTCCACTTTGTTTTGAAGACTCTCCTTAATACCAAACTTTTGATGAAACTTTTCATCACTTAGATCATCATCTCCCACATGCCAGTGAAGCGTCTTGTGATGTTTCTGTGTTAAGGTGCTGTATAAATAGAAGTTTTTTTAAAGCTCTTTTATATTGGTGCTGCTATATTTTTGATTCAGACAGGTTTTGAACATCTGGATTTCAGGAGACTGGTGTCAACAAGCCAGCTCCCAACATTTACTTTAACCTCTCATCCCAGCACCAGACACATATAACGATGAAAGACAGGTCCACAAGTCTGCTGTCAGAGTAAGGGAGCCAACTTGTGACCTGTACCTCCTGAATTCTGAACTTGAAAAGCAGCTTGTAAAAAGATAAAAGCAAATGAATACCTTGCAAGTACTAGTACTATTTTCAAGCAACAACTTAAAAGAAAAATTGCTCATTTGCATTTTTGACATACACTACAGCATCGTTGTTGTTTTTTGTTTACTTTATAAAATGTTTAATTCTGGTAACCGGCCATTGATTTGTAATCAGTGGATCTTGTTGTCAGACATTATGGTGTGTTCTATTCCAGAAAGCCTGTTGGTGAAGGAATATGCTGGAGCCAATCTTTTTTCAGTCCTACTTTTTTTTTTACAAAGTGAAACATTACAAGTATGAAACTCCTAACTGAACCACCCTTCCCCCTGCCATTATCAGTAAGTACCCCTTTATACTCTTTCGAGTTATCAACAGTCACAGATTGCAGCTCTTTGAGTACAATCACAGTTCTTGGTTTTCTGGGAGTGGGACATGAACCCACAACCCTCTGATTCAAAGGCGAGGGTGCTATGAACTGAGCCACAGCTGACACCTCAGTACCCCTTTATACTCTTTCGAGTTATCAACAGTCACAGATTGCAACTCTTTTGAGCACAATCACAGTTCTTGGTTTCCGGGAGTGGGACATGAACCCACAACCCTCTGATTCAAAGGCGAGGGTGCTATGAACTGAGCCACAGCTGACACCTCAGTATCCCTTTATATGTGCTCAAGTGAAAACTCAATTAATGCCCTTCACCTACATCTAATTAAATACAATTGAAAAACAATTAGCGCGGCGTGTCCTTGAGATAGAGCAGAGGGGAACCCTATACGTATTAAAAGGTTTTCATGAGAGATTTATTTCTGAGCTTCCACTCCAGAAAGTGCAGTATGTATTTTGGAAATACACATTAAGTGAAGCGTACCTGTGTACATTTCTGAAGACCCAGGGCAGGATTTTTAGCCCGCAAGGAGGCTGGCCGGCATGCCAGTTTGACAGTACCACCCCGCCCCCTAGTCATTTTCCTGGATATGGTATGGGGGTTGGCAAGGTTACCCACCCACAATTGTCAGGTAACCAATTGAACTAGTTTAAGGCCTATTAAGACATTGGGGACTAGACCAGCTGCCTGAATGCTGCCTCTGGGTGGCAGATTGTTGGGCCAATGCTCCGGACAGACTTTTAGGCCTTCCTAATTGGCCAGTTCGGGGAATATCACTACCAGGTGGTTGTTTCCCCCACAGTGTGGGTTTTGACCCCCGTTTGACCCTGATGTTGGGCTCAACTTTAAAGGGCAAAATCCTGCCTCTAGTTTAATAGCAATGTGCAAAGTGCTGTCTCTTAGGTTTTGCTCTACAAATAAATATGACTTGAAACCATTCATGCAGATAGCTATTGTAAGCTTCTAGACTTTGGGTTGTGGGGGCGGGGGGAGCAAATCATAAAAATGATCAGAGGCAAAAGGTTTGCATTGGAAAATCAAGGTCAGAGATGGTCATTGCGTTGTTCAAATCCATCAGGTAGTTTAGTCCTTCACAGCTGAATATGGTCATTTAGTGGCTATGTTCATGCTGTGCTGCACGAACGGAGAGTGCTTATTAACCAGCAATATCACTGGCATATTTGAGAGTGGAGGCTAAGCAGCACTAATTGTTTTAGCAACAATACATAAGTGCAGTAAATTTCAAAAGGCTTTCTATTTTTTTTTAAAGATATGAAACGTCCTAGGCTGATGTGGTCTATTGAAAACCTTTGCCTCCTTTTGTGCTTGAGTAAATCTTACTATTGAGTCAAATATCAAGGCTTGTAGAAGTAGCTGGCATTACATTTAAAAGATCACTTCAACTGCGCTTAGCAGGAGCTCATTGCGGAAGAACAATTTTAAGTATTTTAATTGTTGCATTTATATGGGATTATTAGCTAAATGTAGTCAGATAATGGACTCCAGTACCAGAAACTGAAGCATCAGGTGTTGGTGTCAGATATTTATAGTGGAAATGATTTCTAGTTTGTTATAGAGTAATACAAGGCGATATATGTGTTTTATATTAGAAAAGGAAGTCTGGCTTGTTGGTCGTGCAACAGTACACTTTTTATAAAAGAATAAATAGCACTTATTGTGTTGGTTGGCACGAGCTGTGTTCTAGTATTAACCATGTTTAGTGTCTTGGCTTCAGCTGTTGGCTTCACATCAGTAAGGATCCAGGTTTGAGGTAATTTGTTTATTTGGCCAAAAGTTAAATTGTAAAAAAAAAGTTATTTATTTGTGACAATGACAGTTGGCAACAATCTGAAGCCTTTGATTATGACACGATAATCGCTTTTACCTACTGTATAAACATTAGCAAGGGATGTACTGATTAAAAGTAGACCATTTAGAAAGTGTATTCTTGGCATCTTTGAGTGCTCTGGGATTTAAAGTCCATGGAACTTTCAAGTTGTGGGCTTACCTAGTTCTGTATTTGAGCTGATGTTTTGCAGTGTTTTAAAGTGTAGTTTACATTCTTGTTTGTTCAGTCCTACTCATAATGAGCTAATCTATGTCCAAATGGAGGTTCAACCATCTGGGCTTTTGTCCCATGCCACCTATGTGTAAGGACTCTGTAAAACTTTGATGGACCTATTTTACTGTAATAGCTATTCCCCGTTTACATTCTAATGACATGTTTTCGTTTCTCAGCGGGTTTAAAGTAAGAGCTTTCTCAGATAACAATGCCCATCCAACCTCAATTTTGAATTTAGTGCAGATACGGCGCATTTATCAAGAATCACTTTGGTCACTCATGATTGCGCATGTGTCCAGAACCGTGCCAATATTCAGTGTGCACACTGCTTCTTAGTTATCTTGCGGTACCCAACCCATGAAGGCAGTAAGGACTCAGTAACTGGGAGCAGCATTGTTGATGGTGAGTAGAATCCAAGCTATAAAAGGAGGTGCACTTCCATTTCACAGGCAGTGCAGTCTGCTCCCACTTTCCCACCCACACCCCCAAACCTTCATGTATTCTTTGCTATGCAAAAGGGTTTAGCCAAGCTGTGCATGAATTAAACCGAATGAATAATTCTGACCGATAAGTTTACCAGCCTGACAGTGTTGGTCCAGAACATACGAAATAGGAACAGAAGTAGGCCATTCGGCTCCCCGGGCCTGCTCCCTCATTCAATAAGATCATGGCTGATCTGTTTGTGTTTCAAATTTCACATTCCTATCTCACCCCAATAACCTTTGATTCCCTCACCTAACAAGAATCTACCCACCTTCGCCTTAAAAATATTCAGTGACCCCCCACCTCCATTGCCTCCTGAGGCAGAGTGTTCCAAAGTCGCACAATCCTCAGAGAAAAAAATTCTCCTCATCTCTGCCCCCCTAGTACCCCCTAGTGAACCCGCCTGCAAGAGGAAACATCCTTTCCAAAGCCACCTTGTTGAGACCATTCAGGATCTTATGGACTTCAATCAAGTCACTCCTCATTCTTCCAACCTCCAGAGGAAACAAGCCCAGTCTCTCCGACCTTTCCTGAAAGGACAACCCACTCACCCCAGGTATCAATCTAGTAAACCTCTTCTGAACTGCCTCCACTGCATTTACATCTTTCCTTAAATAAGGAGACCAAAACTGCACACAGTATTTAAGATGTGGCCTCACCAATGCCCTGTATAATTTAAGCATAAGAACCTGTAGTATATATGAGAAATTGCACAGTTTCCCTCTTATTGAGTTCAACCTGCGCTGCCCTTGCCTGCATGAGAAAATAAATTCTACTTTGGAACAAGGCAGATTCTCTTTCCCTTTCATGATACTATTCTTGTCAAAATACAAGTAGGTGTATGCTATACATTCTGACATTAGAATGCACATTCTGTAATTTAGCTTCTCCTGAGCTCTTTGTAGTTGATGCACTGACTGACCCAGTCACTATCATGCGCGTGAGATATGTATTATTATTACATAAAAGTCAAATACATTAAATTAACACACAAAATATGTTTTTAATCTAAAAATTACAGATCTGGAATGTAATGCACCCTTATTACATGGTTTCTTATGGGAAAGTGATTCTCTTTTAGTATGTTCTCCTTTAACATTCGGTTTTTCATGAATAAGTTAAATGCGCCGTACAAGGGATAAGCTGTAGTTTAGAGGAGCACAAAAGCATTCAATCTAGCATTATTCTATCATCAGTTCACAGATTTCAGCATTTTTCAGTTAAATTACATTTAAACATTATTTGATCATTAATCAGTTAATATATTTTCAAATAAATAGAAATTGAACATGCTGAATGTTTTGCACCTCATTGTGATGACTCTTGCTAATAAAAGGAAGGCAGCACAAAATTATTCAGTTCAACCAATGATTCTCTTTTCAGCTCTCATTACTTAACCTGTTATGTTTAAAGTCGAAGTTACATGGATCTTTCTGTATTTTTTTTTCCTTGCTTATTGTATCCCAAGAAGAAAATAAAACACAATATTTACAAGATGCTGCATTTTCCTGTAGTATGCACTTACAGGTAACCGGGTTAAATATCCACAAACCCAGCCATATAATTCAAGTATCTTCAGGTCTGATGTCACTGCTATAAACATCCCCAAACGGCAAACAGAAAACAAATATATCAAATAAATAATGTTAACAGATCGAGGGATACAGAATGATCTCAAGATTCAGATAATGCACAGGCATTTCTACAGCACCTGTTGCGTCCTCAGGATACAGCCAATGAAGCGCTTTCAAAATGTAGTCATTGATGTAATGCAGCAACCAATTTGCACACTTCAAGGCCTCATAAACATGAATGATGTAAATGACTGGTTTATCGGTTTGGATGGTATAAGCTGAGGATAAATTTTATCCCAGACACCTAAGATTAAACTAACTCGCTAAATCAGTACGTCATGACCTTGCTACCTTTCGGTCTGTCTGCAGTCCTTCATCCGTCCTCATTCCAAGGGTTGGCTGCACTATGAACAATCTTGCTCCACTGATTTCTACGCTGCTTTCATGCCTGTCCCATAGACAGGCCAGTCCACGTTCTGATCTTATCCATCCATGCCGTCTTGGGACACCCTTGTGCACGTTTTCCAGGTGTCTACGGTTCATCACCTCTTTTCCAAACACTCCCCTCCTGTTCGCATCACGTGTCCAAAATATGTGAGCTTCCTTCAGGTCAGCGCCTCAGACAAGTTCCTCTTAACACTGGCTTTCTCAAGCAGCCATTCATTTGCCTGCCTGGCCGGCCATGAAGCACGTCTGAGGCCCTTCATGTCAAATGTTCTTATTCGAACCTCGTTGCTCTTCTTGATGGTCCAGCTTTCACAGCCGTACGTTGCCACCAGCCACACAAGGGCTTTCAGAGGACAAATTTCTGTTGTAATCGAGATGCTGTGTGTGTACCTTTACAAGGATGACAGTGAGTCAGAATTTAAAGACCAAGATGAACATGAGCCTCCTCCACTTCGAGGTGAGGCTCAACAAGCCATTCATCAGATGGCCAGCAGTAAGGCCGCAGGCACTGGCAGAATTACTTAAGATAGGAGGATAATTGGTAGTGGACAGGATGTATAGAATATTGGTGGCACTGTGGGAGACTGGTGATTGGAGGATTGGACTGATTCCACCTTTATGCCTCTTCTAAAGAACGGTGACCTGAAACAATGCACAAATTATAGAATAATTACTAAAAAAAAATCTTGCTCCGGATCATCTTGGAATGGATCTGGAAAAAGACAATGAGATTGCCAATGAGCAAGCTGGATTTCAATACGGAAGAGGAACTGGAGATCAAGTCACTGATCTTAGAATCATATTGCGCAAAGTCCAAGAACATCATCCAATATACATCAGCTTCATTGATTTTGAGATGGCATTCGATTCGGTATCACACGAGAAACTCTGGGTTGACAATGTTAGACATGGGATATCCACCGTATTTAATCAACCTGCTAGCCAAGCTATATCGTAAGCAACAAGCTAGCTAAGATCAGAGTTGCCAGCACCATCACAGAATGGTTCAGAGCCGGAAAGGATGTTAGACAGGGGTATGTCCTCTCACCATATTTATTCAACATCCTAGCAGAAATGGCTATGAGAGAGGCGCTTGATGGATACAAAGGTGGGTTACTGATTGGCGGGCGGCAAGTTTCGAATCTGCAGTATGCTGATGACATTATTTAGAGCCACAGGAGTTGGCGATCGTCTTGATGAAGTTAACCAGGAGTACAGAAAATGCCGGAAAAACTCAGCAGGTCTGACAACACCTGTGGAGAGAGAAACAGAGTTAACATTTCGAGTCTGTATGACCCTTCAGAGATCTGAAGAGGGGTCATACGGACTCGAAACGTTAACTCTGTTTCTCCCTCCACAGATGCTGCCAAACCTGCTGAGCTTTTCCAGCATTTTCTGTTTTTACTTCGGACTTCCAGCATCCTCAGTATTTTGCTTTTAACTATAAATACAGTCTCCTGATCAATGCTGACAAGACAATGGTATTCGGGAGGGTGGAAAGATCTGCAAGATTCATCTACCGGTACCAGTTTAAAAACAGCACCTGCCTCAAATGAGGTGACCCCAGCAGACGCAAGTTGTATTGGTGATTCTATAGCATTCTCTGTCCAGGAAAATCTGAGTGTTTCTGCAGAATTCCACTTATTGGTACACAAACGTTACTTAAATATTAGCAAGGGCAATCTATCCTAGTCCACTCTCAACTAACACTAGAAAGATTAAAATGAACTTTTAAGAAGCTCCCCAGCAGTCACTTAAAGCTTTGCTTCACACTGGAATGCAGTTATACTTAAATTGTGCGAGAGTCTCTTGTGGTGGCCTCTTACCAACTGTGTCTCAGGTTACTGGTGTCTGAACTACACGAAACAATTTTCATTCATGCAAAGCCAAAACCGTTTTACATCAACATACTTTGTGTGATAAAAACAAAAAGCTAAAAGCTACTGCGGATGCTGGAAATCCAAAACAAAAACAGAATTACCTGGAAAAACTCAGCAGGTCTGGCAGCATCGGTGGAGAAGAAATCAGTTAACGTTTCGAGCCTTCATGGCCCTTCGGCAGAACTGAAGCATAGTTAGGAGAAAGGAGAAATATAAGCTGGTTTAAGGTGGGGCGGGGGCGGAGAGAGAAGTTGAGGGTGTGGTGCTGTCTTCCATTCTTAATTAGCACTTTTCTTAGACAAATATCACCACCTTCAACACCTCTTTGATCCTTTTGTCTGTGACATCTTTTGATTATCTGCTCCTATCACGGCTTGCTTATCTCCACAATCACCACACCCTCAACTTCTCTCTCTCTCCACCCCCCCCCCCCCCACCTTAAACCAGCTTATATTTCTCCTTTCTCCTAACTATGCTTCAGTTCTGCCGAAGGGCCATGAAGGCTCGAAACGTTAACTGATTTCTTCTCCACCGATGCAGCCAGACCTGCTGAGTTTTTCCAGGTAATTCTGTGTTTATACTTTGTGTGATGTCACTGCCCAGCAGTTGAAACTTTAGCTTTCTGAACAAAATTGTGTTCATGTAAAAGAGATCTTGGCATAGATTTCAATCCCATAACATGCTTAGCAGAAGACATATCAGCTAATGATTTTTGTAGTATCAGAACATAATTTTGCGCTGAACTACCACTTCAAAAACTTATTCCAGAATTATTTTCCAGCAGCTGGTCATAGTAACAAATAGTTCTCAAACTGGCAACAGTACTGTTAGTCAAATATACTGCTTATACCTAACATGTGTACTGCCCAGATTCATGCATACTGCATGCATCACCTATGAATTCTCTGTGATGTTCATAATTAGAATGCATTATATAATCCCAGAGTTTTCTGTTCTAGGCATTTAATGTGTGTGCAACAGTATTGAGATTGCTCCACTGTCTTTACTGTGAACAGGGATGACTGTTTGTTTCCCACTTTACAATAAATGATAACTGTCACCTTTATCAAAGTTCTTGAGTGTCCTTTTTTAGAGTTGGGGGACTCATAAAAGCAAAACCAAGATTTACAAGTCACTTATTTCTAAAGTACTTGAGCTCTAAATACACATTTATTTTTGGCTCAAATTTCTGCAGTAACCCTGCAAAAAACAATGATGGCAATCTATGTATTTTTAAGATTCACTTTAACATTGCTTCATTTTTTTAATCCCTGTGCCATTTTAATAATAATGCAAACAATAGATGATATCATCATTGCATCACTGCCCTGGCGAAGATGCAGTCTGACACTATAGCTGGAATTACACACAGGGAGAGGGTTATTAAAGTACCTTTGATTACTAACCATGTTCTATTTCTGCAGTTGCAACGATCTCTCTCTCATGTTCTAGTAGCTGTTCCATATCTGTCCTCTCGATTTGATGTCAGCACTCAACTATTTGGGGAAAAAAATTTACAGAATGAGCTTGTGGTGAATCGTTATGTTTTAACTGCTTCAAATTATGGTGAAGAACATTTTTTGTGAACTATTTTTGTCATTGCATTTGGCAAACTCATGCAACAAAACAAGTGCAGTGACTGCTGTTTTAAAGAACTCACTTAGAGAATTCAGGCACAAAAATATACAGGTAACTGTTCTCAGGTCATCACAACCTTAACGTTCACTGGAATAATCTAGGCATCATCTCTTCTCCACCCATGTCAATCATTGAGTCAGTGCTGATAAGCTCTGACATGGTGAAATGCAATTACATGTTTCCACCAACAACAGCTTTCATCTTTATGATTTATTTGATGTAGGAAAAGGTCTAAAGGTATTTCACAAATGCAGAATCAGAGAAATCTAAGAACTGTGCCATGGGCGATTTTTGGTAGGGTGACCCAAAACATGGTCAATTGGATGGATTTTAAAGTGGTGAGGTTCAGGGAAAGAATTGTGCAGTGTGGGGCCTAGACAACTGAAGACACAGCAGCCAATCATGGAATGATGTTGAAAAGATTTTGGAAGGGAGGAGGACAGTACATTTATAATGTCTAGTTCTAACCTAGACCCTTTCTTCCAGATATAATAACTGCTATCTTTTAATAATGTGAGAAAGGAGAATGGCACAAGATTTGTAAATACATAAGTTACTACTTAATTTACAAAAGCTTCAGGAAATTTTTGTGGAAACTATGAATTTTGATGCCCTAATATCAGCTTTATTCCAGTAATGGGCCTGGAAGCTAAGTAATGTCTCTTTTGCACGTGTTGTGTGGAATCTTTTAAACAGGAAATACTTTGTTGAAATCATCAACATCCAAATCAGAGTGCTTTTCAGCAGGGGAATGAATGAGTGAGACAGGGCATTTAGCTTGGTATTAGCCTTTTTTATTTGAGAGCTTATGGTATTTGTTTTCCTCTCCTGTCTTGGCTAGATTAATCTCATACTGAGTCGCTGCAACTCTTCTCAGGCGTCGGGAACAAGATATTTTGGACTTGGTTATTATCCTCCAGGATCTGTTTGGATTTTGGTTAAGAATGAAGTTTTCCCCGTAGTCAAATTGAGTATGTAATTCTGACTGAATTTTGTGCACGCCTGATTTTGAGATTCTCAAGCTACTAAAACAAAGTTTCCATGATGGGATTCACTGACTGATTATTTTAATGCATTGTAACAGTTTTTAATACATTTTAATTAAAGTTTGACCTCTGTGAGAGGGTAGCTTTCCTTTTATTGTTATTGTTCATTTATATGTATTTTTTAATAAACAAGCAAGGTATGTGAAATTAATTTCTGTATGGACATTAAAGTGAAATTGAATTGAATTAAAGCACAGAGCCTTCTGCTAGTGGCGCTAAATGGGATAAAGGTGTTGAAGTCCAAGCCTCGGCCCTGTCTTCAGTCTAGAAGCTGAGAATAGAAAGTGTTTTTTTATCGGAAAAGTTATATTCTGTTTCTTTAAAAAGCTACATAACCCATAAAATGTATCTTTCAGAGTGTGCAAAAACTTTGAAATTTGACCAAAAATAAAGCAGAAAATGTACAGCCCTAAGGATGATATGAAATGTTGGCAAGTGGAATGCGCTGATGGTTAGTTCTATTATCGTTATTCCTAAACTAATCCTGCCTTAGGTTACTCACCAATTATTATATTATTATACACTGTGCAGTGGTGAGACTTGGTAGCGGCCTGTCAGACAGCTTCCCAGTCAAAAGAGGAGTGCGTCAGGAATACGTTATGTACCCAAAACTGTTCAACCTGTACACTGAAGCTATCTTCAGAAACATAGAAGGTCTATTAGGTTGCATTTAAGCAGATATTTCATAAAGCTCAGCAAAAATTTATCCCGGTCAAAAAGAAGGACTCGATGAGAAGGATGAACCGCCCATGGTTAACAAAGGTGATCAAGGAGAGTATCCAATCAAAAACTAATGCACACAAAGCGGTGAAAACGAGTGGTAGGCTAGAGGGTTGGGATTTTTTTAGGAATCAGCAGCAGATGACTAAAAAGTTAATAAAGAGGGAGAAAATTGATCATGAAAGTTAATTGGCAAGAAATATAACAACAGATAGCAAGAGCTTCTACGGGTATATGAAAAGAGAGTGGCTAAAGTGAGCGTGGGACCCTTGGAGGATGTGACTGGAGAATTGAAAGCGGGGAACAGGGAAATGGCAGATAATTTAAACCACTATTTGGCATAGGTGAAGGACACTATAAACACCCCAAAGATAGCAGATAAGCAAGGAGCTAATGGAAGGAAAGATCTTGTAACAGTCTTTATCACAAGGGACAAAGTATTTGACAAACTAAAGGCAGGCAAGTCGCCAGGACCTGATGGCCTGTATCCAAGGGTTTTAAAGAAAGTGGCTGCAGAGATAGTGGAGGCATTGGTTGAAATATTCCAGAACTCACTGGATTCCAGGAGTTTCCCAGCGGATTGGAAAACTGCTAATGTGATGTGTCTATTCAAGAAGGGAGGGAGATAAAAAGCAGGAAACTATAGGCCAGTCAGCCTACCATCTGTCATTGGAAAAATGCTAGAGTCCATTATTAAGGAAGAAATAGCAGGACATTTAGAAAAGCTTAACGCAATCAGAGTCAACATGGTTTTGTGAAAGAGAAATCATGTTTGACAAATTTGCTAGAGTTCTTTGAGGATATAACAAGCAGAGTTGATAAATGGGAACCGGTAGATGTAGTGTATTTGGATTTCCTGAAGGCATTCAAAAAGGTGACTCATAAAAGGTTATTGCACAAGATCGGAGCTCAGGGTATTGAGGGTAATGTATTAGCATGGAGGATTGAGGATTGATTAACACACACAAGACAGAGTTGGGATTAATGGGTCTTTTTCAGGTTGGAAAGATGTAATTAATGGAATGCCACAAGGATCAGTCCTAGGGCCTCAATTACTTACTATCTATATTAATGACTTGGAGGAGGGGGCAGAGTGTAATGTATCCAAACTTGCTGACGATACAAAAATAGGTGGGAGGGCAATGTTATGATGAGGACATAAGGAATCTGCAAAAGGATGTAGATAGGTTGAGTGAGTGGACAAAAACTTGGCAGATGGAGTTTAATGTAGGAAAGTGTGAGATCATGCACTTTGGTAGGAAGAATCAAAAAGCAAACTATTACTTAAATGGAGAGAGACTCCAGAAAAGTGCAGCACAGAGGGATCTGGGTGTTCTTGTGCATAAAACACAAAAAGTTAGCATGCAGGTGCAGCAAGTAATTAAGAAGGCAAATTGAATTTTGATAAAAGCAAAAAACTGCGGATGCTGGAAATCTGAAACAAAAACAAACATACCTGGAAAAACTCAGCAGGTCTGACAGCATCTGCGGAGAGGAACACAGTTAACGTTTCGAGTACGTATGAGTCATACGGACTCGAAACGTTAAATGGAATTTTGATCTGTATTGCCAGGGAGTTGGAGTTTAAAAATAGGGAAGTCTTGTTACAACTGTACAGGGTGTTGGTGAGGCCACACCTGGAGTAATGTGTACAGTTTTGCTTCCTGTATTTAAGGAAGGGTATACTGGCATTGGAGGCAGTTCAAAAGAGATTCACTAGGCTGATTCCTGGAATGAAGGGGTTGACTTATCAAGAATGGCTAACCACGTTAAGCCTTTATTCATTAGAGTTTAGAAGAATGAGGGGTGATCTTAGTGAAACGTACAAGATTCTGAGGGCTTGATAGGGTAGATGTTGAGAAGACTTTTCCACTAGTGGGGGAATGTCGAACTAGGGGACATAATTACAGAATAAGGGGACACTCATTTAAAACTGAGATGTGAAGGAATTTCCTCTTAGGGTAGTGAATGTCTAGAATTTTCTGCCCCAGAGAGTTGTGGAGGCTGGATCACAAAGTATTTAAAGAGGAGGTAGATAGATTTTTGAAATATTGGGGAGTTGAGGGCAATGAGAAGCTGGCATGATAGAGGAGTTGAGGCTTGGGGCAGATCAGCCATGATCTTATTAGATGACGGGGCCTACTCCTCCTATTTCTTATGTTCTTATGTAACATCTATGGTGATCTTTGAACCCTTTTATGTAAGGCAATTTTCCAACTGAGTTATTTTAACAGTTTAAAAATGATTCATTATACTGTACTTTACAGGTTGCACTTAAATTCAAGTGTCCCAATAGCTTAAAATGCAAGATATTTTGGAAGCTTGTGGCAATGAATTCCTCATAAGAACAATCTGAATTGACTTTTTTTTGTTAAATCTCAACTGCTCTCAAGACAGCGTTAACCCTCAGTTAATGTGGTACTGTACATTGTAAGGAAATCAGGGGCTGTTTTTAAGGCTAGTGGTGAGGGTGTAATTATGTCGATATTTATGCTGAAGGGTTTCATTTGGAATGGAGTGCAGTCCCTTTCAGGGTCAGACCTTTTTGATGAAGAAGCCAGGTTAAAGTCTCATGATGAAGCACCTAAAGAATAGATGGGAGAGGCAGATAAGAGAGTTGGCAGGAGATTCTGCAGTTTATTTAATGGATTAAACCAAGCATTACCTAATTCATCTCAGATGCTGTCACATTCAGCCTGCATAGAGCTGCAGCGAATTAAAATATTAAAAGAACACGGAGCAAACATTTATCAACTCTCTTCCTCGTGTTTTCTGGATATGTATCTCAGTTTAGATGTGCAGTTTGAATATTTTGTTCCCTTTCCTTTGTAATTTTCATGCAAACTGCATTGACCAGACTTCTTTCCTGAATAGAATAATACAACAAATAGGAAGACATTCAGCCCATTAAGTTTGTGCCAGCTCTTTCAAAGAGCAATCCAGTTAGCCCCATTCACCCTGCTCTTGCCCTATATCTTTGCAAATTTTTTTCTTTCAAATATCTGCCCAATTCCATTTCAAAAGCTGCTATTCATTCTGTATTCACCATGTGCTCAAACAATGCATTCTAAATCCTAACCACTTGCTGTGTAAAAATTGTTTTCCTCATGTTGTCTCTGGTTATTTTGCCAATCCCCTTAAATTTATGGTCTCTTGATATTGACCCTCCTGCCCTGTTGCTCTTAACTGTCACCCCTAATCCACAGGACCATTCTTGTAAATCTTTTCTGCACCCCCGCCAAAGCCTTCATGTCTTTCCTAAAATGTGATCCAAGTTTGGACATAATTCTTCAGCTGACATTGAACTAGTGTTTTATGTAAGTTTAGCATTACTTCCTGGGTTTTGTACTCGATACTGCCTCAATTTATAAAGCCCAGGAACTCAATGCTTTATTAGCTGCTTTGTGGACTTTGCTGCCATCTTCAAAGGTTTGTGCCTAAACACCTCCAGTTCTGCCTGTTCTTGCACCTCCTTTAAAATTGTACCATTTAATGTGTGTAAGCATGTACACACATCAGATCATGCATTCTGTAACTGCTACTTTCCTACTCCAACTGCCTCCGATGATCTCCTCTAGCACAGGATATCACAGGACTTGACTACTTCTCTGTGTCCAGCAGTCTCCAGTCTGTCCAAAATTGTCACTCACATCCGATATCACTGACTCATCCTCCCCCATCACTGACCTCCACTCACCTGACTTCGAATTATCAACAATATACTGCATAGAATGCAGAATTTCACCTGCCTTCTCTGTCCTCCTCACTTGAAACTCCTAACTTCAAACTTCTATGCATCTTCACCCCTAGATCTCTTAAGTTAATCCACCTCCTACATTAGAACAGTAGCTACACTTCATTGGCTGTTAAACACATTGTGATGTCCTCAGGTTGTGAAAAGCACTGTATAAATGTAAGTCTACCTGTCTTTCTCCTTAAGGGAGATGGTGGCATAGTGGTAATGTCACTGGTGTAGCAGCTCAGAGACCAGGCTAATGCTCTGGGGGCAAGAGTTCAAATCCCACCATGGCAGTTGGCGGAATTTGAATTCAATTTGAATATAAAGGTAGTCTCTGTAGAGGTGACCATGAAACTATCGTCGATTGTTGTAAAAACCAATCTGGTTCACTAATGTCCTTTAGGGAAGGAAATCTGCCATCCTTCCTTACTCAGTCTTGCCTACATGTAATTGACTCTCAACTGCCCTCTGAAATGGCCTAGCAAGCCATGCAGTTCAAGGGCAATTAGGGATGGGCAACAAATGCTGGCCTTGTCAGCGATGCCCAAATACTATGAAAGAATAAAGGAAAGGACCTATCAGCTATAGTTCCTTAACTGTTTTTCCTGATGACACCACAATTGGCCTTAATCTTCCTCAACTTTGGAGAGCAAAATAAACAGCCTGAAATAACATTCTTAATTTTTATGTAGTGTCTGTGTGCGAATACAACCTGAGGGCAGCCTGGTCATGGTGTAGATTACATACAAAGGACCAGCAATCTTCAGGGCTTAGAAGGTTGCCGGTACTTGTGGAACAATATCCTCAGCATGTGCCACTGTAGTTAGGACAAAGTGGGGTAAAGGGAGATCATTTAAAAACTACTGAGGTTGAAGTCAACCTTCCCTACTTTTTTAAAAAAAATCACATGACATACCAAAATAAACCTAGCAGCATCATTAATATCAAAAACAGAAAATGGAAAAACTCCTTATAGGACTCGAAACGTTAACTCTTTTTTTTCTCTCCACAGTTGCTGTTAGACCTGCTGAGTTTTTGCTTTTAGCATCATTAATATTCTGCCTTCCTGCTTATTATGCCTTGGCCAGCTATTAGATAGGCAGAGAATGGAGCATTATTCCAAATGATCATGTGGAACATAGCTTTAAATATTCCAATTTTAGTTTTACTTCTGTTTCCAGAAACAAATTGAAATTTTAAGTAACAGTAATTATTAAATCCAGCATCCTTTCTTCCCAAGAACTCAATGGGTTTTAATGTGATGGAACATGCAGCCTCTGCAGCTATCCTTTTGTACCTTAGAAGATTATTTACGTATAATCACAGTATATTAATTGCATACGACCACACCAGTGGTCACATGGAAGTGCAGTCACAGATCTGACATTCCTATTAATCAGTCAATGACCAGACTTCTAGGAAATAAGAAAACGGGTGGGGTTGGTGGAGGCTGAAGAAAGGAAAGCAGGAGACTATGAAGGGATTAAAAGGCAAGTGGAAAAATTTTACATTTGAGGCACAAGGTCATGGGATGGCAGTGATGGTCAAGCAGCACCTGGTGCAGGATAGATTCATCAGTGCAAAGTCTTGGGTGAGCTGGTCAGGGCAGCATTAGAGAAATTGAGTCTGACAAAGGCACGTATGAAGATTTCAATAGCAGAAAGGTTCAAGCAGGAACAGAGCCAGATAGTAGGGAGGTGGCAGTAGCTGCTTGGAGGGGATACATGATCAGAAGCTCCACTCAGGGTCATTTACAATGTTGAGGTTGCAAGCAGTCTGATTCGGCCCGAGATAGGCGAGAAGGTGATTGGAGTGGGTAGCAAGATTAAAATATTTATTCTGGGGGCTAAGAAAGATGGTTGAGGTCTTCCCAAAGTTTCAAAATATTTCTTCAAAACATTTTGCAAGGGTGCTTGTTTTGGCAAGGCCCGTACAGTCCTAAGAAATGCTGTGTAATCTCAGGATTGTAAAGAATAGCAACACAAAAAACAATTCCTATGATACATTAAGTAGTGCAATCTTTTCATTGAACGGTTAAGAACTGAATGATTCGGAGTATAATTGACTGAAGCTGTTCAATAACTCGGGCTGCACTTTGAACAACTGGAATGCACAAAAATAAAGCTGTGTTTGAAATATAATCTCAGAATCACATTTTAGTCTATGTAGCATTTGTTAATTCATTGTTTGCCTCTAAGGACTGTTGTTTGATAAAATTATGTAACTCTTTTGATAAAACTTAATAACACATCAAATAAATTAGCTATTTGGTACCAAGTTCCAATTATATTCAAAGTTCTCTGTTGTGTAGTTTTTTTTAAGGATGAGGAGCAGAAAATAAGCACTTTGCTCATTTGCCTTCTCTCTCCCCCCACCCCCCTCCCCCCAGCAAGGAAACGACACACCAGACCTGGTTTTCCTAGAAAGAACATATGCATACATAAACGTGTTTCAACCACTTTCAGGGAGTTCCTCCAGACAATGAAACATAAAACAGTACTGCCATTAGAATATGTGAAAGATTATATTCTGGTTGTCTACTCTTGCCATCACAGAGTCAAAGGCAGTGACAAAATGTCAGACTATTTCTCAGATTAATGACTGACCTTTCTCTTTAAATCTTTTCTCCCGATTTGTGCTCTCAAATGAAATGTCATGTTGCTGGTTTTGTTGTCCATGCCATGGTTATTTTTGTGTGTCACTTTTGTGTTAGGAAGTCATAAGTCCAAACCATCGAGTTAATCTGTACATAGACAATTTGCAGCAATTTTGAAAGCGCAGGTCAACTTTAAGTAATTCTGACAGCCTCACTAATCATATTAAATGCAATCTCCTAACACATTTTGAATACATAATTAATCTATTGTATGAGTGGTGCTAATGTATCGGTCAAGGGCAATTTCTTCATGCATCATTTGCCATATGTTTGAGAGTGGCAACCAGTGTGTTATCCCAGCTATAACAGTTCAGTGCACCAGTTACTAAATCTTATTTGCCACGCCTCCAATATTTGCAAACCTATCTAGAAATCAATATAAGTGTGTTTGTTGGGAAGTTCAATAATTTTGTTAAACATATGCTAATTACATGCAAATTGCTAATTGGGTTTCACTTCTGTTAAAACTAATCAGTGAGATGTTGTGGTAGGTTACCATGAATAAAATATGTTGTGACACTGAAATGCAATTGTTTTTCAAAGAAGGTTTTTAAACACGCTCTTAAAATGTTAGTGCCTCGACTTTCTGAAAGAATTTCCATCGCTAATTCTTGAATTCCTGAATTCTATATTTGTCTTTAATAAATATTCACATAACTATTACCGGGAGTGTTGTGTAGAAGGATTGATGCTTGCTTTGCTAGATCAGATGTTTAATGTATGTATATGGGCACTTAGAGCAATGTTAAGATCCATTACTTGGGCTTCTTCCTCTCCCCTTATGGCATAAGTGTTTTAAAATGCTTTGATTATAATGCTATTACTTCCAAAGGCAGTGAAGAAGTATGGAGAAAGTTTGTTATAAATTGCACTTGTGGAATCTGTTTAATCAGTGTGCATGACTCTTATCGAAGTGTACAGTATCTGGGGAAAGAATTAATTGAAGGAATCTGCATTAACTGCATGATGAATGTGTGTGCACTGTTTTAAGTCTTTGTGTGTAATTTTCTTTCTGGCAGTACGTGCTGCAGTCAATGGAAGTATAATCAAATAGGCAACATAGGTTTGGATTGTAGATGAACCCACTAGAAATAACCGTAAAGTAGCCAATCCCATCAAGCTTTTAAACAGGAGAGGGGGAGGTCCAGAAATGTGAGATCTTGAAGAGAGAGTGGTGCAACGACATACACAGTTAGATCAATTAGAAAAACAAAGCACATATTTATTTCATTTTGCTGAAGGCAGAGGTTTGTTTATCTCCATAGTTTAAAAAAAAGTCTGCCAACAGTTAACAATTAACTAATGTAGGGAATAGACAACTGCCTGTACCAGACTTGAGCAGTTGCAGTGGTCAGTGGATGGCTGCATCAGAAAGCGTAGCACCCAAGTGGGATTTCGGAGCAGGAACTTCATTCTTAGTCTTTGATAAAGCTTGAGCAAAGCCACAGGAGCCCTACCACCTATAACTGTTGAGCTAAGACATTGCCTTACCAGGAAATTATGGAAGATGGATGAGCAAATCTGGAAAAAAAAAGTAACTAAAGAAGTGCAACACCTGTGGGATTGCTCATGGTGAGTTGATTAGAAAGGAAATCTGTAATACTTGATGCACCTTGTGAGAAAATTACGCTGACAGAAACAGTTAATCTACTGTTGGGCCTCATACCTTGATCAGGCCAATTAGCTGAAAGGACAATACTGCTTGCTGGAGGCAACCCAGCAACACTGCTGTCCAACATCATACATATTCACAACTTAATAATAGATTTTCACACTGCCTCATGAAATGGAGTTTGATCAAAAATACTTTATGTTTAAATCAGAATGGAAATTAGCTGTTAACGTGTATTAATAAAGCTTTATTTTACTTAGAACCATAGAAAAGTTACAGCACAGAAGGAGGCCCATCTTGTCCACGCCAGCCCGAGGACACCCAGGTGCCCTTTCTAATCCCACCTTCCTGCACCCGGCCCATAGCCCTGCAGCTTACAGCACTTAAGGTGCAGATCCAGGTACTTTTTAAAAGAGTTTAAAGTTTCTGCCTCTACCACCAACTCGGGCAGCAAATTCCAGACGCCCACTCTCCTCTGCGTAAAAAAGTTATTCCTCATGTCCCCCCTACACCTTCTGCCACTTATCTTGAATCTATGCCCCTGGTTCTAGAATTCTCCACCAAGGGAAGCAATATTATCCTGTCCACTCTATCTATTCCCCTCATAATTTTGTACACCTCAATCAAGTCACTTCTCAGCCTTCTTTGTTCTAAGGAAAATAACCCCAACCTATCCAATCTCTCCTCGTAGCTACACTTTTCTAACCCTGGCAACATTCTTGTAAACCTCCTCTGCACTCTCTCCAGAGCTATTATGTCCTTCCTGTAATGTGCTGACCAGAACTGCACACAATACTCCAGTTGTGGCCTCACAGGTGTTTTATACAATTCCAGCATTATATCCTTACTTACATATTCTATACCCCTGCTAATGAAGGAGAGCATTCCATATGCCTTCTTTACAACCTTGTCTACTTGAACTGCTGCCTTCAGGGACTTGTGTACTTGTACGCCAAGATCTCTCACTTCATCTACCCCTCTTAGTATATTCCCATTTATTGTGTAATCCCTGTAACTGTATGACCTCACACTTCTCTATGTTAAAATCCTTCTGCCACTTTATCGCCCACTCCACCAACCCATGTATATCGTTTTGGAGATTATGGCTATCCTCTACACTATCCACTACTTGGCCAATCTTTGTGTCCTCTGCAAATTTCCCAATCGTGAACCCCCCACATTCACGTCCAAATCGTTAATATATAACACAAACAGCAAGGGTCCCAACACCGATCCCTGTGGAACACCACTTGAGACAACTTTCCATTCGCAAGGGCATCCATCGACCATTACGCTTTGTTTCCTGTTACAAAGCCAACCTTTTATCCAGTTTGCCACATTACCCTGAATCCCATGGGCTTTTACTTTCCTGACCAATCTGCCATGTGGGACCTTGTCAAATGCCTTGCTAAAATCCATGTACACAACATCCACTGCACTACCTTCATCAACCCTTCTTGTCACTTCCTCAAAGAATTCAATCAAATTTGTGAGGCAAGACCTTCCTTTAATAAATCCATGCTGACCATCCCTGACTAGTCCATGCCTTTCCACATGACAGTTAATCTAATCCTATCTCTCAGGATTGATTCTACTAATTTGCTCACCACCGATGTAAAACTAACTGACCTATAATTGTTTGGCATTTCCTTTGATCCCTTTTTAAACAATAGAACTATGTTTGCATTTCTCCAGTCCTCCGGTACCTTCCCTGTATCTAGTGAAGATTGGAAAATCATCCTCAGAGCATCTGCTATCTCCTCCCTGACTTCCTTCAGCAGCCTCGGAAACAATCCATCTGGCCCTGGTGACTTATCAACTTTCAAGGATTTCAACCCTTTGAGCACTTCCTCTCTCTTTATGACTATCCCGTCCAATATCTCACAGTGTTCCACTTGGACTACTATCTCTACATCCTCCCTTTCCTTTGTAAACATGGAGACAAAATATTAACTTAAAACCCTTCCCACAGCCTCTGCATCTACACACAAGTTTCCATCTTCGTCTCTGATAGGTCTCACTTTTTCCTTAACTAACCTTTTAGCATTAATGTATTGGTAAAACATCTTTGGGTTATCTTTAACTTTACTTGCTAATCTTTTTTCATGCCCTCTCTTTGATTTCCTTAATTCCTTTTTTACTTCATCCCTGCACTTCCTATATTCGTCTAGGCTATCTGCAGTACTTAGTTCTTTGCCTTTCGTACGCTTTCTTTTTCTGTTTGATCTTCCCCTGTATTCCTCTAGACAACCAAGGGGGGTCTAGATTTGGCAGTACCACTCTTATTTTTGTAGGGGACTTTGTACAATTTGGATCTCGCTTTTTAGTGCTTCCCACTGGTTTTCCACTGTTTTACCCTCCAGCAGTGCTGTCCAGTCCACCTCAGCCAAGTCCCTTCTCAATTTCTGCAAAATTTGCCTTCCCCCAGTTCAAGACTTTTACTCCTGCCTTATCTCTGTCCTTTTCCATGGTAATGCTAAATCTAACTGAATTGTGATCACTGTCCCTGATATGGTCGCCAATTGTCACTTCACCCACTTGCTCTCTTTCATTCCCCAAGACTAGGTCTAGAATTGCATCTCCTCTCGTGGAAAAAATTTTCCTGGACACACTGCATGAATTTTTCTCCCTCAGTGCCCCTTATATTGTTTGAATCCCAGTTGATATTAGGATAGTTGAAGTCTCCTACTATTATTGCCCTCTTGTTCTTACAAGCAGAAATTTGCCAACATATTTGTTCTTCTATCTTCCTTTCACTATTTGGGGGTCTGTAGTGTACTCCCAGTAGTGTGACTTCCCCTTTTTTATTTCTAAGCTCATTCCATAAAGCCTCGTTTGTTGACCCATTTAGTATATCATCCCTTCTCACAACTGGAATTGATTCTTTAACCATTAGTGCTACCCAACCACCCCCCCCACCTTTTTTTATCTCCTACTCTATCGTGTCTGAAGGCTCTATAACCAGGGATATTTAGCTGCCAGTTTTGTCCCTCCTTTAGCCAGGTCTCCATTATAGCAATGACATCCTGCTGCCATGTGTCTACCTGTCCCCTTAACTCATCTACCTTGTTTGTAATACTCCTTGCATTGAAGTATAAACAATTTAACCCCGTCAATTTCCCTTGCTGGACACTTTTTAAACTTTGCTTCTCCTGTAGCTCCATGTCTATCACAACATCCCTAGCTAATGTTCTACCTCCATTTTTCTGATCTTAATCTGACCTATCTGATCCTACTCCTGGGATCCCATCCCCCTGCCACACTGGCTTAAATACTCCCCAACAGAACTAGCAAAAGTCCCCGCAAGGACACTGGTCCCAGCTCTGCCTGGGTGCAGCCCGTCCGGTTTGTACAGGTCCCACCTGCCCCAGAACCGGTCCCAGTGCCTCAAGAATCTGAATCCCTCCCGGCTACACCATCTCTCCAGCCACATGTTCATTTGGTCTATCCTCTTATTCCTGCTCTCTAGCACGTGGAACTGGGAGTAATCTTGAGATTACTACATTTGAGGTCCTGCGTTTTAATTTATCTCCTAACTTCCTGTACTGAGCTTGCAGGTCCTCATCCCTTAGTTTACCTATGTCGTTGGTACCAATGTGTACCTTCCCTCCCCAGAATGTCCTGCAGCCGCTCCGTGACATCCTGGACCCTGGCACCAGGGAGGCAACATACCATCCTTGATTCATGTTTGCGGCCACAGAAGCGTCTGCCTGTGCCCCTAACTATTGAATCCTCTATCACTATAGCCCTGCCACCTGTTTTCCTCCTGCCCCTCTGAGCAGCAGAGCTACCCACAATGCCGTGAACTTGGCTGTTGCTGCTTTCCCTGAGAGGCCATCCCCCCAACAGTATCCAAAGCGGTACATCTGTTAGAGAGGGGGATGACCACATGGGACTCCTGCACTACCTTCCTGAGTCTTTTACAGTTCCTGATGGTCACCCATTCCCTTTCTGCCTGTGTAATCTTCACCTGCGGTGTGACCAGCTCGCTAAACGTGCTATCCACGACTTGCTCAGCATCGCAGATGCTCCACAATGAGTCCACCCGCAGCTCCAGCTCCGAAATATGGTTGGCTAGAAGCTGCATTTGGACACGCCTTCCGCACGCATGGTCACCAGGGACGCTTGAAGCATCCCTCATTTCCCACATCCTACAGGAGGAGCATATCACGGGGTCTGAGTTCTCCTGCCTTGACGCCCCTCTTGATTAAGCTAGTTACTCCCTTAAAAAATACGCTAGCTCGGGGCCTTATTTATGTTAGCTAGGAACCTTGTTTCTTGACTAATTACACTTGTACAGTACTACTCTATACTTTTTTAGCTCCTACCTCAGTATTAAGCAATGAATTACTTCAATAGATTGAAAAAAAAAACTCACCAGGATTTACTCACCAATCAGCTGCTTTTTTAAAAATCCACTTTCAGAAAAGTGTCCCTCGCAGGTCTGGTGCACTCCTGAAGGTACTGCCTCTCCCTCTTTTTTTGGTTTGAGGAGGAGGGAGGGATGGAAACTACAGCAATGTAATGTTTGGGGTTATTCCATTCTTTGACAGTGGGTCCTCCTCGATCCCCTTCTGAGTTGCGGTGACTGCGCTGACTTCTCCCAGAATGCTTCTCAGTCACTTCTCACTACCGCCCTCTGCACCAAAAAGAACTCTTAAATGGTCCAGTGTAAATACAGGTATAACTTGATTGAACATCACTTTGATTCAGATATACAGTTGTAATGTAGATTTGGATGATCTCCTCTTGGATTTACTTTTCCTAGGGTCTTATTCCCCTCCCTCTCAAAATTGACCCACTCTCCAGATCCCACCTCGAGCTCTTTGTCCATCCGAACTACATCTCTATCTCCAAAATCCACTTCCTCTCCAAAATCCTTCGAACTGTTGTTGCCTTGCAACTCTGGCCATCTCTCCTACAACTTCCTGTTTAAATGGCTCCATGCATCCACCTCCCCTACCATAACAGCCCTAGTCGAAGTCAATAATTACTATCTGTAACTGTGGTCATAGTGCATTATCCCTCCTTGACCTGCAGTCATTAACATGATCAACCACATCATCCACCTACTACTCCTTACTTTGTTGTCTAGTTCATTGAGACTTAGTTTCCCTCTTAACTATCCAGTCATGGCAAAAGCATCTTCAGCAATGGCTTTTCTTTCCACCCCTATAAAGAGTTCCCCAAGGATTCACCATTTGCTGCCTCTTTCTTATCTACAAACTACCCCATTGGCCACATCGTCTACCTACATTGAGGTCAGCTTCCATGTCTACAGTGGCACTCAGCTCTACCTCTCCATTTCTCCTCTCTCTACCCCAAGCAGAAACTCTGTTCTCTCACCACTAATCCTTTCCTAAAGCTCTCTAGCTGAACGAGCATATTTGTAGCTTCATCCAGTTTGATTGATCTGCACCATCCACTCCTACCTGTGAAACATCATCTGCTCCTACCCCTACTTAACTCTTCCCTCAGCTCGTCTGAAGCTTCAGTCTTTCTCACCTCCAGACCTTATTTCTCCAATTCTGACTTTTCCAGTCTCTCATCTTTGTCCCTTCATAAATTGAATCTCATCCAAAACTATACCATTTATGTTCCAATCCTTTCAGCCAAGTTTAAAATTTCTGTGCCTGCCCTTCCCCACAATCTGTCTAACTTTTTGCAGCCCTAAGCCCCTAACACCGCCACCATCACCACGACAAATGCACCATCCCTGTCCTGCAGAGAGTAACTCACCCCCTGGCTCCCCAAAGCCTGTCCATCATCTACAAGGCACAAGTCAGGAGTGTGTTGGAATACTCTCCACTTGCCTGGATGAGGGCAGTTCCAACAACACTCGAGAAGCTCGACACCATGCAGGACAAAGCAGCCCACTTGATTGGCACCCCCTCCACCACCAACACACAGTGGCAGCAGTTTTACTAGATGCACTGCAGCAACTCACCAAGGCTTCTTCGACAGCACCTTCCAAACCCGCGACCTCTACCACCTAGAACGACAAGGGCAGCAGATGCAAGGGAACACCACCACCTTCAAGTTCCCTTCAAGTCACACCATCCTGAATTGGAAGTATATCGTCGTTCTTTCTCTGTCACTAAGTCAAAATCCTGGAACTCGCTAACGGCACCATGGGTATACCTTCAACAAGTGGACTGCAGCGATGCAGGAAGGCAGCACACCACCACCACCACCTAAACAGCAATTTGGGATGGGCAATAAATGCTGGCCTAACAGCGATGCCCACATCCCATGAACAAGTACAAAAAAAACCTCTACATCTAGCCTCTTGTGCTCCTCTTGTCCTGTCACTCATGGTCATGCTTTCTCACCCAGGTGCCATTCTTTTGGAACTTTCTTCCTAAATCTTTTTGCCTCTCTTTAATACACTCCAAACATGCCTTGTCAGCCAAGCATTGGCCCCTCCCTTCCAGTCTCTCCATCTTTGATATTTTCAGCATGTGCCATAAAGCGTATTGGGACCTCTTTCCACATTAAAGATGCTGCAGTGATCTCTGTCTCAAAATTGCACCCACATGAAATGTTCTCAAGTAATACTATTTTCATGTAATACTTGCCAGCGTTTTAAATAAACTACATATAGATGTTATAAGTATGTTCTTTTAAGTTTTGGCTGAATTTGCAGAATAGAAGATTAACCAGTTTGGTAGAACCATTGAGAAGTTTTTTTTTTCAAATCTGTGATTGAAACTGAAGCTGATTCAAACAAAAGTTCTTTAAGTTTGGCAGCATAAACTCTTATAAAGTGGGCAATGTGAGGAGTTTTATTATGTCCAGCAATTACTGTCAACATGTATTGAAACCAGTGGCAATGTCCAGTAGGTTCACATAATGATCTTTTGCTGTTCTGACAGTGAACCTTGAGTAACACAGAATAATAGGCTGCTAGTATATTACATTTTAAATCACAGAAACATGTTTCTCTGTGGAGATTGACTCTTTGTGGGTTGTGGTATTGACACATCTACTGCTTCAGGGCTGGAATCCACACCACTGAGCCATTTTGCCCATTAAAAAGACAAATGATTGATTTCATGCCTTAGTGAAGCAGCAAGATTGTAGAAATATGTACGTTTTTGTCCCTCTGATTGAGGGTATTTGAAGTGAGTCAAAGTGCATTTTTTAATCTACAAAGAAAATTGCAACTTATGCACTTACATAAATAGGGAGCTCTAAAGGTTGGAGCTAGTTAAATTGTTTGTGTAGAATTGTGCTTTAAACGATAGCAAAGGATAACCCTTCTGTGGTACTACAAACGTTGGATCAAAAATTAAGGGACAAATCAGCCTTGATCACGTTAAATCCAGGATCCTGTGTTCAATACATCATTCAAATTCTTGTGTAGAATCATTTTATATATAAACAAAAGCCCATATTGGATTCACAAAGTCAGAGTAGCAGAAAGCTGGTGACACAATATTTTCTCCCTCAATTTCTTTCTTCCACTTCATAATCATAATAGGAGATAGTATTGAGTAAATGCTTTTATGATGTCTTCATTTTCATTATATTGCGCAGCACACACACTTTGGATCTTACTATCGTGCCCAGTTGCACATAAATTCTCTATTTGTGTCTTTGGCGTATGGTTGAATTAACACTAACTCTAGTGGAAAATGGTCACTTGTCAAAATGGATGCTTTAGCTAGCTCGATATCTGTTAATGCTTGTTCAATGTATGCCAATATGGTCTAGTCCTATTGCAGTTCAAGTATCTTACACAGTTGGTCCTTTCAAAGGAACAACTTTGAAAGTGCTGCATGTGTATTGACTGCAATTGGCAGTGGCGTGTATTGTTAATGCTCCAGACAGGTTATTTTTAGTGCAAAAAGCTGTAAAGTTGTCCTTTTGAGCTCCTTCAGTCTACTGTGACAGCAGCAAAAACTTAAGATGCTGCCTGCTGAACTTTGCTGGCTGTGTTTATCTGTTTATGAGAAAGCTGCTTAATACGCAGAAAGGTGATGTTGTCATTTGCTAAAGCTACATTTCTAATCACTGCTGAAGCACAACACAGAAAAGAAATTGAAACCATTTTGCAGTACCTTGCATAAGGGAGTTGTAATTAGAAGGATGCATGAATGGTGTGTGCTATTCCCATAATAATTAGGGATGACAGAGTGGGGAAGTAATTGAGAAACTCTCAATGCCCTCTGCTCCATCCAGGATATTTCTGTGAACATTTTCTTACACTTATCTTTCTTCTTCTCTCCATCTCACCAGTACTCCTGAATTGATGCTGTGAATTCCTTTGCTTCTCACAGCGATAGACAGCAATTTAAACAAAATAAAATGTTTTATTTTATGCATGAACTGTCAGGCAGCGGCCATAGCTTGCATATCTGCAGGCCATGTAAAAATTAAGTCATCACTGAGCCCTTGAGCGGCATTATATTTTCTTCAAAATGGAGGTTTACACGATAGCTAATTTAAATAATGTGGCTGTGTTCAGTGTAAATTTAAATAAATAGACAATATTTTAAAGTCCTGGTGTGCAGGCATCAGCTGAAATGTTAAAAACAGACAGTCTGGCCTAATTGTGCAAAGCAGTGGTTGTTTTAGACTGTGAAACCTTCTATCAATTTACTCACCTCTGACTATGCACAAATGATGAAATATTGTTTATGTAGTTAACACATCTTTATTTTTCCCCTCATTACAGCAGGCAACCTGGTCAATAGTTTGACCAAGACTATTTATTTGGGTACATGAAAGACAAAGGACAATTATTTTCTTGTTAAAATTTGAATATAGATGACAACACATTTAATATATTAATTTCTCCCATTTTAAGGCTATGCACATTAATAGAGGCCTATTCTTCAGTGACTGATGTCCATAAATATCTGGATTGGGATGGACTTGAGAGTACGCATATATGTTGCTTGAGAAGAGGTACAAGGAAAGGATTTACTAAAAAATAGTTTTTCTGTTACTGATCATGCTTTTAAAAGCCATTCAGGCATGTAGTCTGTATAACTATCTGTATTTTTAGTTTAATTTACTGTAAAGAATGTGCACCATTTTACGTTGACAAATACATTCAAAACCCAAGCGTGTTTTATCTTTACACGGTGTACCAGCTGAGGGGGCAAAGTGATGTTTGAAGTATTTTATTTCAACAGACTTTCCTGCAATAAATGCTCAAATGAATTGGTTTTAAAGACTGAACTAACTGTTGTTCCACACTAAGATGTTTTTAGAGAATATAGTACAATGAATAATGTAATAAATGTTTGAAGTACATCATGTTTGCAGCTTTAAAATTTGCATTGTTTTTCATTTTGGACGATAAATATAATTGTAATAACTTTGTATATCGGGATTACGTAGAGGATTGGAACAAGTATATTTATTTAGTTGTCTTAACTATAAATGGGACCAGAAGAAGTAGTGCATATTGACGCTTTTCTTAAATTCTTTAGCTGCAGTGTTACAATAATTTTCCTGCTGGAATGTAGGTATTAACCTTACTGTCTGAAAGTGACATCTGGTCCACCCTGATGGCTAAGTGAACCTTCTATGGAGATCTTGAGTCTGGGGTGTGCTGTCATGGCAGTCAAAGGAAGCACCACAAGATCACACTGTAGGCTTCACTTAGGAGTTTTGATATTGACTTCGCGTCCTGGGAGAAGCTTTCCCAAGATCATTGCACCTGGCAAAACCAAATTACATATGGCGCAACCTCCTTCAAAAGTAAGTGCATAACAGAAGCTGAGAGAAAACAAAGAGAAAATCCTGCGCCAGTAATTCGCCCAAAACTCAATCATCTGCGATATCCTGTCCAATTTGCAGAAGAACCTTCCGGGTGGAAATCGGCCTTAGCAAACACCTAAATACCCACTGGCACCCTACCAAACACCCCTCATATTGAACATGGTAACCTTCACCTTGAAGAACGAAGAAGACATTTGATAGTATATAGCATTATATGAAAGAGTGTAAGGACTGGAGCTGTTAATCTACACAATTTATAAAACAGCCCAGAAAATTCAAGGTCTTGACAGGGATTTTGCTGTTAAGACTTGTTGCCACTTTTCAAGTCCCCTGTTGTTCTTTCTGTGTATGGATAGGTCTGCTGCCCTTTTTGTGTTTGACTTACCCCAATTACTTGGAGCAGGAATATATCTTGACTTTTGTGAACACTGGAGAGCACTTGTAAGACTGCTGCACTGTTTCAGTATGGTATTTGACTAATAACAGTGGTGCCCTTTGAAATATGCTGGATTTTGTGCTGACAGTTTGTGTCGGTAGCTGCCATTTTGTATTAACTTTGGGCAACCTTCCTAGCTTACTAAGGAACTGGCCCAAAATGGTAAAGTATATTTAAAGGAAGGATATGCCTAATCCTTTCTAATAGCTAAGAGGGAAAAGTGATGTTTGAAGCATCTTATTTCAACAGACTTTCCAACAATAAATGCTCAATGAATTGGTTTTAAAGGCTGAACTAACTGTTGTTCCACACTGAGATGTTTTTAGAGAATATAGTACAATGAATAATGTAATAAATGTTTGAAGTACATCATGTTTGCAGTTTTAAAATTTGCATTGTTTTTCATCTTGGACGATAAGTATAATTGTAATAAATTTGTATATCGGGACTATGTAGAGGATTGAAACAAGTATATTTATTTAGTAGTCTTAACTATAAATGGGACCAGGAGAAGTAAGTGCATATTGACGCTATTCTTAAATTCTTTAGCTGCAATGTTACAATAATTTTCCAGCTGGAATGTATTCATCTTTCTTAGCTTTGAAGTCATCACTGTTAAATAAACTTGGCAATACTGGCCATTAGACTAATTACTTACTATCGTAATTAAAGCTTATGTCCATTACAGTGTTATCAAACACCAATGCAGACATTGTATTGTAAATTTATACTACTACTTGACTGAGTCATGTGTCAACAAATAATAGTGCGTTTGTAGCTAATAGGCCAATACATGTTTTCTTTAAATTAACCTGTTCATTATGGTGGCAAAGCAAATATATTGAGTTTCCTTCTATCATTCTTTAAGAACCATATTGCATTTTGAACCCTTTCAGGAATAACCCACTTTCATTCCCTGCCCCCAAACAATCCCTGTACATATAAATAAATATATTGTTACCTCTAGTGAATAGTTGGACTAAAGATTTTTTAAATTTTCAATTATTCTGCAAAATGTTTAATAGTTTCTCTGGGAAAACTATGTTTCTGTTGTCTGTGTTTTTTTAATTTATTCGTTCAATGGATGCAGGCATCGCTGGTTGGACCAGCATTTATTGCGCACCCAAAATTGCCTTTGAGAAGGTAGTGGTGAGCCACCTTCTTGAACTGCTGCAATCCATGTGTTGGAGAACACCCAAAGTGTAGTTAGAAAGGGAGTTCTTGGATTTTGACCCAGTGACAGCGAAGGAACAATGAAATAGTTCCAAGTCAGGATGGTGTGTGGCTTGGAGGGGAACCTCCAGGTTGTAGTGTTCCCATGCATCTGCTGCCCTTGTCCTTCTAGGTGGTAGGGGTTGTGGGTTTGGAAAATGCTGCTAAAGGAGCCTTGGTGAGATGCTGCAGTGCATCTTGTAGATGGTACACACTGCCTCTGTGAGTCAGTGGTGGAGGGAGTGAATGTTTAAGGTGGTGGATGCGGTGCCAATCAAGCGGGCTGCTTTTATCCTGAATGGTGTCGAGCTTCTTGAGTTGGAGCTGCATTCGTCCAGACAAGTGAGGAGTATTCCATCACACTCCTGACTTGTGCCTTGTAGATGGCAGACAGGCCTCGGGGAATCAGGAAGTGAGTTACTCTCCACAGAATTCCCATGAAATGAAGTGGGAAGATCATCCTTCATAACCAGTACGTGAACGTACTTTTCTCTGGATAAGCCATCATTTACTCTGGATATGCCATCAATGCACACTCTCCATCCATTAGTTACCGATTTGGGGCAGGGAGAACCTACCCCCCAGTGATTAATGGCCCATGTCCCACCCCAAAAGAACTCTGTGTTCTGGGCAGCACTTACTATTTTATAAAAATTGTAAAGTTCAAATTAAGTATCAATGATGTAATGAGAATACAAGAACTTAACCAGAGGTTTGCTTTGGAAACAAGTTATTTGCTTTTTAGCCTTCAGGGCAGATAATTATTTACAACCAACAGTGAGAGGACGTGATGTTGTTCTGTAAAGTTTTCAATACTTTCTAACAGTAATAATTCAGCCAAGATACTATTACCCCCAGTGTGATGGCTGAGCGTTTTCTGAAGTGCATTTTTTATTGCATTGTGCAACTATATTAATGACTACCACCTGAAAGCTAAATTGAACTGTTAAAGTCTGGCATTGTGAAAATGTCACCCATTGTTACGATTTGAATAACATTTCCATATTATACAATGAAAAGATACCATTAACCAGTCACATTGTAATTATTTTCCTGATGGGTGGAGATAAACATAGGAGTACACACCGACGTTTAGCCCCTTGTATGTTCAGCATTCAGGTTTTTGAAGGGATTGTTTCCTCAGCATCTGATGTGGAAAACAGAATTGCATCTGTTATCAATAAAATCAACAGGTGCTTAAGCGCTGGGTACCCCCGAGCTGATTGGCTGTATGCCTGGAGACGCACAGAGGGTATATTGTGTGATCCTGTAAATTTTTGTGTGTGTTCAGCAAGTCCCTAATAAAATATGAAGGTTTGGGCCGAATAGAAATACATAGTTGAAAGCCCCAAGGATTAGACTGTTTCCTTGAATCTGCAGGCCAAAACTTCATCACACTGATGTTTTGAAGTTCCCCAAAATGCTAAATGCTTTCCTTCACCCAGATGAGCATGATTTTGAAACCTATAGCTTTGGTGACCTATTTTCATAATTACTTTAGTTGGTAACACAATTTCGGGTATTTACTTCAGAAGCCACGAATCATTTGCATGAACGAAGAGCATTTGCGATTATCTGTTCTGCTCACCCTTCCTGCCAGCATTGACTAACGATTAAAAAGTGATTTACAGCAAAACAGCATTATTTCCTGCTAATTTGGCTGCCATTTCCCAAAAATGTGCATGTGGTGTGGGAATTAAGTGTGTAATGTTGAAACAAATTTCTGTAATTGTGGTTGTCTGCTGACTACCACTGACCATAATTCTGCATCCACTGGGAATGTGAAGGAACTAAATCCAAATGAGTGTTTGGTTCAATAAATTCTTGTTACAAATGGTCAACCCTCATCATTTCAATCATTTTTTTCAGCATCATTGTTTACTGCCCTCTTACATTTTCTGGTTACATTTTGCTTTGTGTTAAAAATCATCTGTATCTGCCAATGAGCTACTGTGAGCTGAGCTTGACATGTAACTATTGTTGCCTTGGAGGAAAAGATAAATAGCATTTGGCAGTTGAACCCTGGTTTGGCTGCATTTGTTACCTCCAGCAAAAAGTTGTTAATGAAAACATTTTGACTTGCTGTTCTGCCTGGATAAAAAATAGCAGAAACATGGAAGGGAAGTCCTTGCAGTGAATGTACAGAGTGTTCTTAATGCAAAGCAGGAATCTTAACGTCAGTTTTTATTTGTTAGAGAAATAGTTGATGAATGGAACTTATTCTTAGCAGTATTAAAAATTAGGTAACAAAGATTTGATATACAACCACCTCTTATGTGATTTTTCAGAATGCTTCCAAAGTACGTCACATCTAATGGCACCAACCCCTTCGGCTCTGAATTTAATTAGAATCGTATTGTGATAACTGCATCAGTTTGCCACAAAAGTAGTTCTTGACAGTTTCCTCTGGGGTTAGGAGATCAAGCCAAGATTTTGAGAAAGCCGTACTAACTTGGATCAGTTTCGTTTCCTCTGTCAGGTCAGAATGTTACCAAAAAGAGCAGCAAGGTTGATCTAAGCCATTAAAGGGATAGACTATAAAAGAGGATTTGAGAGGTTCACAGGAATTTAGTGGAATCTAGCGAAGATTGAAGTTAGAATGCATAATCGGAATAAGAAACTTTTTACTGAAGGAATGCTAAACATTTGGAGCAGTTTACCAAGTAAAAGGCAAAACACATTGAGGTCATTTAAACTACAACTCGATGCTTTATACTAGAGAATAAACCTTGTTCGGGCAGAGCTTCTTTATGCCCTTCCATGTTTTACACGTGCAATCACTGTTTAATGAAGAAAAGACCATATTTTGCCAAATTTCATTGTGGGTTCTATCTGATAATGCAAAGTTTGGTCAATAGATCTGACTGTGCAGCACTAAACCATCTCCCAGCTCTCTGATGTAGCAGACAGGAGGTGTAGGCTTATTAGGAGTCGTAAATGTTCCATCCACCATATTGGATTGCCTGGAACACACCCGGCCCCATGCTGTCTGCATTCAGGGAACCATTGTACGTTGCAAACAACAAGATAAGTATTTAAAATATACTTATCTGAGTGTGTAACTAGGAGGAGTAGGAGTGTTTCTCCCAATCTCACATTCAAATGACACCAGCTATCCCATTCACCCTGCAACCTCACTTCTACCTTGATTTCCCCCCCTCATGCCCTGGTCCTGGCCCCTTTCGGCTACATACACTTTCCGATGAGTGCTACAATTCACTTCCTCCTTACCACCTCTACCCTCACAGCCTGGTTGCTGCTCTGTCACTGTCCCCTTCCAGTGACTCACCTGAGTGCTGCTGCCCGCACCGCAACAACCCAGTCTTCAATTCCATTTCACCGGCGAGCTGCCTGGGGTGCCCACAGCTCATCAGCTCAATAATGCAGTCCAAGCTTCAGACCTACCCCTTAAGACATGGGGGTTGTTCCCTGTGCCACCCTGTGTTTTGTGGGTGGACTCAAGTGAGCAGTCAAAAAACTCACAGCTGACTTAATCTGGCAAGAGTTGTGGTGCAAACCTGCTTCCCAAATCTGACTAAAGTTAAAAAGGCATTTTATCTAGGACAATCTTTAATTTGTGATAGATAAGTTTTCTCTCTGCCTTCCCCTGAGCCCTCGGGCAAGATTTTCGAGCTGCACCTTCTTCCACCACAGTCAGTTCTACTATCCAGATCCCCACAAAGCATGAAACCTTGCGAATCATTTGGCTGCTTGTCTCGTGTCCAGAGCAGCCATCAAGCTTTCTGCCTGAAGCTGCCATGGCCCCAATCAGGAGCTAGAACTCCAGCTGACTGTTCTTGAATCCATTCGCCCAGGAACACTGTTCTTAGTCGAGTAGTAAGGCTACTACAAATAGTCTCAAATAACTCAGCGGACCGGGAATCAAACCTAAGATTTTCCTATAGGACTTTCCTATATGACTTAATGGGCGGTGAGTCTATTCATTAGGCTGCCGGACAAAGCTTATTATGCTGGCCAGAGGTAACTTGTGTGCATAGACATACAGCAGTGATAAACTAACAGTGCAGACCTTGCCTATTCCCGCAATCCATAGTGACGGTAGAGCAGAACTTGGTGCAGGCAAAGCTTGTACAAAATACCTTCTCTTAGATTACGTCATTGACATTGGGAACCTGCACAAATATATTAATATTTCTCTTAATAAGGATATTGCTGCATGTCAGCTGGATAAAAATGAAAAGCTCCTAGCAGTTGACACCCCAATGCAATGTTCTCCGAATCATGCGTCCGATTGCACTTGTGCTTGGTTCCTGATTTCCCCTGTGACATCATGAAGATGTGAATGGAAGGGAAGGCACTTCTCACAGTTTGAGAAAGTTAGAGGGCAAGTTGTGCAGAATGTAATTTGCCCACATTCTAGGACCAGTTACACAGTAGCATTTGCAAGCATCTGGTTATGGGTTGTTTTCCTCCTCAAGTCATGGGAATGTTGTATAGCAGAGAAGTGGGAAGGAAATTCAAAACTCTTAATATAGAAAGCAGGTCGAATTGCTTTACGCCGGAGCTAAGCACTCTCTGAAGTGTTTGGAATCATATTGTGTTATAAATATCCATTTGTGAATATGGCACCGGGCATCTCCACACTTTCTTCCTGTGTTCAGCACAAGGTGCCCTCACATGGGACTTGATCCTTCATTTCCACAGAATGTGACCCTGCAGAGCATAATGTAGAAAAAGAGCCATAAAGAGCATAAGAGTTTTAATCCGAGTGTATACAGATACCATTCTGTCTTGCGATGTACAGTTACTCTGGTACATCGTAAGACAGTACGGCATCCCAGAGCGGCATGTTAACACCTTCGGAGCCTTATACCACAACTCCAGCTGCTATGTCAAGACCAGCATGTGCACCGCTGACTCCTTTAACATCATCACAGGAGGTCTTTCACCATCCTAATTCCTCTTGCTTATTGATTTTATCATGAGGAAGGCGATGGTTGGTGCAGACTTTGGCGTCCCGTGGCCACACCACCGGTTGACGGATCTCGATTTCATAGATGGCATTGCCTTACAGGCCGAAGAATCGCGCATGTGCTCTAAGTCTTGACAATAGCGGTGCCAAGGCTGGTCTACACATCAGCCAAAAGAAGACTAAGACAATGATGGTTGGATGGCATCAAGGCTCTTGTATCACCATCGGGCAACAGAGCATCGAGGACATTGACCACTTCCCCTACCTAGGAAACAACATCTCCAGGGAGGATGATGCAGGGATCGACATCTACACAAGAATCCCCAAAAGTAGCATCAGTTGTCCAGAGGCTTAACATGCTCTGGGCATCCAACACCATCAACACAACCATGAAGCTGCAACTCTACATGTCAATAGTAGTACCAGCTGCAACCTATGCCAGCAAGACATGAAAGAGAATAGCAGAAGTGGCACATAAGTTGAGTGTGTGTCTTCAGCATTGCCTAAGAAAGATCCTGAGCATCACGTGGCGAGAGAACATCACCAACAAAGATGTGCTACAGAGAACTGGTCAGAAGCGCCTGCGGGACATCATGACAGAGAGACAACTGAGACTTGCAGGGCATGTATTTCGCCTCCCAGATATATGCCCCATCAGAGGGCAGTAGAGTGGACACCACCAGATGGAAAAAGAAAATAGAGTTAGCCAAGGAAGACCTAGTGAAGTATGTTTAAGAAGGAGCTTCAAAAGCAGGACACTACCTGAACTGGGATCGGTGGCGGAGTCTTCCTGCCCATTGTCCCACATGGGAAAGGAGGAACCAAGTCGAAGTAAGTGAGTTTACTGATACATTCTGTGTCACCACTGCCATTGCTTTTTGTTAGTTTTGCCCATGCATATAATGTTAGACATTTTAAGATGCTCCATTCCTTTCATCATCTGCTTTTCTGTAATTACAGGTATTTTGGCCCATTCGCCCCTTTTGTACTTTGTGCTTACGATTCCAAATGGACTGGTTAAAGTCACTGGATAAATTTGTCTGTGAACACTGCTCTTGTTTAGCAATTTATTTTTGAGTGCTCAATGAGAAGCAACCTCCAGAGTGCCCAAAATGCCAAATGCTCCTTTGGAGCAGATAATGGGTCAAAACTTAGTCCCTAACTAAATGCTTGAGCTGGTGTGTCCCACCTCAAATGTGTTTAGTGCTCCAGTACATGTGGATATTAAACAATATTCAAAGAGAAAAGCTGATTGGCAATGCTGAGTTTGTTGGAGAGAAAAAGAAAATAAACACACGTAAAGTAGGCAAGTGTAAGGAATATTGCTCTAAACCGTAAACAGGCAATAGTTTCTCAATTTGGTGTCAATGAGTGAAATTTTGAAACAAGTAGCAATTTTCAAAAACGTCAATACAAAATCAAAAAGTAAAAGGAAAATTTGCATTTATACAGCACCTTTCACAACCTCAGGCTATCCTAAGCACTTTACAGCCAGTTATGTTCTTTTGAGGTAAAGCCACCATTGTATGTGACAACCAATTTCCACACAGCAAGGTCCCACAAACAGCAAAATCATAATGATCAGATAATCTGTTATAGTGCAATGGTTGAGGGATGAATAGTGGCCAGGGTACCAGGGAGAACTCTCCTGCTATTCCTAGGATAGTGTCATGGAATTTTTTATATCCACCTGAAAGGGTGGAATGGGCTTTGGTTTAACATCTCATCTGAAAAACAGCACCTCTAACAGTGCAGCACTCCCTCGGTACTGCACTGAGGAGCAGCCTGGATTATGCGCTCAGTTGTCTGGTGTGGGACTAAAAACTCTCAATTAATAAAAATTGTAATAAAAATGAAACAATGTCTTTTGTATATTAAATGTGTACCCTAAAATTATTTTAAGTCTTTATACTATTGCATTGAGCACATTGCCTTTATCGTGTACCATCATGTTTGCACAGAGATGTACTAATAAATGACATGCCATGCATCTGCGTGTGTGGTACACTGAGTTTTGGAAGATGGTAGAGAAAATTTTGCAGCTACATGTGAAATGCATTCACCATACCTTTTTTTCCCAAACTCTACCAGTATAAATCTATATGGCTGCCATTTCTCCCTGCCCCTTTCTACAAAATAAAGCTTCTTTCATGTTTCACTAACTTTGCAAACAACAGCATAACACTTGTACAGAATTAAGATTCCAGCGGAAATTAAATCTGCCACTCTGATATTGTCTGCTGTAGACTATACATAGATTCCTATCTGCCCACCATGGCTCTTCCTTCACTGCTTGTCAGATCTTGCTGCCAGATGAGATTGTAGCTAGCTTTTTGGATCAGAGCAAAGTTGTCAACAACTTGTCTTTAAAATGGAATAACTGCTGTCTATCAGGGCTCTTAAGATTTTATGGAAGTTTTATTAAAACTACCTGTTCATACTAAAGGGGTGTTTGGTGTTAAATCCAGAAATAAATTACACAACCCAAAATAACAGTAGCCAGGATTTTAGAGATACAATGCCTTTTGATGTGAGTGCAATGATGTGATATTGCAATTTATAGGAGCTTTACTTCTGCATCTATTTGTTGAAGTCCATTATAGAATTATGAAAACCACAAAAACCTGGTCACTGAGCTCCTAACTATGTTAACCATTTGAACTAAATTGACTTTTTAGCATATTTGAGTTGTTTTGCATTTAATAAAACCAGCTGCTGCCTCTACATGCAGAACAGAAACTGAAATAATGAAATGTGTCAAAAGCATATTTTTATATTGTGTATATGTTCTTGCCCTTTACATTCTCGTCTCTACTTGTTGCTTTTTCACGTGAGAAGGTAATTTGGTCTGGGCTACAGCTATATTTAGTGAACCATATTTTTTTTAAAATTTGCATCCTGAATGGAGTTCAAAAAACGGTTCAGTCTTAAGCATTAAGCCTGGGACCCTAGTTTTTTTTTTGGAAGGTGCTTTCAAAGGAACCTTGGTGCATGGGAGTTTAATATACTACTACAAGACCAACACAGTCCCTCACTAGATATGTCTCTGTTGTCCAAAGTTTGTGCAGAAGTAACAAATCCTTTCAGCACAGTTACATTGACTTGCAGCAATTCAGTATATCACAATGTTGTTAATTGTACAGTATTTGTGCAGCCCAACCAATGACTGATATAAAACCACTTTGAACAGCTACCTACAATATAATTGCATTATCAAGTCAACATATCTTATTGAAAAATTCAGAAGCACCCAAGGAATCCACTAAAAGTTTTCACGGTAATAAAGAGCGAATAGATAAATCAGCTGCTGGTGTTTGCCATCTGTTAACATTAGAAAAAGCTGCTGGCATTTGAGTACTAGCAAACAGAACTCTGCAAGTGTTTATGGATGCATGCACTGAGCTGGCAGAATAACTCAGTGATGCCATTGTGCAGTACTTCTAAAATAATACCAGAGTACACCAGTAGCTACAGTAACTGAAAAATTTGTTTAGCACCATATATAAGTTATAATTATCCCCGGTTCATACTGTACCCACATACTTCGAGTCCTAGACCAAAACAAAATTGATATGGATAGTTACCTGTATTCAGACTCCAGTCTGCATAGCTGCAAGGCAACAAAGACCTTTAATGAGCAAAACCTATCTGCTTTTTCTGTACTTGCTTTTCACAAAAATTCGATTAACAAATAGACTGAGATAAGTAGCCACCAGGCTTTAAAAATGGTTGCTGATTGTGGTATGTGAAGAATGATTCTGTGTGAATACTATATATGCCCTGTGTTCTTCTGTAAATACTGTACTTTGAGCAATATCAAAAGCACTTTGCTGTCATTGGAATTTGACCCAGGACTACCACCAATCTTTACTGATGACTTTCCAATATATTACCTGGAAATTCAGGTACATTATGTAGGTTCTATTAACTTTAAAGAAGTGTCAAGAAAAGCACTCTATATTCACATAACAGTTGGTGATGGCTTTTCAGAACTTACCTGATATTCATTACAACCAAACCATTAGCGAGTATATGATTTAAGCTAAAATTATAGCCTTTTAGGGCCATTTTTTTAGTTGGTTACTTAAGTCAGTTTCTGAAGTCCACAATGCAGGAACCAACTCATGGTGTTTATGCAATTAAATCAGTTTTCCATAGATGGGTGACCTTATCTGTATCTACAGGTCTTTTGCTATTCTAAAAAACAATGCATGAATGCTGGAAGCTGGCTCACAACACCAGCATCCTGAAATCTGAATTGAAAACCAAATATAAAAGCAGCCAAATGCCCTTGAGGCAAATAACAAAAGCCAAGTATTAACTGAACTGTTAAATTGCACAGGGGAAAATGTCAACTGTTAATGGCATGTTCCTTTAATGCCCATTTGTATTGCACCTTCCATTGCAATGGATCTCCCAGCAGCTGCCTGTATTCCAAGTTTGCCTCGTTTGTGCTGAAGGGTATATTCAGAGACAAGAAGTGATGACACATGCATAATTGCTCATACGTTGCATTTATACTTGCATTTCTAGTTACAGAACTTTCCAGGTATATGAGCCAACAATGTGAAAACCACAATGGTGATCCAAGTGCCAGCCGCCACTAGCGTTAAGATTTACCTCAGCTGTTACCTCTGAAAGTAAGACCACCTCTTGAGGCACTCCCTGCCTCTGGAGTTGTGTGTATTGCCTGAGTTAAATTGCAGCAGTGCTGTAATATAAGTGGGGTGTCAATTTCAAAGTGAATTTTTGAACCCTTCAAGTTAAACATTTTGCTCAGAAATATTGGCGATGTGAAGACTGTAACATCTCCTAACACTAAACCGCAAGTAAGCACCATGAATAAGCTTGATGATGTACTGTGACAAGAATGCATTCATTGATCAGATAAATGCCAATGTGATACTATGAGCATGGTTTTCACCCAGGTGATGTTTGTACATTTTAGTGTGGCAGGTAAATAAAGTACCACAGAATGTAATGTTTTACATTTAGAGTACAGACTGGCCTTTTGACCCAACAGGTCTCCGCCAGTGTTCATGCTGTACACAAGCCTCTTCACATCTAACTGTATCAACATTTTAATGAATGTTTTGAAACAAAAGCAATGGCTCATTAAGCTTTATAGGATAGAAAGAATTTCTTCTTGGCACACCATAGCTTTCGCAGAGTCTGTCTCCAAAAACGTTTTTTTTATTTAACTTACACAATTATCACATAATTAAGTGGGACAGGTCAACACAAATTGCAGACTTTCTCTGGAGCCTCTAACATTTCAAATGATTCCACATGGAGAGGCTTGTTGAGATCTAATTGGAGAATTCTACAATTTCTTTACTGTTAATAACATAGAGAGAGTTTAAAGTCTGTTATTTTGGGTCAAATAATGTTGAGTAACGTGTAAAGTATTATAGCTGTGAGACAAAATATTTTTGATGAGGCCTGTAGCAGAAAAATAATGTAATTCATAAACTCTCAAAAAGCCCTGTCAAATTCAGATAATTATTGCACTAAATTAAGGCATTATTTTCCTGTAAGTGTTCTTGGAATTCTGCAATCGTACGGTACAGAACCTGATATTTATTGCAAATGAATTTTCTTGGCAAATCAAAGTTCTGTGTAAGAGGAATATATAAATGGAAACATGCTTTGAAATTGGGGTCTTGGTGTATTGAATAAATAGATGAAAATTAAATTTGTAATTGCTGATATGGGTGAGTAATTGTACATGCTTTTGGGAAAAGAAATACAATGCATAAATGTTTCCAGTATCTCCTTTGGTTTTTCATTTTTGCAGTGAAATATTTGTAACAGTACAAGTTTCAGGAGCTTTTATTATAATGTACACTAGGACAGTTTGAGGCACTCACATTAGCTTTAATTTTTCGAAAGTCTGTCCAGGTACACTGACTCAAATCTGGCTATCTGAAAACAGGCGTTGACCAAAACTTCCAATATCCAATTTTTTAAGCTGCCATACATGAATTATAATTCTTATTAAATGAATAAATTAACTTACCGGCTTGTTCAACTAGGTTCTGCATTGGCGCGGTGGTATGCCAACTATTTATCAGCTTTGGACACCTGTCTTTTCCAGCACTCCAAGTAGTCCGAGCAATCCTTGACCCGACCTGGCCCAAACCACCCCACCCCACCTGAAAACCAGCAAGATCCAAAATCTGGTACCAACTCTGTCCCGAGATTGATGGTTTTAAGACACTGTACCTGAACTGACCACCACAGACTGGCAACTGACCTGAAAATGATCAGCCCCGTAATTCAGAATAAATAGCTCTCTAATCATTTAATTCACTTTTTATTTGAACTTCCATTTAAACTGCCTGAAGATGAACATAGTACAAGCACTTAAATTCCAAGATTTTGCATGCTGAACTGGAATTACAGTTCCAAATACCAGCAAAGACTGATGCACCTTAATGGATCTTCAGTTTTGCTTGTTTTCACAGCTTGTTTAAGGCAGGACTCCATCTTCATTGCAGCCACCAGGCTTGTTGGCACATGGGTACAGAAGGTGAATATATTGTATTGAGCTCCTTTTGGTTGTGCTTGTGCAAGTATGTATATTGTAGTTTCCTGGATTCACACTTATAGGAGCACAATGGGTTAAATGATGTGAACCCTGAGAAAAAACAAGAAAACCAGGCCAGTTGTTCAATTTTTATAAATTGCTTTGGTTTGAACATCTAGAGTAAGACAATTAGAATTTATAGGACTTGTCAGATCTTTGCATTCTTGCAATCATTTCAAATTAAAGGAAACATATCCTTTGCCTCCTTTATTACAAAATGTGGTAACAGACCTGGATGTATAAAGAATCCCCAATAATAAATATTCACCTATTGCCACCAACATGGTCTGGCCAGCAAAATATGAAAGGTCACAGGCCTGAAATGTTAACTCTGTTTCCCTCTCCACAGATGCTGCCAGACCTGCCGGGTATTTCCAGCATTTTATGTTTTTATTTAAAATATAATAAAAGATGTTTTTTAAAATTAGTGCAAGAAATAAAGGTGTTATTACATTTAGTGTTGTGTTGTATTATTTGTGCCCTTCAAAAGAAGTACTGGAGAAAAGCATTGCAGATGAAGCTAATGTATTTATAAAAATTGTAAAATGTAAGTATAATGCCCTATGTTGGTTATTGTCTTTTAACAGTATTGCTCACTGTTTGTGTGCAAGTGATTATTTGGAATACATTAGAGGAACCCATACCATCAGTTGGAACAAAAATGTATTTGCACTTTTATTTTACAATAGGACTTACCTGTAAATTAATTGAATATTATTTACACAGTTGGACTCTATAGGTAGTAAATAATAAGAGTTTGAATCAACATGGATAATTAAACAGTTAACAGAGTATTGGTTGAAAAGATGTGCATGTGGGCTGCTATTAATCTGGTATTTTAAGTGCACATTACGTGGCTAGACTGTTAAGTGCTGCAAATGTGATTTGTATGGAATTCAATGAGAGGGAGCTTTAGTGGTTTAAAAGGAACCTGTACGATCAAGCAGGGTTTTACGTTTAATGGCTAAAGTATAAACATGATGGAATTGACCTTGTACGTGTGGTGTGTTGCAGCGAATTACAAACTGTTACTTCAATTGGATATTTTTAATGACATCATGAGCTGAAAAAGCGAAGTTCATTTTTAAAAGGTCAACAGAACCTTACAGTAGAATTTTTGCCTTGTACTCATTTTCCGACAGTGCAGAGGGTGTGTTACATCGGCAGAGCAACAAAGAAGTTATCATTAGACTAATGCGTTTGTTTGGCTGGGTGAGGGGGTGATTGTCGTCTGTTTACAGGAAAACACTATTATTTACAAAGGTACTCGGACTTACTCCTTTCAACCTTCATCTGCATTCTGGGCCGTAGTCTTCAATTAGGTTTCTCAATTTTTTAAAGAAAAGAATACTTACTGTTCTATGAATGTATGTAAAGTAGATAGTTGCTTCCTAGCCATTTTGGTGCCCGAAAAAGAGTCCTCTATACTTTTACAGGCTTGTGAGTACCGCAAGCCAACAATTAACAGACCATTCTCTATATTCTCTCAGACAAAAAAACAGAAATTAGTTGAAATTGAAGAAAAAAGTCTCCATCTTTTCTAAAACATGGATAAACAGTGAGCGTGGTGTAATTATCAACATCTTTGCTCTCTTTATGCTAATTACTGCTTCAAAAAGCAGGCTGTTTGTGACAAACCAAAGCCTCCTGAGACTCAAAGGGGTAAGCATACTGCCTGCTTGGATTTTGCAGTGGGAATAACAGTGAGGCCATCGTTGTTATGGGGTGGCTGGGGCAGCAACCTTCGGTGTCTGCACACGTTCAGTTAAACATGGAAGTTGCCTGCGTTGCGCTCCTTCTCCAGAAGCTTTGCCACGCTGGTACTTCATTAAGAGACTAAACATTCTAAAATAGGAAGGCCATGGCTAGTAGAAGGTTGTTGCCTTTGAGCTGGGAAAACTGCAGACGGCCTTGCAGGTCTGGGCCTTGACCACTCAGCTTCGGATTGCACCACCTCGACATGGGAGGGGACAGCCTGAGCTGGCTGTCTGACAGCCAATAGTAGGGGCACAGGAGGAGTGGCAGTAGTGAGAGCATGAATGCATCCTGAGAGAGGACAGCAGGTTTATGCATGAGGGAGCCACTTCCCTCCTCCTGGATTGCGCCTCATATGTTTCTAGTAATCTGCTGGAGCATAAAATATTGGACTGCTGTGTTGAGCATAGGTATCCAGAGCCATAATGACAGCAGTCAAAGCCTGAGTGGCACCAATCTGGGCTTGCATGCCAACAAGCATAGATGCCGTGATGTTAGTCTGAGCTTGCACAGCAGCATTCAGACATTAGGTGACTTCTTCCTGTGCTGCAATGGAAGCTGAGACATCAGACACTGCACCACAGCTGGGTCTGCAAGTGCTATCATGGAGTTGTGCATCATTTCCACACTAGAAGGGATGGTCTCCAAACTCTGCACAAACCCTATGCAAAGTTGATGGCAGTCTCCTCCATGCTCCTTGACAGTGACAGCAGGCTCTGTAATAGTCCTGCCAATTCACCAAGCATTTCGGTTTGCGTGTTCATTAACCTTTTCCCATACGTAAGCTCATCAAAGCCATGTGACATCCATTCTCCCTGGCCCTCCTGCAGCCCACTTGTGCCTAGTGACTCTCCATGTGCAGATCACCCTTCTCACTACCCTCGAAAGTATGCACATTGCCAGTATCTAAGCTGTTGCCTGTGATTGTCAGATCGAGTGACGATACTTATTCATCAGATGTCTGCCTTTCATCTTCAGGCTGCATTGGCTGGCCAGGCAGAGATTCTTGAATATCTGAAAGCATAAATGCAAAAGGGGAGGATTGGGCTGAGGGAAGGAGTGGCAGTGGGCAGAAAGCAAAAGGTGCATGTTCACATTGTCTGCAATTTGCACTTAATGCCAGATTGTGGGACAAGGGTCAAATGGTGTTTGAAAATGTGCATAAGACAGGAACATTGTCATCCTGTACGTCTTGAGTGGCACGTTTGCAACAGTCTTATTAAGTGCCTCTGCAACAATTCTGAGCACCATCTCCTCCAAGGGGCTCAGGAGATGCAGCCATTTCTGCCCCTACAATTTCTCTGCTGTTCCCTCATGTTATGTGACAGCTTATCCTGCAAAAGATGGGAAAGATTGTCAATGAGTGTGTTGTAATGTGTTTGGGTGATGTGCCTGTCATAGCTGAATAGCTGGAACTGTGTGAAAGCTGCGAGGTGTGTGTATGAGGCTTGCAGCATTAGTAACTGAGGATGAGGTAGAGCAGCAAGCCAGAGAGAAGGCTCCCAACTTCTCCGATGTAGCACTGGAGGCCTTAGTACAGGAGTTAGAAAGTAGGAGAAGCATCATGTTTCTGCAGAGGGCACTCTAAACATACACTGTGAGGAGAATAGAAACAGACAGGTGAAGGTTAGGCATGAGGGCTGATTGCTCGAAATTCTTGGTGACTTTGGAGAAGGAGCTAAAGGAAGACAGGAGTTGAGAGACTGGGTAAATCAGAGCTGAGCTAGAAAGCAGTCTGGTGCTAGAGGTGAGTAGGATGTTTGGTTCCGGTGACTTTGAGGGAGTAAGTTGTCTGGCTCTGGGGTTTAAGCCTGAAGTTAGCAGGGAGGCTGGGTGCTATGGTTTGGGTTTCGATGGATCTTGGTAGAAGGGACCAGGAAGAAGAGGTTGCCATCAGGGCAACAGTTAGGCCAGTAGTGAAGGGGTGGAATTTACCTCAATTATTATAGGCAGTTGGCTAGATGGCTAGGCTGTGATCAGAATGACGCCAACAATGTGAGTTCAATCCCTCGACTGGCTGGGGTGATTCATGGAGACCTGCCTCCTCACCTTGCCCCATGCTTGTGGAGTGGTGCTTCTCAAGCTATAAAACCAATTGTCCCTCTCTAATGGAGGGTGTTGCCTTTGGTCCTTTTTGGTCCACATCTAATTCACTATTATAGTCTATTGGGACTGGATGGACAGTTGTAGACCGTATCTTTTTGGTTAGGAATTATGTTACATATGAAATCAAAGCACAGTGGGTCAATATATATACATTACAAGCTTACAAGTCATTTTGCAAGTGCTATAAGTAAACTTGCAGAGTCACAGTCAATAATATGCATTTATATAATGCCCTTAATGTAGAAAGATGGCCCAAAGTGCTTCAAAGTGATCTTAAAAGGGGAGAGATTTGTGGAGAGGCAGAGGGATTTAGATAATTGAAGAATGTAGAGGCTAGTTAGCTGATTGCACAACTGACAAAGGTAGGACCAAGGAAGCTAGAAATTTAGAGCAATGGGGAGATGGACATCCAGAACTGGATGAGCTGAACTCTATTTGTACTGGAAGATCGGCCTGGAGGGTACTGGCATAGTCATGTCTGGAGGTGGCAAAGGCATGGAACAGGATTTTAGTGGCAGGTGGGCTAAGGCAGTTTAAGCTGTGAAGGTGGAAGTAGGCAGTTTTGGGGATTGATAGGATTTGGGGCGGAAGCTCAATTCAGATTTGAATGGGGTGGTGATATTGTGAACGGTCTGGTTGAGCCTGATACAAGTACCAGGGAGGGCAATTGAGTTGCTGGTAAAGGTTTGGGGTTGTTAGTTGCAGGAGATTGCGATTCATCAAAGCCTGTATGTTGGGTAAAAGTGGAACCAAGCAGGGGCAGTCCCAACAAGCTGGGCAACAGAAGAGAGGCATTGGAGTGGGCTGACTATGTGAAAGAATAGCAGAATCTTTACAATGCCGAAGGAGGCCATTTGGCCTATCGAGTCTGCACCGGTTCTCTTGAAAGCACATTCTACTTAATTCCACTCCCCTGCCTTATCCCCGTAACCTTGCACATTCTCTCTTTCCAGATAGCAATCCAATTCCTTTGTGAATCCTTTGATTGAACCTGCCTCTGCCACACTCAGAAAGTTCGTTTCAGACTCCAACCATCCTCTGGGTGAAAAAATTTTGCCTCACATCATTTACTCCTTTTACTAATTATTTTGAATCTATGCCCTCTAGTTCTTGATGCTGTCTTGAGTGGGAACAGTTTACCCTGTCCTTCAGGATCTTGAATACTGCTATCAAGTCTCATCTCAGCCTTCTTTTCTCCAAGGAAAACAGTCTCAATCTCTCCAATCTATCCTCATAGCTACAGTTCTTCATCCCTGGAATCATTCTTGTGAATCTCCTCTGTACTCTCCAATGCCTTCACATCCTTCTTCAAGTATGGCACCCAGAACTGGATGCAGTACTCCAGATGGGGCCTAACTAGTGTCTTATACATGTTCAACATGACCTCCTTACTTTGTACTCAATGCCCCTATTAATAAAGCCTAAGATATTATACACTTTATTAACTGCCCTCTCAACATGCCCTACCATCTTCAATGACTTATGTGCATATACATCAAGGTCCCTCTGTTCCTGCACCCCCTTTAGAATTTCTCTCTTTTTTTATATTGTCCCTCCATATTCTTCCTGCCAAAATGAATCACCTCACACTTCTCTGCATTGAACTTCATCTGCCATTTGTCTGTCCAATCCACCAACATGTCCGCGTCCTTTTGAAATTCAAGACTATCATCACAGTTGATGACGGTTCCAATCTTCATATCATCTGCAAATTTTGAAATCATGCCATGAACACCACAGCCTAGGTCATTAATATGTATCAGGAGGAGCAAGGGCCACAACACTGACCCCTGAGAACTTCACTACAAACCTTCCTCCAATTCGAAAAACATTCACTAACCACTACTCTGTTTCTGTCATTCAGCCAATTTCTTATGCAAGTGCCTACTCTCCCTTTTATTCCATGAGCTTGAATTTTGCTCTCAAGTCTGTTGTGTGGAAGTGTATAAAATGCCTTTTGAAATTCCATATACACCACATCAACAGCATTGCCCTTATCAACCTTCTCTCTTACCTCCTCAAAAAACTCCCAAGTTAGTTAAACATGATTTTTTCCTTAATGAATCCATGCTGGCTTTCCTTAATTATCCTGCATTTGTCTAAGTGATTATTGCTTTTGATTGATTTTAGATTTTGAAGGTTTTAGATAAGTTCAGGAGGGACAATTCATCATAGTTAAGTCGCAGAATATAATTTGTGACTTTGACTCGGGTCATTTTGATGCTGTGGGAGGGATGGAAAGCTGATTAGAGAGAAAACGTAAACCAAGAACATAAATATATTTTAACCTAGAAGGATGTAAACACTTGCTATTTAAATAAATGATCAATAATTTAAATAAATGTTATTTGGTTAAATATATTAACTTAAAAATACGCTTTATTACAAAGGGGATGGAGTATAAAAGTAGGGATGTATTGCTACAACTGCACAGGGCGCTGGTGAGACCACACCTAGAGTACTGTTTATGGCTTTGCCTCCTTAGTTAAGGAAGGATACAGTTGCATTGGAAGCAGTTCAGAAAAGACTCACTGGTCTGATTCCTGGAATGAAAGGGTTAAGCAGGTTGGGCCTTATACTCATTGGAGTTTAGAAGAATGAGGGGTGACCTTATTGAAACATATAGTGAAACATTGATTCTGAGGGGGCTTGGCAGGGTTGATGCTGAGAGGATGTTTCTTCTCATGGTGGAATTTAGAACTGGGGGCACAGTTTAAAAATAACAGTCACCTACTTAAGACTGGGATGAAGAGGAATTTCTTTTTTGAGGGTTATTCATCTTTGGAATTCTCTTATGCAGAGAACAGTGGAGGCGGAGTCGTTGAATATATTCAAGGCTGAGTTAGACAGATATTTGGTTGACAAGAGGAGCCAATCAACCATGCACTTATTGAATCGTGGAGCAGGCTGGTTGGGCCAGATGGCCTACTTCTCCTATTTCTTATGATCTTAACTAATTACCTGATGTTTACCTTGCCTAATTTGAGAGAGATGGTGTTGGAGAGAGTTGCACTGAAAATTGGGCAGGTAGCTAACTGGCTTCAGTACTAGAGGTTGGATCATGTGGATGGGGAGCTGACTGGGTCAGACATGGAGATGGCTGTTGGATTCCAGGGTTGACCAGGGAGGTATTCATTTTACAAAGCATTCTGAGGAGTGTTGCTTTCAGGTCAGCCTGGGAGAGAGGGAGCAGGGCTAAAGCACTCACTGATCATATAACAATGCACCTACAAGCTCAGAAGGAGCAGGCCCTGGAGCACACTCAGTAGGCCTGGGATGGAAGAAGAAAATGGAATAGTTGCTTAGGTCAGATCTAGGTTAAATGTGAGGGGTTGTTTTTTTGCCCTGGAGAATAATTGAGCTCTGGAGCAGCCTGCCAGTTTGTGCAGTGGACACCAATTCACTGAGTTCCTTCAAGCAAGAGTTGGACTTGTTTTTGGCTGGGGAAATATCATCTCCAAAAAAATGGTAGGTACTGCAAGGAATTGTCAGGGCCAGACTGATGATCTGAACTAGTTTTGATCACGGAGGAGAGGGGGGGAGGTGTTCAGAGTTGAGTTTTCCAGTAATTTTTTACCTTCTAAATTGTGTTTTTTGACTTTTTTTGTCTCTCTTATCAGAGGGTTTTGAGTGGGATAGGGAGTGTATATATTGTGATGCACGAGATATCACAGTTATGTGGCATAGGCTGGATGGACCAGGAGGTACTTGCTTGTCCATCGTTGTTTGTATAGTATTAGCTGCAGTATCCATTGGGAGTGGAGGGGGAACAGAGAGCAGGTGCAGGGGATAAATTGAATGGGATGAAGGATTAACACCGGCTGGGAACCTAAGTATTTAAAGAAAAGGTTTTATTTTTTAATGAACTGACTGCTCTTTGGATCATGTGAAACATATGACACCAATCAGCAACATTAGAGGTTAATTAAAATCATACAATGTTACAGACATACTGACAAAAACCTGTTCATAATATGAATGTATTGTTTTGTAACATTTCTCATCAGTTGTGACTGTCAGTTAAAGAGAGGTCATGTATTATTGTAGTCATTGTCCTTCAGACAACTTGTCCACTCATACAGGCAGAATATATCTCATTCCACACTGATGATCCCAGAAAATTAATCACTAGGTCTTAGTTTATTCTAGAAGAGTTTATCCACACTTACTGGATTCCATTTGTGGACCTTGAGACTTTGGAAAGCAGGGGGAAAAATACACTTATTTTGTCATTTGAATGTTCATGTCTTAGAATCCAGTTGTAGATGTAGGAAGAGAACGTCTCAACATTTTGAGCTGTACCAATCATGAATTGCATTATGAATCATGAAAACCTGTATTAAGCATAGATGAACAGAAATAGGTGGTCAGAGAACTAGTAACATTGACATGTTGTCAACTTAAAGATGCCAAATATCTTATAAAAATGACTTTATGTCACAGCGATGAACACAGGCTGCTTTCCCAAAACAGATGGAATTGCCAAGGAAGCCAAAGGAAACATAAAGAATGTTGGAAATTACAAATAAGAGGGTATTGGATAGAATTGGAGCCCTTAAATGTCAAGGGCCAAACTGTATATTGGAAGTGGAATTGTCTACGCCTAAGTGGGGTTTTTTTTTGGTGATCAGTTAGAAACTGGAATAACGCCAGAGGATTGACTCCATCCAACCTGGAGTTTTGTGTATTATATTGGTTTCCATGCGACAGTGCAGACTTTCTGGTTTTGGTGAGCCTAAGAGTTAGACAACTCAGCTGAAACCAAAAATTGGACATCTAATCTGAGGAGACATTTGAAGCAGGAAATGTTTTCTCAAGAACTGAGAAATTTTGGAGGGTTTTAGCAAAGTTTTCAAGACTCTAAGGGGTCAGGAAAACTTTTTAAAAAACTTAAATACCACAAACTTTAAGCAGGGGACGTGAAGTCAAGTTTGGGAAAGGAGATGAACAGATGACTTGTCTGAAACTATGTTAATGGTCAATTTATAGGATAGACCAACTAAGAAAACAGTGGAGGTGGATAGGTGAAAGAAAAAAATGTTTTCTTTTTTAAAAATTACAACTGGCCAAATAGACTGCAATCATCTTTTCCCATCCTGTGAAACATAGGACTTAGGAGCAGGAGTAGGAAGATCATGGCTGATCAGATTGTGGTCTCAACTCCACTTTCCTGTATGTCCCCATAACCCTTGACGATCAAAAATCTATCTAACTCAGCCTTGAATAAATTCAGCGACCCAGCCTCCACTGATCTCTGGAGAAGAACATTCCACAGATTAGTGACCCTCTGTGAAAAAAAAATTCTCATCTCCATCTTAAAAGGGAGATCTCTTATTCTTAAACTGTGTCTCCTAGTTCTACTCTGCCCACAGGAGGAAACATCCTCCCATGTCCACCCTATCAGTCCCCTCAGGATCTTATATGTTTCAGTAAGATCACCTCTCGTTCTTCTAAATTCTAATGTTAATTAGAGGAATTAATTAGGCCCAACCTGATCAACTGTTCTTCATGATTCAAGCCTTTCATTCTAAGATTGAGTTGAGTGAAATGTGTCTGCACTTTGCTTTCACTGGCAGTATTTGTAATGGAAATATGGCAAAGACAAGTTGATCAACCAACAGTCAAAAGCAGATATGATAGTTCACATTTATTATGTCAAATATGGCTGTAAAAATGTTCTTCTGTAGCTGTGAGCTTTCTAGCATGTTTCTCTGACATGGAGGACAGAGATTTGATATATCATGAGCTTTTATCCAGTTTCCTTGGATTTTGCCTGCCTAATTTGGAAGTTGTTCCTGGTAAATATTTGCATTGCTTGAAGCAGTGAAACAAAATAATGTGGAAAGTGTAAGCAACACCATTTGTCAACCAAGGTTAATATAAATAAGGGATCAGGCACTAGATTTGATTGCAAAAGTAATGATGTGTTTATCCAACGATAGGAGTATATTGAAAGAAATTGCTTACGAATACTTTACTCCTCTTACATCGCCCACATAATGCAGTCTTAAGTGCTGTACATTTACCACTAATGGCACCAAGTTGCCTCTAATATAGATGACATCACAAAGGGCTTCTGAAGCAAAAGCCAGCTTTTACTACAGATTAATAGCCACTGTCTTGACAATCAGATCATCGATTTGATTAAGCATCCACTAATGCATTATAAAGTTTTCAGCGGTGCTGCAGTGCGTAGCTCAATCAGAACATCGTTTTCAGTATGTACAGGCAGACCTCTCAGTTACAAAGTCAAAAGGATTTTAATGTTCTTCAGGATTTAGCCAATTTATGTTTTAACTGATGGTCTAAACATGGAGTTTCAATGGGCAGTTATAGGGGAATGTTTATTTGTGCTTTTGTTTATATTTTATGCATTGTGTAACTCCTTACAACTTGCCATCCATTCAGCAGGGAATTGTTTAGTTTAGTACGACCACGATAGTACAAGTTTACCTTGTCTCTGAGGGAAAACTGCTCCTTTTGTCCTGTAAGTGGCATTATTATATAGCATCTTTCATAACTTCAGGACATGCAACAGTGTTTCACCACCAATGAAGTATTTTTGAAGTACAAATATATGTGAACTGTAGGAAACACAGCAGACAATTTGCATAACAAAGTTCAACAATGAGGTAAATGACCAGATAATCTGTATTTTGGTGGTGTTGCTTGAGGGATAAATGTTGGCCCGAACACCAGGGGAATTCCACGCTCCTCCTCAAAGTGCCATGGGGTCTTTTCCATCAAGCTGAGAGGACAGACCCCCTTAAGTTAACACATCTGACAGTACAGCACTCCCTCAATACTGCACTCCATTATCAGCCTAGAGATGTGCGCCTGCCGTGGGGCTGAACCCATGACCTACATGACCTAGATGTGTGGCACTAATGTAGGAATTCAAAAGCCAGAAATAGATACACACTCCAGACTGTGTATCAGTTTAAGGGCAGCTGGAATTATAGGCAAACGGAGCAAGTCAAATTTCCACAGAGCGCTAAAGGAGCTGATAAATATATTTGAATACAAAAAATGAATACTGACCCATTAGAAATTTTATGTAAAGACTTAAAATTATCACCAGTGTCCTTAATATACTTTTGTGAACTAATAAAAGTACAGCATATAGATTTTTTAATAAGATTGAAGAGAAATATACCTAAAGACAAATTGCGTCATTATTGTGTTTCCATCTTGCCACCTGAGTATGTATTTGTCTCTCACTGTGCCTCTGATATGCAGTTTTGTAAAATCCCATTAAAGGATTAATAAATGCCTTCTTTCTTTTTGCTGTTTAATTGAGGTACAGCTTGTAGCTCTTGTGCAAGGAGTCAAAAATATGTTGAGATTTTTTCACAGATCAGTGGAAATAAAGTTTTTAAAAAGTTGAAAGTAAAGATCATTTTGATGGAAACACTTCTGCCAAATTGTAATTTATTTGCCAAACAGCTGGTGGATAATTTATATTGATTTCACATGCAGAGGATATAATGGAATATTGTGTCACACGACAACTTGCATATGTATAGCTCTATCAACGTAGACCTTGCGAGGTGCTTCAGAGGTCCTGATCAATCCTGTTTATGAAGTTTATAACTTTTATTTTAAGGACAGTTGACTCTTTCTATTAGATTGTATGAGCTCTGTTTTATCTGTTTTCAAAACTGTGTGGTTGCCATAATTTTTGTTCAAAACTTTATTGAACTGCAACAAAAGGAGCAAAATCCTTTTTTTCATAATTTTTACCAGGACATGCAACCAGGACTCTTAGGCCACAGTTAATACTGTTCTTCAGCTGTCTAACATTAAGAACAAGCAGCTCCACAAGTCAGAAGACTAGGAAGAGGGAATCAAACATGCACATTCCCACTTCATGGGACCACATGTTAGTTCTCCATTGCATTAAGTGTTGAACTGTCATTTTCCCCATCACCTCGCCTATGCCTTTGATCCTTCTTTTGGTTTTGCACCTGCTCTCCACCCCCCCAGCCCCTCCAAGCCTCAGTTTAGATTAACAAAGTTCTGCTATGCAATGCAGCTGAACAATTTCAGAAGCAGACCAAATCAAATTCAATTTAGTTTTAAGCTTCTGATAATTTTGATTGAAATAAAACTATTCAAATAAGAAATGGTTCATTCATGAGGTAATTAGAGTTGTTCTTCAGAAAAATAGGTAGTGCTCTGAATTCAGCATCTTCTAACCCCGTTCTCTTGACTAAAGCTCATGTCTAAATGCTGACATTGTTGAGACTCGCCACTAAGACACCTCTTGTTCCACTGTTAACTGATTTAAATAGAGAGGGAGAAGAGTGGTTAATAATTACAGCAGGGTTCATTGAGTTTGTCAACATTAAGTACACAAGCATATTGACTTGCAGTGGTGCATCATGTTAGGGCAAGTGTAAAGTTATTTGAATAAATAAATGGCAAACAACCCCATTGTATGTTTTCATTATCACATAGTTCCTGATAATATACCTTGGTCATTTCAAGAGAACCTTCCTGTCCAATTATTCAATGATTTGTGTAAATAAATTAGAAGTATATCTCAGAAATAATTTTAACATTTAAACCATGTTATTCTCCATAATTACAGTATGATCATCTGATTATGTCAATTTATGCTGAAGTGAAACTGGCTTAAATAGATTTTCTCACCTTGAAAATAGCTGTTACAGTTGTGATACACTTTTGATTCTGTAAATATGGTGGATTTTTTTTATTTAACAGAATCTTTGTGTATAACAGGTAGAAAAAGAGTCAGAGAGAGTGAGAGTGAGTTAAATTTCCATGTGGTATTAATGATGAAAGACTTGCATGTTAATGGCCATTTACTATTAGTACTGTAAACTTGGTGGAAAAAACTGTTCTAGCTGAGTGGACCACCTCTTCCCCCCGCCATTGTATGTTGCTTTTAAGTGGCTTTCCATGGAATGTCGACGATGCATTTTATTGTATTTAAAATTGTACAAGACTATTGTACTGACCTTTGTCTGCCAAAACTCTTGCTCTTATGTAATTACCGATGATAAAGAACTTCCTGCCTGATTTGTTTGGACAAAATTCCTTTTATCTTTTTTGGTCCTTTACTGTAAAAGAAACATCAGTTTTCAGTTGTCTTGTTAATGTTTTACTCTCATTTCCCTTCATATTAAGGGCAACTCTTCACCACACCCCTCAACCAACATCTGGGTATTTGTGGAAGTGAACACTCAGATGTTTGGATGAATGAGACTGAAATACATTGAGGTCTCAGGGAAAGAAACAATGCGTTAACTTCTCGTAACACCAACATGAAGCATTACAGACTTACAAAGATACCTTCAAAGTCCTTGTCATTGAATGAGGCTTCAAAGAAACAAAATTCTGTTCTAGCTGTACCCAAAACAATGTGCGCTGGAAGTACTTTGATTCATTAGCTGTCTGACATAAACAGAACAGTTCGGAGGTGTGGCTTGCAGCAGTGTCTAAAACAAAGTACTCTGTAGACTTGCACCTGGTGTCAGTAGTATAGCTGCAACCCAATCAGCGATTGTGCAATTTTCTGGGTCAATTACATCCAAATACATTGCACCACAGCTCTTAAGTCAGTTTTGTGCCTTGTACTAGGTCAGCTGTCAAAGTGAGTGCCTTTTTGTGGGGGATTTTCCTTTAACATTTGCGCTTTGAAGTAACAAAACCAGCCGCCTCAAGCACATTTTAGCCATTATTTATATATGTCCTTTGAATAGTTTGAACCCTTCTGTATGTTCACTCTTCCTAGAAAGTAGGTTTTGGATACATCCAAGAAATCTTGCATTTAGAAAACAATTTTTGATCAGAACCAGCTTGAATATACTTGGTGAATCATTATAAAAGTGCATTGATTAACAAGCAATACGTTTAATTTCAGCTAAGACTCTTATTAAGAGTATTGTGAGATAGACTAATCTAAAACAATTGAATATCCAGTGCACATGATCCAATTAGCTTTGCCTGGAACTTGACTTCAGCCTGCCCTTCAAGACGCTTTTAAAGAAAATACACAGTGTTACTAGGTGTAGAATGCATCTTATAAATCACCCCTTTCCTGCCACAAAGAAATTGAAAGGATTGTGCAAAAGTTTAGTTACCAGCAGAATGTTCCAATTTAGACTGCCACTCTTTTGCAAAACTACCTGGTGGATTTTTTTATTGTGCTTTCCAAAAGTAAATGTTGCTCAGAAATTAAAATGGTTAACCATAGCATCTTACAGCACAGAAGATGACCATTTGATCCACTGTGCCTGTGCAAACTCTTTGAAACAGTTCATAATAGGAAAGCCTGCATTTGAGCTGAGCCCCTTGCTTATGCCCCACTCAAGTTTTGCACAGTCTGCAAGCCTGAGTACCCGATGAGTCACTGATCATAGCAAATTGCAGCAAGTTTACTCTCAAGTTATAGTTGACTTGATGAGACCTGGAGGCAGGTGCTACTATCATAGGTCTTATCATAGTATAAAAGCAGCTGTAGACTGGTGCAGCTGTAGCCTGGTGCACATCAAGGCTTGTATCGGTCATATGTTTAATACAGAATTATTCAATCTGTTTCACAAGAATTGCCTGTTGCAGTGATTCACTTTTGCTCTAGCTTCAATTCCAAATAAACTAACCACTATGTCAATGCCATTACTTTGCAATGGCTCAAATTCAATATTTAAGGAGTTTTCATCTCCATATTTTACACAACATGGCTTGTTCTTGTATTTGGTCTTGTCTCCTTTTACTGGGTTTGAGCTGAGATTATTCATTACATGCAAGCCACCTGTTTCCAAAGAACATAGTCTACTTTAGGGAAATATTGCATTTTTAAAGGGGAAGGCCAATGTGGGTGGGGGTGGCAATAGGTAGATAGTTGAGGGTGAATTCCAACAACTATGTGTAGCACCATGGATGAAATATCATAAACCATTATAATTGCCTGTGGAGAATCATGTCACCTATTTCTGTTCTACTTTGAGATAATCATGGCTGATGCATTTCCTGATAGACTTACATTGACTAATAGCAGGCAATGCTGTGTATCATCCTGAACCCAAATCAGACCCACCTGACCACAGAAGGCCCTCTATTGGTCTACTATGGAACACCCACCAAGTGGTGACTTTTAAATGGAGAACTTTGAGTGGAAAGCGAATGATATTCTTCCTTTCCCATTCACTTTGGTATATTACTGTGTTTTTAAAAAGTTACCTTTTCTTTTTACAAAACTATATAATAAATGGATTCCGAAACCATTTTATTTAGGTTACAGCGTTGGAATATATAAAATTAAAATTTCGAAGTTCTTGTGATCCTCAAGTTAAATCAGTAGAAAAATTGCTGTCTTAAAACAGAGCTAAACCATCTGAGAAAGCACTCTACAGTGTTAAGGTGCTTTTCTGTATACTTATTATCCTGCAAAATCTCAGGTTCAACTTCTTACTGTGTTTGGAGGTTGATCTTTCCAGACAATTTGCTCTATTACATCAAACTTAAATTGGCTTCATCAGATTGTCTGTGTCTAATACCATGTTCCATTTTAATTTCTAATAGTTCTTTGAGGTGCCATTTGACTCGAACATGAATAGGACGAAGAACAGACCTCTGGTCAGAGGACAAATTAGGTTGGTCTCTTCAGAATTGTACTTGTTACTTTTTTAGAATCTCAACAGCTTTTTTTTAATTTGTAAGCTTTGAAATGTTTTTTACACATGGTTCATGTTAACTGCACAGTGTGATACTGAGCAACACAAACTAGAAAAATACAAGCTTTGGTTTCCCATCCGTGTTGAATTACTGAATCTTAGGCTAATGGAAGGCTAGGAAGTAGAAGAATCCTATATTCCCCTAACTGTATATAGTCAACCTCCTCACACCATTAGGCTCTGTAAACCTCCAGAATGAAACCTCTTATGGTGTCAGCACTTGCTGCTCTAATAAAAGGATGTTCAAACTATTCTGAATCTAAGAATATTTTCTTAATGGTGAGAAATTAGAAGCTGTTGAGCACAGAGATGTAGTTGTCCTTCTATGCAAATCACTAAAAGCTAGTGCACAGGGACAAAAAGTAACCGGAAAAGCAGATGGGAATGTTGGCGTTTACCTTAAAGGGGTTGGTATACAAAAGTTTGAGTTTAATAGTTTGAGGAGTGATCTAATCAAGGTGTTTAAAATGAAGAAGGGATTCAGTAAGTAAGATATATATATATAATATATTATTTGACTTGGTGGGGGAATTCCGGAACAAGAAGATACAATCTGAAAATTATATCTAGGCCACGTAAGAGTGAAATCAGAAAGAAATTTTTCACTCGAGATAATAGAAATCTCGAACTCTTCCTCCCCCACTGTCACCCCTGTTTTGCTAAAGGTTTTAGACGCCAAGGGGATTGAAAATTTCAAGACTGAGATTGATAGATCATTGTTGAGTAAGGGTATCAAGGGATATAGAGTTCAGGTAAAGATCAGCTATGACCTAAAGGAGGAGCCTACTGCTGTTCCTATGTTTCTGTATTGGTATTTTTTTTTAAGAATAGCTAACAATGGAAGTTTTTTCATTTACGTATTTTAAGAATTATTACAGTGTTTTTGAATTGATCACTAATTTTAACCACAAAAGCTTTTTTTTTCTTTTAATTTTATATTTTCTATGTACTCACAGTTTATGGTATGTTGTTTGTGGCCCAGTCTACTATGGTACCTATCACCCATTGTCAGAGTGATTTTGTGCCTGCAGTTCCCCTTAGAATAATTTTAAGAGCTTAGTTGTACTATTGAATGGAAGTATTAAATTAAAACAAAAGGGAGGGAGGAAGTAACTGGACGAATCACCTTGATTAGCACACTTGCTCTTCCCTAATGGGTGGGTTAAGAGCACTGTCGGAAGAGGCCAATCAGGAAACAGTGTATATCGCTGGGGAGAGGAAGACTGCAGAAGCAATGAATGAATGGTTTGATTAGGTTTCTTGGGCGCTTTTTACAGCATTGATTCTGTGCAACCCTGAACACTCACTTGTCAACTCAGCAATTAGAAAAAATATTAGACCACAAGACATAGGAGCAGAAATTAGGCCATTCGGCCCATCGAGTCTGCTCCGCCATTCAATCATGGCTGATAAGTTTCTCAACCCCATTCTCCCGCCTTCTCCCCGTAACCTTTGATCCCCTTACCAATCAAGAACCTATCTATCTCGGTCTTAAATACACTCAATGACCTGGCCTCCACAACCTTCTGTGGCAATGAATTCCATAAATTCACCACTCTCTGGCTAAAGAAGTTTCTCCACAGGTCTTCCCTTTACTCTGAGGCTGTGCCCTCGAGTCCTAGTCTCTCCTACTAATGGAAACAGCTTCCCCACGTCCACTGTATCCAGGCCTTTCAGTATTCTGTAAGTTTCAATCAGATCCCCCCTCATCCTTCTAAACTCCATCGAGTATAGACCCAGAGTCCTCAAACGTTCCTCATATGTTAAGCCTTTCATTCCTGGGATCGTTCTCGTGAACCTCCTCTGGACCCTCTCCAGGGCCAGAACATCCTTACTGAGGTACGGGACCCAAAATTGCTCACAATATTCTAAATGTGGTCTGACCAGAGCCTTATAAAGCCTCAGCAACACATCTAGTCCTCTCAAAATAAATGGCAACATTGCATTTGCCTTCCTAACTACCGACTCAACCTGCAAGTTAACCTTAAGAGAAACCTGGACTAGGACTCCCAAGTCCCTTTGCACTTCAGATTTCTGAATTCTCTCCCCATTTAGAAAATAGTCTATGCCTCTATTCTTCCTACCAAAGTGCATGACCTCACACTTCCCCACGTTATATTCCATCTGCCACTTCTTTGCCCATTCTCCTAACCTGTCCAAATCCTTCTGCAGCTTCCCCGCCTCCTCAATACTACATGTCCCTCCACCTATCTTTGTATCATCTGCAAATTTAGCCAGGATGCCCTCAGTTCCTTCATCTACATCATTAATGTATAAAGTGAAAAGTTGTGGTCCCAACACTGACCCCTGCGGAACTCCACTAGTCACCGGCCGCCATCCTGAGACCCTTATCCCCACTCTCTGCCTCCTGCCAGATAGCCAATATTCTATCCATGCTAGTACCTTGCCTCTAACACCATGGGCTCTTATCTTACTGAGCAGCCTCCTGTGCGGCAGCTTGTCAAAGGCCTTCTGGAAATCCAAGTAGATAACATCCATTGGCTCTCCTTTGTCTAACCTACTCGTTACCTCCTCAAAGAATTCTAACAGATTTGTCAGGCATGACCTCCCCTTGATGAAACCATGCTGACTTTGCCCTATTTTATCATGCACTTCCAAGTATTCTGAAATCTCATCCTTAATAATGGACTCTAAAATCTTACCAACGACAGAGGTCAGGCTAATCAGCCTGTAATTTCCCGTCTTTTGCCTCACTCCCTTCTTAAACAGGGGGGTTACATTAGCGATTTTCCAGTCCTCTGGGACTTTCCCTGACTCCAGTGATTCCTGAAAGATCACCACTAACACCTCCACTATCTCTTCAGCTATCTCCTTCAGAACTCTGGGGTGTAATCCATCTGGCCCAGGTAATTTATCCACCTTCAGACCTTTCACTGAATTAAAAAAGCAATAGGGTCTTATCAGAGCCTGGGCTCCATTCAAATAGAGCATTGTGTATGCCATCCAATTTTGGGATCATGCATCCATTAGTAATCATTTCTACTCTTCGCAATTGTTCATGCAATCCTTTTGTAGTATGTGATAAGCTGTTGTGTGTTTTGATGCATTGACTATATATAACCACAAAAATTGTTGGAAAATTGAAATGCTTCCAACATGTAGACTAATTGTTTTCAGTAGTTCATCAGTTTGTTGTGTTTGATTTGTCACATTTACATTATTGCCAGCACCATCACTTTGAGTGTAGTTTCTGAGTGTTCCTCTCTCTTTCAGGATTATTTTCTAAAGAGACCCTCTAATTTCTGCAAAAGCACATGTTATTTTCTTTTCATTAACCCTTTCACCAGCTCCAACCTTGTCTAACATTTGATCAAATATCAGTTAGGTGAGAGTGCCTGCCCTTGACATCAAGGCAGCATTTGACCAAGTGTGGCATCAAGGAGCCCTAGCAAAACTGGAAACAATGAGAATCGGGGAAAACTCTCTGCTGGTTGGAGCCATACCTGACACAAAGGAAGATAGTTGTGGTCGTTGGAGGTCAATCATCTCAGTTCCAGGCATCGATGCAGGAGTTCCTCAAAGCAGAGTCTTCGGCCCAAACATCTTCAGCTGCTTCATCAATGACCTTCGTTCTAATCATAAAGTCAGAAGTGGGGTTGTTCGCTGATAATTGCACAATGTTCACAATTCGCGAATCCTCAAATTACTGAAGCTGTCCACGTCCATATGCAACAAGATCTGGACAGTATCCAGGCTTGGGCTGACAAGTGGCAAATAACATTTGCACCACACAATTGCCAGGCAATGACCATCTCCAACCAGAGAAAATCTAACCATTTCCCTTTGACACTCGATGGCATTACTATCACTGAATCCCCCACTATCAACATCCTGGGGGTTGTCATTGACTAGAAATTGAACTGGACTGCCATATAAACACTGGCTACCAGAGGCTGGGAATTCTATGGTGAGTAACACACCTCCTGACTCCCCAAAGTCTGTCCACCATCTACAGGGCAAAAGTCAGGGTTTGATGGAATACTCTCCATTTGCCTGGATGGGTGCAGCTCCCACAACACTCAAGAAGCTCGACACCATTTAGGACAAAGCAATCCGCTTGATTGGCGCCACATCCACAAACATTCACTCCCTCTACCACCAACACACAGTAGCAGCAGTGTGTACCATCTACAAGATGCACTGCAGGAATTCACCAAGCCTCCTTAGACAGCATCTTCCAAACCCATGACCACTACCATCTAGAAAGACAAGGGCAGCAGATACATGGGAACACCACCACCTGGAAGTTCCCCTCCAAGCCATTCACTATTTTGACTTGGAACTATATTGCTGTTCCTTCACTGTCACTGGGTCAAAATCCTGGAACTCCCTCCCTAACAGCACTGTGGGTGTACCTACACCACAGGGACTGCAGTGGTTCAAAAAGGCAGCTCACCACCACCTTCTCAAGGGCAATTAGGGATAGGTAATAAATGCCGGCTTAGCCAGCGATGCCCAAATCCTATGAATGAATAAAAATAATTCCTGCTGATATTAACCCAAATATTCTCTACACTGATTCCAGTGTACTTTTTGCCCAAATATCTAATAACATTCCCTTACCATTGAACTAATTCATGAATGGAATTGGTACAATTTTAGCAATATTTAGAAATAAATCTGTACTTTGACAGATTAGTAATACTCCAAAGTAATTCAATGACAAGAACTCATTCTTACATTGAGATCAACTACAAAACCAGAACTGACGAGGAAGAGTGTATTTCACATGCATTTTAATAAAATAGACCTGCAACATAGGCCAGCAAGCCACTATTTTTAAGTTTATATTGATAGTCTTCACTTTTTTGGATAATTCTACATATAGATACTTGACAATTATAGACAGTATGAAATCTTACTGCTGTCACTTTAATTTAGTCATTTGCTTCAACTTGTTACTGAGCATTGCTTTGTAAAAATGCTTTCTGGTTAAAATGAAATTAATGGTTAGAGTGTCTCCCATGACAGGGAAACAGAATCATTGAAATAGTTTGTGCAATTCAACTAATAATGTTGAAATGTAAACTGGCCTATAATATCCAAGTGTCTGAAGAGACCCTGTGCCTTAAGAGCAAATAACAGACATAACAGTTTAATGATTCATAACAGAATTCTCGCTGTGCATGAGCCAAATGTACTTTTTTATTTTGATCTATGTCTTCCCAAATGCTTAGCACAGCGTTATGTAGTGTTCTATTGTGCCTCTGTCTCATAGATATAAAAGTGTTAACATTATGCTGCAGAACTTGAGAGCTTTCAGGACCTTGGATTCTTAAACATTAATCTTGCACACGTTGCTGACCCTTCACACCTCAAGGCATTCTTTCATTTTCTTTGTGAGGCTAGGGAGTCCTTGCATCTAGAGGTGTACAATGCAGGTTTCCAACTCATTAATTAAAAGCCTGGGCACTTGATAGATTTGACTCTGTTTTACCACACACTGCGTGAGGAAACATCCCAGATGCTCATCTATAAACTTGGAGTCACGGTGCGAATTGCTGAAAGGAGGATCCATCTGCTTTTGGTGAGGAGCTGCGAAGAGAGATGGACTCCTAATGGAGCTGTCTTCACTGCTGCTGCCATCTTCTTCCAGAGGTCAAGCTGAGTTAATTTGATGGAACTTATACCATTGTACACTTCTCTTACTAATGTCCTATTCAACACAAACCCACAGTTTATAATTCTGCTTTAACTTGAAGTCAGGTAGGCAGTTGTAATTCATGGCACTTATTTTAATCTTAATTTCCTCACGCAGTGTTTAAAAGCTCTTGAATCTCTTTATCTCTGACGACTTACACTTTTTCAGTACATTAAAATGTCCAGTTAAAGGCTTGCACTGATAAAGCAACAAATTCAGTACTCTTTGCGTTCCTGTACTGCACCTTTACACTGTCTCGCAAAATAAATGCGCCTATCTTCTTGCTGTCACATTTTTCTTCCAAAATATCACATTCTGTTGGCTGAGAAATGACAATTTTTGTAAATCATGCAGCCTCTTGAGGAATGCACACAATGTTCAGGTTAGTTTTGAGTGTTCTATTAGTTACTTGACTTTCTTGCAGACATTTAAAGTAAAACACTCAGCATTTGTTACTCAATTTCCATGGCATTTCTTTTTGCATATTTAAACGTATTTTAGCTCATTTATTCAGAAAGGGAGAAGTGTTTTGAGTGCATTACAAAGTAGTGTTCATAAAACACCTGGAATTAGAACATTTTCTACTTATTTTGATGTCACAGGTTAACGGATGGGTGGTTACGTAGGTTCTCACAGGATACAGCTATTTGGGAAGATCCATTCTCTCTGTTTAATATAAAGTAACAAAAGAACAAAGTAAGTGTAGGGAACCATACTGACTGCGACCACATCACACCCCGCCCCCTCCCCCGGCCCACTGCCTTGTCCCTGACCATTGTCCTTTTTTAACTGTTTAGGTTAAAATGATTGTTTAAACAGTCTCTAACTTAAATGCCCAGCCCAACTTAAATGTGCGGTGTTATTATAACTGCTCCATAACACCTGCTATTTCAGGTCTCTGACTTCCCCCAGAGATGCTTAGCTGGCATTGATCCTGTTTTCTGCTAAGCATTTAAGTCTGGAAACTTCACTGCTGGCCAGATAGGTCCCAAGTGGCACTGGCAACTGGTAAGGATTCTGGACTCTTTGCAGGCACATTCTGATAAAGCTTTTAGCTAGCTACAAAGATATGAGGCTTCAAATGATGGGTGTCTGTGGCATTACATCAAAAATATTATGCATGAACTTTCTCCAAAGTAGCAGGCTCTTTAAACTCATTTTTAAACCTGGCTTGTCAGGAAGAGTACGTTGTTTCAAACACTTGATCGAAAAAATTAATGACTTTCCCATTCTGCACAAATTAAACCCATTATCAGCATTGTCCTTCCTACCTGGTCCAATGCACCTGCAAAACTGCCAGCATTATCCTTCCTACCAAAACCCACTACACCCTGATAAAACTAATGAAACATGCCACCTTCATCGTCATCGTCTTCCATTGCACACCCCAAACCTACTACTTCGCTACTGAATCTATCAGCTTTATTCTCCCTTCTAGTTTCCATTGGTCACAAATCAGCGCCTTTGCCACACTCCAATGCCATTCCAATAGCACGACTGAACAGAACTGTTTAAAATATATTTAAAACAATGGCATTTGATTTCATTGACTGTAGTCTGTATGTTAAATTGTCTGCTCTGCTGCGAACACTGTTTCCTTTTTGGTTCAAGCACCACTTATTCCATTTTTTTTCACAATTCGGCCTAAACGTTGAAACCTTGCATTTATATTGAAGTTTAAGATGACTAGAATACGTGTAATTCGCTGTGCATCCTCAAACTATTTCTGTGAATAATTCAGTGCATTATTAATGTGCCTCTTTTCCCTTTTCAGCTCACCTTTTGTAACACACTATCATGTCTCAATTGAACTGGTTAAGACAAAGTGCACAAGTGCAAGCTGGGATTGACACACTGCTCAATTTTATCTCTTTTCCTTTGCCTCTGTTTCCTACATCACCTTTTCAGCACAGTTCAGATTGACAACTTGCAGCAAGGGTAATCACAAACTTAAACCCTACAGCATTGTACTGCAATGTATTTGCTAGGTCCCAATATTGATCCACTGGTTTCTCCCGTAGAGCTCAAAACATCATCAGCTGATAAATATTAAATCCTGAAGTTGATTCAATTTAAGGATGCCTTTGTGCTATTGCTATAACATCGATTCACAATGATTTAGCTTCGTACCATTCTACCATTAGTGTATAATGGCAGCCTAAATCCAAGGTCAGAGCTTGACCAGACTCCAGAATGAGATCATCAAGAGTCAGGTCAGACCCTAATTCTGGAATTGTCATATTAGTTCAGCATAAATCCAGAGCAAAAATCACTTAGCACTGATACCATACTTGTAAACGCATTCAAAATATGTAAAACCTTCACAGAAAAATGAGATTTTACATAATTAGACTTTGATTTTGATCAAAATGGAGGAATGCCATTAATATGTTGTAATTTAGCTACCTAGCTATTGCTGTTATCATAGAGTCTTTTCTATGTACTCCATGACTACACAGCTCAGTTTGATTCTTTCCATGGCACATTCCATTGATCTTACCTTTTACACTGCCCTCATTCTCCTCCTTTGAAAGCATGTCACCACTGTCTGTTTGATCTCTCGAGCTGCAACCTGTTCCTCCACTTTCACTGCCCATAAGAGGGGGAGATTTGTTCCAAATTTGTATTTTCAGTGCCCCGGATGTAGAATATCCTTTTTCCACCTCTATTCCCCACTCCTTCAGAAGTAAAATAGTTTACATCACCCTCACAGTAAAGACAATGAATGTTTCAAAGGCACCAACCTCACGAGATAAACATGGATGTGGAAGGCTGATCCATCCAGAAAGTCCCTAAAACGCTCTCCCATTGTGGAAATCAGTTGTTATGTCAATGGTGCTGAGTTTTTATTTCCACTGCTCTACCAGAAGTCCGTTCTACATGTTGATTATCCTTGAGGAGAGTTATTGATATAAATCATAAAATTACATTTTACATTCTTTTACTGACAGCCGTGGAATGTAACCTAATCTTATAGTATAGGACTAAACTATGGCACTAAAACTGCCTTCCGAACTAAAATACCACCTCATACTGATTAAAATTAGTTCAGTCTTAAGCCTTGTTAGTGTTAATTAGTTATCGAGTTTAGTGTCACTGGATAAGGTGACTAATTCCTCTAAGCTGCCCCCTTTACTTGTCTCACTTGTACTGAGTTCACAGTAAACAAGTTGGACTGGGATTGGTAGTGAGCCTCAGTGTGATGCACGTTTGTTCTTTACATTACTCTGAATTTAGATATATCTCATTAGCAACGAAGATGTAATACTGATTTCTTCAGTCATTGTTAACTGGAAATTTTAAATAGGCAACCAAAGTTCATGACGGCATAATCTAAATAATTTTCTAATAGATTGTTTTGCTCTTCTGTGTTCTATCCAATAGTTGTATGCAGTTGACCAAAGCTGTAAGCTATTATTTTGGAAGTTCCCCAGTGTTTCATTGTGGCCACTGTACCTCATTGGGATTTTCATTGCTGCCACCGTTAGATATTTGAATATTTGGCTGGACTTGCCTCTAAATGGTAGTGTAATCCCTACCATACAAATTGCAATTATTTTCCTTTTCACTAATTTCCCACTTTGGCTTACCTTGTAATAAGAGTCACCTTGGCTCATTTGATAGCACTCTCACCTCTTCCTCACGTCTTGAATCTATAACTTAGACTGACACTTCCATTCAATTTTGCAGCTGTTAAACTGAGGCCCCATCTACCTGTTCAGGGGGAAACAAATGTCTGGCAAATATTTATCCTTTAACCATCATGCAAAAAAAAGACTTAACAGGTAATTTTACTCTATGTAAAGCCTTGCTCTGTGTAAACGACCACTATGTTTGCTTACATAACAGTGACTGCACTTCAAAATACTTCACTGGCTTTGAAGCACTTTGCGATATCCTAAGATCATAAGATGTGATATAAATGCACACCTGATCATTTGCATGAGATGTTAAATCGAAGCTCTGTCTTCTCTCTCAGGTGTAAAAGATCCCATGATATTACTCGAAGAAAAGCAACAGAGTTCTCTCAGTCACTTGGTTATTCTTTATCTCTCAAGCAGTGTTCCAAAAGTAAATTATTTGGTCACTTATCTACTTCTGTTTTGGAGCTCTCTTGTGCACAAATTGGCTGCCACACTTCCCTTCATTACATCAGTTACTGCATTTCGGGGATTGCTTCATTGGCTGTGAAGCACACTGGGACATTCTGAGGTTATAAAAGAAACTTGTATAAATGCAAGTTTTTTTTCTTTGTCACATTCAATGTTGCACATCATGCTGTCCTCAAGTACTCTTATTGTTCAGTTACATACTTCAGTAACATCTGTATAAACACCTTTGGAAAAAAGTAGAATTACCTAGAAAAACTCAGCAGGTCTGGCAGCATCGGTGGAGAAGAAAAGAGTCGACGTTTCGGGTCCACACGACCCTTCAACAGAAGGGTCGTTCTGTTGATGGGTCGTGTGGACCCGAAACGTCGACTCTTTTCTTCTCCATCGATGCTGCCAGACCTGCTGAGTTTTTCCAGGTAATTCTGTTTTTGTTTTGAATTTCCAGCATCTGCAGTAGTTTTTTGTTTTTATCTTTGGAAAAAAGTCACCATTTAAAGCAAAGAAAGTGAGAAATTATTTTACAAACTTTGATAAATCTTCTCATTATCGATTCCAATTAAGCCATATTTCATAACCTATTGTTTTGATGCTTAAGAATGATTTATTGAAGAGAACATATCAACGTTATTGAAAAAAATGATTTATGAAGCTGTTAACAAAACTGCTAAATTAATGTTTGCCGCAAACACTTCCACAACTTTCAAGTTGAATCCCATCTCACAGCTGTAAGCACTAAATACAGTAAGTTGACAGGTTTCTCAATGAACACTTTATTCATTAAGCCTATGCTGTATTTTTATTCTGGTCAGTCAAGTGCATGGAGGATCTAAAGACATTCAGATCATATTTGCATAAAGTATTTAATTGAATAGAAAACTATTATTACATACATGTCTGTTTCAAAAATTCTTTAAGGAGAAGCTAGACTAGAGATTCTTTTGAGGATGAGAGTTCAGTCCAATCCATTAAGAAGTGAGCAATGCTGGGTCTTGAAGACTTTCGTTTGGTATATGGGGGGATGGTGAGAAAGGCTGGTGTTGATGCATTCAGCTCACCATTTTATCCCTAGCCGCCTTACACCGTTCCTTCTTCACTGATATTTTTGCATTTTAATCTTTCGCAATCTGCCTGATGCCAGACCATGCCTTCTACTTAATCAAAGACTTCTACTCCACATCCATTCTTATTTGCAGAAAATATTATCCCCCTACATGCATTAAGCCAGTTATCCATCTCAATTACAAACATCATGAATATATGATGGATAGGATGGAAGGTATTTATGATTGAGCGTTTGCAGACTTCACTAAAAACTGTAATTCCAAAATGATTAGGCCTGTTTTGAGTGTTAATCTACGCATGCAGGAGTCAGCAAATCATTTCAGTAACTATAATTTGTGTTCCTTTACCAGATTGTCACCATGATATCACAACTGCACTGTAAACTATTGGAAGTTAGCCCTAAATGTGGCTGACGGTAGAAAGTCTGATGGCCAAACTGTGTAAAAAAAAATCTTGTATGGATTTGCATTTTTTAATGTAAATGTTATGAAGGTGTAATCAGATCCAGCTAGTTTCTGTATGTCAGCTGAAGTGTGCTGTTCCACCTTTGGTATTACATGTGATTTGGCAGAGCAAGTCAGCCAACTGGAATTGCTGCAAGTTATTCAAATATCCCCCATGACTTCAGATCTAACAAACAAAAGGCTTAATTTAAAATGGAAAGTGCTATTTGAATCTTGTAGACTTTCCCTCCTCCTCCCTCTTCCCCATAGGTTTCTTCAGAGCTACTCAGCATTTCCCAGCCAAAAGAGTGAATAAGCTATCTGCTCCCAAACCTATGACCTTGCCAGCCCCCAGCAAGATGCATTGGCTCAGATTCACTTTTTGCATGAGATGTTTTTTTTTCCATTCACCATCCCACCCCTGTAACACTCCCTTACAGCACCACTGAAATTGCAAACTTTTCACATTCAGTTTTAATGTTTTATCAAAATGTATACTGATTTTCACACAGGATTTAGTATCCTTGAACTTATAAACCAAATCTTACTTCTAGTTTTAAGGGAATAATCTTCAACAGGCAAACTGTAGAATTACTGCAGTACAACGGGTCCCAGTGTAAAGTGCTTACAGGTGTAAAAATCTGTTACTAAGTGGGTTGAAGTGTTACTTGACTGTCGACGAGTTTAAACGTTAACATTCCCCCTGCTGTGATTTGTAGAATCTTGCAGGATAAAGGATAAGTGGCTGCTCTGAATGAACTGAGTCTCTATCATCACAGCACTCTGTGTCCATCCTTCACTTGCTGAAAGTTGCTTACTATCCTGACTTGACAGGTTGGTGAAACTCCACAATGTTCCTGGCTCGTTCTGGGATGATGGATAGGGAATCACGCCTGGCCATGCACCAGAACCTGTTCACGCTATGCAATTGTGAAGCAACACCATCTGCCCTCAAAAAACCTTTGTAAAAGATATTGTCATCAACATTTACCACACAAGAGAGCTCTACCGCCTCAATTTCTTTGTTTCATTAACTCCACATTCTGTTACTTTTCATGTTCAACTACTTGTTTTACAATGAAGGAATCAGATTGTCAGAAGAAGTGTTGGGATTTGTGCTACAATCTTTGGACAAACAATGTTGCTAGGAATCCCTTCAAAATAGTTTCTTTAGTTGCAAGTTAATCTGTTCAGTTTTAGATAATACATGTCAAAATCATCATTAATTTTTATATTTCTGTGTAATGTTGAATTTCCCATGCCATATGCATAACATGGGTATTCATTACTTAGTAGTAGCATCTACAATAGGAACATTCAAATGACAATAAAGCAACTTAGTTTATCATAATAACCTGCACGACTGTTGCAATCATAAATCCCCCTCTACATTTTACTGTGCTTAAAGACAGACTAAAACTGAATAATAGAATACACATTTACACAGCATCTTTTCTGTCCTTAACACATCCCAAAGTACTTGCAACCATTGAATTTTTTTTGAAATGTAGTCATTGTTGTAGGGAAATATGTTTAAAATGCATGCAAGTGGTGTAATGGTATTGTCACTGGACTGTAATCCAGAGACCCAGGGTAATGCTTTGGGGACCCTGGTTCGAATCCCGCGGCAGATGGTGGAATCTGAATTTAATTAAAAAATCTGGAATTAAAAGTCTACTGATGACCATGAAATCATTGTCGTAAAAACCCATCTGGTTCACTAATGTCCTTTAGGGAAGGAAATCTGCTGTCCTTACCTGGTCTGGCCTACATGTGACTCCAGACCCACAGCAATGTCCTCTGAACAAGGGCAGTTAGGGATGGACAATAAATGCCGGCCCAGCCAGCAACACCCCCACATCCCATGAACGAATAAAAAAAAAATGTGATGACTGAGTAATAGGCCTGCATTTGACTCATTAATCGACTTATATAATAAAGGCATATAATTCTGTACTTTTTAGGTATGTGTATATGGTATTCATCGGAAGTACATTAGCACACAAACTTTGGCATAATAGTGGAGCAGTTTGAGGTCACGTTGAGTTCCAAACTCAAATGGAATCCCTGGCATCTAATGGTTTCACATTTGACCTGCATTGCAAACATAGTCTTGACTAGTTCATGTTCACTAACAGAAGAAGGAATGAATAACAATAATATGATGTCATCACCTAGTGAGATTAACATTTGGCCCAGCCCTTCCTACCTACTTTGATGAATGTGTTTTTTGCCTCTAGTAACCTGCAGCCAGCTCACCTGCATTATTAACAACAGAACTTTGAATATGGTGTCAGCCATGGCTCAGTTGATAACACTTTCGCCCCTGAGTCAGAAGGTTCTAGGTTTCCGGTCCCACTCCAGTGCAATACTGAGGGAATGCTGCACTGTTGGAGGTGCTGCCTTTCGAATGAAGTGTTGAACTAAGGCCCAGTCTGCTCTTTTAAGGTAGACGTAAAGACCCCATGGTGCAATTTTGGAGTAGGACAGGGAAGTTATCCTGGCTAATATTTATCCCTCAATCGTCAACGCAAAAAACATTATCTCATCAGTCTCACATTGCAGTTTTTGGGACCGAGCTCTGTGCAAGTTGGCTGCTACATGTCCTGCATTACAACTTCAAAAGTACTTCATTGGCTGCCGAGCGCTTGGGGACATCTTGAGGTCATGAAAGGCACTTTAGAAATACAAATCATTTTTTTTCTTTTAATGTTAGAGTCTCCAAATATCACGATATCACCACACAAGTATTATGACATTGAAATCTTCAGGGATACACGCCACTGATTCCAAAGGAACTTGGATCAGGCTTCAGGACATTTCTACGAATTTGCCTTCCAAACCTGTCGTGAACTTTGGAGCAATTCACTTCAGAGTTCCTTGCTACAGTGACGCTGATGTAAAAGTTACTATTCAACATTTTCTTTTATTAAATCCCAGTGTCTACTATATCAGTGCTTTCATTGTCCCTTGTGTGTTAAATATTTTTGACCCCTGTCAAAAGCTAGTTGCATTTGAGCACTCCATAAGAACATAAGATAAGAAATAGAAACAGGAGTAGACCGCATGGCCCATCAAGCCTGCTCCACCAAGGTCATGGCTGATCTTGGACATAAAGTTTATTTTCCCACTCACTCCCCATATCCCTTAATTCCTGAGAGACCAAAAATCTGTCTATCCCAGTCTTAAATGTGTTCAACAGTGGAGTATCCACAACCCACTGGGGTAGAGAATTCCAAAGATTCAGAACCCTTAGAATGAAGTAATTTCTCCTCATCTCAGTCCTAAATGATAGACCCCTTATCCTGAGACTGCGCCCCAATGTTTTAGTTTCCTGACTAATGGAAACAATCTCTCAGCATCCCCCCTTTCCAACCCCTTCAGAATTTTTTAAGTTTCAATGAGATCACCTCTCATTCTTCTTAACTCCAGAGAATATAAGCCCAATTTACTTAACCTCTCATCATACGACAACCTCATCCCAGGTACCAATTCAAAACATTTTCTCCATCCAAACACACGTCTCAACGTTAACTGTGAACAGCGGTTCAACTGCAGGGGTTCCGAGGTGGATCCTGTCCTCTGCCAACATCCAAATGTATCCACCTTCACCTGGGGTCACTGGGTGACGATGAGAAGCGTGAACCCAGCCAGCTGGAATCAGATAACACGGCATAGAACGGGAATTAATCCTGAGACTGCCCATATGGCTCAGCTACTCACTTAGTAAACTCACGAAGCATTGGGAGAAACACAATGTTCTTTGAGCATATCAAACCCTTGTAACACTGCAATGGAAAAACAGCAACAGAAGTTAAAATTGTATGTGCACAAATCAATGCAACTGGGAATTATAAATATAATTTAATTAGATTCTGCTGAAAACCTGCAAGTGGTTTACATAGACAAACATGATACATGAGAAATACCTATAATTCACTTAATCACTCTTGAGTCTGGGTGTGACATAGTGATATTGTCACTGGACTGGTATACCAGAGACCCAGGTTAATAGGGACCCTGGTTCAAATCCCATCATGGCAGATGGTGAAATTTGAATTCAATAAAAATCTGGAATTAACAGTCCATGAAACCATTGACGATTGTTGTAAAAACCTATCAGGTTCACTAATGACCTTTAGGGAAGGAAATCTGCCGTCCTTACCTCATCTGGTCTACATGTGACTCCAGACCCACAGTAATGTGGTTGACTCTGAACAAGGGCAATTAGGGATGGGTTCTGGGTTTCATAGGATGTGGACCACAAATAAAAAATCCACGTAATGTAATATGTCAAGCAATTCATGGAATAACCTGCATAGAACACCCTCCAATAATTTTTTAAATAATTTGCTCTTAGCTCAGTATCTAATTTTAGAAACTTAAAAAGAAAACTTGCGGGTTACCTTTAATTGCCTTTACTGTAGGAAATTTGCAAAAGACCCAGTGTCGACTGGATGGGCCGAATGGCTTCGTTCAGTGCTGTAAATGACTCTGAAGGAATAATGCTGGTTATATTAATTAGTCAGATTTCACCCAACCCACCTATCAATGTACAAAACAACACTTGCCCCAGCATCAACTCAAAGTAACGTGGCAGTTTTGGGCATTCATAATTGCAGACTAGGCAAAAATACCTGACGCAAATATGATCCATTCACTTGACAATAACCACATTATTGTGAGGGATAGAGGAGGTGGTGCTGGAGAAAGAGCAGACAACATTTCTATTTGGTATGTAGACATTTAACTGTAACATTGAAACCTGAAGCAGTGATACTGAGAACAGCAGTGATACTGAGAACAGCAGTGATACTGAGAACAGCAGTGATACTGGGAACAGCAGTGATACTGGGAACAGCAGTGATACTGGGAACAACGTTGACTGATATGTTTTTTTCTGGAAACCTTTTGGAATTTTGTAAGGAGCGTAACTTATGCAATTTGCTGATTTATGCTTTTTTTTTAAACCCTCAGCCCTCTCCATGCAGTATCTTTCGCTGTTGCCTGCAGTGTGCCTGGTATAGCTCTACTGACTCTTGGAGTTAACCCACTGACTGGAGCTTTAGGAGCCTTTAACATTTTCCTCTACACATGCTGCTACACCCCAATGAAACGGTTGAGTATACTTAACACTTGGGTAGGCTCTGTGGTTGGAGCCATTCCTCCAGTTATGGGATGGACAGCAGCGACAGGCACCATTGGCGCAGGTAAGTCTGTCCTACAAAAAGTGCACATAGGAAATGTAAGGATGTGCACTGAATGTATATTGAGTTTCATTCCTGACAAACTTGTTTCTGTTAGTTATAAATATGGATGATCATTTTCAATGAACAGAAAGAACAGTTTAGGAAGGAATTCTTTCTATGACAACAGGATACAAATGTTAATTAATTCATGACAGGTAGAACTAGCCTAACCCTATAGTGTTGGATAATTTAGGAACACAACTAGACCTTGTATCAGAACTTTTTCTTCACATAGAGCGTGATCAACATGTGGATTGAACTTCAGATAGAGAGGAGAACCTAGAATCATTTACAAACCAAGTAAAAGCTACAGTGGAGGGACTTTATGGGGTCATTCTGGATGGATTAACTAGGGATAGCTGAATGACCTTCCTCATCCATATTTATCTTGTGATCTGTTGGGGGATCATGCAGACATGCATTTATTTCAGTGAAATATGCAGCATAGCAGCAAATGGTTATCTAGTTTGTATTCATTTAGCCATTTTTTAAGACTGAATAGATTTACATTCCTGCACTCCATAGCATAGAACTACATTCCCCAAATATGTTAGCAGCACGGCTGTAGCTTCTGAGTTCTAGGTTGGTTATTTTCTGTATATCAAACAGCCAACTGTTTTATGATTAGATCAATTAGTTCACATTCAGACATTTGTGCCATACTCATTGGACTGCTGTTCCTGTGAAGATCCACATGATTGTTCAGTAAATGGTCATCCCATAATTGTTTCTAAACCTGCCTATTTCCAGAGTCAAGATTTAGAAAGAACAATGTGACTATTCAGAATGAATGAATGTCCTTCTGGCATGAATTGAAATAATAGATTGCACTTGACCCACTTGTTATTAAATGCCACATCATTGCTAGACCAAATCTGGTGAATTGGGCAAGGCACAAATTAAGGGCACAAACCACCCAGCAATTGATCTAAGGTGGTCCCAGTGGACACATGATGGCCCTTATCATTAATTGCTGATCAGATAAAGGGATTTTCTCATAGTGGGTGGTGACTCAACAGAAGGGCACCAGACAGTGTGCTGCCTTGGTGGCCTGAGATCAACAGTACTCAAGTGAGCACTGTTTTACTGCAGATGTTAATGATATTAATACAACAGTTTTCAATCATGGAAACAAGCACTGCTTTGCCTGAAGTACATTGATGCCATTAATTGTCAATAGTCGCATCCAAGCGAAGTGAAAACAACATGGATTCAAGCTTGGGGAAAATTTATATCTTGTTTATACTGGGACCCCAGGAATTCTATTTAAATTGAGTGTAAAGTTTTGAGTGGAGCTGGTCACAGTTACTGTGCTGGCTCTCAGCAAGACAAGCTTCCTTAACAATGTGCATAAATGTTTTTTTAACAGTAAATTTTGTTTCCACTAAAACTGCCAGAACAGAGCACATGGAGTTGTAGGGACATGGATTCTAACCTCCAGTTATAAAATATAATAAATGTGATAGAGTAATATCAAACTGTTACTAACTCAGCAGATTTAAATTGTTCAACATCAAGGTTGAATTTCAATTGCTTTTGGTGACATTCCACTTCGATGCCTTAAGCATAGCATTCCCATTTGTGGTATAATCACCCTGGAACCACAAGCATTTTCCTTCCTTGTGCTTTGTAATAGTTTGACATCAGAATAAGTGTTATATAAACTGCTACCTCATGTGGCCTCACTGTGATGGCCTTTGAGCTACCTAGCAACTGCGAAGCCAGCTGAATACTGTTGGAAGTATCTGACATATTGTAGCCTTTGACACATTTCCAAGTGAAACTAGCATATGCAACTCATAATCTGTCATCAGAGCTGCCCTGATCTGAAACTGTAATGTAAACAGGGCAGCTCCAGGCTCCGTCAACCCCACTGACCAGATAGTCGTTCCATCTGCTAATGTAAACAGGACTAATGACTCTTGTGTATCCTGTCACTCCTGTGCTGAGCTGTAAAGAGGATAGACAGTGAGCACTTACAGAATATCCTTTGGAAAATTATAATGAAATGACCGAGTTATCAAATTCTTCCTCAATATGTAGTATTCTGTAATTGCTCATCGAATATTCTTTTTCTGCTATTTTTCTTCATGTTAAAAAGTGTGACTTCAGACAGCATTAGCTAGAATTTCATTACTCCATGAAATTATGAGGTGACTACTGCCCACTCTGAAATATTTGGCTACTAGAATTGGAAATCATACCAGGGCAAACTTAAAATTGGGCTGTTATAGAACTGACTTAACAGAATTCTAAAACTGGTCACTAGTACTAGTTAACACTTTCGACTCCTTGACTACAGAGAGATCCGTCACAGCTCCAGTACCTTAGAAACAAGTTTGTACTTTTTTCCAATGCATGGCATTAGTTTTTTCACAACACCTTTACAGTGGTAGTAATAAACTACCCATGCTGGGTCTATGAACACTATAAAAATATATTTGGGATTGTGTAAGTCATCATAAAATCAAAATCCTGTTTGGGAATTTCCAATATTCGTGTCCACGGGGAGGATAAAATTAGCTCTGCTTCTTAAGGACCTCACTTTGATATTGCTGGGGTTATACCTTAAGTGACACAGGCTTAGACAGGATGTTGACGTTTTCCTAAAGTCAGCCATTATATCTTCAGCTCATGCTTGTGTTATTACCCTTGATAATTGAAATGTTTTACTTTTTTTGTAGCCTGTGCCTCTATCACATTGCACACCCGTCCCCACCATAGATGATAGTTGTATCTCTGCCCAGATATAGCAAAAAGATCAGCCTAGACTGAATCTGCAGTTGGTTTTCCCTCCCTCATTAGGCAGCAACACTTCACCTCAGCTTTGTGCTTTCTCCTTAGGGCCCAAATTAGATTTTTAGCTTGCCGTGTGCAGAATTGAGTACTCTATGTAACTGATATATTGATACACATCATGCCATAAAACTGTCCCAGGTTCTCTCTTTATTTTGACCATTTACATCTATAACATTTTATTATTTTCTCAAAATGGATTTTAAAAGAAATGGATATAGCCCATATTTTACCATCATTTTGGGTCATTACTTGATGTTTGTGACATTTGAAAAAGGTTTAATCTGATGCAGTGAGCATCTAATGTGTAATTGATCTCTTATCTACTGAGGGTTTTATAAATAGATTACTGAGGTAGTCCAACTACATGAGACTATGGATTTTGAACCCTTTGAGAGATGTGTTCAAGTCAGGCAGACAAAACAAATTTTCATTATTGTATTAACAATGCAAAGTCCTTTCTTGTAATACTGACTGGTAAGGTTTTCTCATGTTTTGAAGACACAATAAGGGTGCTGGTGTAGTAAGGGTCATCTTGCAGACGCAACCAGCTTCTTCACTTGTTCCTACATTTTCCTCCTTACCAGAAATGATAATATAGTTATAAAATGTGATATGTTTATTTAGTGATCATAGAAGCATTTTTATTTAGGAAAAGTTCGACATAGCAGCATCAGTGTATCTTATCTAATTGTCTCGCAGGTGCCAGTGAGAGCGTCAAAATGGAAGGAATGACAATGTTGCACTGTTGAGATTCCTCTAACGCCTTAGGCTATTTAGCCAAAAATGAAATTGTGAATCTAAAGATTTAACAATTCATGATCTAGTCACATCTTTTAAGCACTGTAATTAATGTAGTACATTTGTCTCTGGTTTTCATGTAGATAGTATGCCATATTAGTCAGTGCCAAAACCACTGGGCACTGGAATGTGTGAAAGAATGGCCTAAGTTGATTTCCCTGTCACTTTAAAAGGGGCTTCAGGCCATAAAATTAGGGGATTACTGTGCAAGGAATTGAGTGTAAAAGCTTAATATCAGCTTTTTAATGTCATTTTTTGTACGTTTTATATGCAGAAGATAAACTTCTTAGAATTTAATCATTTTAGGAGAGTAACATGAGTTTGTCATTGTTTGAAGTCTAATGCTCCCCTCCCTGCCCCTCTGTTTAGGTGCTTTGTTATTGGGTGGTATCCTGTATTCCTGGCAGTTCCCACATTTCAATGCTTTAAGCTGGAACCTTCGAGAAGATTACTCACGAGGTGGATACCGCATGATGTCGGTCACACATCCATTGCTATGCAAACGGGTGGCATTCCGCCACTGCATTGCTCTCATTGGACTGTCAACTCTGTGTCCTGTCTTTGATGTAACAACATGGACTTTTCCACTCATTTCTCTCCCAATCAACTTGTATATCAGCTACCTCGGCTATCGATTTTACAGGGATTCAAATCGCAACAATGCTCGAAAACTTTTCTTTTGCAGCCTCTGGCATCTCCCTATGTTGTTGCTCCTCATGCTGACCTGCAAGAAATCTCTATTTGGAAATGAGGGAATAGCTCACCACAAAGTTAAAACAGAAATGCAAGCATAACATTCGTTATGAAGTCTTCAAAAGGTGGCAAAGACTATTTCTGTATCATGTTGTTACGGCCTCGTCAATTGGGATGCACTGATTCCTTCCTGGAAGTTGTACCACTGTTTATGATTTTGTAATGTTACATAAAAATTGTTCTTTTCATCTTCATAGGAACACAAGTAGGCCATTCATCCCCTCAAGCTTGCTCAGCCATTCAACACATCACGGCTGATCTGTACCTCAACTCCATATCCATTGATTCCCTTATCTAATAGTTTTGCAAGCTCCAATTATCTCAGAATCCACAGCCTTTTGGGGGAGACAATTCCAGATGTCTACTATCCTTTAGGTAGAAAAAATGTTTCTTGACTTTTCTCCGAACTGCTCTAGCTCTGATTTTACGTCCCCTTGTTCCTCACTCATTCAGGGAAATAGTTAATCTGTGTCCACCCTATGGAATCTTTATGACACTTCAAATACCTTGATCAGCCAACCCTCAATCTTCTAAATTCCAGGCAATACAAGCCAAATTTATGCAGTCTGCCCTCATAATTTAATCCTCAAAAAGGTCCTATATTTTCAACTTCCACATTGTGTCCATAAATGTGTCTTCTGATCTCCCTGAAATATGCCCCTTGACATATTATGGCCTCAGATCCTATAGGTATCCCTTGGTCACAATATGTAAACACACCAATAACAAATTAAAACATTTTTCATCACGAGAAGAATTCTGAAAATCCAGGATTTCTTGAAAAATCTGTGGCCTGTGATTTGCACAACAAACGTTGTGTGTTCTTAAAACTAATTGTAAAATATTCAGATGCGTTCTTCCAGAAAAAAAAATAAAATAAATTCTCCTAGAATTGTGGCACTTCATTGAATTGAACTTACTGTGAAAGCACTCCAGAACATTAACCTGTTGCAGAACCATTGAGACTTCCAGCCACACACTAGGACATGTTCAAGGCATTTCTCTTCCAATCCAAAGTTTGCAGTTAACAATGACACCTTTGTTCAGGAGTGCTGTGACACTTTATATGGCACATTAAAGTTAATTTTTCAGTATTGATTTAGAGTTATTGCCCTTGTGCCTGAACAGCATTCTTCCCACATATTAAGTCTGACTAAACTACAGTCAGTCAGCAATTCGTGTTGCCGAACATGTCCTTTGAAAGCTGATAGTCCAGAAACATCCCATTCTCATCTTGAGAGTTACATTATGGAACTATATAAAAGGAAAAATATCTGAATCACAACCCATGTTAACACCAGATTTATTTATTATACCAATACAATAATTGCAACTAAATTGGTACACTATGTGTGATACTTTTAATTCTTCATCTCAAATTGCTACCACAAAGGACAGAACAGTAACTACCACTCCATCGCCTTAGTGAAACTCAAAGATTGTTTCTGCACAGTTTGGAAGGTCACAACATATAAATAGTCTTAATTTCATATTTCAAGTGGATATACAACAAAAAGTGTACACATCATCATACTTTACTATATTTTTTATGTCAACAATGCAGCCTAATGCTAAAGGTGTTTTTTTTTTGTGTATATATAATTGTGTACCAGTGGTTGAATTAGGGGGTGAATTGCATAGCGGTTATGTAACTGGACTCATAGTCCAGAGGCCTGGACAAATGATCTGGGGTTTGTGAGTTCACTTTCCACTGGGACAACTGGGGAACTTAACTTCAGCTAATTGAATAAACCTGGAATTTAAAAAAGCTAGAATCTGTAAAGGGAACAATGAAACTACCGGATTGCCATTAAAGCCCACCTGGTTCATTAATGTTATTTAGGAAAGGAAACCTGCCGTCCTTATGTGGTCTGGCCTGTACACGGCTCCAGAACCACAGCAATGTACTTGACTCTTAACTGCCCTCCGAAATGGCCTAGCAGGGCATGGCGTTGTATAGAAATGGGCCATAACTGCTGGTCTTGCCAGCAAGGCCCACATCCCATAAAAGCATTAAAAAAATTTTGAAGTGGAAAATGTGATCAGAATGCAAAGTAATCATCCAGTTGTTTGTTATTCACTGCCACTTTGACCTGCAATAATTGATTAATGTGATTAAAAGAGTGGAATCTGAGCATGAATGTATTAAACAAATTAAATATTTGATTTATATTGTCTTTTTTTATGTCCATAATAAATGAGAGAAACAGAATAAAATGGCGTACAGTCACATTCTGCTCTTCTTTGCAAAGTAGGACAAGGGGAATTATAGTGTAAAAAGTTCCATTATAGTACTTACATTTCAATGTGAATATGTAATCCAAACCATTGGTAGAACAATGCACATTATTTGGATGGGTCTTTTTTAGAATGGAAGTATAAAAATTTGTCACCTAAATCACGTTGCTCCTGGTCAGATATTAGACTATTTGAAGTTATATCTTTGTCAAAAGATGTTGATTAAAAATAAACTAAATGTATTTTTTATGCATAATTACTAATTGGTCTCATATTGAGTCAGAGGTTGCACTGTTGCCACGGGCAGGGTGAATTTCTCTGGAAAGAAGTTTGTAAGAGGCCTCTTTAGTGGCAGTAAAGTAAGTGTTTTTAGATATGTTCCAGAAAAATAAATAACTTTCCTTGGAAAAACTCAGCAGGTCTGGCAGCATCGGCAGAGAAGAAAAGAGTTGACATTTCGAGTCCTCATGACCCTTCAGCAGAACTGAGTAAAGTTAGGAGAGGGGTGAAATATAAGCTCGTTTAAGGTGGGGTGGGGGGAGAGAGGTTGGGGGGGGTGGGGTGGTTGTAGGGACAAGCAAGCAGTGTTAGGAGCAGATAATCAAAAGATGTCACAGACAAAAGGATCAAAGAGGTGTTGAAGGTGGTGATATTATCTAAGAGAATGTGCTAATTAAGAATGGATAGCAGGACACTCAAGGTACAGCTCTAGTGGGGGTGGGGTGGAAAGACTGACAGGGCATTACAGTTATAGATTTAAAAATAATGGAAATAGGTGGGAAAAGAAAAATCTATATAAATTATTGGAAAAAACAAAAGGGAGGGGGAAGAAACGGAAAGGGGGTGGGGATGGGGGAGGGAGTTCAAGATCTAAAGTTGTTGAATTCAATATTCAGCCCGGAAGGCTGTAAAGTGCCTAGTCGGAAGATGAGGTGCTGTTCCTCCAGTTTGCGTTGGGCTTCACTGGAACAATGCAGCAAGCCAAGGACAGACATGTGGGCAAGAGAGCAGGGTGGAGTGTTAAAATGGCAAGCGACAGGGAGGTTTGGGTCTTTCTTGCGGACAAACCGCAGGTATTCTGCAAAGCGGTCGCCCAGTTTGCGTTTGGTCTCTCCAATGTAGAGGAGACCGCAAAACATCAACTCTTTTCTTCTCCGCCGATGCTGCCAGACCTGCTGAGTTTTTCCAGGTAATTCTGTTTTTGTTTTGGATTTCCAGCATCCGCAGTAGTTTTTTTGTTTTTAATAACTTTCCTTCACACTGCAGAGAGACAAATACCTTTGCCCCCCTCATATACCACAGTTCCATAAATAAATCTCAAAGTACTACAGAGAGAAGCTATACTCTAATTGTCTATCAACCTTGGAAGTGGCTTTAAAAGATAGGTCAAAATGCATACAACTCCTGAACATAAATGAATTTGAATTTTTTTGTAACATCCTTACTACTGTATTGAAGGACCACAGAAATAATTATATAGAATGAGATCATTTACCCATTGTAGCAGTGCCAATGTTCATTCTGAAACTAGACTAGTGTAATTCCACCTCTGGATCTTTCCACACCTATTTATTCTCTTAGTACATATTGTTAGTACTCGATACGTTGCATTAACAGTCACTTTGTAGTACAGAACTTAAATATTGAAAAGTGAAACATGTTGCCAACACTTTTTGTCTTACATTCATCAGGACGAATGCAAGAATGTCAAATTTCAGTTTTAGTTAGTGCAAGTCGGAAAGCTTTGGCAACCTGACTCTCTTTTCAGCAATACTTTGCATTACTAAAATGATTGAAGTCAGGACTTTTATTCACAAAGGAAAACCCTTCAAGCTAGTCCTTCCAGAATTCTCTTTTTTTTTGCTGGTTGTTCTAATAGGGAGATATATAAATGAAACTGCTGTATCTATTACATTACAAAGAATAAAAATCAAATGTCAAATTTTCATTTCTCACACAGGTAACATGCCGCATTTGTTAAATAAACATCCCATTGCCTACGATTAGCCAAGGAAAATTTGAAAATTCCAGTCTTCATTTTTCAATGTTTTTACACAAAAACGTTTGAGCTGATTTCAGTGCCTGACAATGATTTCTTGAAGTATCGGTCCTCAATAATCAACAGCGGTAGAGGCAGATCTTAAAAACAGTAAGACTTGGTACACTCTGGGCATTGTAGTTTATTGCCATTTAATCTCTTCAGTTGCTATTGTGAAGTCTGGAAATCGCCATGAACTCCAGCCTCATCCTTCACAAGAGCGGTACAGACCCCCAATAGAAAATGTATTTAAAGGCATTTCAAAAACAGAAAACACACATGTTGGTTTTTAGCATTTTCTTGTAAATTCTGCATTTTTTTATGTTAACCTTGTTATCAAATTTTCATCTTATCGGAAAAACCAAGATGACAGCTGAAAATATATTCAAAAACTATATGGAGTGCTTTGATTTGCCTGTTGGATTTTGCTGATGGTTTATTGTCCTTGTATCTCCTTGGTAATTCCTTACTGCTAGGTTTATTATTTGTATATGATTTATCTTTGATTGTGATTGGCTACTGCCTTGGCTTAGTGGTAGCGCACTCACCCCTAAATCACAAGGTTGTGGGTTCGAGTTCCACTTCAGATACTCAAAACGCAATCTAGACTGACAGTGCTGAGGAGGTGCTGCACTGTCAGAGGTGCCATCCTTCAATGAGATGTTAAACTGAGGTCCCGTCTGGCCCCTCAGTTGCATGTAAGAGATGCTATGACACTGTTTGAAGAGCAGTGGAGTCCTCCCCACCATCCTTCTCATCATTTGTCCCTCAATTAATGTCAATAAAAAGATTATTTGGTAATTATCTTATTGCTGTTTGTGGGAATTTGCTATGCACAAATTGGCTACCGTGCTTCTTGCATTATAACAGTCACTGCACTTCAGAAGTATTTTGTTGGTTGAAAAGTGCTTAGGGATGTCCTGAGGACACAAAAACCTATATAAATGTCTTTCTTTGTGAATATAATATTTCAGCTAATCAAGTGGGTGCCATATGAAACATTGTTACAATCACTAGAGACTAATACATTTTTTTAAAAATAGATATAAATTTCCCAGTAATCTACACAAAGATCACATGACAAGGTTTCATGTTTTAAGATTTTTACTGTAACAAACTAAAATCAACATTGACTAAACATTTCTTGGTTTATTGTATTAGTTGCCTACTACACAAAGGTATTCCCTAGTAACTTATTAACACAATCAAAAACCCCATGGCACATTCATATGTTACATTGCATTCTCTGCAGCATTGTAGTCTTGTGATTAAATTCAAAAGCTCCTTCCAGCTCTTGTCCTTGCTTTACCAGGGCGAATCTTCCAGCATCCTTTATATTAAAAAAAAGTCAATTTCACTCAACCCTTTGAGCATAATCGAATGGAATTCTCATTGCAAGAAACTCTTGGTGACCTGTGATATTTAGCTCTTCAGAATCCTTTTTTTTAAATTGAACATGAGTTCCATCCTCACCAGCATTCCACTTGGTGGTTAATACAAAAACATTCCTTTTTTTTTGTCTGGCATAGCAGCAACTGTTATGGACCTTCTACTGCAAAATACTCAGTCTGACTGTCTCTGAGAGTCTGAGTCTGCAAGCAGCAAGAACCACTTTCTTCTCCTTTGTGTTCAGGTGTTGAAACTTGCACCTTGATTCCAATAGGTTTCAACCTGGGCCCCTGTGCCCATAGAAACCAGGTCACTAGGGCTTGTCTCTAGCCAGACTTATGAAGTCACATGATCCCCTCCACTGCCCCACTGAACCTTGAATTAAAGGAGACTGTTTAAAATATAACCATATTATAACATCCAGTAGTCATGACAATATATTAGCAAAATAGATGCCTGAAATGGGATCAAAAACCCATGCACTACATCAAGCTTTTAGAATATATATCATACAGTAATAAATATAAAAGGTAGAGAATGTTTTTATGGACCATGCCTATGCCTCTCACCAAACATCACTATTCCCATACAAGAGTCTTTCAAAAAGAGAAATGTAACGACTCATTGACATAGAACCTGAAATTAACCTTTGAATCTGCAATTAAGCTCAATCTTCACCCTGTATTTACTTAACAGTATTTGTCACCTTAAAAATGCACAGTTCCATTTGAGCAGCAGAATAGTTTATTGCACATAACAGATTCTCCTGCCATTAAGTACCAGTCATATCACCTTCAGTACTGTCATCCGCTACTGTAAATGGATATCTCTGGATACACATTGTGCTGTTCAATGTTTTTATTTTGGTCGGAAAAATCAAGCAAAATAATAGGTGCCCCTGCATTATCAGAGCTGGTTGCATTTCTATCAATTTTGGAAACTCAGCATGCCAGTGACTAACCATCCATCACTAATTCTATGTTTCTGCCTGTGCTTTGTCTTGCATTGAATCTTATGGTCTGATTAAGTTGTACTCCACTTTGATTTTCTCTTCATTTCTACCAAAGAAGCAATTATTCCTGGTTATTTCTTTTCAAGTGATTTTTTAAAAATGCAATTAATTCGACACGTCAACAAGTTCCGTTGCAAACTAAATTTACAAACTTTCTTTTTCTCATTACTATTTTGTATTCAATACATATGTAAGCCTGTTTAGTATTGAAAGGAGTGAAATGAGATGGTGAGCATTAATGCTACACTGGTCAATCATCAGGCAGTGTACAGTGCCTGGGAACTCCTGGGGTGAACAGGTAGTGCTCCACCTAGGGGCTTCAATAAGAACTGCTCAATAAAGACTACACTGAGATTGGTGTTAAAACTTCTATATCAAGAATTCTAACAACTAGAACCATCAGAGCATTCAGTGTCTAGAAAAAGAACAAATCAGGATTGTGCTTTAAAAACTGTTATTCAAATTTTCAAGTTTTAGGTATGGTTGCTGCTGTTTTGGGGCTAGTGGCTAGTTTTAGTTAACAACTTGTATTTATATAGCGCCTTTAACATAGTCATCCCAAGGCGCTTCACAGGAGTGTTAACAAACCAACTTTGACACAGCGTGACATAAGGAGCTATTAGGGCAGATGACCAAAAGCTTGGTCATAGAGGTGGGTTTTAAGGGGTGTTTTGAAGCAGGAAAGAGAGGCCAAGAGTTGCGTGGGAAGGTGGGGGTGTTGGTGGGGTGTATACTCTAATGCTCAGATCCCCCACAGCTGAATGTTCCACCACTGAAAACCAGGGATGAACAAAAGGACAGAATTGGATCAGCACAGATATCTCAAAGAAGTGTAGGGCTAGAAGTTATAGAGACAGAGATTTGAAAACAAAAATGAGAATTTTAAAATTGATAGGGGGTATGTTTCTCAACTGGAAGCCAACCTAGTTCGGTGAACACAGGGATAACAGGTCAACAGTGATGTTACTAAACATGATTTAGTCAACCATCAGATGTAATGGTCCTAATGCTTTCTCTGAACCTATTTGTATTCACTTGCTCAGTGGGGCAAGAAAAATATCAAAGGCAATAGTGGGAGTATTCGAGCCATGAAAAGGGTTCTCTCTCAGATATAAATACCAAAAATGGTTTTCACCCACAACCCTGCACTTTCAACTGATCAATGCACCAACATTTGTTACCCCCAATGCTTAGCTGGCTTCATAAACATGAGCTGATCCAAAATTCTGTTGCCCAATGCCCTAAGTGTCCCCATACAATTCCCCAGGTGCTAAAGGGCTTCTGGTCCACCAAGTCCTTGATATTAAAAATCTCATCATCACATTCAAATCAGCAAATGATCCCTCCATGACCTCACCCCTCCCTAACTTTGTGCCCTCTCCTAGTCCTATAACTCTCCATGAATTATACATTCCTTCAGCATTGGTCTCCTGTGTGTCACTGACTCCCTTTGTTCACTGTTGGTGGCTGTGCTGTCAGATGCCTGGGGCCTAAGCTCTGGAATTCCAGGTCTAAACCTTTCCACTCTCTCCTCAGAACCTACTTTATCTAAATATTTATTCACTCATCCTCATTTCTCATTTCGTTCTCCGTCATTTAAAAAGAAATAGAATGACATTGACATAAAATTGACAGTGCAGGAACAAGTCATTCACTCCAATACATCAGTTAAAATGATTATGCTCCCCTCAAGCCTCGTCCTAACTTATTGCATCTTATCCTATCAATATATCATTCCATTACTTTCTCCGTCATGTACTTACCTAGCTTTGCCTTAAATGCATCTCTGTCATTGACTTCAACCACTCCCTGTGGTAACCAGCTCCCCATCATTTACTCTATGAGTAAAGAAGTCTCTCCTGGATTCATTATTAGATTTATTAGTGACTATCTTGTATTTATGGCCTCTGGTTTGGATTTTATCCTATCGAATGCCTGGATAATTTTAGCCTGATTCTGCCCGGGAAACGCCTTGGGAGGGTGGTGGCGGCTATATAAATGTAACTTGTCGTGGCACAGTCCCTTTTACAAATTCAGAGAACCTGATTTTGGAAGCATTGATAGTGACTGTTTAATCTATTTTCTCGCTGCCAGTTACATTTGTTAAGGTATTGCTCAAATGAATGTATATACAAATCTTATTAAATTAATACCCTGCAAATTCTAAACCCAATAGGTTTGGAACTGCACAATCTGGAAGGATCAGTGCCAATGAACGCGGCCTCCTTAACATCCCAGTCTTTTGCTGGAAAGTCAAAATCTCACTTCAACCGAATATCCATCCCTTTGATGGTAGAATTTCGCCTTCTGATTAATCTGACGCGCTGTGGGTTATACTTGGAGGAGTTGCTAAAGGGTAATTAATGGCGAATTAAAACTCTCCCCAGGCTGGAGATCACCAACAATTAAGGTCCATTCCGTTTTGGTTTTTGCACAGCTGGGTGATGACTGGTGCAAAGCGACTGCACGCAGCTCGCTGAGGGCGGCTTTATTTCACCATTAACCCTTTCTTGGCCTATTCCCACAGAAAGGAAGCAATGGATATAATTCCAATCTCAGTGATATCTGATTGGCGATGCAGCATTTTAACCTCTAGGCACAGTGTTCAAGCGCGGTTCAAACTCAGTGGTTTTCCCAGTAATGCTGTGGGACTTGCAGTGAGTGACACTGAGTCTCAGTCCAACCCAATCCAACTTTTCTCAGGAATTGTCTGGCGACCGGAATGAGGAGAATTCGCATAGTTGGCGCTGGTTGTCTGACACGATGAAAACGAAACGGTAAAAGGATCGCCCTGAAGTTGGCCAATTGGTCAGGTGGGTTATTTTTAACTGTTCCATGTCTCACTGGGTTAAGGCGGGGGTAAGTGAACCGATTGGCTGTAGCAGTTAAACAACTCTCCTCCCCTCTATAAACCTTTCACTCAACCAATCGATTATTTTTTTCTCTCTCTCTTTCATTTGGTTATCGGTTTTGAGCCTTGTTGAGCGAGGATTGTGTCATTGAAGAAATGATGTAATTGTTCCAAACACTTGGGGCGGCAGAAGGTTTGTCACCAGCGTTTCGTCAGTTTCACAATAATGTGTACACGGCCTCACAAAAAGTAACAGTTAAACGATTGACAAAGGTACATGCAATTCCGTATGGTAGTTAATATTTCTAAATGGACTCTGTCCCGTTTCCAGTTAACAAGAATATTGAGGGAAAACTTGATGATATCGTTTTCAAAGCTGATAAAGTCTTTTTTTTGCCGCCGGTGGTATTTGGTCATTAAAAGGTGACGATAGTGGCTGGTGATCTTTCACATCAGTCAGCTCTGCTTTAATATTTGATTTTCCTTTAAGATGCCTGTGGGACATTGACCTTTATCGTTGCTGATTGCGCATTCAAATAATTAATTGAATCCATTAAGCGGGCAATAGTGTGGCTCAGGCGAAAAAGCGGAGTTTTGGTGAAGACTCGGTTGTTTTTTTTTAAGAATGCGTTTAGATCATATTTGACTGACCTTTAGTATTTAATTTGCGAAATGGTTCAAGTGAGCATTCGTTTTAGGTTTCACCCTCTGTGGCAACACTCCCGCCTCTGAGTGGTTCAATTCTCACTCCAGAGACTGGGCCCATGATTCAGGCTGGCACTCCAGTGGGGTACTGAGGGGGTGCTGCACTGTCAGAAATGCCCATCTTTCTCATGAAATGTTAAACCGAGGCCCTTGCCTGTCATCTCAGGTAGATGTAAAAAGAAACCCCGTCGAAGAAGAAATGGGGAGTTCCCCCCACCACAACCACCAATATTTTTCCTTCAACAACAACTTATATAGCGCCTTTAACGCAATGAAACGTCCCAAGGCGCTTCGGGTGCGGTTGGGAGTGGGGTTGGGTCGGATGGGGCAGGGGTGGGGGGCTGGGGGTAGCATTATTAAAGAAAGTATAACACCGAGCAACATGAGACCTTAGGTCAGATAACCAAAAACCTGGTGGAAGAGGTAAGTTTTAAGGAGGAAAACGAGGTTGAGGGGTCTTGAGAGGGAATTCCAGAGTTTGGGGCGTGGCAACTGATGGTCGATTTGATTGGAAATTTATAATTAAATTATTATAATTATAACGAACAAACACCACTGAAACAGATCATCTGCTTATCACACAGCAGCTTGTGGGATCTTGCTGTGCGCCAATTGGCTGCTGTGTTTCCTACATTACAACAGTTAAAATTGGTTGTAGGGAGCTTTAGTCATCGCCGGGTCATACAAAGCACAATATAAATGCGAATATTTTCTATTTTGGCACGATAGAAAATTTAAAATTAAGTTGTGGCAGCTCGGTTAAATCACTCATAAATACAAATGTTGGTTTTGTATTGTTTATTTTCTGTGAATTTGAGGAAAGAGCACAAAATAAATGGGTAAGAATAGACATTGCTTACTGCCAACCTGGTCATTTGGATTGTCATTAGTTTGGTTGAGTTGGTTGTCAGCATTGTACTACCCTGCACTCCTGTTATTAAACGGAGCTTTCAGTCCAATCGCAACATATCGAACCTGTTCACACTCACTTTTATGCCTCGCACCCTCCACATTACAGTTGTCAGAATAATCTCAGCACGAGAAATACTGAATCTACTCTACCAGCCCCATGGTGCTCTGCACAATCCACTTCGGGTTGACCCGGGGTTTAAAAAAAGACAGAATTAGAAAGGCAAAATAAATAGGGCTCCTTGATTCAAATACAGAATGTACCCAGGTCACCCATTTTAATGGTCAGCACACGGTCAACCTAATGCCGACTGCCCGAGTAGAGACGGCGCATTTCAGAGCATGGATTACTTTCTTTGGGTGTGAAATAAAGATTTTATTCAAAGTTTTATTCTTACGTCGGATCTTGAATGAGCGGTACTACGGAGATTTGACAATGAGCTGGTCTTATCAGCAATTTACAGGAATCCTAGCCCAAGCATAACATTTCTTGGGTTATCACTTTATCAATTTTCAGCTGAATTCCATCTAATTTAGTTCACTGGCACGAAGACAATATAAACATTTATTAGACAGCCTGCAAAGATATGATCCACCGTAGCCAACCTGACTTGTGAAAATGTGTGTTGGGGTTGTTAGATTCACTCTGCTCTGTGGGAACACTTTTACCACATAATAGAGAATGCAAACACAAAGCTGGATTAAGCATTCAACACTAGACCATTTATAAATTTGTGTGTTTTTATGTGTGTGTGTATATATATATATATATAAAAGATAAGGACTGAGAAGAATGACTTGATAAAAAGGGATCACAGCCAGGCTGGATTTCGGTGGCTTTTTCGTCATTTCATGAAGCAAGTCCAAACTCAGACACTTATGTGTGTGGATTCTTCTTTCTTCCGAGGAAGGAAGCTATAAGAGATGTAAAAACATCTGGTCTGAGCATGTCAGATGCTTTTGGCACGGTTCTTAGTCCAGTAATCATTGTCTGTGTCCTGTGATCTAGAAACGGCTTCCCTTATTGTTTACCCATATTTTAATGCTAATTTGCAAACACTGAAGAAACACCCAGACAGATGTGAACCATTTGGTTGGGTTGTAGTTCATTTGTCAAGGAAAAAGGGAAGGTCTGCTTCGCAGGATGTTAAATATTACCTCGACCATTCACCGGCACTTCATATTTCAGGGTTAGAATAGATGTCGAGTTTGTAAGGAATAATGAATCTGTCCGAAGTAGCACAGAAAGACGGACGAGTGTTTGGGGAATTTTGGAAATGGAGTAGATTTTTGTAATGGTTCCTGACCACATCCCGGGTTGATTACAAACACCCTTCACGCCAGTTTCAGACATTGCGTTTAACCCTCTGGGTGCTGATAATTTACTTCAAAAAAAAAGAAACCATCGCCTATAATCTGACAGAAAACAGCGGAAACCCTCTTTCTTCCTGAATGTTAATGTTGCTGGAAAAAAAAGATTTTTTTTTTGTCGAATCTTTTCGACCTGCACTCATCAGGACAATTCGCAAGAAATTCGCAAAGACAATTCTTGCCGATTGTCCTGATGAGTGCAAGTCGAAAAGTTTCGACAAAAGGTTTTTTTTCCAGCAATACTCAAGCTCTGTACTTCTAAACAACTATTTGAATGTCAATATTTTCGAAAAAAAAGTGAAATATATGAGGTATAAGTTCTGCTGAAGTTCTTTCTGATACAGCATAAAAACTTTTTAACTCCTTGTAAATTTTCTCTCCCCCTCATCAAAAAAAAACAGGTAGTTGATCATATCAACCGAAGAAAACAAAGGAACTTTGTCTCATTTTGATGTTAACGTGACCGGTTTCGCCACGTGTGGTTTTGGAATGAAAGGTTTCACAATAAACTCGCTCCGTCCACCTCCAACGTGAAACACATTCGCACGATCTCGGCGCATATGATGCAGTTATTTGTACTTGTCGCTGTTAGCTCCGAGATGTAAAACTATTTCCCAACTGAGGGCAATTAACCGATCTCTGAATGCCTCATTGCTCATCTGTAGGGAAACATTTGCTCTTTTATTTATCTCAATAGCTTCTACCATTTAAAACAAATGACCGCCCATGTTTAAAGAGTGAAACAGTTCACATTTCATTCCACCTCATAAGCCACACCGGGGATACAATGCCTTCCTGGTTTCTGTAATGACACAGTAAATATGACACTGGACGCCGCCACTATGTGCATCAGGCGGCGTTTGTAGACCTTATTTTTAGGCTATTATGCGCTGGCTCTCAATCCCCTCAAAAACCATCTCAAAATATTAAAACACGACGCGAAGAACCTTCTAGTTTTCGAATTTCGGCTCGCTCTGGGATTGTCAGCATTGCATCATATTTTGTCAGTCTGGTTTGCAGCTCCAGATAAAGGCAGAATTTCAATTGGCTTTACCTCAGCCTTGGCTGTAATTTAATGGTTTCGCTCGTCCGAGCCTCATTTAACTGGGTGGGGGGTGGGGGGAAGAATGCGCATGGAGTTGATAAAAGTTTCTGAGACTCCCAAACGTAATGTGCAGGGCAAAATGATTCGACATAACACTTCTTTGGCTGCCAGGGGGAGAGAGTAAATTGAACCCATTTTCCCGTCCCAAATACACAGCCAGACACACACACAGACCCACGCACAGGCCCACGCACAGACTCGGGGAGAGACAACACACAGACCAACACAGGCACAGACCCACACAAACACCCCACCCTCACCCTCACACACACACACTCAGAACTGCAAACACTTTCAGTCGCTCTGCGTCGTGGCTTTCAATGATTAACGATTACAACACTTGGTATTCCGTTAACTTTTTTTATTCCAAACCAGATAAGAACGGAGGTTGGCAGGAAATTGTAACGAATGAAAAAAGTTGCACCCTGGCTGTAAGAACTGACAGGAGTTCAAGGCTTTTCGGGGAACGATCTGTGGCGTGAGATTTGAACAATGTCTGGGTTAAAACGGCAATCCTCAAGCACCCTTATCGCCTGGGCTAGGGGGCCGGTGAGATTTTATTTAAAAAAAAGTCAAAATCAACATCAAGGATGACAAAGCTCTGGCCCCAGAGGAGCAGTGTAACGACATTGGTGCATTTCCTCTATTGTTACCACCGCAAGCATCAATTACAGAAATGCCGGCTTAATTTAATCGTTGATTATTATGAAGGGAAAATGCAATTTGTCCTGTAAGCTCATCAATTATATCTACCAGTCATTCCTGTGTCCATTTGACAAACTTTCCCTGTGCTGCAGTTATTGAGAAGCTTCAATCTTTCGACCAAAAACTGGGCATTGACGGTCGAGCCTGGTTCTCCGCCATGGGGTGATTTTTTTCCGGACACTTGCGGGACTGGGTGAATGAAGAACCGCAGAAAGATTGCGGAGCAGAAGGTTTGCGGTTCAGTTGTTTGCCGGGAACACTGCGGCCACACGCCGCCAGCCTATTTCCTCGCCGGGTTTATACTTTGCCCAGAATTGGGTCTCCAATCTCCCGAACTGTATTAGTCACGCGTGTTAAAGCGTCAGGATCGCTCTCGTGTCCACGCGTCAATTTTCTGTCAGTTTCATGAATTAAGAATGAACTGACCGGCGATTTCCGCGCAACTGCGGCTGATTTACACAGCAAGAGGGCATCCGCAAACTGATGAATTAAATTCATTAGGGAAGGAAATGAGATGATGAGAGAAGACAAAACGGAGAATGTCTACTTCCATTTCCATGCAGATTTCATTGCACGCTTATTACCGGGTGGGGGAACGGGACAGAGATACAAAACAGTATAAGTCAGATGAATATTTGACCTCACAAGCAGGCATCCAGAGAGACACGAGAACCGGAGTCATCTATCATCAATCGCCTCCTGATGTGACTTACTTTCCTATTGTGATGCAGAAGAATGAATATGATATTCCCACAAGTTTAGTACAAATAAAACCTCACAGAAACCATCTTCCTGGCATTGCTATTAAACAAGCAAACAACGTGTTTCTGATGATTATTTTACCCGAAATATTACCTTCCACAAAGTGGCTACTGTTGCATGTAAAAACTGCTCTCTAACAGGAAATCAGAATAAATTCAATCACTGCTGTTTAGAGTCGGTCACTTAAAGCTCACTCGAGTGATCACTTTCCGATTATTTTTAAACTGACACTTTGAAGAAAGCATTAACTTTATTTAATTTAACACCAGTTTTATTTTTTACGCAATTTCGAAGCTGCTAAATTATTTTTTCAGCCGCTGGACTGTACTAAAAAGAGGGGGAAAGTTACAACTGCGACTTTACAAAGTCAGTATAAACCGGGCACCCCCCTCTCCCCACCCCCACCGCCCCCAAAAGGCGCTTTGCAGGTTGAGTGCTGATATGGTTCTGGTGTTACAAGTTTTGAAAAGTTTTAAAAAGAGTGAGCCGCGCTGCCGCAGCGAAACAGCTCAGAAATTAGAGGGGGGAAATTAACAGAACACACACTGGGCTTGGGGGAACTTTGCGTCACTTTTAATAAAATCAAAATTTCAAAGGCTCAGCTCTGCAAAACCATTTGTGATTCAATTCATCCCATCCCATCCCATCCCAACCGTGAAATGGGAGGGTCTCCGAAAAATTACAATATGTTTTAAAATGCGAACCAATCAGGTCTCTGTGAATGGGGGAAATTATTAAAGTTAATGCATTTTTGAAAGAGTTGAAAGCTATTTAACGATTGCAATTTCAAAGGGCGCTGGTTTTTAACCCATCAGCTACGTAGGAAGAATGAATCAATCCAGATGTTAATAACAATATGAAAAGCGTTTATCTCTCTCATAACTGTCCAACCTAAATACTTGTAAATAAATTACAGGACGTTTTATGAAGCTTGGTAAATCTATATTAATCTGACAGGTTAACGATTGCAAGAGTTTACTTCAAACAACGTATAGCTTAGTTTATTGCTGTAACTCTCCATATGTGTAATTCACTTAGAAACCTGTTCATGTTTGCCAGGAAACTGTTGTCCCCAATACCACAGACACCGGGGCTAACCCCAGCTTTCACGGGCCTAGAAAGATACGGATATCAAACATTGCATAAAATAATGCATTTAACATTATACACACTGTGCATGTTATCCTTCATTGATAGAGACATTTGGATAAAAGCGTCACTGATGACGAGAGACTCCCGCTCTACTATAATGTGCATCAATGTTACTTTCATCTGAATTTTCAATTACTGTTCCCATTGGTCCGTTTTAACAACTTTTAAGATTGAGGCAGATTTTTTTCCCCCTCTCGCCATCACTGGATACACTAGATGGCGGTGTCAGAGGTCCTTCTGATGGGGCCCACCAGAAATAATTTTACAACCCGTTTTGTTTATCTGAAACATCCCGATTACCCAGTCTATTTATAATATTCCAATCTTTCCTTTTTTTCACTGGCCCTATCAATTCCCGAGGTGCGTCGGCGCTTTGAGGAAACCACCCCGAGGAATTTTACGGTCGAACTCCACGAGGTGAAGGGCCCCATCTCCGGCTAAAGTGAACCTTGCAGAAGCGAATCCATCATTCCCCATCCGTGGGTGCTGAAGTCCGGCTTTTAGGGGTTAAGGAGTGCGGCTTTCAAACTCTCCTGAGTCCCTGACACCCAGTGCTGGAGTGTGCTGAGACTGGTGGGAGGTGGGGGTGTGTTTCACTCTGTAATACCTGCTGCTTTGGGGTAAGGCATTGGCCAAAGAGGGCCAGCAAATTGGAAAAAAAAATAGCCCTCCTGTAATTTACCGAGTGACAGGTGGGTTGTGAGACGGGCGAAGGGAGGGAGGAAGGGAGGAAGGGATGGAGGGAGGGAGGAAGGGATGGAGGGATGGAGGGAGGAAGGGATGGAGGAAGGGAGGGAGGGAGGAAGGGATGGAGGGAGGAAGGGAGGGAGAGAGGGAGGGAGGAAGGGGGAGGGAGGGAGGAAGGGAGGGAGGGAGGGAGGGAGGGAGGGAGGGAGGAAGGGGGAGGGAGGAAGGGATGGAGGAAGGGAGGGAGGGAGGGAGAGGGAGGGAGGGAGGGAGGGAGAGGGAGAGAGGGAGGGAGGGAGGGGGAGGGAGGGAGGGAGGGAGGAAGGGATGGAGGGATGGAGGGAGGGAGGGAGGGAGGAGATGCAGGGAAAGCAGCCGCTGAAGGGTGAGCGAGGAATTCAGCTCCAGGTGGGATGGAGCCCTCGCACTTTAATTTGTTGCCTTTGATGATTCTGACTCATGGGCTGGGAACCAATGGGGAGGCGGGCGGGGGGCGGGGCAGGGGGCGGGCCCCGCCCTCGGCCTCCTCGGATTGGCCGCGGCGCGAGCTGATGCCTATGCATGAGGCCGCTGGGTGGCGGCGGGAGCTGTCACTCACTCACTCAGTCCGTCCGCCCCCTGCCCCTTTTATATCCAGGAGGCTGCGCCTGAGACTGAGCTTTGGGAATTAGCAGCAGAATCTAAGCGGTGGATACAAGGCGGGGAGCTCATCACAGAGAGAGAGAGAGGGAGAGGGAGAGAGAGGGAGAGGAGACTGAATCAATATGTGGCCACAATTAACAGTCTGATGGCCCTGACTGCAGGCAGCGGCCACACGCTGTGTTTCTAGATGATGGGGACGGGTTTGGTCTTCCTCTTGCACTTTCTGTAGGAGTTGTGTCTGGTTAACAATGAATCGCTCACGCACGGCATGGAATGCAGCCTGAGCTGGTACCAGTCAGATTTCGCTACCCCGGCCGCCTTCCGAAAGAAACTTTTGCTGCTCTTCACCATGTTGCTCCTGTGGGTCTACATCTTCTACTCGTGCACCGCCCTCTGCCTCTCGGTGCCCAGCCTGGGCGATGCACACGGGCCAGGCCGCCAGGGGCCGGGCGCCCCCGAGCCCGAGCCCGAGCCCAAGCCCAAGCTGCTGCTCCGAGCCCGGCAGGAGGTAGGTGAGAGGCGGCCGGCCCGGGAGCAGCCGCTCGCCTCCCGGTCGGCTTCCAGAGACTTGCTGCAGGAGGATAACAGCGGGGGGACCGAGGAGAGCCCCACCGCCGCCAGCGGGCACCCGCTCAAACCCTTCGACCCCAACCCGAGCGGCTACGGAGCCAAGAAGCTCCCGCAAGCCATCATCATCGGGGTGAAGAAAGGGGGCACCCGGGCCCTGCTCGAATTCCTCCGGGTCCATCCCGACGTCCGGGCCGTGGGGGCAGAGCCGCATTTCTTCGACAGGCACTACGACAAGGGCATGGAGTGGTATAAGTAAGTGTGGGCGATGGGGTTTGCTGCCCTCTTTGGGAAGGGGGTACAGGAAAGAGGGGGGGAGGATGATGCTAGAAGCACAGGACGATCCCAGCTAAGGGCAGGAAAGCCTGGCACCCTCTCAGCCCCCGCCCCGTCCACAAGGGAACGAGAGATTCCCGCGGGGAGCTGGTCGAGGGTAGGGGTGGGGTATCCGAGGGAATGGGTTTGAATCTTCTTCATTAGTCGCTAGAACTTGTTGGGCAGTTCGGCTGTTCAACGCCGCTCTGTGGAATCGAGCACCGAATGCCAAGGATTTTTTTTTGGGGGGGGGGTCACCTCCCCACCCAGCTCCACCTCCTCTCTGGAAAATCCGGCTCCCTCCCAAACTCCCAGATCTTTGGGAACACCCCAGGCCCGAGACTGTACAACCCTCCCCCCCACCCCCCCCCCAGCCCCCAAAATAAAACATCGAAAGATTTCAGCCCGACCTATTTTAACACTTCAGGTTGAGCAGCGATCAGAAGCGTGAATTTTTAAACAGATTGTTCTTTTCCTCTCGATGTCATAAACCTCCGCTTCAATCCTCACTCTTTCACACCCGGTTTACAATGCATGGCATTTTTATACCCCCGCTCTCAGCAGAGGGGGATGTGTTTTAATCATTGGGGAGCGGCAGGTTCACCCCAGTGGAATATATAATATAGTGTGTGTAAAATATAGCACGTGTGTGTATTTTCACTGTTTCACAAGGTTTACATGGGGGTGTACACTTTTTAACATAATCTGAATTGACCTACACAGCCCGGCAAGCGGAGTTATGTACCTTAAATTGACAAGCGAATGGCGCCACAGTTATAACAGGAAAAAAAACAATGTGCGAAATTATAAGGTTATTGTAGATATCAGGCTGCCTGTCATATGCAAAGAGGGAGGTTTCACGAACTCCACAATGCGCCTTTAGGCAATTTATACCCCAAACTTCACTAACGAAAGGTGCGTTTGGGCAAACGCTGATCTGAAATTCGAATTTGACTTGGAATCTTGTCAGCCATGTGAACAATCACACTGCTTACTGTACAGGGTCGAGGGTTTGGTAACTAACTGCTTCATTCTGAGCTTTCTTCAGCCGGAGTTTTAGCCCAAGTTGAGCTGTTTTGCAATGGTCACCCTTTTCATGAACTGTGTGCATGGAGAGTGACTTCAGCCTGTATGGGGGTGGGTGCAAGAGAGAAAGGTCGTTAAAATAAATTATGGTGCGAAACTCATGAGGTTCAAACTGTAGGGAGCCGAGGGCAGTGCGCTTTTATTTTTATAGATCTCTGCAGTGGGCCAGGGGAAAGGGATATTGTGAAAGGTGAAGCTAGCTGTGTTTTAGCTTACATCCATCAAGCCAGGAAACGGCTCGGTAATACAAGCCCTGGGAATAAATCGGGATGCAGAGAAACACGAGGTGAAATCTGCTGTTCTTTCTGGGCCCCCGCTTTCTCCGAGTGCAGCCTGACCAGAGAATTCAGGTTTCCAAAGCTGAAAGTCTTTCCCAGTAATCAGTTCTCCCCCCACCCCCGAGATGTTCCGTCCCGCGGCAGTTGTTGGGATGTCAGAGAGAGAGAGAGTGTGTATGTGTGTGTGTGTGTGTAACTTTTGGATGCTCGCTTCTGACTTTAAACACGCGCTCGAACGCAATAAAGACAACCTGAAGCCTCACCTCACCTACCGTCTAATCTGCCGATTAAAAAAAAAACATTCTTGTCACTGTCTTCGAATTTTTTTTTTTCCGGATCCCAATTTCAGAAGAACACAGGAGTTCAGGTCTAAGCGATGAAACGAGTTTTCAGTCGCTAGCCCAGATTAAACACTAAACTTTAGAATTGGCCCAGCTAATGATTCTCGGTGTGTTCTGATGAGATGATTGACAATAATTATTGAAAATCCAGCTGTATTCACTGACTTTACAGTGTCTTTTAAAACTTTCCTTCCTTCGGCCCGATAGTTGTGGTCGGGAGTTACAAATTAAATCGAATGTATCATTAACGTGTCTTTTCCTTTTTTTAAATTTGTGTTTTGTGGATTTTTAAAAACGTGTTGGGAGGTTGGGGGGTGTAGGGGATGAGAGGGGAGTTGATTGCACAGACTGTTGAACTCCTTTCTCCCATCGTGGGTCGTCTCCTGAGATCAGCACAGAGAGGGGGAGAGGGAGAGAGAGAGAGAGGCGTCCTTTCGGTAACCGGTTAGAATATGTAAATAAAATCACAGTGTCGGCCTCCTGCTCGTTTCCAAAACACAAGGACGAGCTGATTTAATTTCACCTGAGAATGAAAGGTCCCGTTCCTTTTATTCATTCTTTCTGAAAGATCTGCTTCAGTTAAGATAAGAAAGTGAGGTGTCAGATCAGAGCTGGCGAGATCTGCCGGATCTGATGGGGGGCGGGGGTTTATTCTGATCTCTCTCACACACAAATACTTGTCTCGCCTCGAGGGAAAGACTTTGATGTGAATTTTTTTTTTCCATTGGAGATAAAATACTTGTCTGCCTGAACGATATGGGGGAGTTTGAGAAAGTTTCTTGTTTTAATTATCCCCGCTTTCGACTTTTCGTGCAATAAAAATGCCAGGGCTTTTACAACCCTTCTCTCTCTTCCCCCCCACCCCATAATCATTACACTGACGCGAAGAGGAACCTTCTAAAACGTCGTGATGAATTGTACAATTTAAAAGTCGTTAAAATCCGATTTGTTCTTCAAAACATCTATGGATTATTTACTTAATTGACCCGAAGGGAAGAATTTTTTTTAAAAAAACGTCAGAGAAAATATAACCAGGGACCTGATGCCGCCGTTCCAATGGTTTTAACCCTTAAAATGGGCAAATCATGAGTTCATAAAATCCTCCCCACGTCACACAACAAACAGCGTTTGGGGCGGATCAGCGAAGGACTGGTTCAGGGACTTGGGGAGATTTTAGTTCCATTACAAACCTCGAAACAGTGACTTGTGTATGATCGTGTTGGGGTTCCAGTAGATTTTTACTGCTGGTCACTTTTTTTTTGTAAATCTCTATATTTTCTACATTTCAATTAGAACAAGACTTTGGATTATTGAGTACATGGTAAACTGGAGCATATTAAGCGGGAATAGAATGGAGTGTGTTTTCCTTGGGTACAATAGTGAACGATTGAAGCCCAGCCAAGTGTCCAGAATTTCTCCCACCGAATGTTTGAAGCGTTGGAAACCTTGTTTGTATTCTAGCCAATTCGGTTGATTTCAGCTCTGGTCTCAAACTGCGCCATTTGCAGCTCATTTGTTGCTCCTTGGACTGAGTGGCAGGTAAATCAACATTAACCAACAACACCAAGAGGAAAAGAAAATAAACCCGCAAATGTGTGCATCCTTTCCCGGTGTTATCACTACTCTTGTCTTAAACCAATCTGCAGTCAGAGAGAGTCCTGGGGGAGTGCTCGACAAGTTCAGATCCTCCTGAAGGCAGCCTCTCATTATCAGTCCTGTCCTGTCGCTGGATGAAAAACTCCCAGTTTTACTCTAAGGAAACCTGGATGTCCCTTTCCTAGGGAATTTTAATAAGGGGGAAAAAAAAAAGTTTACAGGCTTCCGAAATGTCCCCCTCATTCCAAGGAGGCCTTGGTCAATGAAGGGGAAAAAAATACTTTGTCCTAATATTCAATCAGGCCGCACAAAAATATCAGATACAAATCTTGAGTAGCGTTCAGAATTGTATGGATTTTGTTCTTAGTTCAGATTTAAATTAATTCTCATTATTGAATCGAGAGAAAATATATAATCTGGTCAAATTCACACATTAATATTCAGGTCACTTTGGTATTCGGTTTAAATGCAATTAAACGTAACTTAAAGAACTGGTGTATATCAGTTCTGATTATTATTTTTTGTTCTCCTGTCCCATTCCGCCCTTCGTGGTCGAATGTCTGCACAGGATGGTGCATCAGTCATGAAAAATCGGCCCCTGAGCAGTTGCCATTTGGAGATGACGGGTGCTCTGGGACTTGGGGCACAGTTTGTACTTGTTTCCGTTTATTGTCACAACACGGAGCGGTTGTCATTTTTTTTTATCCCGAGATTTTGGACAGAGGTGGCAAAAGAAACAAACAAGAGTTCATCTGCCAGGAGATAGCCGGCTGGTTTGATTGTTTAGCCGAAATATAATTGTAACCCAGGCCAGACTCGGGCTCAACGTGAAACGCCGGCTAATAATGTCGGGGAGTGAGCTGTGGCCAAAGTGATGGTTTAGCCCTGATGTCATTTATCATCAACGGCGATTAGCAAGGGAAAAGTTACCCAAGTGTCGATGAAGATTGCTGGCTTTTAATCTAGTTTAAATCCTGACCCCGAAAACCCGGGGTGCTCTGACCTGAACAGTAATTAATGATAGTTTAGTAAACCAACACTCAAGAGGGAATGGGATTATTAGGATGTTTAAACACGTTGTCCATTTTCCACCCCCTGTCCTTTGCTGTATTCGGGTTCAGTCGCCAATCAGGGGAGAGCGCTGGCATTTTACTCCAGGAAATAATTGGATAGGGACTGAACACATTTCTAAAAAAATCACAACTGTTTCATGGCTATCAAAATTCGTCACTGACTGGAAGTTTGCCCCATTCAAACTGACATTCTATGTAAACAGTTTATTTATTTTTTGGGGGGGGGGAAAAAAAACCTGTTCATTATACTTCTTTTAAGGGTTGGGTGAGGGGCGGTTTAAATCCTTTTCCAATATTAAAAATAGCCGGCGGTCAGACGGTGGGAGGCGAGGCAGAGGCGAGGCCATGTCCTGTGAGTTGCCCAGACAGATGCTGCTTCTTTCCGAGTGAGTGCTGCCACCCGCAGGTTCGCTAGGATCCGCCTGCGCCGCTGCGGCTTGGGCACTGCACTGTCCACAAGCGCTGACCCATCTCAGCCAGAGAAGGGACTCGGGAGCACAACCCACCCACCTCCAAGGATCGTGTTTTGCTGCCTCGCCTTACTGGGCTCTGGAAACTCGCTCTCTCTACACAAATCTGTCTGGCCATCTTGAGAAGTGGTTGGGGATCCTCGTCTTTGTCCTGTGACATTAGTTAAAAAAAAATATGATGACAATATTCCAATGAAATTCCAATATTCCAATGCAGATCAAAACTACTCTTCTGTCTAGTGCTGGTTTCTAAACTCGTCGATGTAAAAAAAAAACCCAAATAACTCACTGAATTTGCAGCTACCTCCTTATTCATTTTCTCGAGGGGATTACTACATCATTGGTACATTTCTGTTGCACGCCAGCCAGTGTCGGAGGAACCCTCTCTCGGGTTCCCACCTTCCAACCTGTCGTTGTGTTATTGGTTTGGATCATCCCGTAATGTTCCATTCGTATAAGTTCAGCAAATATCGTGCCCATTGCGAAACTAAGCACCCCCCGCCCCCGCCCGCCTCACCCAGCCTGGGCCAAACACAATTAAGTTTTCCAAAAGTTTAAATCGAAGCACTTTGGTTAAAGTTGGAACACCAGGAGTTAGTAACGGAAAACTTTCGCCTGATTTTAAAACAAGACCCATCGCAGTCAGCGATATCTAATTTAACCCATCCGCACTGTCACCTTTAGGAAGGACAATGTTTTGCTGTTTAATGCCCCCCTCAAACATGTGTAGGCTTCCTAAATAACTGCCAAATGTTGATTCTTTTTTTTTGTTTTGGGAAAAGCGTATTTCTTAAGCTGATATTCCTTTTTTTGCCTAATCATTTTCTCTTTATGGCAGCGGAGGGAGAAGAGATTAAAAGAATCGCTTTTAAAAGCTATTTTAGAAGTCCTCTATAGGAAGGAAGCCATCTTTCACAAAGTCACACCCACTTACTCCAACAGGAGGATCTGTGCCCAGTGTATGGGTGGAGGTGTCATTGATAAGACATGGCTGTAGTTGTCACTTAACATATGGAGCAAAGGAAACAGGAAAGGAGAGGGGAGGCTTCCTTGTTTAATTGGTAAGATCAGCTGCTATCACCCGATTGGAACCCTGTCGGTAAATAAACCCTCAAATCAGGCTCTGTACAAATGATGCCATTCTCATTGCCGGTGAACCACAAGTCTACCCCTGAGGCATTTACAGTCTGCAAATAATAGATGTATGTTTATAAACAGAGTCTCTCTGTACCGAGTTATGATAAGATTCACACTGTAATCCAGACCAAGGACATGACATCAGTTTCACTCCTGAGTTACCTAGAATGACCAGCTTGGCGGAAAACAAAAATGACCACCCCACCTCAAACACCCCCCGCCCCCCCTCCCCTGTCTGAGTTTAGTGAGTCAGCAAGGTTTCTGGTGTGCAGTCTGACCTCAGTATAAAATCACAGAATCAATGTGTTTTTGAGTCTAAGCTTAATTTTGTTTTCTGTTTTGTGCTGAGGGGTGCTTATTGTCAGAAAACTGATCGCTGTACCAATTTCTGGGTATGGAGGGTGATTTTATTGAGATTTGTTTCCTTGTACAACATAGATTCAATAGAGAGAAGATTTGAGGTTGTACTTAAGTTTGACAATAACCAGTTAAGACTTTGTCAACAAGTCAAGCATTTCCCAATTTATACAGCTAACATTCCATTTTTAATTTTTATAAAAGCATCAGAGGGGAGTGCCCGCTAGAAAACAGTAAAACTAACTATCTCTTGTTCTCCAAATACTCTCATTTCTGTGTACACAGTATGTTGCCAGTAAATAGGTTAACAGCCACGTGCCCTCAGTATATTGTTTGTATTTAGAGACAATCACTCCCTTGGAGTAAACTAGATCTGTACCTGCCGTTCTCAAGGGAGTTACAGAAGGCATATTTACATAAGTGTTCTGTAAATACAGACCAAGATAGGCCATTGGACAGCTTTCCTATATTGAACAGCTAGAGACCACTTTATGTTTGTTCACAAAAGAGGTGGCAACAAAATATAATTTTGCGCATTGAATGTTCTACTACATTTCATCATCACAGTTTTCTATTGACTTGAATTTCATGACGTCCAGTATTTCCTTAATTAAACCCAATAATTACCATTGGACTATGTCAGATGTAGGAATGTTTCCACTGTGACTGGTTGTGTGCTATTGAGTGACCAAGAATCTGATGAGGTTCATGAAGAGAGATACAGCAATTCTAATACAGTTGAAATGTATTTTTCAATTTAGATGATCATATTTCAGAGCAATTAGCCTGTCTCAGATTATCTGCAGGTTATAGCAAAAAGCTCAGATATTGTCAGTTTAATTAGTTGTATATAAAATATCTGTACCAGGGTGAGCCTGGTGTTTGTTTTACAGGAATTGAGGCATTTATATTTGCAGTTATCATTAATTAGCCTGCCTGAACCAGTGTTTTGCTGACAAGGAGAGTAAAATACAGGACATGAACTGGTTTCAAAGTTATAGATAAGATGAGAACAACCAGTTGAAGAATGTAAAAAATGCTTAATGAGACAGAATCATTAATTGTGGTTGATTTGTTGGGGGAACATCATTAGCAAAATCACTCTTTTTACTCCACTTGGCACAGAATACAAATGTTTTTCAACTGTTTTGCAATTAGAGACTGAAGGACATTGCAACAAAATGCTCAACTGCTACACTTTCAATGGCCTTTCATAAAACATGTGAAAGTTGTACATTTCCGAAAATCAAGGGGAATTTGTTTCGGACAGCTGCAGCATTTCAAGCAGGGTGGTGCAGAATCTCTAAATTCTCCTGATAGTCATTAAGTAAGCACACAGATAGTGACTGGACTTAACAATTTCTCTTGCTAATTTGTTTTTATGCAGAATTCATAATTCATTTAAAAACTTGTAAGGGGATTTTTTCTAACTATAGATGGTAGTTGAACAAATGTTTCCCACAACCATTGCTTAAATTGTCATATACCTTATGTGAACCATTGATGACTGAAACAGCCCCTATTGCAAAATTTATTTTATCACAATTTTTCTGATGTGTGTCTTAGAGATTAGGTTAAGATGTCAAAACTTAACAAGTCAATCAAGTACACCAATTGTGATCAACACCTCATTTAATAAATTTCTTGAATCTAATTAATGACCTACTGAACGACATATTGATGATATTGTAAAGGCAAAGCAATGTAGCAATTGAGGTAACGAGTAGCAAAGAAACTTTCAAAACCTTCAGGATTTCTTCAGCAGATGATAAAGTGACTGTCAGTCAACTGCCTTACCATTGACAACCACTTTATCAACTGGAAAGAGACCAACTGAGGATCTGCAAGTTTATGTAAGTACCAGAAAAATATTTGCACAACCAAAGGTGTGAGTCATTACACTAACTGCACATCAGTAACTTACTCAACTTCATTGAGATCTGATGAAGAGTTATACGGACTTGAAACGTTAACTGTGTTCCTCTCCGCAGATGCTGTCAGACCTGTTGAGTTTTTCCAGCTATTTTTGTTTTTGTTTCAGTAACTTACCAGGTGTTTAGAGATGTTATTTTTAATTTGTTTGATGCAACTGTCCTGAATATCCCCTGAGGCATTCACCCTGAAACTGAACAAACCTTTGAAGTTTGTACAGTACCAGTAAATCTATTACTCAAACCTGCACTAATGCTGGCTCACAGGTTTCCACAATAATACATTTGTTTTCCTGTTCACTTTATAATTAGCATAGGTGTCCTGCAATGGACACTACAATTCTAACACGTTGTTTGGCTTGTAGGGAAGTTCTTCCACTTAGTTTAGTTGCTGTGTGTGTTGCAGTTTCTTAGCTTACAGTGGTTGTTGTGGTTTCAAATTATATTGTTAAAAAAACCCCTCATAATCAAGGTCATCCATGATACATAGCTATAAACATGCGTTTTCCTCCTCTAGTAAGCCAGAATGAAAGTAATTTTTTAATTATTGGACTCACCCAATTTGTGAAATTTTATTGTAAATTATTTCTTTGGTCCTGATGCTAAAGTTGCTTAAACACACCAAGGTGAGTAGTTGGTTGTAGGTAAATTTGTTTAAAATAAAAATGCAGAGTTGACATTAGGAAAGATTTTGGAACAATTTAAAGACATGGTACCCTTAGTCCTTCAGTTAAACTGTCCTAGGCTTCAGCCAGATTAATGGAATGTCGATTATACTTAATCAAATTGAATTACATCAAAAACTGCAAAAGTGTAGCAGCCATCTTCCAGTGGGTTTTGCTGAATGAATTGGTTTTGTTTAATGCTTTACTTGGCAAGGACCATCATAGGATGAGATAAATGCAATTTTAAGTCTTACTTTGGCTAACTGTTGTAGTTATAAACTTTAAGTTTTCTCCAATTACTTCACCTTTCAAGCATTATTTTTATCATCAGGATAACCTGCTGCTTCCTTGTTAACTATCTGTAAACTTCCAACGTTACTATAGTTAGCATTAGCATGCATTTTTGAAAACTGATGCAAGATTTCAGTGTGGAGATATGAACAAAGAATGTTGCCTCTTAAAATGAGCAAGAACATTGAAGAAATGGCTTCACAGATGTTGGTACCTACACAGCTCTGAATTTGGAACTGCAAAGCAATAATACAAATAATGCATTATCTTTCATTTTCTATTGATGTGCAAGCTCTGTGTCATTCAGTCAATCCATAAGACAAGAGACCTTTTTGGATTAAAGACATGATTGTAGCTGCCCATTTTTTTGTTTATCTTGTTCTGCATTTCTGTCTTTGTTGCACACCCACTGAAGACTTTTTTTTAAATGTTACTGGAGTTTTTGACCCTGATTGTTTCCCTAGTTTGCAGGCTCTTGACCCAAATGCCTCATTAGCCTTACATTCTGGATTTTTTAATGGACAACTGGACCAGCAGCACTCTGGGAAAGGTCAGGCTAATATCCTGCAGTTTAAAGAACAAAGTAACTAACCCTCGTTTTCTCTTTAGTTGCTTGACTGCCACCTCCTCTGCTCTGAACAGACTTTAAGGCTAGCCAGGTTTAATGTTAGGTTACACATCACTTCTCTGCCTTTGGAAATAACTTAGCATTAAAAAGCATTGAGGGGTTGCAGCATGCCAAAGCCGTTCCGATAGGTTGTTGGAAGCACATTGAGTGCATCTAGTTTACAAAACAATTATTCTCTTGCTTTGGAACTTTTGTTGGTAGAGTAAACTTAGTCATTTTTTTAAACAATGTAAATTGTAGAAGGATTCTACCAGAACAGAATCACCTGAAATCTGCCACACTGAGATAAACGAAACCTAAGTTTAAGTTCATTTGTAGAGCATGAATTTGGACATCGTTTTGAGTTTCGACCGGTTTTTTTATAAGTTGATGTAATGGATGTGCAGAGGTGTTGAAGTACAGAACTGGCTGATATTTATGTACAATCGGGCTTCTATTTCATATCTTTCACCTTTATTCATAGATTAACTTTTATTTTTGCAAAATCACGAATATAAGGTTGTGAAAATCCAAATAAATATTATTATTGTCGTTTACTTTTCTCCCTTTTTTTTGCTTAATTTCAGAACAGTTGTCTAACATGACTACCTTTATGTACTATTTGCAAACTTGTGGTTTGCTCAGCATATCAAGTTAATATAGTTCATAAAAAGCTGTGATCTCAAACCATAAAATGTGCTTGTTTAAAGTTTTAGGTAATTAGGCCACTGTGAGGCAAAGGACAATGGATTTCTTTAGAAAATGTTCAGCATGAAGAACATTTTTTTCACTGAGTGCAATTAGGCTCGCAGACGATGGAGGAACTTGTGTTGTATAAATAAAACACTTTCCTCTGTGCATTAAAAGATTACTTTCTCCCCTGTATTCTATTGTGACCATTATCCCAACAAGCTCTACCTAAGCACCATAAAAACAGTAGGTAGCAGCAGAATCACATGGAAACCCCTGCCAGCCAATCCCGTTCCAACTCCTTAACTGGACACAATGCCTAGAGTGGCCTCTTCACAGCAGTGAAATTACTTCTGCTGCACAAACCCCTTTCATCTCGCACTGGGAAGCAGTGGATTGTTTTCACTCTGAATTACAGAGACTAATTGTAAGGGGGACATGGGGAGAGGGGAGGAGTGAGGCTACTGGGGTGGCCTGGCCCCTGCCAGCTACCACTGAATGTGGCCACAGCAGTTGGGAAAACATGGCTGAGCAAGATAGGAATCTCCTGCTGAAGGTGGAAACAAAAGCAATTCAGTCCAACAGGAACTTCATGTCAAACACCCATGTTGGCAGTAAGCTTTCCACACATGGTGTACTGCCAATTATTGTTCAGAGCCATTCAAACAGCCCCCTCATCAAACTTCTTTTTACACATATTCCTTCTTCCTTGTTAAGGTTTGCTTTCCCCTGTAGCTGAAGTCAGCTGTATCAAAAGAAGCCAGTTGATGCTCAGCAATAGATTCTTTTTTTTTGAACCAAAATGAAAGGTTTATGTTATGGGTTTCTAAAGTTCTATGTTGAACATTTATTTAACAATATGCTGGTCTGCGAAGATGTTTATTGGCAAAATTAAGGAGGGAGAAAAGAAACACCAAGAGCAAAGAATACAGCCAGGGCTAAACCACTTTCATTACACTTATATCAATTATTAACTCTTAATGCTCCAGTGACCCATCGATTCATCAAGAGGCACAGACTTGGCATAAATAGCTCATTTTATTTTACCAGGAAATTGATGCATGCTAATTTTGACTATAAAGTTATAATAGTATCTGACACCTTGAGGGCTTCTTCCCATGAAGATCCTTAGTTGATAAAGTAATTTGTGTGCAGATTGATGTTTCTCAAGTAAAATATTGCTACTGAGGCTTAAACCATGTGGATAATTAGTTCCCGCTAATTTTGTAGCAGCAATAGTTCTCAAATATCTGAGATAGATCAATGAACAGTTCAATGTTTTTTCCATTAAATACTGTGCTCTCCATTTTAATCAGCTGCAGATGAGAAGGTTTTTATTGTGCGGTTGTACTAATATATGTTGGTAGTCTAATGAGTTATTTGGTTTATGATACTCATCATTGACTACAAACTATTTGGCGTTGCAGGTATGGTAGGCTATTAATGCTTTCCTTAGCTCATTTCAGTATATCTCTTATAGAGTGTGAAATGCCTCCTAACAAGCGGCAGACAGTTGTGTAATTATGTAACTGGAAACATTTGGCTTTAATTGGTTGCTTCTCCACAGCAATGCCAGCCAAGCAAAGGATCAGTAGCAGAGAATAATCTTAGCTATTATTGTTAAAAGAGCAGAACCTGAATGTCAATACTCCCTCTGACTATGATAATCGCACGGTTTGACCACAGTTAAAGCATCCCATTCTTGTAATAATTCTCCCACTTTCCAAGCATGAGATACAATGGCTAAGACGGTCCAGGACGTAACTGAATCAGTCTACACATGTGGAAGATTTTGCATGGACCTAGGGATTTTCAAAACTCCAGCTTGATGTGGAAATTGCAACACCCTAGGGTAAGAAATCTACGGGAAGAGAAGGGAAAAAAATAACTCCTGACAACAGCTGTGACATTCTTACCAAAAATGACCACGGCTGCTGCATAAGTTGTTTTATCTGCTGCCATCTTTAAAATCATGCCATCATATTTTTCCTTCCTGGTAATGAAGGTAAATGCAAATTACTGAGCCATGGCGTAATGCCTTAAGCACCTCCCAATTAGAAAGCAGAATGTGTTGGCATGAAACACGGGGAATTCAAAAGCAAAATAACCATTTTTGATTGTCACCTTAGTGCATGGGAATTCCTGTCTAAAATATGATGCCTGGGAAATGTTGCGCAGCGTTGGAAACTGGCACAAAATAGATGCCATAGCCAGAATGTGATTCTAGATTCACTAGAAATTGGACCTTGAGCCTTACCTCTATAATCCTGGTGTGCTGTGGACACACAAATCCAGGGTGCAGTGCAGCTCATTGGGTTAGGGCTTTGGGTAGTTGAGCTGGCACACAGGTAATGTCTGAGCTGGTACAGTGGGAGTATACTGCAGAGGGTGAACTGGGCTGGCAGCGGCCTGCAGTTTTTTTGTTTGGGGTCAGGAGCAGCACTCCTGTGCCCCCTAGCGTCACAGACCAAAGAATAACATTTTTAAATATCTTTGAGTGCAGCCTCCGGTGGCCCCTTTAAAGAAGGCTGGCTAATCCTCTAAAGCTGGTGCATGCTCTGCTAGGTTAATGACAAATTTGGGATGGGGTCTTAAATGGACATTTGACCCACTGTTTTGTATATTCAAGGTGACTAATACCTGTTTCAGGGGGCCACCCTGGACACAAGTGGTCCACCAAATAACGAATAAGAGGACAATGCTCTCTCATTGTGTGTACACGTTGGCTAACATGGTTAACTTCCATCTTCTGGAGTGAATTCTCCAGTCCTTACTCCTCCTACCCATTCCCAAAATAATCCCGGCTGGGCTCAAGAAAGCTGAAACCTTCCAAGGCACAGCATCTGTAAAGTCTGAAAGGAGGTAATTAACTCTCTGATCTTGGATGATAAAAATACTTTGACTATTTTTATGATCATATAATACAGCAGGAGGAAGTTTGAATGTGACTGTTCAGAATTCATAATGGATTCATATGGTTGCAATTCCAACTCATGGCACCCGAAGTGTCAATGAGTCATAAATATCCTGAGATTCCCCCTCCCAACAATTAACTACAGCTAGTAGATACCATGAAATCTAAGAACAGCTACAATATTAAGGAGGCTTTCAAGGCACGAAATGGGTCATAGTCAGTGCCTTGGACTCCAAAATTCTGACCAATTATTGACATGAGAAGAATTTTGATCCAATCAGTAGCTTTTGACTAATAACAAAATCAGTAAATGTCAGAAGATTGCGCAGAAGCTACCTGTGAGAATAGCCGCAAATGATTCTGTTAAACCTTGTAATGCAATACTAGCATCTGGTGCCCAAGCTCCAGAATGGTGCCAGGTTCTGTTCTGGATGCACTTGAATTGAAATTCCTATTCTGAGCTTATTGTACTGATGCACAGCAATTTAACATGCTAAAGGACAGATAATGCATCAGGCAACAAAGAGGTTATGCCATACATGGCACTTGTGTGATAAATTATGGGGTGTGGAGTCCATCATGTAAGTTGAGTTAGTTGCAAGTCACAAGCCAGCTTTTTGTTCCTTTTTGCCAAGCCTGGATTGAGTTAATGTCATTCTACTGTGTGTCGGAACCAGGTGGCAACTGAGCTATTCATTTGAACAGGACGCTGTTGAAAGTTGCTAAGCAGTAGAAATTATCCTATATTGTGAGTTTTTCACTTCAATTGATTACTTGATATTTCCTATACAACATTCTTTGGAGAGAAGATGGCGGTCATAACTGTAAAATTATGGAGTGCGGGTGTTGTGGTGGGCGTCAATCCATTACTTTTGAAATTCGTATTCAGAAAATATATCAAGTGAAGCCATATGGGAAACAGGAGGAAATTGGTGAAGTGGAATATGCTTGACATTCTGAGTTAAATGTAGGTCAAAGCAAAAGTAGTGGATTCATTGAAATTGACAAAGGGATAGTGTGTTTTTGTTAAAGTCCATTATGGAATAACTCACACTTATAAACAGTAACATGATAAGCTCACTCATCGCACAGCGTGATAAGGTATACATTTTAAAAAGCAGAGGCAATTGCAGTCGGCCCTCCATGTGGCAGAGGCAACAAGGTGCCACACTGCACTGTTTGCCAGACAGTTTGGAGCAGTGAGATTGCGCTTTAGCAGATTGAATTTCAGCAAATGTCAATCAAACGTTCTCATGACCAGCACATCACGGCCTCCTGAGGTGGGTAGTGCACACCTGTTGAAAGACTTATCAGGTGCTATAAATGTAACCTTTTTTTGAAGAGCATTAAGAGCTTTGTTCTGATTGAGGCCCCAAACTACTGTCACTTTGATATGCTCCTTTTTTTCTTCAGCGATAAGATGGGTCAGTAACAGGTTACCAACACCTCTGGCAAACAACCAAGATAAATAGATTAATCACCTCGCTTTTAAAAGTCAGTGCTAAGTGGGCATTGCTGATTTACCACACAAACACAGCCTTTTGGGTCTGTAATGGCCTGCCCTACAATTTCACTCCATTTACTCATTTCATTTTAAAAGTAGACAGAGCATTAACCAGTGCACACTGTTTTACGCTTATATTACATTTTCCTTAAGATTCCTCAACAAAGGAATACCCTTAGTAGCTTTTATTTTAGCCCATTTTCCCTTGATGTGAAAATCCTTGCCACATTGTATTCTTCAGTTGGGGGATGGTGAGGAGAGAGACTTGTTTGTACAATAGACGTCTCTGTCAGCACCCTTCCACAGCACATAGTGTAATTTTCTAGTACATGAGACACCCAAAGCAGTTATTTCCTCCTCCTTTCCCTTAGGAGGGTTGCATAACTGCCATATGGCACTCCATCTAGCAGCCTGGGCAAGAATGGACAACACGGCCGTGATATTCCCCTCACAAATGCTTCAGTGAGTTCAAGTCATGCTATGAAATACTGCGTGGATCATCACTGTGGGGAAAGTAAAATGTCCTTTCCAGCAGTGAATAGAATATGGATTTTTGAACTCTATTACAAGTCATCAATTGTAGATTGTGACAGAGGCCTCCCTCAATGCATTGACTTAAAAACCCCTTGAAACTTTCAATTAAGCACGTTGACTTGAGAAAATGGCCTGTCAATGTTTAAAATACAGCTGTTTACGTCAACAAGCAGATAATGGTTCAGTTGACTGCTTTTAACATTTTTAGACCTCAATAAATACTGCTTAGTTTCTAAAATCCCTCAAAGGCTTTGCAAAAATGTCAGTAAGTCACCAACCTAGCAGATAGTAATTCTTATTGGACCCTGTTGAAATTTTGAGGAACTACAGTTTACTTCACCTTGAAATAGCAATGTAGAAATCCAAGGTCATTGTACCCACACTCTTGTTTATCAATTGGAATCTAGCAACCGACCACTTTTCCCAAGAAATGTGTAGTAAATTAACGCACTAATCAATCTGTGCCTGGCGCTATGCGTTAGAGCAGCAGTATACTGAGTCACAGAGTGGTGGGGCACACTTGTGGGTCAGGTGTTTCCCCAACTTGCTTGACTTCAAAATCAGTTCTCTCACACTGGAGACCACAAATTTCTCCAATAGGGAGGGAGGTAAAAGAGTGTCACCATATGAAGTTCTTGCAATATAGTCCTCTTCTGTTTACTCGACATGGTGTTACTATGCCAATCAAGCCCCACTGGAGGCTAGAGTTAATTTACTGGTGCCCATTATTAAAAGAGAGGGAATGTGCTTCTGTGCTTTAACATTTTAAGTGTAGAACATGTGGCCCCATGAATATGGGGATTCCTAATGCCGTTGCCTCTCTAGAATTTCTCTGCTTTGCCATCAGCTGGAGAGGTAATGTGCATGTGTACTAAACACACTTAACCCAATATTAATGTACATAAATTAAAGGAACAGCTGTTCATAGGTTTGACAGGACTGTACAAGTTGAGTACATCAGGATCTAGAAAGGCTAATCTGCCTTAATTAAATTGATACAGTAGTTCATCTATTGCAGATTCTTTCCAGAACAAGCTATGGCATGCTCTATTTTTATATAGCCCATGCCTTATGATTGGAGAGTTTCTCATTTGGCTATCTTGATTGTTCACGTGTACATCACCACCTTTCAGTACAAATCATATGTAAGAAAGAGAACTTTTAAATGCTCTGTTTGATGTCATGTATTTGGAGCATAGATTATTGAAGCCAGTTTACTGTTAACAAGAACTTCATTTAATTCAAAGTTCAATTTTTCTAACTCATTGTCCAGGGCAGCTATGTTCTAAGGCAGTGGAAGAGCAGAATAGGCCATCTTTTTGACTGATTTGCCATAAAGCAAAATGCTGATGTAAATTCATTCAGTGGCGCACCTTGTTGAATTAAAAGAAAAATGATAAATGTATTTGGAATAAACATGTCTTGGTCCTGTTTTATTGGTCTAGGCAGGTCAGTAATATTCTTGTACATTGGTGTAATTTTTTAAATGATTTCAAGGATGCGGGTAAAAACAAGAGTCCAGATGAAGCTGACTTTAATGTGTTAATGTGGGAGCTAGGTTATTTTTTGGTACTGGTTGAATCACCAAGATCTGAGGTAAAATAGAGGATTTTTTAGGGTAAGGTTGTCATGGTAAATTGTCTTTCAGGAGACTTGAGTTTTTTATTCTCAGTTAGCTATACAACAAAATCAATGATGCAACAACTTAATTGTTTTGCCAATATTTGACACATTTATAATTTAGGTCATAACTATGTTATCAAAGTTTGCATCCCAAGTATTGTATATGCATCTGAATTTTTGTGTAGTGGTTAATATGGCAATGATGTGGCTGGGTCCTCTCCTTGTTTAAAAGCTAGATCCTGATTACATTAGGCTCTTTGATTTATTGAATATCATACCTGGTTTAATTTTAACAGTTTACAGAAAATTAAAATGGCTGAGCGCTGACTTTAATCAAACTCAAAATTTGCTGGTGAGTTAAGAATCCTAATTTTTTCCTTTTTTAATATTTTGATGTTTAAACGGTCAACAAGATAGTTTGGTTGCAAAACTGTAGATCAAATCTTTCTGTTCAGCTGATTAAAGCTGTTTAATGGGAGTCTATGTTTAGAGAACCATGTTTTGCTTTAGTCAACCACTTGGTTAAATGAACCTTTGTTTGATGTGGATCATGAAGATTGTCTTTTGATGTTTGGTGGGTTTAGGCCCATCTTCAAAGCATTAGTGCATCTTTTAAAAATTCTGAATGGTGCATGACACTTATAAGGCATAGGATGAGGCTCCTCTGCCTAACAATTGTTGATGGAACCAGGTATACTGCTTCAGAATAAAAGAGGATAGTGCGGTCTGTTGCATGCTTCCTGTAGTAGGCCTTCCAGCTTTGTGTGCTGAAGTTGAAAAGTAAATGAAACAAACAAAAGACTTGAAAGTACGACAAAAGTAATGTGAAAGAATATCTGTTTGCTGATGAAATCTCGGAATACCTATACCTTATAAATCATATCGATGCAGTCTCCCTTTTCATCTAATGGTGAATCAAGCTTCATCATCTTTTGTTGCTTTCAAACCATTGAAATCACAATCAAGCATATTACTGACTACACACATTTTACGCAATCATTTACTTTGTGTTGATCCAGATGTTCACTTTATTCCTTTCAGAATTTTGAATCCAAATGGCATTGTGCTTAAAAAGAATCCTATCCAAAGTTACAGATATCCAACGTTATAGAGGATGTTTTTTTAACATTCAAGCTATCGCTAGAACTCCTGCTTCCAGTGGTGTATTTGATCACGTGCTTCTCAATAACAGAGTAATTTGAGATGATGTCCTAGTCTGTGCACAGCGCATAGAGAACCTACTTTGTAATGTTGTACTGAAAGCTGTAGAAAATTGCTTTATAGCTTATTGCTGTGTCAACTGTAAACAATGTACATTCTCTGGTTGTTTAGGAATATTATTCTGAAACAGTGAATATATTTGATTTTAGCTGCAGATGGTGCGTGAGTATTCCTGTATTTTGTCAATGTTTGATCACTGCTGTGTTCTGCTGTTTTTCAGAATTCAATCTTGATCAGATTGTAATAACTCATGAAAATAACACAGATTATAATATAACTGCTTGGTGCCATAATGATCTAGAAAGCTCAAGTTATGCTGCCAATTCCATATCTTATAAAGTATTAAAAGGCCAGTTCAATTTCAATATCACAAAAGAGCCAATGAAAACACTCTAGAAACAGTGCTTGGAATAATATTGCACTTGCTACAATGTCCAGGTGGTCTTGCATTGCCTGCTTACATTTGATTTGGTTGAGTTCACACATGAATTGAATAACACATTTGTTGCAAAGCTGAAACCCTTTCACAACAACGTGATTGGGTACCAGCTAGATGTCAAGGCAAGTGACTTGTGCTAAGGGCTAATGCTATTACTACGATTGTATAAGAGGGCTGTGAATTAAGCTGAATTAAGTTGAGAAAACCCCTGTTCAAGCAAGTCTTCAGCATTAGAACACTCCCTTCGATGACTCAAGGCATCTTACATGGAATATAAGCATAGAAAATTTGTAGGGTGGAGATGAAGCATTAAAAGAGATTAGTAAATCTGCTTTAATACAGAACTCTGAATCTAAATTCCAATGTTTCAGATAGCATGTCATAGATTTTGAGAAAGCTAATGAATATTCTTATATAGAGTAATGCTATGACCCAAGATATCAGTAAATAAATAGAATGAGATGATTTTTAGATATTTATTAATGCCGATGGGAAAAATATTTAATGCCTCCTGATCCTAGGCAATAATTTACCAAAGACTTCCCTTTTATTCCTGTTTGCATGAAATATTGCAGTTTTTGAAAAAAAAACAATGCTCAGAACATTACATTTATATCTCACAGCAAATTTATTTTACACACACTATCTGATATAGTTCAGATTGAATCACTGAACTAAGTGGACCATGATACAAAGCTCTGACAATTTTTATCAGCAGTTCATTAAAGTATTATCCGGGTAGAATATTTCTTAATGATCTTCTCTTTGCTAAAGTTCAGCTAATTTAATTAGTGCAGTATTAAAGAATTGTGCTTCTATAAGAATGATATTTACTATGAATTAAATGTTCCAAGAACCTAAAATATGGCTGACTGATGAAAATAAGCTCACTGCTCCTTTCTAACTTTGTCCCTGGGAGTACTACAATCTGTCAAGCTAAACAGTTTTTCTACATTAACTCACTTGTTAGTTTTATCTTTAATGTGAGGGAGCCAGTGAGTATCTGTCCATTTTACGCATGCAGAAGGTGTGTCTATTCCTGTTATATGGGAGGACTTATTACAGTTGAATAAAAGAAAGAATCATTTACAAATGTGCAACTTGCCTGTTGACTATAGTCAGTGAATATTCCTCTGAGGAATGTGAGCAGATGAGCACAGTGCCCCTCTGTGTAGACAAAACTTCCAGTAAAGAGCAGGGATTAGATTCTAAAATGACCACCTGCTATTGATAACTTTTGTCTATCCTAGTTCCCTTTCTCTAATAGTTAAAGATCCAGGACTTTATTGCTTGTTTCATATTGTGTCCAGAACTTTGCATTTTATTTCTTCTGAACTTTGTGGCTTAATGTGGAATGAATCCAAGTACTGTACTTACTACGCAAAATAGACCAACCTGTTCTTAGACTAAGGCAGGTCTCTACAGGTATTAGCAGAAGAGCTGTGTTTTTTTTTTAAACAGAAATCTTCATTATATAAGACTGTTCTTGAAAGATAGTAATATATGTGTGAGCCCTTAATATAACTCTTAGGAGACCGACAAAGGCAATACGAATTATTCAGCAGAATAACCATACTTACTGAAATGGAACTCGTTCCAGTGGTTGCACTCCATGTACTTAATAGTATGAATTACCTTGAAATAGATTTATACATTTTGGGAAGAAAGAAGTGCAACCTACTCCTCTTAATTCAAGGTTGCTTAATTTAATCCCTGATGATTACATATTATTGGGTGCTATATTCCCATTTTGCTGTTTTAGCATTGGTTACTTCAAATGATTAGGTTTTGATACAACTTGTTTCTTGATTTAACTGGAATGGTGTGTACTGACTCTGCATTGCATTAGACTAAATACCTGAATCCTGGGCACTTGAAAATTTGTTGAAGTCCAGTTGCAAGATATTTGTATATTCACCAAAACATGACCCCAGTTGCCTTTCCAATTAATAGATATTCTGATCCAAATGCACTTAACAGCAACAGGACTTTACTGTATTAGGGCGTGTGCTGCAATTATTGTCTATCACTAGTTGTCCTGAGAAGGTTGTGGTGGACCTTCTCCTTGAGCTGCTGAAGTCCTTGTACTGATGGTGCTCCCTTGAAGGTTTTAGGCAGAGAGTTCTAGGGTGTTGGCTCAGAAATAATGAATAAAAGGTACTATGGCCCTGAATTTCCATGCAGTTCTCCTGCTGCAATTTTGGTGGAACATTGGAGGAAATCCTGGTGAAAAATGCCGCTTGTACCATTCCTCAGGAGGTTCCAATGATTTGCCTCCAGAAAACCCTATTGAAAATTCCAGGCATATTTGTCTAAGTCAAGCGTGACTCGGAGGGAGCTTAGAGTTGACAATATTGTCCCTCTCAGTGGTCATGGGTCTGTTGACTTACAGAAAGTAGCATATTTAAAATGTTTCCATGCCTTAGGATTTAGCTGGCTTGATTTACTGTCCATAGTTCAGTTGACCAACACACCAATCATGTTGACTGTGCAAGTTAGTGTTGCAACTGAGGTGACCTTGTAGGTAATTGCTCTCACTGAGACTAGTGCTCATGTACCTTACCCTTGTAGGACAATCTGTGACTCATCTTCACAACATGCTTATAGTAAAGTCTACAACTTTCAGCATTGATACATCTAACATGAGTAAACATGTTCTATTGCTGTTTTCAGCATATTTCCATATGCTGAACGTTATTTAATTTAACAAAAATGGTTTGTTTATTTTACAATTGTCCAAGAAAAGAATTATTAATGGTTATTGCATGAGAATCAAACAGCCTCAATGGTTGGGCAATATTGTGAAATCCCAATAGAGAACATATTCAGAGAATATATTGTCACCATCATAGCTGGTATATTCCAGGGACATATTTAAAAATTCACAGTGACATAGGATTCATTGTCAGAACATTCAAGTTTCATTTTTGGGCAGGAAAGAATTCTACAGCAATCTGAACATTGAAAACAGGGACCATAATTATTTAAAACAAAAACAGAAACAGAAATACCCTGAAAAACTCAGCAGGTCTGGCAGCATCGGCGGAGAAGAGCACAGTTGACGTTCCGAGTCCTCATGAGCCTTCAACAGAAGGACTCAGAACGTCGACTGTGCTCTTCTCCGCCGATGCTGCCAGACCTGCTGAGTTTTTCCAGGTATTTCTGTTTCTGTTTTTGTTTTGGATTTCCAGCATCCGCAGTTTTTTGTTTTTACCATAACTATTTAAATCCCTTTAGCTTTTTTTTTTGTTGAACTGCTGTAATGGCTATTGATTTTAAATAACTATGGGCAGAATTTTCCCCCTGTCGGGGGGGGAAGTTTAAGAGCAGGCGTGCAGAGGCACACCTCCGATCAGTGCCCCTGATCAGGGGGCCACCGCCATTTTATGTGGGTGGGCCAGTTAAGGCCCGCCCAGCGTGACGTCCGCCAGGAAGCGCTGTGCGCTCCATGGGGGGGGAATTCCCTGAGCTGAGAGTGTGTTCTTTCGAACATGCGCATGAAAGAGGGCGCTCATCTCCCTGAGGCTAAGAGCCTCACTTAGTGAAGCTTTACAATAAAAAATCTGAAAAATAGAAAAAAAAATTTCCCTGACATGTCCCCTCATGTGACACTGTCACATGAGTTGGGACATGTCCATAACTTTTACATACACTTTAATTACATTTTTTAAAACCTACATGAAGCCTCATCCCGTCGGTGGATGAGGTTTGATGCTTTTTCTAATGCCCGCCAGGGCTCCTGGCCTGCCCACCAACCATAAGGTTGGACGGGCAGGTCCATTAATTAGTTTAATGACTCTGTCAATGGCCTCAATTGGCCATTGACATGTCGGCAGGTGCACAGCTGATTCTGCTGAGCCCCCGCCTCCCTGAAAATTTAAATGGGGCGCGGTGACGTCGGGAGTTCCGCCTGACATATCCTGCGTCATTTTATGCGTCGGCAAGCAGGCCCCGCCTCCCCTCTCGCCGACTAGAAAATCCTGGTCTATGATATTCACAATGTTCTGGTTTTAATAAGTGCTTGTATCTTTCAGTAACATGAGGCAGTTTCAGAATCAAGGGCATTCTGACAATTCAATAAACTCCAGGAGAGTCTCAAGTATTTACCTTTTTATCATATTAAGCAAATATCATTACCAAAATTTTGGATAGGGCACCTTGCTGGTTTAATAGTCTATATAAGTCTACAGCAAGTTGTTGAAGTTATGTATGTCCCACCTATTCTTACTTACCCCTTTCCAGGCAAGTTAGGCAATAATCACTTTTACTAGTGCTTAATCTTTAGCAGTTCTCCTAAAGCTGTTTTGTTTCCATTGAGACACCAACGAATGAAATTTTTGAGTCCAGTAATATATCAATTGCCAAGTCCCAGTCTGTTAGAGGCTACATATATTCTATATAATTACATTTGTTGCATCTTTTCAGATGGCTTTATGGCTATCTTCTTTGCTTCTGGTCTTATTCCTCAGAGGATTTTCTTCATCAAAGTATCTTTCTTTTTACTCAGGGATTTGATGCCTAAAACACTGGATGGACAAATCACCATGGAGAAAACGCCCAGTTACTTTGTTACCAAGGAGGTAGCTGCCCGAATTTATGCAATGTCCAAGGATGCCAAGCTAATAGTGGTGGTTCGGGACCCTGTCACTCGGGCTATTTCTGACTACACACAAACTCTCTCCAAAAAACCCGATATTCCCAGTTTTGAGAGCTTGACCTTCAAAAACAGGACTACAGGCCTGATTGACACCTCATGGAGTGCTATTCAGATTGGCATCTATGCCAAGCACTTGGAGAATTGGCTACAGTACTTCCCAATGCATCAGATTCTGTTTGTGAGTGGAGAGAGGCTGATCAGTGACCCAGCGGGAGAACTAGGCAAAGTCCAAGACTTTCTGGGTCTGAAGAGGATCATCACAGACAAACATTTCTATTTCAACAAGACCAAGGGCTTCCCCTGCTTGAAGAAGCCAGAGGGCAGCAGCAAGCCTCATTGCCTGGGCAAAACAAAAGGCAGAACCCATCCCAACATTGAGCCAGAGGTGGTTCAGAGGCTGAGAGACTTCTACCGGCCTTTCAACATGAAATTTTACCAAATGACGGGACAGAACTTTGGCTGGGACTAAGGTCAATTTAACCTCATGTAATTACGATAAAGACATGTGAATTTATTGCTCTATATATATATGTAACTTGTACAGAAATCTATTTTATAATAATTTATTTTTAATTCTTAAGCAATTAATTCACTAAGCTGCCTAACCACACTGTATATAGATCAGCCCATATCTTCTAACATTCCACAGTTTTTAATTGCATTGCTCATTGATGGTGCTGTCATTCATCGATTAAGATTTAATATCCAAAAGCACAACTTTTTGTTACGGGTATTCAGTGTTCATATGGTCTAATAATTGGGCATTTGACTCCTTGCCGGTCTATATTGGCTTCATGCAGAAAGTTCTTGTTGTAAAAGTCCATCAAGAAAGCAAAATGTGGTCCGATGGTACGACTCAGTGCAGAAACTGCACATAACTGTTGAGCGTAAGAAAATCTTGTTTGCCTATTGACAACAAAAAGGGAAAAATAATCAAACTATTTCCATGCTTTGCTTAAATCACTAGTTGTAGCAACTGTATTCAAGGCCTCTAATGACCAGATAATTACCAGTATCTTGCTGCATCTTGCTGCTTGGGTCCTTTGTTTTGTCTTCTCTCTTTAAGGTCATCAAGACCATTGTCTATTCATTTCACAGCATGAATTACTACAGATTGGTTGATCATTCTGTGAAGTTTGTGTAGATGGAGATCCCAATATTGATTCCAAACTCCCTCTCCCATCAACTTGGAGCCAAATTTGGAAAGACATCCATTTATTCTCCCTCTTGTATTTATCATAAGCCATATGATTAATGTTGATCAGTTGGGTTGTGACCTATAGACTGAAAATTCTCCTCATTTAATACCCATGACCCTGTGGCAGGAAGATAGTTATAATCATTTGATTATGGCCAGCTCTGAGGCTGCCATAAATGCCTGTAAGGTTATTGTGAAAGTGGAGTTGTCCAGCTCTTTCACTGGTCAGGTATGGTCCTGCAGGCACCGTCATCTCCAGGGTGTAATGGTTATGTAGTTAACTCGATGTTTCTATTTTTTGTGAAAATGTTGGTTGAATTCTAAAATGTAATATGGTTGTGAAATAAGAGGAAGATGTGATGCAGTCAGTTCAAAATGAAACATGAACCAGTGCTGCCTGAAACAGTTTGCTGGAATCTGGATATTGATTTGCACCAGTGAAAGAGTTGGAAATCTCCTGAAAGTGATTACAAAACAACACAAAGTACGTTGGCAACTGGTAATAGAGAAGTTATTTTCAGGCATGAACTTTAGCTCAGATTGTGTCCACACATTTCATAAGAAGGAAAATTTAAATCGGGAGGACAACCTGTGCAAAAACATGACTTATTGTGTATTCCTGGTGGGTCTTGGCTACGTTCAAACCTTTACTGGATCCTAACGTCTTGTTTGAGCCCTGGGCAAGAAATTGAAACCAAAAGGACCACAGTGATGAAATCTCCAACAATGCTATTCAAACCCATTTCTATGTTGTGCTACAAATAATACGCTGCCTTTTTTATTTAAGAAAGGGGCATTTCAATCCATTTGTCTGTTATTTAGCCTTCAACCACACTGATCTATTAAGATTAATTAGAATTTTTGTTAATGAACAAAGCACAATTTTTCACATCTTTTTTTATTTTGATTTTTGTTAAGATTCTCACTTTGCATGCTATCCTGTTTTAACCCATAGATTCAGGTTTTGTCTTTTGAAAGTAAAATCATTCTTGCTTTTAAAAGCAGAAAATCTTGTCCAAAATGCCACCTTTCAGTGACAACGATTGTTCCTGTGCAAAATGGAAGCTATCTGTAACGTGCTATGATGTCGAATGCACTGAGGCAGCAGCAAAGTGCTCCAAAGCACTTATGCCGTTGAAATGAATTACACATCTGTTAAGTTCTGCCCTATGCGTAATATCGCAGCATATCCAATCCATTGTCTTCCGAAGGGTAAATTTATACCTTGAAATGGTGGTTAGCTATCAGTTTGTAATAATAAATATGTGGTTGAGTTTTATTCAGCCTGCATTCAGAAGTACAGATATTAGCAAATTTCTTCTGATAATATTGTACTTTAGATTAGTTAATGTGTAAAAAAAAAAGTAAATCAAGTATTTTGTGGTATGTACAACAGAAAATTAATTTTACACAGATAAAAATGTTTCTTTCTAGGATATTGAATAAAAGCATACTGTTTCTTATTATGAAGAAACAAATAAAATATATTTTACCAAACTGATGGTCTTTCTTTGTTCTGAATATGAAAAGTTTGTTCATAGCTTTAACAATTGAGTGGCTCTTTACCCTTCAGATAAAAGGGAGGATGTAGAATTATTTAACAATTAGTTTTATTGCTCTGATATTTTGATGTTTGCTGCCTCCCTTTTAAAGAAGAAAAACTTGAATAAATCTAACTAGAAAGACATGCAATTTATTCATAATTACACTGATAAAATGTACAATATTCCAAATCCAATGTCATAACTTCAAAGCCAACTCAACTGGAACTGAATTGATCTGTACATTTACCTATCACCAGCAGTCTCCCTACTGAAGAAATGCAAAAGTTTTTAAATAGACACTTTGTGAATAAAGCTCATTAAAAGTACTCTTTTTCTTTCTCAATGTGGCAGTATTACTTAAAGAAGATTACAAATAGAAATGTTGGCCTAGTTTATGATGAAATGAGATTATCTGTTCAAAAAACAACCAGCCATAATACCATACACAGTTCTTATAATATTACTGTTTAGTAGTCTGGGAATGGGAAGTTATATGAACTGAACCATGAATGCTGCTCTTTTGGGGTGTAATCTTAACCCTGTGGGAAATGGACAGGATTGGATCTGTTCCCCATTTTACACCCCTATCTGCAATGAACTGAAAGTAAAATCAGGCAGGATATAAAACAGGCAGCATATCTGATCCAATAGGTTCAGGACATAATTGAACTGATTCCTAGAGAGAGAACGGGATAAAGGATATGATGATAAGGGAGATGATAGAGTTGGTCTACTGAAAAAGGAATAGGCTTTTTAGCTGTTGCTAAATATTATGCTGTCATGCACTGAGTACCTGGTAGATTACAAGGAGGTTAAGGTTTTAACACTGCATTCACCTGAATAAAAGCCAGTTTTAATAATGTGAAATGCTTCTGCTCACCTGAAGGTAGAGTTATTGTTTATTCAGAGTTGAGAAATGGCTAACCTACAAAATGGATGGTTTTTGAGCGTGATGGAACAAACTGATAGCTGTTTATTTTTGTACAATAACAAACTTTTATTTGAAAAATGGAAAGTCTCACTATATGAGCTTTAAAAGGTAATTAATTGTGAAAGATTAGGCCTAACAGCATTTCATGCTTTAATCCTCTTTCTGCTATATGTTTGTAACTTTAAGAAATTACCGAGATGAATGGTTTGCATATCCATGAATGCTTGTGCAAGTATTAACTCAGATCTATTGTATTGCCAGGATCAGTGACCCCCCTCCAAGCCTAATGATCTCATCTATACATGAGGTTGATTGAAACAGGATAATATGTAAAGTTAGCTCGAATTATATTTTTTATGTGTTTGAGATAGTGAGACTCCCTCTAAAGATGTATTGCTTTACGAGTTTATTTCGTAAATGTTGAGTGTTTATTATAGCACACACAGACAAATATGTCCTTTTTCTAGCACACTATGTTCTTTGACACAAGCTATGAATTGAATAAATATTGCAAGGCTCTCCTGTTCAAGGTAATCAGGGGTTGTTCAATTGTCAATTGTATGGACATCTACATATTTATATTTGCTATGCGTCTCGTCATGTGGAAAATTGCAGATTAAGAGTAAACACTCAGCCCTTTAACTATTAAAAGAACTTTTCAGTTGTCAAAGTGTAAAGTCTGTTGTGTATTTTAAAAACAATGTTAAATCCTAATGTTGAAATGTTATTGAAGTAAAATTGGAGAACTGTACTGAACCAAAGAATTTTTTCTTAATTCATGGTATTTTTTAATAAAATAAAAAGTCATTAAAATTCAGCTTTATTCTATTATTATCTTGAAGGGTTAAGATTAGGGAAAGGAAATCAACATTACATCAAAACCTGCTGACTTACAGCCAAAGGACAATTTAGGAGTGGTTTTGGAGGTAAGCATGTTTATACTGGCAAGAGTCTGGAAACTAGATAAATAATTAACAGATTAGTATTTACAGTAAGGGTGTGACTGCAACTATTCATTTGATGGAATTTCCTAACTGTTGTTTGTACATTGACATTTCTTCAGATTTCAACATTTTTGAGGGTGAGGGGAACATTGGGTGGTACAGTTGGCTGAGATATTTTGTGGTTTCTGAGATTTTGAGTCTGAATTCAGTCTCAAATTTTGGCATTAATTTGTCTCCCTAGGTCTATTTAAGCAGCGTAGCATGAATTTAATTCCTAGTTGCCATATATTCACAGCAGTTAAATAGGTGATAAATGAAGTATATTTTTGTGGATTGGGGCAGATTGGGGTACTTTAACCCAATGGTTTTCAAACTGGGGTCTATAGGCCCAGATACTTTCCAGGAGGTCCACAAAATAAAGTGAAATATGAGGTGGGAGCAGAGTACAACTGCCAGATGTGCACCACAGAGTGGGCTGGTTGTCTCACTAGAAAGCAGCATGCAAGGATAGACAGACTCTGCAGTAAAAAGCATGCACTCATCTCACTGATGTCTAAGTACATACCTGTTTTCTTAGCAGCATTATGAAAACACTCCTTAAATGCAGAACTCTGACTGAGTATTATGATTTAGATTGGTGTTTTGATTACTCATCAACCTGAAAAAGGGTCTGTCAACCAAAGAGGTTTGAGAACCAGTGCTTTATTTACCTGATCTGGCAGTGCTTGCTGTAAAAGACTGTTCAAAGCAGGAAAATGTTTCAGTCTCAGTACTAATCTCCTTAGCAGAGCCAAGGCAAATATATTAAAATATTGAAACTATTATCTGTATATGATTCCAATTACATTATTACAATCAAATATAGATAATATGGCCGACTATCTGACCAGTATACGGCTATATCTTGCTCAAGAACTTGATTAATATATTGAGACAATGAAATAAAATAACATTACAGATAGCACTATAGATAGTAAATGTGATGTGAGGAAAATTTTTTTTCACCCAGAGGGTGGTTGGAGTCTGAAACAAATTTCCTGAAAGGGTGGTGGAGGCAGGTTGAATTGAGGTATTCACAAAGGAATTGGATTGCTACCCGAAAAGAGAGAATGTGCAAGGTTACGGGGATAAGGCAGGGGAGTGGGACTAGGTGGAATGCTCTTTCAGAGAGCCAGTGCAGACTCAATGGGCTGAATGGCCTCCTCCTGCACTATAAAGATCCTGTGATAGCATAGTGAGAAAAGTGAGGTGTTTTCTTCTAGATTTTGATTCAATAGCAAAACTCAGTTATTGTGCATGGACTTTGACAGCTGGCTGGAGGTGGGAGTTTACATGAGGTATGTCTTGTTACGATGATGTATTGTTGTATGTGTTATTATGAGTATTGTCGTCCCTGGATAAAGCTTGAAACAGAGTCTTAACATGCAATTTTCAAATACACACAGACTGGCTCATTATTTCAGTTTCTAATTCACTAATGGTTCAGTTTAGAACTTGAGGTCAGATATTCTTTTATCCTGACATTCTATTGTAAATATATAAACTATTTTGTTAGGTTCTTTTTGTATACTGTTCATTTAGTAATTTCATTCTTAGAAAAAGAAAGCTAAGGTGATGTTCTCTTGCTTTGAAGACTGAAGTGAAATTGAATCACATAGTCAGTACCTAAAATTAATTACCAAAGAAAGCTTTCTGTTTACGCAAGCATGTACTGAAAATGTTAGCTAGATATCAAGGCAAGAAGAGTTGGGGACTTCGGACTTATACACAAAAGTGATATGAAAACTGAGCTAATCTAGTGGAAGGAGGTTTAAAGGAGATGCAAAAATGTAACAGTCACTCACACATATGCAACTGATGTGGCATTTTTTTCTTTTCCTTGATGTTCCTTGAAGTGACCTGCTGGTGCTGTGTTCATGTTCTCTGGGTGCCAGTGGCACTTAAATAGTCCCCCTAGTAAACATTCTCCACGTGCTTGCCTTGAGAGTATATGTGAGGAGTCTTTTTGCATGTAGAAAACACAAAAGCTGATCCTCATTCTCATCCACTTTTCTTTGTGGTGTCACGCAATAATAATCAGGATTTGGAAGTTTTAATTATTCATTTTGATGAAAGGAAAGCATCAAACTTGAGGAAAAAGTATATAACTGCGCAAAGATGAGTGGCAAGTCAGATGATTGGTCAGAATATAAGGAATGGCAGAGAATGACTAAAAGGTTAATCAGGAGAAAGAAATTGGGGTATGAGAGGAAACTAGTTAGAAATGTGAAAACAGATAGTAAGAGTTTCTACAGGTATTTAAACAGGAAAAGAGTAGGGAAAGTGAGTTTTGGTCCCCTAGAGAGTGAGAAAACGAGTTCATAGTAGATAATAAGGAAATGGCAGATGAAATGAACAAATATTTTGTTTCTGTCTTCACTATAGAGGATATAAAAAGATTGCAGTAATAGCTGTAATTCAGGAGATGGAGGGCAGAGAGGAACCTGGTGAAATTACAATCAATACTGAGCAAATGGATGGAGCTGCAGGCTAATAACTCTCTGGGTCCTGATGGACTTCATCCTAGGGTCTACAAAGAGGTGGCTAATGAGGTAGTAGATGCTTTGATGGTAATTTTCCAAAATTCGCTAGATTCTGGAAAGGTGTGCCAGTTAGCCTGACGTCTGTAATGGGGAGGGTGCTAGAATTGATCATTAAGGAGGTTATATCTGGGCACTTAGAGAAACTCAAGGTAATCAGGAAGAGTCAACAGGGGCCAGAATTTTTACCTTGATGGGCGGGCGGGCAGCCGAACTCCGCCGCCGAAACGGGGCCTGCCGCCATTTTGAGTGGGCGAGCCAATTAAGGCCCAGCCAGCGGCATGTGTGGGGGGGTGGGGGGGGATTCCCCATCTGTCAAAGTGCGCTCTTTCGGGAAAGAGCGCACATCTCCCTGAGACTAAGTGCTGTCTCAGGGAGATTACTGACAGTATAAAAATCTTTAAAAATAGAAAAATATTAAAATTATTAACATGTCCCCCTCATGTGACAATGTCACACGAGATGGGACATGTCAATAAGAAGCACATAAACTTTATTGAAGTTTTTAAAAACGGACATGAAACCTCATCCCGCTGGTGGATGAGGTTTCCTGTATTATCAGAAGCCCGCTGGGGCTCCTGGCCTGCCCACCAGCCTTAAGGTTGGACGGGCAGGGCCTTTAATTGGCTTAATTATCCTGTCAATGGCCTTAATTGGCCATTGACAGGTCGGCGGGTGGACAGCTGATTTCGCTGTCCGCCCGCCTTCCTCAATATTTAAATGGACCGGGATGATGTCGAGGATTCCTCCCGATGTCATCCCGCATCATTTTCCCGTCGGCGAGCGAGCCCCGCCCCCAAATCGCCGACGGGAAAATTCTGCCCGTGGTTTTGTGAAAGGGAAATCATGTTTAACCAATTTATTAGAGTCCTTTGAAGGAGTTCTGTGCGCTGTGGATAAAGGGGAGCCTGTAGACGTGCTGTACTTGGATTTCCAGAAGGCATTTGATAAGGTGTCACGTCAAAGGTTATTGCAGAAAATAAAAGCTCATGGCGTAGGGGGTAACATATTAGCATTGATAGAAGATTGGCTGGCTGGCAGAAAACAGAGAGTATGCATAAATGGGTCTTTTTCTGATTGGCAGGATGTGAAGAGTGGAGTCCCGCAAGGGTCTGTGCTGGGGGCTCAATCTTTTACAATTTATATCAATGACTTAGATGAGGGGAGTGAAGGCATGGTAGCTAAATTTGCAGATGAGGTAAAGGTAGCTAGGAAAGTATGTTGTGAAGAGGACATGAGGTGGCAGATGGATATGGATAGGTTGAGTGAGTGGGCAAAATATAGCAGATGGAGTATAATGTAGGAAAATTGGAGTTGTTCACTTTGGCAGGAAGAATAAAAAAGCAGAGTATCACTTAAATGGAGAATGGCTGCAGAATTCTGAGGTGCCGAGGGGTCCTGGTGTTATAGTGAATGAGTCACAAAATGTTAGTGTGCAGGTACAGCAAGTAATTAAGGCGGCTAATAGAATGTTATCCTTCATTACGAGAAAAATTGAACATAAAAGTAAGGGTGTTATGCTTCAGTTTTACAGGGCATTGGTGAGACCACATCTTGAATATTGTGTGCAGTTTTGGTCTCCTTATTTAAGGAAGGATGTAAATGCATTAGAGGCGGTTCAGAGGAGGTTCACTGGATTGATACCAGGAACGAGTGGGTTGTCTTATGAGGAAAAATTAGATAGGCTGGGCTTGTTTCCTCTGGAATTTAGAAGGGTGAGGGGTGATTTGATTGAAGTATGTAAGATCCTGAACGGTATTGACAAGATGGATGTGGAAATGATGTTTTCTCTTGTGGGTGAGTCCAGAACTAGGGGGTACTGTTTTAAAATTTGGGGTGCCCTTTTAGGATAGAGATGAGGAGAATTTTTTTCTCTCAGAGGGTTGTGCGACTTTGGAACTCTCTGCCTCAGAAGGCGGTGGAGGTGGGGTCATTGCATATTTTTAAGGTGGAGGTGGGTAGATTCTTGTTAGGCGGGGGAACCAAAGGTTATCGGGGGTAGATGGGAATGTGGAATTCAAAATACGAACAGTTCTGCCAAAATCTTATTGAATGGCAGCGCAGGCTCGAGGGGCCGAATGGCCTACTTCTGCTTCTATTTTGTATGCTCGTATTAATAGTTGTGTCCATGCTGCTGCTCTGGCTGAGATAGTCTAAAATAGTGCAGATCGGGTGTGCTTGGCATCGTGAGCGGACAATATAGCAGGAAGGCCAAAAATCGGTTTCATGATGTTGTGAAACCAGTTTGCAATCGTCCATTCTGCCCGTCAATGGTGGGCTGTGTTTCCCACCACCGCGTGTCGGGAACTTCATCTCCTGTGCCCAGAGCTGGGGTAGAGGACATCGCGGCGGGCTTCAACAGTGTCCAGATGGCGTCCCAGGGATGAGTCACTGAATCGGGGAGTACACCCTTCTTGGCTTTTGGGGCCTTGTCTTCATCGGTGCCCTCCTGGGAGGTTCTGCACTGAGAGGTGTGCATGCGGTTGCACTTTAAACATGGCGCCCAGCATGAGGAAGCAGCGAGGTGACAGCGTGGCGGGGGAATCGGAGGCCACCTGCCAGCGAAGCAGCCTGTTTCCCGGGAATGCATAATTGATTGGGGGGTAGGGGGGGGGGTGTTGGGATGATATTGCACGAAAACCCACCATTGCAGCCAACGGGTAAAACGTCCTTTTTCCCACCCGTTACCTCACTTAGTGCAAATCTGGGATGATTCCGCTCTAAGACTTCAAATTAATCCTGAGCTAAACATCAACTCTTTTAAAAAGCAACCCAAAGACATTGTGCACTGTGAATTGGGTGTCTGAAAGGAATAAAACACACCAGACTGGAAAACTACCTGCACCCCCATACTCAACCTGATGCCTGTTAGTTCAGATGCTACCCACAGGAAGGGATGCTCACCATTCACACTGCACTGTGCAGAATAATTCTAAGAAGAATGAAATAAGAATGATGCATGTAACAAAAGTGCTACAGTAGTCGTGGGTGACTTTAGTCTACATATAGACTGGGCAAGCCAAATTAGCAATAATACTGTGGCAGATGTACCTGGAGTGTGCACAAGATGGCTTTTTAGACCAGGATGTTGAGGAATCAACTAGGGAACAGGCTATCCTAGATTTGGTATTATGCAATGTGAAGTGGTTAATTAATAACCTAGTTGTGCAGGGTCCTTTAGGGAACAGTGACCATAACATGATGGAGTCCTTCATTAGGATGGATAATGGAGTAGTCTAATCTGAATCTAGGGTTCTAAATCTAAACAAAGGAAACTAGGAAGATACGAACTGAGAGTTGGCTAAGATAGATTGGGGAACTGCATTAAAAGGCATCACAGTGGATAGACAATGGCTAATATTTAAAGAATGAATGTATGCATTGCAACAGTCATACATTCCTTTCAGGTGCAGAAACACAACAGGAAAAGTGGCCCAACCATGGCTCAGAAAAGAAATTAAGGATAGTATTAGACCCAAAGAGGAGTCATATAAAGTTGCTAGAAAAAGCAGCATGCCTGAGGATTGGGAGCAGTTTAGAACTCAGCAAAGGAAGACCAAGAGATTGATTAAGACGGGAAAAATGGAGTATGCGAGTAAACTTGAAAGTGGACTGTAAAAGCTTCTATAAGTATGTAAAAAAAAAATTAGTGAAGACAATTGTAGGTCTCTTCCAGTCTGAAACAGGATAATTTATAATACAGAACAAGGAAATGGCAGAGCAATTAAACAACTACTTTAGTTCTGTCTTCACGGAGAAAGAAACAAATAATATCCCAGAAATACTAAGGAACTAAGGGTCTAGTGAGAAGGAGGATTTGAAAGAAATTAGTATTACTAAAACAATAGTGCTGTAGAAAATAATGGGACTGAAAGCTGATAAATCCCCAGGGCCCAATAATCGACATCCCAGGATAATAAAGGAGGTGGCCATGGAAATAGTGGATGTGTTGGTTGTCATCTTCCAAAATTCTGTAGATTCTGGAACAGTTCGGCAGATTGGAGGGTGGCAAATATAACCCCATTATTTAAAAAAGGAGGGAGGGAGTAAAGAACGAATTACAGTCTGGTTAGCTTAACATCAGTAATAGGGCAAATGCTAGAGTTTATTATAAAGGATGTGATAACAGGACATTTAGAAAATATCAACGGGATTAGCCAAATTCAACATGGGTTTATGAAAGGGAAATCATGTTTGACAAACCTACTGGAGTTTTTTTGAGGATGCAACTAGCAGAGTAGATAATGGAGAACCAGTGGATATGTTGTATTTGGATTTTTAGAAAGCTTTTGATAAAGTCTCACAGAAGAGGTTAGTGTGTAAAATTAATGCACATGGGATTGGGGATAATATATTGGTATGGATTGAGAGTTGAGTAGCAGACAGGAAACAGAGGAATAAACGGGCCTTTTTCAGAGTGACAGGCAGTGACTAGTGGGGAACCGCAGGGATCAGTGCTTGGGCCCCAACTATTCACAATATATATCAATGATTTGAATGAGGGAACCAAAAATGATATTTCCAAGTTTGCTGATGACACAAAACTTAGTGGGAATGTTGTCAAGAGGCTTCAGGGCAACTTAGGCAGGTTGAATGAGTGGGAAAATACATGGCAGATGCAGTATAATGTGGATGTGTGAAATTATCTACTTTGGTAGGAGAAACAGAATGGTTGAGTATTATATGAATGGTGATAGATTGAGAAATGTTGATGTACAAAAGAACTTGGGTGTCCTTGTATACAAATCACTGAAAGGAAGAATGTAGTTACAGCAAACAGTTAAGAAGGCAAATGGTATGTTGGCCTTCATTGCAAGAGGACTTGAGTACAGGAGCAAGGATGTCTTACTACAGCTGTACAGAGCCTTGGTGAGACCACACCCAGAGTACTGTGTACAGTTTTGATCTCCTTACCTTTGAAAGGACATACTTGCCATAGAGGGAGTGCAGTGAAGATTCACCAGACTGATTCCTGGGATGGCAGGATTGTCATATGAGGAGATATTGGGCCGACTAAACCTGTATTCACTGGAGTTTAGAAGAATGAGAGGAGATCTCATTGAAACGTATAAAATTCAGACAGGGATGGACAGACTGGATGCAGGGATGATGTTTCCTCTGGCTGGGGGATCTGGAACAAGGGGTCACAGTCTCAGAATACTGGGTAGACCATTTAGGACTGAGATGAGGAGAAACCTCTTCACTCAGAGGGTGGTGAACCTGTGGAATTCTCTACCACAGAGGCTGTGGAGGCCAAGTCACTGAATATATTTAAGAAGGAAATAGATAGATTCCTGGACTCTAAAGGCATCAAGGGGTATGAAAATGAAATGAAATGTAAGTTGCTGTAGTCCTAGAGGACCATGGGCTGTTCTCTCATTACAGAGAGATGACTGGTCGTGAGTTTAACCTGAGGGTCACCACACCCCAGATGAGGGGTGAGGCTTTCATGGATGACCTCAGCTGTTACGAGAATTGAACCTGTGCTGTAGGTGTCACTCTGAATCAGAAACCAACTGAGTTAACTGACCCCCCCAAGGGGTATGGGGAGAGGGCATGAGTATGGCGTTGAGTTAGAGGATCAGCCATGATCATATTGAATGGCGCAGCAGGCTTGAAGGGCCGAATGTCCTAATCCTACTCCTATTTTCTATGTAAGAAGTTCACCAAAAACACATGTAGGTTTAGAATCCAGAATAATCACAGACACAGAAGGCATAGAGCATGAAAATGCAGGCAACTACATTTGAGTACAAAGTACTTTCTCCTCCTTCGTGTATGTCTGTCTCACTCACTCAAGACAGAGATATCAATCTGTCTGGTGCATTTCAAAGTGTCAAAAGTATTTCAAAAACACAAAGAGCTCTAGGCAATACCTGAAGCTGCTTCTGACTATAATAAATTCACTCTTGGCAGAAGCCCATGATTTATAAGCAATCTACAAAAAACTTTTTGCAGCAATTAATTTCTAATTAGTTTCAGAATACACCTTAGATTACCATCGATATTGTGCTGCCCTAGACAGCCACCAATGGGTCTCCCATCCTCCTCTTATCAGAACAGTTGCAGGATTACTTGTGCCTTGGATGAGTCTTATTCGTTTCCATGTGTTCCTGGTCTGTGGAGTTGCCGCAGTCTGGGGCAAACATTACCAGCTTCTTACTGCTCTGGAATTCTATTTTTTTCCCCAGAGCTGTTCTGAGTGAGAAGTTTGAATAGAAAATATTCCCTCTCGACTTTCCTTTCCATTTAACGAGAACAAGGTTTAATACAATGTTTCTCACAGTCATGGGGTAGGTTTGAAGAACTCACTGCTGAATAACACTGCAACCTCAATTGAATATCCTGGCCTGGACTTTGTGGTCAACGGTAAAGGGATGTTCCTCAAAGTTCACCTCACTGACTACTGGCTCCAAAGATTTTGCAGGCTTTAGAGCAGAGACTTCATTTAATTTGGCGTCTGATCCAACACAGCGCCTTCTACAGGGTATCTGTAAGCAGTAACAGCACGGCTCTTCAACCAATCAGATAGAAGTTTATGCCTTTGCATTCTTTTCAGTGCTGAGTCTATTGGCAAGGACTGCACCAATGCATCCTGTGGAAGAGTGGGGTACCTCAGACAGCAACTTCCTGATTTAACTGCGCATGCCTGGACTCAGAGGTTGCAGTTTAATTTACCTCGTTATAACGGTGACCGCTGTTAGCATCACTGTTATTCATATTCCAAACTCTAGCCAATTGGCAATACTGGCAACTAATGCCATAGGGTAGACTATTGCGTTTCACAGTTTGCTGAGGAACAACATAACAATCATACAAATTAGAAGCAGGAATAGGCTATTTGGTCCCTCGAGCCTGCTCTGCCATTTGATAAGATCATGGCTGATCTGATTGTGGCCTCTACTTTCAACTCTGCTTTCCTGTCTAGCCCCTATTCCCTTTGACTCCCTTGTCAATCAAAAATCTATCTAACTCAGCCTTAAAAATATTCAATGACCCTGTCTCCACTTATCTGTGGGAAAGAAAATTCCACAGACTAAAGACCCTCAGAGAAAAAAAAATCTCTTCATCTCTGTCATAAATGGGAGATCCCCCTCATTCTGAAGCTGAAAATTCTCTAGTTCTAGTCTCTCCCACAAGAGGAAAACATCCTTTCAGCATCCACCCTGTCAAGTCCCCTCAGGGTCTTATATGTTTCAATAAGATCACCTCTCAATCTTCTAAACTCCAATAGATACAGGCTCATCTTGTCCAACCTTTCCTCATAAGATAACTCCTTCATCCCCAGTATCAGTCAAGTGAACCTTCTCTAAACTGCTTCCAAAACAATTATATCTTTTCTTAAGTAAGGAGACCAAAACTGTACACAGTCCTCTAGTTGTGACCTCACCAAAGCCCTGTACAGCTGGAGCAAATCTTCCCAACTATTATACCCATTTCCCTTGCAATAAATAACATTCCATTTGCTTCCCTAATCACTTGCTGTACCTGTGTACTAACTTTTTTTTGTGATTCATGTACTAGGACACCCAGATCCTTCTGTACCATCGAGTTCTGCAGCCTCTCTCCATTTAAATAATACTCTGCTTTTCTGTTCTTCCTGTCAAAGTGGACAAGTTCACATTTTGTCACATTATACTCCATTTGCCAATTTTTTTCCCCCAATCATTTAACCTTTTTATATCCCTTTGCAGACTTCTTATGTCCTTTTCACAACTTACTCTCCTACCTATCTTTGTGTCATCAGCGAATTTAGCAACCATACTTTCGGTCCCTTGTCCAAGTAATTGAAATAAATTGTAAATAGTTGCTGCCCCAGCACTGATCCCTCTGGCACTCCACTCGTCGCATCTTGCTAACCTGAAAATGACCCATTTGCCCCTCCATCCTGTTAACCAACCAATCCTTTATCCATGCTAATATGTTACCACCTACACCATGAGCTCTTATTTTGTGTAATAACCTTTGATGTGGCACCTTATGAGATGCCTTTTGGAAACCTAAGTACGTCACATCTACAGGTTTCCCTTTATCCAGATTGCTTGTTACTTCCTCAAAGAACTCTAATATATTCATCAAACATGATTTCCCTTTCCTAAAACTATGTTGACTCTGCCTGATTGCATTAAGATTTTCTAAGTGTCCTGCTATAACCCTCTTAATAATAGATTCTAGCATCTTCCCTAGGGCAGATGTTGGGCTAATTGGCCTGTAGTTTCCTATTTTCTGTCTCCCTCCTTTCTTGAATAGAGGAGTTACATTCACCATTTTTCCAATCTGATGGGGCCTTGATTAGGATACGCAGCAATGTGCAGACCACCGAATCTGAAGTGATGCAGTCAATGCACAAAGCGTTTCTCCACCTGCCACCTTTTATATTCCTATTGATGAGACGGGGAAATACAATCATATTGGGCTGAATATAATGGGAGGGCACACTGCTCACTCAGTACCCCAGAAGAAATGTCGGATGCCAGCCAACCCACATTAGACAAGGCCGTCCCACAGCGATAACGTGTTGCGGGCAGCCCTAAGTGAGAGTGGGACATCCATCCCTTCATGGGATGAAGTCCCACCTTCGAGAGCTGCTGGCCAATCTGATTGGCCGGCAGCTTTAGCAGCCTCAGAACCACTAGAACTCATAGGCCTGAATTTTACCTGTGGTGGGCACACGCGATCGGCGGACCCGGGCAGTGGTCGGGAAACCAGACCGGCCCCCAGCTGCCAATTAATGGCCAGCCAGCGTCAAACATGCGCTGAAAGGCTCAGCGCTGCCGGGGTGGGGGAGGGAAGAGGGCGGGCGACGACGTTTCCGTGGGCGTGGGTGGGCAATGTGAGAAAGCTCCCTGAAGGCAGGCGGCTGCCTCAGGGAGCTGCAGACCTGTTACTGCTAAAATGAAGTTTTAAAAAGCTGCAAGAAAATGCCCATGCATCGCAATCAATCACCTGAACATATAGCTGATAAAAATGCTGTCCACAGATATTTATTTTTATTTTATTTCATAACGGAATTTTCATCCCGCCCGTGGATGAGGTTTGATGAAAAATGTAAAGTCCGCCTGGCCGATTCACCCGTCCGCCAGCCGTAAGGTTGGACGGGCTACGAAAAAATGGAGACAGTTGCGCTGTTAATGGGCTTAATTCACCCTCTTAATTGCCGGTGGGCGCGCTTCTGACTTTTGCGCCCACCCGCCGAGCGAAATATTGTGCAAGTGCACAATGACATTGGGACACTTGCCCAATGCCTTCTTGCGCGATTTTATGCCCATTCGGGTCGGGCGCACACCCGCCCATGGGTGTATGCTGCCGAGACTGCAAGTAGGCCCTGAGCTGAAGACAAGTCATGGTGTCCGGACCCAGTTAAGTCCTGGGTTTTGGATGGGCAGGGGCTGGGGAGCCTAGGGAGTGGAGGGAGGTGGGTGGGCAAATTGGGTTTTGTTGGCCAGGTGGGATGTGACAAACGGGGGAGGGGTAACATCATGGGGAAGGGTGCCCCCGATGCATACAGAGCACCAACCACGCCGCCCCCCCCCCCCTCCCACCGAAGGATGTACTCCATTTCTTCCGGTCTTTTAACCCGTGTGGTTAAAAAATGGCCTATCCACTCCTGCCCGCCTGCCCACGCCAATAATTTTATGGGATGGGGAGTGTAATATGCGGGTCAGTTGGTTTGTTAACAAGTTCAATTGCCCGTTAGTTACCTTTTTAAAAATGGTGAGAATTGGCAGCCCTCCTGCTTGCTGTTTTTATACTCTTTCTGAGTCAACCAAATAAACAAAAACAACAAAATCAGGGGTAAAATAAACACAGCCCCTAAGTTAGGTCAGCTGTAAAAAAATCAAAGACAAAGTTTAATGGAAACTTACAAACATCAAATCAAAATGTGATTAAAAGGGTCAATAAAGCACCCCAGTCCCCGTGGTGCCCACTGGGCATGGAGGCCTCGATGGTGCCGGCAGACACCGCGTGTTCCCTCTCCAGGGACACCCGGCCGCGAACGTAACCGCGGAGAGGGGCAGACAGTCGGGTCGGATGACCCCCTCGATTGCCCGCTGCCTGGACCTGTTAATGGCCAACTTGGCCAAGCCCAGGAGCAGGTTCACCAGGAGGTCCCCCTCCTTCCCGGCCCCTCTCCGCACCGGGTGTCCGTAGATCAGGAGCGTGGGATTGAAGTGCAAACAAATGGAGAATGGGTCGAGGTGAGCAGGTAGGCGGTGGGCTAGCCACCCATCGGGTGGAATTTTCCGTGCCCACTGGCAGCAGGCATGATAGGTGACACGCGTGATCGATTTCACAGCGACAGGAAGGCAGGTAGTGATCGTCCGCTCAGCCCGCCGACGGTGGGCTGTGTTTCCTGCCAACGGTTTTTAGGGAGCTTATTGAGATACATCAGCAAATCATTAACTCATTTCCCATCCATGTCGGCGAGAAAGCAGGTCGACGTGTTTCACAACAGCACACGGGCGACGAGCATTTGACGGCTTCACTTTGGGGGAACTGAGGTGAGGGGGCAGCAGCTTCTCCACAGCTCGCCAAGGTCGCCTGTTGCTCTGCAGGTTTCAGGGGTGCCAGGGGGCCTGGGTGACATGCTGCCCTGCCACAGAGGCTACTGTTATCGGCAGGGTGGGGGGGTGGGGGGGGGGTCCAGGGGCAAATGCTGCCCGGGTGTTGGATCCCACGCACATGAAATCGATGTGGGGGAGGGGCAGGGTAGGTGAGGGAAGTGGCCACGCAGTAGGGGCACCTGTATAAACTGACCATTCCTCTGTAGCTGAGGCAGTTCAGGCACAGCCACTGTGATGTGATTGGGGTCGGGCTCCTAGCCTGCCCACCCACACAAGCAACATGGGGCCACCAAAGTCCCACCAAGCGCTCCAGACCTTACCCCCCACCCCTCCCCACCCCGGCACAGACTGCGAGTTCACGAACATTTTACTGGACCGTGGAGCAGTTGGACTGCACACGTTGTACAATCTCCTCGCCAACACTGGCCATGTAGCAGTCACTGCTGGAGGTGGTTACAGCCCATTACAATCTCAGCATCCCGGTTAGGAGCAGCCTCCCCCATGTCACAGGCTGACAGGGCAGCCATACAGCCCACTCATCTCTGGCCATCCAAGGGGTGACCAGCTCTCTCCAGGAAGCATTAAGGTGCCGTCACACATGGCCAGGAAAGGTGCTAAGTACCCTTGCTAACCACATCTCTCTCTCTTTCATCCTGCAGGAGGACCATATCAGGAGCATGGAGCCTGGTGACCTAGCTGTGTGCCTGATGGCCTACAGAGAGCGAAGGAGATGGAGGAGAGAGTGACTGTGTCTCCTGGCCGTGTAAAGGCAGGAGCAGCAACCTCAGGAAGAAGGGGCCTGCTGGGGCTCCTGCACACGCTGCCCAGGAGTGACAGTGAGCCGTGGCTGGTCGGCGCCTAGCGACACCCAGAGTCTATAGACGCCGCCTATCATTCCTGCAGGTGACCAAGAACTAGTGTTGCCGATGACTGTGCAGGTCTAGGGACCTGGTCGCTCACATCTGCCACTTACTGCTGGACTTGGCACCAAGGGGACATGGAGGGCATCCACTGCCAGTATCTATCAAAGTGACCACCGCGCTCAATTTCTATGCCAATGGCTCCTTTCAGGGCTCCACAGGTGACCTCTGTGGGAAATCACAAGCCGCCACATACAACTGCATCCATGAGGTCACGGATGCCATCTTCTCCATGGCACCCAATTTTGTGCATTTCACCCGGGATCGGGACAGCCAGGATGCGAGAGCAATTGGATTCTCCCGGATCTTGGGATTCCCACACGTGCAGGGTGTGATTGACTGCACCCATGTGGCTCTCAGTTCTCTGTCACGACACATTGTGGACTACATTAACCACAAGGGATTCCACTCACTGAATGTGGAGTGGAATATGACCACCAGAAACACATCCTGCTGGTGTGCACACAGCTTCCAGGAAGCGTGCATGATGCCTACATCCTCAGATCTCCGGAGTCTTCCAGGGTCCACAGAAGCAGCAAATATGGTTCCTTGGGGACAGAGGCCGTGGCTGATGACACCTGTGCGGTGGCCTCAGTCTGCAGCAGAGCGACACTATCATGAGGCTCATGCTGCAGCTCACAACTTGGTGGAGCAGACCATCGGGATGCTGAAGATGAGGTTCCGGTGCCTGGACCGGTCTGGTGGAGCCCTGCAATACAGTCCGGGAAGGGTGTCAAGCATTGTTGTCATCTGGTGCACCCTTTACAACCTGGCTCTGCAACTGGGAGAGGAGCTGCTGAGGAGGAGATGGAGGAGATGCACATCTCCTCCAATAAGGAGGACGCTGACGGGGATGAGGCTGATGACTTTGGTGGGCGTCCTCTAGAGGGTTGAGACCTGGAGGTTCCCGGCCTGCTATCGGGGTCCTGCTGTGTGGCAGTGGAACCCTCCTAGGCCTGTGGAGCTGGAGCTGCTGAGGTCACAGGAAGAGGGAATTCTGATGGGTCAGACACTCCCGGAGACACCTGGATGGATGGGCCCGGAGTGTACACTTGCTGATCCTCCTCCCTATGCGTGCCCGAGGGCCGCTGGCTGACTCCTTGAGGAGCAGGGGTAGCTGGAGTGAGATCGAGCTGCCCATCACCCCTCTCGTGTACACACTGTTGGAGGCCAGCGATGGAGTTGAGCCCATGCAACAGTGCAGGAGCAACGTCCTGGGCCAAGGTCTCCATGGCGGCCACCATCCTACCAGTGTTGACCTTGGTGCATTGGCATGGTGGCGCTATCACCTCAGCCTGAAGGCGGACTGACCTCTCCATTGTGCCTTGCAATCTGAGGAGTGCAGCGGACATCCCTTCCTGATGTTCCCGAGCTTGCCTTTGCAGCTCCAGCAACTGTGACATAACCGAGTCCAGAGGCTCATCAAACTTTTGGCCTCCAGCAGCCCTCCAAGTGCCAGACACCTGGGAAGTCTCTGCTGTGGATCAGACAGTATGATGTGTTCACCAGATTGTGATCCTGGGGCTACTCTAAAGCTAAGTTCCACAGAGGTGCGTCTCTGCGCTGGTGGAGGGTGTGGGTGAGCGCTGTGATGGGACTTCAGGGAGGGTGCCTCCAGATTCCTCTTCAGAGGTTTTTCGGGGACCCTGGGTCATGGAGTCCATCAGCTGTTTCCCAGATGTGTCTGTGAAAGCGAGGAGAGATAATTAGTGCATGACAGTGGCCTGGGAAACAGGACACATCACTCACAGCATGGTTGTCTGATGGATGTTGCACTGCTGGATCCTCACTTGGTACAGCAACACCAACCTCACTGTCAACACAGGACCGGTCCATATCATGGCCAGCCAGCTGAATGGCTCTGTTTTCAAAGGTCAGTGAGGACCTTGATATCAGGCATTCCTCCACTGTCTGTGACCTCTCCCTCTTGTGTGCCAGCTTGACCTGCATGGATGGAGATGGAGAAAGAATAAGCAAGACACCCATCAGGCCAGATGATCAGTATGCCTGGCATGTGTGGCCCATGGACAGGATGAGGACAATGAAGGTGTGTGTGAGAGAGTGAATGGTGATGTCCCTTGCACTGGCAGTGAGTGAGGACCCTGTGGATGTGTGATGGGTTTGTGAGTGTGTGAGTTAAGAGTGATGAGAAGAGTGAATTACCCTGGCGAAATGGAAGAGATCATTCATCCTCTTGCTGCACTGGGTGGCTGTCCTCTTCTGAAGGGTGTTGGTACTGACCACCACTGCCACCACCTCCCAAGCTGGATTTGTCACGTTGCTGCCCATCCTGCGGCCAGAGCGGGGGTACAGGACATCCTGGCGTCCACGGCATCCAGCAGTCGCTTGAGGGCCCTGTCGTTGAAGCGGGGAGCTGCCGTCTTTTTCCCTTTGCTGGCCATGTCTTCCGTGCAGCGGTGAGATGGAAGCGATGAGCGCTGTGCTTGTGGCTGGACTTTAAACATTGCGCCTGGCGTGATGTGGCGGTGGGGTGATGGTGGGCAGGAGAATGACAGCCCACCCACCATGGAAACGGCGTGTTTCCCGAGAGTACATAAATAGTGAGGCAGGTTAACGTGGCGTGAAAACCCGCCATCACGGTCGGCTGATAAAACATCGTTTCACCCGCCCGCCACCGCACTCAGTGCAAACCTGGGAAAATTCCAACCATCATATTTTGCGTGCCCCCCCTCGCCAAAAACACACCTGGTTGGGGTGGGGGGGAGGTGGGGTCTGTAAAATCCAGCTCATTCCCATTACTCTGCATCACACTTCCATTTTAAACCTGCAGTTTGATGAACAATAAGACAGCTTTTTGAACTTTTTGAAGCCTGTGTGTGAGACAGCAAGAGAGAGAGAGAGAGAGAAAGAGAGAGACTGGCTTTGAAATTAATTCTACGATGTGAAATATTTCCGTTTTGTAAATCAGTATTCCCAATGCTGAAATGATGTCATGGAAAGTTGGAAAAGAGCAATGACGTACGCTGGCACAGTCAGGCCTTGTTGCCTGAATAAGCAGCTTCAAATCAGTGTTGGTGGAAATCAATCAGGACTGTAAGTGCTTAAAATCCCTTCAAGGGGCGAAACCCCAGAAAGGGCAAATGTTTTAATGGGACAGTGTGATAAAATGTTCGGCACTTCTGATGCAGACCAATGATCACACCGAAATCAGTGACTGGAAACTAATGATGTATTACATTTGTCCCGATATCCAGGAACTGTTGTAATAACACTTCCAATGTTTCTTTATCTTTTCAGAAGATCTTGGTCGGACTAGTACCTCGGTTCTTGATTGATGTGAAGACTGATTTGTTGCTGCTCACCTCGAATTTCAGGGACCTCCACTTGCTCATCATGTAACAAATTGGTCTCTTTAAGGGTAACGTTTCAAGAGGTCACCATCATAAAAATGATAGTGACATGGATTCATGGAGTCAGAAGACGTGAACATATCTCACAGAGGAACACAATGATCCCAATGTTTTATCTTAGCTCAGCTTGCTCTTATTTCTTTGAATTCACTAGTCCCTTGTCCTCCCCTCAACTCTCCATTATTAACTCTCCTACACATATTTGCAGCCACTCCCCTTGGTCTTACTATCTCCTGTGACCTCTCTACTCCCATGCTGTCACTCACAGTCAAAGGCACGTCCAACCATTCTCTTGCATACTTCACCACCTATATCCCCAAATCATTTACAACCTCACTTCCTTCTGTGTCCATCTCTGGAAAAACTCTCCCCTTAAGCCGCTTACAACGACACTTTTAAAATTCCAACTACTTAGTCCTTTGCGCTCCATTCGCGATAATACCTCCACGGCTGTTCACCTGTTCAATGATCCCTCATGCCCGCCTATGATCTCCAGAGGGGGTTGAAGCCCCTGTCCAACATGCCGTCTCTGATCTTGTTCTTTGACAATGTGAATGAAAAAAGGAATAGCCAGATAACAAGATGGAAACTGAAAATCACTGTACAAAAAAGCAGGCTCAAGTAATAAGCAAAGTCTAGCTTTAATAAGTTCATAGTAAATTAATTTCTGGAAAAGAAGCAAAGCAACCAAACAGCTTTAGTTGACAATGTTACAAACCAATTAGAGACTGTTAAAAGACACCCAAACACTCCGGGATTAACTGACAGAACTATGCCACAAGATTTCACATTTTTATACATAATCAAACTTTATTGTATATAAAACGAATTAAGCAAAGCAAGTACAATTAACTTAGCACTATAGTTTATAACTACTTTTATTATGTATTCAGTTCTACTTTTTACTTCCCCCCGCTGAAAAGTTCCCCTGTAAGTTCCAAAAACCTTGAAAGTTCATTTATTTCTTTGGCGGCCAACCAAAGGTATGCCACAGCCCTCCAGAATTTACTTTAATTCTCCTTATGGGAGTCCTTCCATTAGCTTTTTACTAAGCAAAGCTCCAACTTTTCTTTAAGAGCGTATGACTGTGGATGCCTCAGCTCCTTGTTCTGGTTGCTGGCAGATACCCAACTGCCTTCTCACAACCTTCCAAACTAATTCTGCTGACTGCTTTCTGCCATAAGGCTCTGTGAGGACCACTGTAGGTTTCTCTGGTCTAGCTTGAAACTAAGCAAACATTCCAACTCCTTTCCCCTCACGAATTCGGCCCCTTGAGTCTGCTCAGCAATTTAATAATATCATGGATAGTAACCTCAAATCTGCATCCTGCCTACCCCCAATAACCTATTACCCCCTTGCTTACTAAGAATCTATCCACCTCTGCTGTAAAAATATTCAAAGACTCTGTTTCCACTGCCTTTTCAGGAAAAGAGCGCCAAAGACTCACGACCCTCTGAGTGAAAAAAATTTTGCCTCATCTCCATTTTAAATGGTGACCCTTTATTTTTCTCCAGTGACCCATATTTCTAGATTCCCCTACAAGAGGAAACATCCTCTCCACATCCACTCTGTCAAGACCCCTGAGGATCATATATTTTTCAATCAAATTGCCTCTTACTCTTTTAAACTCCAGAGGATGCAAGCCTAGTATTTTCTCTGCTTAACTGTGGGCCTGACTAACATTCATCTCCTTTGGCTCTCCCAACTCAGTGAACTACAGTCTATTCCAAACCAAAACTGCAACTGCCTTCTGTGATAAACACCCAGCTAAATTATACAAAGGAACCTTCTAACCCCCACCACTCATCTCCATGACAATGTGGCATGCTTGGGAGGTCCCATATAGAAATGTGAATTAACTACCTTTCCTTTAACACAACTCTTTGATTCTGTAACCAATAGGAATATGTTATATCCCTAGTGGAGTTTTATGACTTTCTTTCCCCAAATTTCTAGCTTTTAGCTTCTTTTGTCGAGATAACAATAGACATACTGACCCTAGCAAGGGGTCCAGAGATGGGTCATTCATTGTTCAAGTTTTCTTTTCACTATAAACTCTGAGATTGTAAGATAAACACAGGTTAATTAAAGCTAGGCTTGTTTGATTTGTCTTTATATTAAGGTTATTATTCTGTTCCTTAGCAAGGCTTTTTCATTAATCTTACATGCAATACTTTAATCTCCAACCTAAAAGCTATATCTAAAATATTAATATAAACCATGAAACTAGATTATCATGACAGTAGGTAAACAGGTTAATAGTTGAACAGATAAAAAAATTAAAGAAACACAGGTGTTGAATGACAGCAGCTCATGTGCCCTGAGCAGACCTCAGTGGCCCATAATGCAGGACACTTGGGGGCAGCAGGATTTTACAGTTCCAAAGTCAATGGAGTTTAGATTGGCTTGCCACATTCTCCAGCCCTATCCCCACCATGACAGGGCCATAAAATTCCAGCCTTGGCATCTATAAATAATGGTCCAAAATGCCTGAAATTCTCTTCAAGATCCCTATGGCACCTAATCACATCTGTTCACCCAAAATACATCAGATATAATGTATTACTTTGAGGTGTTGTCCCATTTGTTTTGTAGGTAGCTGCACAACGTGAGATACTACAAACAGCAAATGAGTTGAAAGACCAGTTAATCTATTTATGGTGATGTTGTTTGAGGGAAGAATGTTGGCAGCATCACCAGGTGAACTTCTTGCTCTCTTCCAAATTGCGCCTTGGAGTCTTTAGCATCTAGCTATTAAAAAAAAAAATCACAGTTTAATGTTTCATCCAAAGAATGGTTCTCAAACAAGGCAGCACTCCCTCCACACTGCATTGGAGTGTCAGTCTATGGTGGACCATGAATCTTTCTGATTGAAAGACAAGATGTCAGCAGCAGAGTTGAGCTGACACTTTGGCACAGTCATTAACCCATTTATAATATTGTGTTAAGCAGTGTGCTGCCAGAGCAAATCAAATCCCATGATGTTTTTAACATGCAACTGTATGAACGTTCTTCCTGACCACTTAAAGAATTATTTAAAAGAAACATACCACAACAAAAATCAGCAACTGCCTCTGATTCTGGAGAATAAGACAGCAAATGCAGACATTAATCATAGTGTGCAGTTCACAACCTTTTCTAATTCTCGTGGCTTCATGACACATGGGTCCAAAATCTTGCCATCAGGCCATATTTGGTCAAATACAACAAACATGGGACTGGTGAGAATCTGATTGGTTATTAAATCAAATTGGGTCAACACAATCTGCCTGTTGCTTAAAACAGCCTAGAAACAACATAATTGGAAGCAATGTGTAGTGAGAAGAATATGTTAAAATTACCCCCACTGAATCACACTTAAAGATTGCCTGGAAGTGACTGGTAAAAGTGTAATCCACATTCAGAAGACAATGTGAACCTCAATAGTAAAATGTTAGCACTTTATGATTATCTTTTGAGGTTAGTTTCCATTCAGCTTATTTATGTACTTATCCATTGTGAATGGAATGTTGGAATACATTTATTTGGTGAGGAGTCTGGCGCTGTGGCACATACAACACATGTCTGTAATTCATCCCAAACCATCACTCTTCTATAAAGTATTTACCAGATACATACTTTTTTCTGTTCATGAAGAAAGGCAAGTGGGTCAGAATAAGGTGACTGCATAGGTGGGGAGCAATCAATAAAGAGGAACAGTGGGTGTAATTCAACGGGATAAAGAACTCATGGAATACACCGACATTGAGCACAATGTAAAACACAGTATGAACTGAAGCATTGAGAAAAGAGACAGGTACCTGATTCAGTAGGGAATAGAAGGACATGGGCTTGGTGCCAAAGAGGTGGAAATAGGCTGTACAGGTCCTGAACATGGAATTAAACAATAGTTTAGCTAACTGAGCTGAAAGGCGTTTTCCAGTTCTACATTCCTGTGTATTCTTCTGTACCTCATTTATATTACGCGAAGAATGCAAAGTTCTTTCTATAACACAATAAGGTGGTTTTGATAACCATCATTAACTGCAAGATATAAAATTTGACCAAATTATACAGTGGAGAGAATTTCGACATTGTTTAAAGAAAGAATTAGAATTTATATATCATCTTTCATGACTTCCAGACAGCCCAAAGCACCTTACAGCCAATTAAATACTTTTTGAAGTGCAGCTACTGTTTTAATATAGGAAACAGAGCAGCTAATTTGCAGACAATAATGTTTTACAAACAACAGTGAAGTAAGTGACAAGGTCATCTGTTTTGAGGTGTTAGTTGAGGGATAAATATTGACCAGGACACCAGGAGAACTTCCTTGCTCTTCTTTGAATAGCGCTGTGAGATCATTCACAACCATAACAAACAAGGCCTTGGTTTAAATTCTTCTCTGAAAGCTAGCACCTCCAACAGTGCAGTAACCCCTCAGTACTGCACTGAAGCACTACCTTAGATTCTGTGCTCAAAATCTCGGGAGTGAGTATTGAACCCACAACCTTCTGGCTCAGAGGCAAAATTCCTATCACCAACAACATCCTCTGGAAATACAGCCATGGCATTTTACTATTCATCATGTTTGACTATTTCATTCTTATCTATCACCTTTCCTCTGTGGTCTAATTCTGTGGTTCTTCTCTCGCATGGATCCACTCCTATCCGTCCCAGTGAAGTCACTTCATTTTCAGCAATGGCTTTACTTTCTATCCCACATAGCCCCAAAGATTTATTTTTGGCTCCTCTCTTTTTCATCTACATACATTCCTCTGATGACTTCATCCACAGGCACAAAACCTGCTTCCACATGTACACCAATGAAAGTCAGCTCCGCCTCTGAACTGCTTCTGCCATCCCTATGACCATCCCTGTGCAGTCAGGCTGCTTGCTCATGTTATCTGACGTGCAATTGTGAATGAGACTGAATTTCCTCTGATTGTCAACAGGGTTAAAACCATTGTTTTTAGCTCCAGTAAAAACATCATTCCCCTGCCATTGAATCCATGGTCCAGGTTTTCACCATGACAGAGAGGCTCTTTGTCATGGTGAAAACCCTGGAAATGGCCGAATTTTCTAAGTCGCAGCCCCGAACCTGGCATTCCCCATCTTCACATGGGTGGGCCTGGGGTCGGGCTGGGGTTCACACATGTATAATTCACAGAGTCAGCTGGCCATTTCAATCACCAGCTACCTCCATTGACTTCCAATTTTTGTACCCTAACTGTGTGAATCTCAGAGTGGGCAGTGCAGACCAGGTAAAAGGAGGTCTGAACTTAATGGATTCTTTGGATAGCCACAGTACCCTTTGGAGAGGTAAGGTACCCATTTGGATAGGGCCCCAGTGCACATTTGGGAGTGGTAAGGCACCCTTTGAAAGAGGTAAGGCATCCTTTGGGATTGTTAGAATTAAATATGATTATTCATTTTTTATGCACAAACTCATCAGAACTGCCCAGCTATCAAGGAACAGCCAAGGAGCTGTCCGGGAAGTGTCAAAGCTGTACAGGAAGTGTCCAAGGGTACCAGGTGAGTTGGCCTTGTGGAGACAAAGGCATTGGGTGGTGTGTGGGGGAATGGGTTGGCATGAATTCGCACTAATGTAGGGGGCATGAGGAGCCATGGGAGTTTGGTAGAGGGGCATGAGTTGGCATGGGTGGAGCATAGGGAGTGTGTAGGGGGTGAGGGGGGTGAGGGCTGGAGGGGTGTTTTTTGGTTTTATTATTATTTTTATTTATTTAAACACAGTGTTGGAGCACAGCCCACTTCCACACCTGGCAGCCTCTGTATTAATTCCGGGGTCGCCTGCCCTGACGCCTATTTCAGTCCAACCCCTCAACCAAAAATCCAGGCTGTGGGTGGACAATTTTAAAGACTGGGTTTGCTGAGTCGGGAAATCTCCCGACTTTGTGCACCTCACCTGGGGACGCAAATCCGGGCCCATCTCTTTCATTGCCTGCTGACTTAGATGAAGCAGACTTGCACAATCTTAATGTCCCCTTTGACCCAGAGCTGCATGTCTCCCATACTTTAACCATCCTCAGGCTGCTATCTTCTACCCTTCCAGCAGGGTCTATCTATGCTTCTACCTTACCACAACATTCACCATGACCTCAATCCATACTTGTCACAAGGGCTTTCACATTTTTGGATAAAGTTGTTCATCTACTCATCACTTACACTTCTTTTTGAGGTATAAGTTTGCACCTTCTGTTTCCAGCAGTTTTAACGCTTAAGTTTTGTATCTTGCCTTTTTTTCCCACTGTCCATTCAGGCTGCAGACATGTCCACCTTTGGCTTGATTCACTTGTTGTGCCAAGAAGTAAGCACAAGCCTATTTAAAACCTTAATAAGAACTCAATTAGAATACTTTGTGCTGTAATGACAAGGACATTGAGGCTTTAGAGAAGGTACAATGCAGATTTTCGAGAACGCTGTATGGTACGAGGAATTGCAGATACAAAAACAAAAAAAAAAGAACCAGAACAACATAAATTACAAGGGTAAGGAATTTAAAATTATGAAAGAGCAGACAGAAACAGGGCAGGGCAGACAGAAACAGGGCAGGGCAGACAGAAACAGGCTTTCTGCTGTTATTTGGGGGTCTAGAATTAGGGGCTAGATTAAAGACTACATGTAAGAGATGTTGAAAGAGCAAGTAAAACATCTTTACCCACAGAGCTGTGAGGCAGTGGAATTCACTTCCTGGATTAACAGTTGAAGCAGGAGCTGTGACTAGGGTTTCGGGCCTGGAAGCATCCTGAGCTGGGGGTTGTTTGAGCCCAGAAGAACAAGTTTCCCAAAGTTCCAGATGGTCCCGTAGTTGGAACTGCAACACTCCTGTAAAATTCTCCCATCTATTTCCCACCTACAGGCAACCTAATTAATAGGCTAGAGGCCTGTCTGACAAGGAAGACTACAGGAGCAGGCCACAGCTGAGGACAGCAGGTAGGTCTAGTGGAAGTGTGTCACAGTTCTCGGGGGTCCTGCTCATGGTGGGGCGGGGTCCAGATCCCACTGAGCAGTGTCCTCCTATTATGCAGGGTGGTCCTTATTTTGGTTGAGTGACAGCAGTTTGGGAGGGAGGGGTGTGGTTGCAGGTAGGGTGGGGTTTATTGTTGCTTGTCAGGAAGAGATGGTGGTTGGGAGGATCTTCATGGTGGGGGTGCACAGCATTCATAGCATGGGGTGGTGAATGCAGTTTATCTGATAACTTGTTGTCCATGTAGGAAACACTCCTGTTTTTCCTGTGGTTTTATTTAATGTGCAATGTGCCTTTAAGAATAATACTTGCTAGGAGAGATCACGTGATCTGTATTAACCAATAGGAGAGTAGTGTGGGCTACCTCAGCAGTCAGCGTAGAGATAAAGTTGGAGTTGAAAGCACATATGTAGTTGCAGCTGAGTATATTGTAAATAAGCTTAATGTTTCCACCCAAGAAGTGTCTACAGATCAACTCTAACATTAATAGTACAACTCAGCCACCCTACAACAAACTGGCAATGAGGATAAAACAGGATTGAACAGAAGAAATGAAGTTAAAACGAAACCGGCATTGTACCTCGCCCAGTGATTGTAAGTAGCAAGCTCTGTTAGAATTGAAGAAGTTATCCTCTCTCAAAATGCCACAATTAGGGAGAACTGATCTTTTTGAACCAGCCACAGATGATTGGTCTCAATACATAGAACATTCTTTTTTCAAGTGAACGAGATTACAGGGGGAGAGAAGGGGCAAGCGATCCTCTTGAGTACTTGTGGGAGCAAAACCTATGGTTTGATTTGAAGTTTGACTGCACCCAGTGTCCCAGATTCAAAAAATGTTGATGAATTGGTGGACCTCATGAAGGGTCACTTTCAACCTAAGCCCTCAGTCACAAAGCAGAGGTTTAGGTTTAATTTGCGAAATAGAGCCCCAGGTGAGACTTGAAGCAGTTAACGGAACAGTATAAGCTCAGTACGATTTGAACGACAGGCTCAGAGGTTGTTTAATGTGCGGAGTGAAAGAAGACGCTATTCAGAAAAGATTATTGTCCGAAGTGAATCTGGATTTCAAGAAGGCGCTAGAGATAGCGCTGGCCAATGAAAGCACTGTAAGAGATTCACAAGCAATACAGGGTACACAAAATGGCACCAACCCCACATCAGCCGGGAAACCCTAGCCGAAAGGGATGTGAAAAAGCAAGACTCTACCGAGAAGCGGGAAACAGCTAGCTGAAGAATAAAGAAAAATAACTTAGCAGCGAAATCGAAGAATAATTTTATTAGAGGTGGAAACAATCAGTCCTTTAGAGATTGGCAGTTTTAAAAAAAATGAATGCCACTATTGTCATAGAAATAGACATATGATGAGGCAGTGCAAGGAAAGATTCAAGCAGGCTTGTAAACAAAAGAAGCCTAATGAAATCTACAATGTAGAAGAGCCTGAAACAACAAATTCTGACATTTACTGATTTAATCTGAAAGTTGGAAAGACAGAGCCAATATTTGTCACAGTGAAAGTAAATGGCAAACCTGTTAAAATGGAAGTGGACACGGGAACTTCCACGACATTAATTGGGGAACATACCTTCAGATATTTGAATTATGGTGAACATCAATTAAATTTGGAATGAACAGCGGCCAAGCTAAAAACATACACAGGTGAAGACATTCAAATAAAAGGCATAAGCTGAGTAATTGTTCATTATGGAAGCTAATCGGCAAAGTTACCAGTGATGGTATTGAGAGGCAGAGGACCAAGCCTTCTAGGGCAAAATTGGCTAAGGGAAATCAAACTTGATTGGCCACTGAGATTCCAAAAGGAAGCTGGAAGCATTCCTGTTTTGAAAAAGGAGTGTGTAAGGACTCAACAACCTGAAGAAATGCAGGCTGTCTTATGCCAAACCCTGGAAGAACAGCAGAAGAAACTCAGAGACCCTGCTTGATGACGGAGTTTGAGACAAAGTGAGCAACCTTCACAGGGAAAAAGAAAGACCTTCGCACACAACAAGATGTCCTCAGGTCAAAGTTTGTACCTCTGGAAAAGTATGAAGAGAAACAGAAAGAATTCAGCACTTCTCTGAACAAACTGAAGAATGACTTGGCAGAGAAGACACAACAATGTTCAATTTTCCAGGAGGCAGCAAACAAATACAAAAAAGGGATGGAAGAGCTGAAGAATCAGCTAAATGAAGACAAAGAGGCTTTGGAGGCAAAAGTTGCAGAATTTTCCAAGAAGCAGACAGATAATGAAATTTTGGGAGACTCAGCCACTGAGCTCAGACAAGTTGAGCTGGCACCTGAGAGAAGTCTGGCCAATAGTGAAGTCAGAAAGAAAGACAAAATTAAAGTCTGCACTAGAAAGAAGGCGGCACATAGAAAGAAAATACAGAAATACTAATAGGGCTTTAATTCTGGCAGCATATGAATACACTTTCGTACATAGGCCTAGCAATCAAATCGTAAACACCGATGCCCCTAGTCGTTTGCCTTTACAAGAAAATGCACATCCCAGTTCCACAGGAACTTGTTTTATGTTAAATTTCTTAGATTCCTCGCCGGTATGTGCTCGACAGATCAGAGACTGGACAAGTCGAGACCCAGTCCTACCTTAAGTATGAGAACAAGTGCTACATGGTTGGTCTCAGGAGCCTGTATCTGATGAAATGAAACTGTACTTCAACAGAAGATGTGAAATAACCAGCCAGGATGGCATCTTATTGGCATGAATGATAGTTACTCCAAAGGGAAGGGAGCCACTTTTAATTGAACTACACAGTGCCCATCCAGGAATTTCCTGAATGAAGACCATAACAACTATCTATGGTGGCCAGGGATGGATGGAGAAATAGAGAGTTTAGTAAAGCACTGTGTACAATGTCAGCAACTGTAAAAGTTACCAATGACAGCTCCATTACACCCATGGGAGTGGCCAGGTAGACCCTGGGTGTGGTTACGCATTGACTATGTTGGACCTTTCCTGGGAACAATGTTTCTGCTCATTGCCGATGCCCATTCAAAATGGTTGTATGTATATGAGGTAAAGTCACCAATGTCGGCCACTACAACTGAGAAACTACGTTAGAGTTTTGCCATTCGTGGCCTACTAGAAGTAATTGTTTCCAATAACAGCATGGCATTTACGAGTGCTGAGTTTCAACAGTTTATCAGCCTCAACAGTGAACCCATACCACCCTTCCTCAAGTGGACTGACTGAAAGGGCGGTTCAAATGTTCAAGGCAGGCATGATAAAGCTAACTGGGGATTCCTTGGCAACCAAGCCAGCACACTTTCTTTTTCATTACAGGACTACCCCTCACTAAACAACAGGTGTCACACCTGCAGAGTTATTGTTGAAACACCGTCTCTGGATGAGATTAAGCTTAATAATGCCGAATTTAGAGGGGAAGGTGGAAAGGAGTCAAGGAAGCCAGAAAACTAGACACGACTGGCATAGTCGCGAGAGGAAATTTCCCGTGGGAGAGCCAGTATACGTGAAAATCTTTAGGGAAGGACCAAATTGGTTACCAGGTGAAATAAGTGCGGTAACTGAACCTCTATCTTACCATGTGGAGGTGGAAGGCCGGATCATCTGTAAACATGTGGACCATTTAAGGAAAAGAGAGACAAATCACCGAGATTTGGTTCCACCAGTGACCATGACCGGGTCTGCGTTTCCAGTTGAGGATACTCAACCCAGGATGGACACGTCTGATGTTCCTGTAAGAGTTGAGGATACAGAACTGCAGGTGCCCACTGAAGCAGCTGATGTTCAGGCAACTCCGGAAAAGGGAGTACCTGACAAAGAATCTGAAATTGTGGAGCTGAGACATTCCACACATACCAGGAAAAAACCTGAAAGACTGAACTTGTAAATTCCTTACCCAGTGTAAATATTATGTTGTCTTGAAAAATATGTACTTGTAAATATAATATGTATATTAAAGGGGGAGGAATGTGGTAATTATAGTTTTATTTGGTGTGTAATGTATCTTTAAGAATAATACTTGTTAGGGAAGATCACATGATCTGTAGTAACCAATAGGAGAGCAGTGCAGGCTACCTCAGCAGCCAGTGTAGAGATAGAGTTGGAGTTGAAAGCACATGTGTAGCTGCTGCTGAGTATATTGTAAATAAACTTAATGTTTCCACCCGAGAAGTGTCTGCAGATCAACTCCATCATTAATAGTATAATTCAGCCACCCTTACAACAGTTATAAAGTCACGTAGATCATGAATTCAGCCCTACTCACCTTCTTTTACCTATTGGGTTTCCCAAGGCCAGGGGACCCTGACCGACATGAGACAATAGAATGACTATAGAAATGGAGGCATGCAACCTCATTGTAATATTTAAATAACTGAGCCACAAGCAGTTAGTTTCCTGCCGCCTTTGCCACCTCTGTTAAAAGTGGAAGTTTGGCTGGGCTTTGGGAGGTGTTCAGGCAGGTTGGTTTCCTGTTTCAGATTTTTTGACATGACCCCCAATTCACCTGTTTTTTTGAAGCTCTGATTCAGCCCAGTGTCAGCGTTCAGTTTGGATTGCATAAGAAAAGCAGATCATGGATTTATGGGAACAGAGCATGTACATTTGAATTATTTGCTTATGAGAAGGTCAATGCTGACACAGACTGGTTGGGCCTGACATTCTGTTGTTGTGGGTTTATCTCAGGATTTGTTGGCTTCTTCTTCTAGAAGAGATCTTACTGGAGGCAAAGATCTTTTTTCTAAAAACATTTATTTGCATGCTAACTACTTACAAAGGTTAAATCAGACCAAGACATAGCTGGAGCCGCTCTGAGATGCTTAACACTCACCTTCTCTGTGACTGACAACACTGTGACATAGCTCTTTACGCACATGCTCAGTAGCTATCATTAGAGTTAACCCTTTACTTTACGGACATGTTTGTTTCTTTGTTGTGACTTTCTAACTATGTGGGCAGGATTTTACGTTGGTGGGATTTTACGGTCCTGCCGAAGTCAATGGACTCTTGAACGGTTCATCGCATTTTATGACCCCGTCCCCACTGTGACAGGGTCATAATGCTCCAGCCTGTGAAATGAGCAATATTATACCTATCAAAATGCTTTGAAAGGACACCCTCAGGTAATCACTTTCTTTGCCAACCAACAACATGAAAACATTAAATAGGAAGGGAGGCCAAGGATATGCTTGCCTCACTGCCTTTCTTTAAGAGAGGTCGGGACAGTGAGTCCCCCAAGTGCCATCACATGGCTCTTGGGGCTGAGGTTCAGACAAATCGCAGATTTGCATAGATACTCCCCTAGCTCCTTTAGAAGGGCTGCACGAGGCACTTGGCTGAAAGCTTGTGAAAATAATGAAAAGCAAAGTAAGTGCATTTCTCTTAGAGTCACGCTGGTCTTGTATGAAACCACAAACTTCTCACAAGAGCATAGCCCAGCCTGCTGGTTTCTAATTACTCTGCTCCACAGCATACTTATCCCATTCCAGAAAGAGGGAGCTTTATGAAAGCTGGTTTGAGCTCGTTAAATAGGGACTTGTGTTTTTATTGCACTAAATACACATTTCATCTTTGTGAATAAAGTGAATGGACTGTGCTTACCCAAGGAAAAAGAATTATTTATCACCACAGCAGCAGTTCTTTCACAATTGGCATTAGCAATTGGAGAATATGACTGAGTGGAACATACTGCAACTAATACTGTGGCCTGGCTGGATCCTTGTTTCACATCTACACCAACTGTGAGAGGTTCAGCTTCCATTCCATTATATGAAGGAGTTATTTCTCAAATTATTTTTCCATTTCAGTCCCATGCTCTTGGTCTTTGGTGGCACATTGCAGGGTTGGAGAGGGGTGGTGATGGTGGTGGGAGGAAGGGGGGAAGGCAGGGGGGGTTGGGTGGGGAGGTGGTGCAGGTGGACAAGTTGGACACTTCCTCGTGGGCCTGTTCCTGGGCCTGGCCAAGTAGTTGGGTGACGCCCATGGGGATGGTCACTTTGGCTGCCTCTCTCTCCAACTTATATTTAATTTTCTAAGTTTCCTTTGTTTCATGATTTATTACACATGCACATCTACAAGGAGGCACCTTTATTATTTTTATTTGATGATGCTGGGGCATCCCAGTGTCTGCTTAAGAAAAGACAATTGTACTTTCCTGCCATCTCTGACCTGAACCCCATTACCAAAGCAAAGCAATGGATAGTTTACCGCTTCAGCTGATCTGAAAGGGAGTGCGATAATGTGGTTTAGATCTGTGCTAAGCTAAACTGAAGCATAAATAATGGAATCATTAAAAAAAGAGATATGAAAGTGTATTTAACTCCAATAAAAGATATGGTTTTTATTTCAGAAAATATGTGAAATATGGGCATTTTCTGTAGAGTTTGCCAGGAAGTTGCTCAGAACATATGATGGTGGACTCAATAGCAATTCACGCTGATATAGAAATTTTAGTCAAGAGAAATGATAGCTTGCACTTACATAATATCTTTAATGTAGAGAACTTCCCAAGACGTTTGCAGAGAGATGGAGCACAGTATGAATGATATGCTTGAGGGGAAGGTTACTGGAGGTATGTTCAACAAGTATCTTTTGAGGAAACTTTTGAAGATGGAAGATGATGCAGCAAGATGGTTGGAGGTGGTGGGGGGAGGGGGGCGGTGAGGAATAGATTTCAACCTCCTTCCAAATTGAGAGAATAAAATGTCACTCAAGACTGATATGACCATGGAACAGCATTAATGACTGCACTATTGCCTGATGAAAGCTGTGCATCTGGATTGGGGGAGGGTAGGTTAGAAAATAATAGGCAGAAATATAAACAAAGATATAATTGAAAAAAAAAACTGGCAACATCAGTAGCTTGTTTAATACAACTTTCTGTGTTTGTTCTATGTAGTTTTATCTGTCATATCTGGAAAAAAAAAACATGTGAAATGGCCTAAATAGCATTTGGCACAGTCTATTTTATTTAAAATTGTACTGGAAGGTTGAAAGGAAACATGCCTTGTCATTTCCTGCCCGTGTATCTCTTTCATGTATTCTCTGCATGCATCAATAAATCATATTAAATACCAATTAAACTGCAAGTTATCCAATAACAATCAGGTGAACTCTCTGTCCTATGGTGGAATGCAAACATTATTTGATATAGAAACCTACAAAGCCCTGGAAATTCCCTAATAAGCCATCAATCTCAAAAGCAGGTGTTTTCAATTTGAAATGGGAGTATAGGGAGAGCTATGTTAACCTCAGATATACCAAAGAGTTGAAACTATATTCCAAAAAGGTCTGGAATTCTGTTCATCATACTTTTATCTCTGATTTATTTATGGCATGCAGCCACTGTGTATCCAGTTATAGTTACTGTCTCCTTAATTGATCTGCATTATTTACAGCATTTTTAAATCTCTCAGAAAGTAACATCTTCCTTGAATCTATAAATGACTAATGTACCAAAGAATATTGTTACATGATAAAATGTTTCTTTAAGCTCTGGGGGACATCAAGTTGCAGAGCTTTCCCTATATGCTTAGTTCATTATTTATAATTTTATAGTCAGTACAGTTATGATATTTGGTAATTGTGCCATTTTTCATTGATATTGACTATGCATTCATGTGAAGGAGGAAAATAAACTCTTAATTGAGTGAAATGCTATTTAATGACACTTAAAAAAGATCATGGGATAATGCTAGCTGTCTTAAATTACAAATTACCGACCGTCTTGTGTATAAGCTTTATGTGGTTTATCACACTATTCTTCCTCACAAACCACTTAGTTATTTGAAAGTTCCACTAAGTGCAACTAAACAAAGTGGAAGTTGCAACCCAGGGCTGAGGTGTAAGATGTAATTTTACCAGGCATTAGGGCAGTGTGCAGGACTTTTTAAACCTATGTTTGCCTTGTGTAAACTTTTTTTCTTGTAGCAAAGTAATTTTCAAAAGCAACTCTGGAAGTCATTTTGTGATTTGCGCACTGAGTAACTACTGAGAGAATAAAATATTTGTTATAAAAATGTATTCTGCTGGCCACGATAGTGTTGCAGAATGTTTCGCAATGCATCATACCTCAGGGTAGTAGGGTGTGGGATGAGGCTTTGGTCTTGCACCAGGAACCTTCCCTCCATCTGCTGGAAATCAGCGAGATTCTCCAAGGGAGAATGAAGGAACAACAACACTTTAAGAGGTCATGTGACCAAGATTACATCACAATTGATGCCTAGAGAGGATTAATAGTTAATTTCGAAAAAGTAAAACTATTGACTTAACTATCAGGAGTTCATAGTTGTCATTGGAGGATGTTTATTAATGGGCGATACTTAGTGCTATATCTGTCCATGATTCTAGGTGTTATTACATTCTTTTGTATAAATAATTAAAGGTCAGTGACATAACATTAATAATCTTAGAATGCAGCATTTGTTTCAAGTTTAAAGTACTGCTTAACTTACATCTGTCAGATCAGATCATTAGGTGTTTGTTTATTACAATGAGCTAGCATATATAATTGCACTACAACGAACTGTCATTCAGTGGGGGATTATATAACTTTAAACGTGTTTAACTTTCTCGAGGCTCACTTACCTGCTCTGTGAATATTGAAATTGCTAAATATCTTCTGGTGAAAGATCATATGGTAATGTTCAAGAACAAAACTTCATTACCAGTCTGAATTGCTTTACCACATATTCCAAAGTTGATCTTTCAGCATAGGATAATATAAATTATTTTACAGACAATCATGTGTTTCTACAACTTACACGTAGTTCAGCATCCTCATTCCTGACATGTACTAAGACCAATATGGTGCCCAAATGTTTCAAGTAATCAATTCCCCATTGTCTGATGAAGTAGTGAATGGATTGGGTTGTTGGTGTACTTCTCAACCCTAGGCTTACAATTCTGTCCTCGGGTATAGCCTTGATTTCCTCTGTTCCAACTTTGGGTCTGTGCCTTCAGCTGATTGGGCCCTAAGCTCTGGAGTTCCCTCCAAACTCTCTGTCTGTCTGGCTCTCTTTCTCTCTCTCTCTCTCTCCCTATCTCTCTTTAAGTTGCTCCTTAAAACTTACCTTTTTCACCAAGCCTTTCGTCACCTGTTCAGCAACTCTTTGTGGCTGAGCATGAAATATTGTCTGATAACATGGCTGTGAAGTGTTCTGGGACACATTTTACTACTTTAAAAGTGCTATATAAATGCAAACTGTTGTAGAGAAGAATTGGTAGGTTATTCAGGGTGATTTCCTTGGTTTCTTCAGTCCATCCTGAACTGCCTTGCTTACCTCTCCTTGAATATTCAGCCTTTTATTTGTTCTCTTTTTTTCCCATGCATCCTGTTTTCCCTTTGTTCCATTTGCTGTTATCATTTTCCTCATAATTGGGCTTTGAAATTAACCCAACACAACTGAGCAGAGGAGGTCTGGAGAGTAGTGGGAAGGAGTTTAAATGTTAAAAATGCAAAAAGAAATGACCCTGACCAACATCTACATGCCTGGTACCATTACCATGGTGGACAGCATGTGGTGTGTCACTCTCCGGCCTGGAGACATGTTGCACATTATTAATATATTTAAATCAGGCTCCCATTGTGCGATTAGGAACCTGATTTAACTCATGCAATTGGGTTTCCCAAATTGCTGGAAACCCAGTAGCAAAATGGAGGTAAAACAGAAAATGCTGGAAAAACTCAGCAGGTCTAACAGCATCTGTGGAGAGAAAGACAGAGTTAATGTTTTGAGTCCGTGTGACTCTTCAGAGCTTTTAGCAAAATGGAGGTGTAAGCTGCCAGCTCCAGAGGGTAAATGATATTTTATAGCACACCTGTTGGGCCAGGAGGAGCAGGAACCTCTCCTAAGCTTCACTCTGTGATCTGTCTCATGATTACCAACCCATTTCTCCACCTCTTGTGATCCTTTTCTGATTACGGTGACTTTGCCCAAGATTCCTTGATCTCTCCTCTGTCTGTCTCCCTCCTCTGTCTGTCTGTCTCCTCTCCCCTCCTCTCTTGACTTTTCCAGACTCTCTTCCTTATACTTCAACAACAGGAGCAGGACCTGCTATCCTTTGGTTTGGTCAGTTGATTGCTACCCTTTTCACTTTGCCAGCTTTCTCATGCCAAACAATATTTGCCCATTGGCCACTAACATTTGGAATAGACAGAAATTAGACACATGGCTTATGTCCTCACATGCACAGGAAAATATTCAGTGAGTTATTGCACAATTTAACTGGTTTGACATGAACAAGTTATAACTCACATGTGAGGAGGAGGTGCTGATGGCAGTCGATCTATGATGATGGTTCTGGTTACTTGTCTGTCACTACTTTGGTTTTCCTTCTTTCTGTGGGGAATTGCCTAGTTTCAGTGTGGTATTTATTTTTAATAGCCTAGCCAAGATTGAGAAATTACCATTTCCAGAACCAAAACATGATGAGTCACAGTGTATTAATTCTATGATGTTCCATACAGCCATTTTGATCAGAATATCTTTTCTGACCAGCAGATATGAGTCGAGTAGTTATTCAGTATAGAGAGTTACAAATCATCATTAGATTTCTAAGCAGTTGTATTCTTCCAAATGTGACTTTCAAACTGACAGGAGTACATTGTTTAAAAAATATCTTGCACGCCCTCTTACAGCTTCTGTAAATCCCTTTCACAGGAACTGGGAATAAGTTGCTCTCTTGTAATTTAGCTTAAGGCAAAGTTACACAGTAAGATTATAATGCGCCACATTTTTGTTCTGTGTAATCAGAAAGAACGATTGAGAAACTGGGTCTGAATTCTGAGTTCATCCAGTGTTGGGTGGTTCATTGTAACTAAATTTAATTATTTAAAATTCGGCTTTGTTAGAGTTGGGCACAGATTTATTAACAAAATGGAAGCCTGGAGGTGAGATTTTATTTTGCTTTAACCTTTGAAATTTCGCTCTTCATGGATTTCCCCGATTCCCTTTGCGTTCGGTCTTTGTTCCCAAGCTTGGCTGTTTTGTGAGCAATCCTCAATAATTGCACTGCACTATTGGACCCAGAAGCTCCTTGAACTTGGAAGTGTTCTTGGTCTAAGAGTAGAGGACAACCAGGGTATCAGAAAATCAACTTCACCCCACACAAAAATTATTACTGTCATGATTACATGTTCGTGCACTCTTTATTCAATCCAGAATTTGGCACCTTTAAAATGCGCAGCTGTAGACTTAAACACACAATACATGTAACAGGGTCTTCCCCAAAATCGTGTCTGGGAAAACTGCAAAGTGCTTTTTTGAAGCCCAAGTTGCTGACTTTACAAATCATTTTTCCACACAGAATCGGAAATCTGAAACTGCTTTCCAGGCCTGATATTGGGCATGTGCACAATGCATGATCCTGCTCAACAATAACAGCTTATTTTTTTAAGAATCTTGAGGACTAAGGGTGTAACACAGCGCTCTTTAGTCAGAAACATGCATCTGTGCAATAGCTGAAAATGCTGTAAATCTAGGATAATAGACGGCCAGTTGTGAGCTGCAAAGCAGTAATTCAGGTTGTGTCGTTTCTCCTAATGCACTAAGTACACACAATACGTGTTCATTGAACTGGCGCCAAACTTTAATAATAATACCTTTGCATGTCACGTGAGGTTGTGCCCTTCAGGCTGTGCACAGTAAATCAATGAGCACCTGTGAGGGAAAGATAGCTCAATGTTTTGGTTGGATCCTATATCAGCATTTTATCTTTTACCTTCTCTGACTCAGTGATACCACTCTTTTTTTTGAAAAATATACTTTATTCATAAAATATCTGAACGAACATTACAAAACATTTCTAAATCGCCATCACAAAAAGTGCAATCAGATTTAACTTTTACACATGGATCACGAGGAGCTTCAATACAATCAATGAATATTACAATCATTTCAATATGATCATTACAGACAGTCAGACAATGGTATTGGAGTTACCAACATACATCATGTTGCACTCTGAGGTGCTTCAATACAATTATAATACAATTAGTATTCAATGCATACGTTCACTGTGAGCTGTACACCCGAGGGGTCTATACAATTCCCGGTCCCTCGGTGCACTGTGGCAGAAAGGTCTTAGACAGCGACCTTTCCCCATTGCGCCTTTGCAGCGGCTGCCCCAAGCTTTAGTGCATCCCTCAGCATGTAGTCCTGGACTTTGGAATGTGCCAGTCTGCAACACTCGGTCAGGGACAACTCTTTGCACTGGAAGACCAACAAATTTCGTGCAGACCAAAGAGCGCCTTTCACCAAGTTGATGATCCTCCAACTGCAGTTGATGTTTGTCTCGGTGTGTGTCCCTGGGAACAGCCCGTAGAGCACAGAGTCCTGTGTCACAGAACTGCTCGGAATGAACCTCGACAGAAGCCACTGCATCTCTCTCCAGACCTTCTTTGCAAAGGCACAATCCACAAGGAGGTGAACAACGGTCTCTTCCCCACCACAGCCACCTCGAGGGCAACGTGCAGAGGGGGTGAGACTCCTGGCGTGTTGGAAGGATCTGACGGGGAGGGCCTTTCTCACCATCAGCCAAGCTACATCTTGGTGCTTGTTGGAAAGTTCTGGCGATGAGGCATTCTGCCAAATGACTTTGACAGCCTGCTTGGGGAACCATCCCACAGGATCCACCCTCTCCTTTTCCCGCAGGGCCTCTAAGACGTTACGTGCCGACCACCTCCTGATGGACTTGTGGTCAAAGGTGTTTCTCTGCAGTAATTTTTCCACGAGGGACAGGTGGTACGGCATGGTCCAACTACTTGGAGCCTTCTGCGGCAGTGTGGCCAGACCCAGACCCATCCTTCACAACATTATCTAGGCAGACATTCCAGTGCATTAGCGAGGGAGTGCTGCAGGGTTGGAAGTACCATCTTTTGGATGTGATGTCAAATGGCCTGCTCTCTTAAGTGGACTTCAAAAAACCCACATCCCTATTTCGAAGAAGAGCAGGGAAGTTCTCCTGGAAACAAATTATCCTGCAGCTAAGATCATTGAAGCAGGTTATCTGATCCCTTGTCTTGCTGCTGACTATGGGATCTTACTATATTCAAATTGGCCGCTGTGTTTTTTTTTTTAGCTTAACAACAGTAATTACACTTCTGAATTAGTTCATTGGCTGTAAAGTGCATTGGAATGTCCTGAGGATGTGAAAGGGATTAGATAAATTTGAGCTCCTTCCTTCCTGCTGCTTTCATTTCTGCACTTTGTGGTTTTATTTCCGGTTTCTTCCTTTGTCTTTGCTTACCCTGGCTTCATTCTGAAGGGCAACTGGAGCAGGAGGTTAATTTGCATCTTGGAACTCACTAGCAGCTGTTTGAGATTATTATATTTTTAATTTGAGAATGCTGGTTGAATGGCAAAGCCCATAGTGCGAAATACAGTCAAAGCTGAAAAGAGGAGGGAAGATGAAGTAAATTAATAAGTAATGATAAGGTGATATCAGGCTTGGTGTTTAAAAGCTTCTCGACTACAGAAGGATGGGAAAATAGGTAAAGCAAGTTTAGGAATGACAGCATTAGCCTAGGAAACTGTGCAATATTGATTCCAACATAGTATAGGTAAAATGTGGAGGCAAATAATGCAAACTGACAAACTGAGGAGCTGTAGACGACAGTTCTGAGCATTTGATAATATAAAGATATGAAGAAAGCTGGCAGTGACTGCTGCTAAATAGATCACATTATTGACCCATAGCAGAGAGTTTCTGTGGACTGTAAAAGTATTCTGTGAAGTTATTAAAATGGTAACATATTCCAAAATGTACTTTTTTGACACATGTTGCAAAGAGGGGACATTATAATGCCAACTTGACTCAGTGATTGTTCACCTGGGAGCCAGAAGGTTATAGGTTCCTGTCCCACTCCAGAACATGAGTGCTGAATCTACATTTTAATGCAATTCTGAGAGCGTGCTGCATGCCAGAGAGGCCATTTTTCAAATGTAATGTTAAACTTGGTCCTACCAAGTTTGGGTAGGTATAAAAGAACCCATGATACTATGGCCAAAATTCTCCTCTTACCCAATACCATAAGTACAGATTATCTTGCCACTCATCTTCTCTGCTATTTGTGGGACCTTCATGTGTGCAAATTGGCTTCTGTGTTTACTTACAAAGTAACAATCACTTCTTGATATTCCAAGGATGTGAGTGATATTAATGGAAGTTTTTCATTTATCACTTATTGGTTATTCTACCATTTTAAAATAATTATTCTCCTGGACTGAAGTCAATCTGCTGCCACTGTGATTGACAGGTTAAACAATCGAGTGAGTAAACAAAACTATTAATTACCATAAGAAAAAATTCTCCCTAATCATGTCCTCGTCTGACATGGTTGACCAGTAGTCTGTCTCTGGACTCCTTTTTTTTTGACCTGGATGGTCTTCATTGTGAGTTGTCATAACTGGATCTTCAATAATTTCTGGCTCAACAACTGGTTCTTCAAAATGTATAACTGATTGTCATCTTTGAGTAGAGATAAGATTCCTCCAGTTTTTATGTCTTGTACCTTCTGAAGTGCATACTAAATAAGATCCCTGTTGATTGTCTCTTTGGGCTATTACTCCTTCTTTCCCTTGGTCTGACTTCTGGATCTGGACATGATCCGTTTCTTCTACTTTTTACTGTTATACTTTTCTCAATCACATTTCCTTCTCTCTTTTTTTCCCCAGTTTATCCCTTTCTTTGCATTTCGCATGCTCCCTATCCTTGCTTCTGGAGTGATGACTCCTTGCAGTCTCTCGTTCTTGAACACCCAGGTTATCTTGGGCTTCTAGCCCTGGAGGTAATTTTTTGGGTAGGATGGGAAGCTGTGAGGAATCTTCTTGATCGATGTTGTGGTTTCCCTCAAAATCCAGCAGACCTGGTTTCTCAATAAGTTCACTTTCTTCCCACGTAGGATGGGTGGACATTGCGCGGCTTGGTCCCATGTCTAGTCTGTGACTGCTTTGACTGCCAGAATCCTTGATGACCACTTTTGGTGGATGGATAGGTGCAGATGTACTTTTTAGAAGTTCACCACTGTTGGATAAATGTGGTGCTTGAACAGAGCATTCCACCACCAGATTTTCATCTTCCACTTTTAAAGTAATTCTTCAGAGTGATGAATGATCACACTCTATTCTTGTGTTTTTTCTGGTTTAATTTTTTCCACGATGCATTCATTGTGGGTGGAGTGGACCTCCAACACCCCCAACCCAACCATGACCTCTGACACCCTCCACCCCTCCGACCCCCACCCCTCCGACCCGTGACGCCCCCCAACACTCCGACCTCCGGCGTCCCCCACCCCTCCGACAACCCCGCCCTCCAATGCCCCACCCCACCCCACCCCAGACCTTAGACCGCCCCCACCCCATGGACTTCCAAGCCCCCGTCACCCCCACCCCTCCGGACTTTCGACTGACCTCCGCCCTGACATCTGACACCACCCCCATGGATTTTGACCTCCCCTGCCCCAGCGACCTCAGACCTCACTCCAAGAAACCCCCAGATTTTGGACCACCCTGGATCTCCCATTCCCATCTATCCCCACCAGACCTCCGACCCCCACAACTGGCCCGGACTTCAGACACCCCCACACCCCACTTGGACCTCCACACCCCCCGTCCCCCCATGATCCCCCTAAGACCTCTGACTACCCTCGAACTTGGACCCTCCCCCCACCAACCTTTACCTCGGACCAGACCTCTGACCAACCCTCCAACCCACCCCCCAGATACCCACCCCCCCGCATACCCACACCGCCCAAATCCTCTCCGCTTTCCATAGACACTTGCCTTCTCCCTCACCTGTTAATTTCGCTGGCCCTTTAAACTTACCCACTTTATGGCAACAAGTGCTGTAAAAATGGGGATGTGGCCTTCTTGAATCCACTGGAGCTGCACTTCACTGGGGCTTGCAAGGAGCCTTTCGATGCAGGCCCCAAGCAGCTCCAGCGAATGGGAGTGTCAACCTAATTTTCAACACCAGTTAAGTAGGTATTTATTTCTTCTAATTCCTGCGGGCCAGCAGTTTCCGATGCTAGTTGGAAGTTACAGCCCACAATGTTTCCAAAATCTGCTTTCCCTTGTACTGCAGTCTTGACTGTAACTAACCCTTGACTTTTAGTTGGAACCCTCCTGGACCACATAGCTGGGTTTCCATTGGCAGCAGGCAATGCGTTGGTAACCATGGTCTGTTATCTGATAAAATAGTGACAGTCACTCCAGTGTCTAGTTTAAAGTTGGCGATTATGTCCGTTGACCTATATGTTCGCATTCCAGAATGCATGATTGGGGTCATTGATCTCACTCAGGAAACATTTTTGATCCTCTTCTGGCAGAAATTCTTCAACTCCATTGAGAGCCTTATGTACAAAGACTTTCTCCTTAACGCCCGTGAAGTTCGAGGTTTTGCTTCCGCACACCTTCCCGAAATGGCCAATTCTTCTGGAGAAAATGCATTCTGCAGTGTTTACAGGACACTGTTTGCACCTGTGGGTCTTTTTGATGTCACAGCAATGGCAAGGTTTGATGGCATCTTGTATTTTCTCTCCACTACAATGCAGACACGTATTAATTCTGTTTTCAGATTGCCCTACTCGCATCCTTCAACCAATATTATTAATAAAAGCATCTACTGGTTCATCTGGTCTCTGGACCCTTTTGATGATTTTGGCCCTTTCCAGAATCTTATTGTTCCTCAGGTTAAAATAGTTACCGAAGGCATTTTCAAATTTATCAGCGATCTCATTGATGCCCTGTCTTGCAATGACATTATCTGCTACTGTTCCTATGGAGTAAAGTAATGTGTTGACCTGTTCAGCTTTAGACTCACTGTCCAATCCCAAAGCAATTTGGAACCTCAGGAATCCTTTTTTTCTCCAAAGTGTCCAGTTTTTGAGTTTGATTTGGTCCTTCCATGTGTCCAAACCTCTCAGGGAGCATACATTTAGGATCCATGGTTTTTCTAAGCTTTTAGGTGATTTACCTAAAGTTCTCAATTTTCCTTCCAGTATTTGAAGCTTCCCCCTGCTGTTCAGCCTCTCACAGAGACCTGCTACAGTCACTGGGGGAAATCTCTCAGCTAGACTTGATATTTGTTTCTTGAACGCTGAAAAGCTGTGTTTAAAAACTGCTTTGCTTTAAGTCAATTCAATAATCTCTTCACTTCTTTCCCCTGGAGTTTCAAGTATTTGCAGCAGCATTTTTTTTTCTTCTATTTTGTGCTGCCTTGTAGTCACCATGTGTAATGGCGCTGACCTAGGACCCAGACTCCAGCGTTTACTGAAACCTGCCCTTGCTAGGGATCTGGTTTTCCCAATTCTGCCCGCCCAGTATACTGTTAAAATTGTTTTTTTTTGACCATTTTTAAGGGTTGCTCACCAGTTCCTCAATCTTTGCTTGGCTCTCTGACTTGAATCCTACAGCCGCTGGATTGAGATTTCCTTTATAGACTACCACGTGTTGTGGTGCAACCCTGAATGACTTGAAAAGTTGATTTTTCTGATTCTTCCTCCCTCCACTATGTCTAAGGGGCAGCTTTTGGAGTTCTTCAACTATGAATTACAGAGCTCTGCAGTTTTGGTGCCACTTTCACAGGTCTGACATTTAATCTTCTTTAAAGTTGAATTTCCAGTGCTTTGGAGTCTATCCTACTGCTGCCACCATGTTCTATGTTGGTTAGTCTAGCTGAGGAATGATTACTGAGGCGTTGGTATGTTCAAACAACAGCTGGTTTATTATATACAACTGAACCATGTGCAGCTACTCATGACCGGGTGTTATACTGCTGCAGCCATGAACATTCTCCCTCTTGACTCTTCGTCGTATGTTCCCTCACACCATCATTATGGGAGGTGCGAGATGCACAGTCCCACACATTAACCCTTGCAAACCCTAATACTACAATAACAGCCGAATGGCGTTATAAATATGGTCAGCAATTTGAATTCTTTGTCCAGAGGCAACTACCAAAATCTATGCCTTCATCCAATTTGTTAAATTACTCTCGGCTAATTTGGCAAGGCTCTCATCCACCGAGGACATTGGGTGGATCTCACGTTCCTTTGATTTGTTTAGTTAAGAGTTAAATCCATGCAGATTCTTATAGAACCATTTGGAAATGTTCCTGCTTCTGTGCTGCTGATTTCTGCTTTGGGTCTGAGTTTCAGTTGCATCTGCTGCTCCGGTGATGTTCCAACATCTTGGCGAGCCTTCAGTTTTTTTGATTTTGTCCTTCAAGTATCTCTTTTCTTGCCAGCCCTATATCTTCTGTTTAAGGTTCGCTGGGTCTTTTACTTGCTGTCACCATGTTTCGGTTGTGCGGTCAGGGTCTAAACAAAGATTTTGGGTCCTGTCTATTCTCCCAGAGTTCGCTGGTTGAACCTGTCATTTCTCAAAACCAACACTCTTTCTTTATTTACAGCAAATATTTACACTTTTGGACCTTTACACGTGGCTGGAGCCTCTCATTCTTCCAGATCTCTCTTAGTTCTCAGTCATGTGATCTGACATCGTTATTACATCAGCATCACGTATGCTTCTGATGTTAACCCTTTATTCTACAGACTTCTCTTATGGACTGAAACACTCCCCTGTCTCAAGAGAGAATGAGAGGAACTTTCCAGGCTAATGTTGACTCAATGCCTTTTCCTGAAAGTAATTCAAAAGAGTAATTTCAAATTGAATGGGTCATTCAGATATAAAGACACCTCTCAAACTCTCAAGATCTGAAAGCTATCACACAGGGTGTATAACTGGCCCAGCTACCCACATTATTTGGAAAAGGACTTTGGACTTGTCACAGGTCTCATGGTGAGACAGCCATGTTTGTTGCCTGCTTTTAAAACAGCAAGAAGCTGTTCTGCAGACAGATTCCATGGAAAGCCACTGACCAGCTGCAAGACATCCAAGCAGCCAAGGTAATAAAGAGCAATATCTTGAAGGTAGGAGATACCTAACAAAGAGAGAGACTCTCCCCAACCTGTTCCAACTTCAAGTTCACCTGAGAACCAACCTCCTGGAAAGTTGACTGTGAGAGGCTTTGCAGCTTACTGGAAATCCTTTGCTCTACAGGACCTTCACTTCAACCAAAACATCAACCCATCTAAGAAACTACAGGCCTGCTACGAAAGAGACTGAGACAATCATAAATTGTAATTGCATTGTTTATTCCCTCATCTGTATCTAATCTTTGTGTGAGTGATAATGTGAGTAAGCTGAATGAATGAGGTGTTACTTTCTTCTTTAAACTTCTGGTTGTGATAACCAATAACATCCCTTATTTTAAAATTCACAAAAAGCTTGCTGCTGGAATTAAATTGGGACAATCATCCTGAGAGTGAGAAAACACACACCCGATCACATATAAAACACACTGATCACAGGCAGTAGGAAAACACATATGTGACACTACTGTGTCAATGATGCTTAGTTGCGTCACTCATCTTGATTGCATGAGATTCTTAAGGATGATTTCTCTGGCACTATTTCTTCTGCAAACTCTATCTGCTTAAATAGGTGTGATTATTGAAAATAGCTGGTTATTTTGTGAGATTAATTTTTTTTCATTCACGGGATGTGGGCTTCGCTGGCTAGGCCAGCATTTATTGCCCATCCCTAGTCGCCCTTGATAAGGTGGTGGTGAGCTGCCTTCTTGAACCGCTGCAGACTGTGTGGTGCGGGTACACCCACAGCGCTGTTAGATATGAAATCCAGGATTTTGACCCAGCGACAGTGAAGGAACTGCAATAAAGTTTCAAGTCAGGATGGTGAGTGATTTGGAGGGGAATGTCCAGGTGGTAGTGTTCCCATCTATTTGTTGCTGCCCTTATCCTTCTAGATGGTAGCAGTTGTGGGTTTGGAAGGTGCTGTTGAAGGAACCTTGATGAATTCCTGCATTGCATCTTGTAGATGGTACACACTGCTGTTACTGTGCATCGGTGGTGGAGGGAGTGGATGTTTGTGGATGTGGTGCCACAAACATGCACTCCCTTACCAATTATCAATCACTGCTGCGTGTTTTCCAAATACAACTTCCCAAATCTTTGCAGTGGCATACTGTGCACCACATGACTCATCCTGTGACATTTCAAGAAATACAGTACACCATTTGAATTTTAAAATAAAAGGCCATTCTCCCCCTAATTTATAATGTTAAAATTTCATTCATAGTTACAGCCCAAATGAGAAATTACAGCGATTCATTTAAAGAAAAAAGGGGAGACGGGATCATTTTTATTTCAAGGGAACTCTCTTAGCTGCATAACTGCTTTAAGTGGAAAATAACTGCAGGCCTCAACATTACAATATTGTCGCTTCACTGTGACAGAGTGATGGACGCTACTGTCGAAAGGAAAACTGCAAGCATTGGGAATTTTGAAGTAGAAACAAGAAATGTGCAGCACATTGATCATCATCAGAAAAAAGAACAATAGGGCACTCCATCAGGGTCAGTTTCAATGAAGGATTACAACAGAAACATTAACTATCTTTCCCTCTCACATTCTGTACTACCTGCTGCACATTTCATGTTTTTATTGCTGCTTGGAGCATTGTATTAGGTGGATTGACACCTTTTAGTTGTTTTGAATTCAGTTGTGAGCAAATGGCATGAATTAACTGGAACAAATTAATGGAAGTTTTGATTTTAATGGATCTATTTTCTTGTCAAGTAAAATCCCCATGAAAATCAATGCCATAGAGGAATTATAGCAGGTATAAAGCTAGTTTATAGTAAGTTACATTTCTGCATTCATTAGGGGCTGGACATACCAAGTGCTTTACAATGCTTATAATTTTAAATGCGTACTACCAGTGTACGGTTCCAGCCTGGTGAATAAAATATATTACTTCCACATCATAAAATCAAATCGTATCCCTTTCATCTTGCGCTGTTCACATTTAGATCTCTGGAATGAGCACAAAGGGTGTGAGTTTGTGCTGCTCACCCCAGTAATGTAGATTATGACAAATACATGCAATCTGTGTTCTAAAGCTGTCAACAGAGATCAGATCTTCTGTTGAAAAAATTAAGTATCTGATTATATTGATGGTGTTTTTTCTGGCTGCAGTGTGAGCTTATATGGTTGATGAATGGTGTAATATTCCTGCAAGAGAGACCAACAATGATTTGCTATTTAACTGTGATAAAGATTGGCTTATTCTTCACTTGTGGACTTGATTCTTTTTGTTCCATTCAACCAAAAGAGTAGGAGGCTGGCACACCTCTGTTCAGTTCGCAAGCATGACTCCGAGCCTGTCACTTTAACTCTTCATCTTTCTCCCATTCTGACCTTTGTGTCCTCGGCCTTCTGTATGTGTTTCAATGAAGCTCGATGTATGGACAAGGTATACCAATTAGGCACTTTACAGCCTTCCGGACTCAATATTGAGTTCAAGAATTTTAGATTGTAAACTCTACCTCCATTTTGTTTCCTTTTTTCTTTGTTGGCTTTGGTTCTTCTCTCACTTCTTCTAGACAGGTCTTCTGTTTCTTTACTTGTCCCATTACCACTCGCTTCGGCTATGGACAATGAATCCTTTCGCTATTTAATCTCTCCTTCCTTCCACCCAATCACAAACCTTATTTTTTTGTTCTTTTTCCCACCTTCTCCCTTTCAGTTGCTCAAAACCTACTACATCTCTAACTTTTCCCAGTTCTGATGAAAGGTCATTGGTCTGAAATGCCACCTCTGTTTCTCTCTTCACAGATGCTGCCAGATCTGCTGAGTATTTCCAGCACTCTCTATTTCTATTTCAGATTTTCAGTATGTTGCTTCTGCTGTAGTAATCAAGTGGTCTGGATTAATGCAAGGAATGCCAATTCAATTCCAACCTTTCCAGCTATGCCCACATCCTGAGAATAAATTATATAAAATAAAATAAGGCATGTTGTGACCGAGCCTCAGACATTGCCTGTTCACCTAACACCTGTCATTATAGTGAGAAAATTATGGTGCAATACACAATGGTTATGCAGCTGTGCAATAGAACAAAATGCCCTCCGGAAAATGTTAAGTAGCTGCTATTTTTAAGTGCAATGGCTAAGTTGAGCTGCAAAGGAGCATTTAATTTCTTTTGTATATGTGCAGTAACTTTTCTTTCTTCGCACAGTGGACTTGAACTTCAACCTCAAGTAGGTTCAATTAGATTTTTCAGTAGATTGAAAGATTTGGGGCTTGAATTTCACTTCAGCATTTGGGACATTTACTAAGGCAAAGAAAAACACTGTGGCTGTCTGAAATCACTGTGCCTTATCTCAATGAATACCAAAACAACAGGTATACGTTATGGGCTGTGAAAGGGGCCTTTAAAAAAAAAATATTCTTTCACGGGATGTGGGCGCCGCTGGCAAGGCCAGCATTTACTGTCCACCCCTAATTGCCCTTGAGAAGGTGGTGGTATGACAACTTCTTGAACTGCTGCAGTCCATTTGGGTAGGTACACCCACAATGTAAGGAAGGGAGTTCCAAGATTCCAGACTATGGTGACCATGAATATCTTACTTGCACTTGACATTCGACATAGTCTTCATTTGAAGATAAATCTTCACAAAGGTCGACAACCGACATTACAATTTTACCTTAAATATGCCACAAACAGCTTCATTCTTTTGTAATCTAGTTTAACAGAGCAAGGAAACACAATTTTGCATCTCCAGACAGTATGTTGGTAAAAATGATGCTTCATCAGTTCCTGTGGTTTCGAACAGTGATGAAATGTTTATGATGCACTAAATCTAAGCAGTCTTTTAGTGTCAGACAGCATTAACCCAGAATGTGAACATGCATCAATAATTCAGGTACCATTCATCCCTGAAGCCCGGCTGGCTGACTGAGTGAGGCGGCCAGTGATGGAATGTGCAGTGAATAGATCACGTGCAGATCCATATGGATGCATTTGCACAGCTTGTAGAGTGTTTTAACTCCCTGAGGTAATATGCCTTGTAGTCACAACTGATGAGACTGCACATATGTGCCCAGCACATGTGAGTGGTGGGCACTCGTGTAAACCTAAATCCATTTAAATAGTGGAGAAAATTTCTGGAATTGAATTGCTATATTGGTAGCTCTAGATTGTCCTTGGTTTCCATGTGTTGTTACTCCAACTCGTTGCAGTGTTATTAAATGGGGAGGACTACTTGCTACAATGTGCAACTTCCATTGTGATTTTGTTGGATCTCAGCTTTATGATGTCACTGGGGAGCAAATTCCAGATGAAGTATTTCTTCTTAAGTTGCCTTTGGTCAATAACTTTATGGCAAAAAGCCCCGGAGACACCATTCAGCAATGAGTATTCTTCCTTTGGTTATCATGCCGTGACAAATTAGTTACCAGGTGGTAAATTTGAAGAGTATGGTTTCTTTTAAGATTACAGCTGCGTGGCAGGCTTGAAGCTAAATCAGGATTCAGAACATTTTCAAGATACAGTTCCGCCAGGAGATATTCAAGAGCCATGGAGGGGGGAGGAAGGAGGGTGTAGGGGGTGGGGGGTGGGTGGGGTGGTGGGTTAAATAGAGAAGCATTTTCTTCATGTAACACACTAACTGCAAAGTCTCAATTGTACTCAACAAAGGCTGCTTTCATTAATAAATACTGGGGACTTTAACTTAATATTTTCCTTGCTTGACTCATTTTTTTTATTTTCCCCTTTTCCCCGTTAAGGCTGATTCTGTAGATTACGTCTGGGTTAGCTTTAATGCTTAGTTGATACTTTTGATGTTTCTCTTTTCTAGCTGATATTGAAAAAACATGGCTGCGCCGCTGCTTTGCATAAAATACCATTGAGATTTGACCGTGACTTTCTACAGGTTGTGTGAATGAACCTCTCTGACATCAAAGGGGAAGCTTCCATAATGTGTGCTCCAGAATAATGTGACCATATCCGATTTTGAACCGTGCTATTTTTAAGAGGCACATGGGGCCCATATCAATCTTAATATTCCATTTCTCAGATGTGTAGTTATTAAAATGCGCACTTCACACTGTTCTGATTATGAACTCCTGTCCAAGGATGGCTGACATGTAACCCCTTTAGTCATTTGTGTGATGCTGTCATTTCTTACCTGGGTCAAACGGTAGGATGCAGGCCTTACACAAATGGAAGTTCTCACATCTGGGGATGAAAGCGGATACTTTGTCTGACTTGCCTCAGAGCAAGTGCATGTTTTGGCTCAACATAAATTCCTGTTGCCATAGGAATCTCTGGAGGGTTCTGTGATTTGATGAGTTGGTTTTCCAGTAAAGAAAGAAGGTAAGGTGTTTTCCTTTGGGGAAGAAAAACATAAAAATTAAGTTTTCTTTTAAAAAGTAATGAAGTCCATCTCAACGGGCGTCTCTAAAGCAAGTGGAAAATTGGATCCAATGTGCTTCTTCACAGGAAGGATTTGGAAATTTGAGAATGCGTTGGCAAACATTCCTCCTGCTCACTTCTATTGATTGCAGAGTTGGTACAGATCTGGAAAGGGGCCAAGGTGCTATATCCCAGTGGACAGTATGGAGTGGAGAAATGATTTGGTGCAAATTGTGTGCGTGTGTGTCTGTGTGTGTGAGAGAGAGAGAGAGAGGGGGAAGAGATGGAAGGTTAATGTGTATTTATATACATACGGGTTAATTTCACAAAACTCACCCAAAAACTTGAAGGAAAGTGGAGAAACGACCAGAGAGAAGAACCATTGATAGAAGTTTGACGTTAGGTTGTATGGCAGCACCTCTTCTGAATTAAATGTTGCTGATGGTGATGTATCTGTCCCTGGTTGGAAATGCTGATCAAGTCATTTGGAGTCTACGTAGAGGCAGTGGAAAAATATGAAAGGAAGCACGTGGGAAAATACAATAATTACAAATAATTCTGTAATTTACATAAAATTGTGCACATGTAGGGAAACTTATTGCCTTGACTAATGTTAATATCAATTTCAAAAGTTATGCATTGAAGCACACCAATATCTTCTTTCTTAATAGTGATGGGAGGCGCATTTAAACATTCACTCTATCTCAGGAGTACTGAGGAGACAGTTGGTGGAATCAGGAAGTGGATAATTTCTAGGCTACTCTCCTGGCCCTCCTAGCGGTTGGTTCTGAGTGACTCAATTTGGCCTGAGAGAGATTTCCTTGTCTAACCAAAGATGAAATAGAGCAATTTGATTACAAATCTGTTGGAATGCAAGATCCAGTTCTGTACATCCGGTGGGGAGCGAAACATACAGGGGCCATGTTGTGGGAAATCGAGGGCCCACAGCCTGTGATTTTCCATCCATTAATGTCAAATGGTGGAAAATCATTGGCCATGAATCAGCGATGTCTGCAATGCACTAACCTGTCGGTGCTATATGCCAGTGAAATCACAGAATGGACCCTTGTAGAGTGATCATTTGAATGACACTGGTCTAACAATGTTTATGGTTGTACATCTTGTCCTTAACAGTCTTCTGTAGGAAGGAAATGTCAGGGTTAATGGAGAAAGTAATAAAAAACTTAATATTATACTGCAATATTGCAGTATGAACGTTTGGACACATTTGGATCAAAACTGATCTGATTTTAATAGAGAAGCAGCTTGTTTATTACGTTAAATGGGCTAAGGTGTTTATTAAAGTAGTCGGCAAATGAATTGGATTTGAACCAGTTGACTGTTTGGTAGAATGATAATATTGCGCAGCGTGATTTTCAGACTAAGAGTTTAAACAAAGATTTATATGCGCAAAATACTGCAGGCAAAGATTTTTTTAAATTAATTGGGTTTCCTAAAATTAGCACAGCAGATGCAAGTGTGTTTGAACTTGCCCCTCTGAAACATACCATAGCGAGATGAAATAGACACAATTCTTTTTCTTTCTTCTACAACAAATATTTTACGTGTTAAACAAATGCTTTCGTTCCGGTTAAAGTTTAAATTTTCACACAAGTCTGCATTACTGCAGGGAGTAAACTTTTTACTTTCTGCCAGAATGTCTATAAAAAAACATTATACAAAACTTATAAATCTTTTTCATAGTGGTTTGAAAATGTACTGGAGACATTACTCTGAAATGCAACATTAATATTTTAGTGCAATTTCTGTGCCAAGCATTAAGTGATTAGGATTTCTGGAAAGTTCTACAGATGAGCAGATCAGGATCAAGGCATATCTATGTGCTTGATGAGCTTATTGTCCATTGGCTGCCTCGCTGCACCAATGGTGTCCAAGTGTCACACCAGTTCTCAAATGCTCCTGTGGATATTTTATGTAAATTAGGAGTGGGTGATGTGAATTGTAACTTTGCTTCTGGTTGCCTGGGACTGTTTCTGGAACTGTGAAGGCAGAACTGCTGGCTCGGGTATCGTCCTGAACATTTGGGGTTTTGTTTTTGGTGGAAGGGATGGAGACTTGAAATGTGGGAACTTTTGAGGCCAGGATTTATCCCTTTTGCCAAGCTTACTGACTGAAAATGAACATTAGTCCTTCTTCATCACTGATGCCTGCTGTATGATTTTGAGCTAAAACGGTTGAATTTCGCCACCAGTGAATTTTAAATGTACATAAGTGCTTCATGTGCAACCCAAACTACATTCTGGTGCTGTTATTAGTACTTTTTAAAATTCCTCGGCTAACTTTGAAAGAGAGAGGACAACAAATGCATATTCTTCTCCTGGTATCACTTCAAAAGCTTTCTAGATCAGGAGTGTCTGAAATTGTGCTCTCTGCTGAACCCTGGCAATCTTGACCCACAATTAGACCCATTTGTGCTTATTTCTTATTTACTGGTTTGTTCAGTTTTAAGTTTGTTTGTCCAGAATGGCTGTTCCTAAACATTGTCATTGTACCAATGTAGTTGACTCTTCACTGCTCTCTGGCAAGTCACCTGGTTGTATCACACTGCTACCAGCGCCATCTTGGAGGAGCTCCGGAAGGGCAAGAAATGCCAGCCTCGCCCATATCCCAAGAATAAACTTTTTTTAAAAAAACTTTAGAAATCTAAGATCTGTTGGCATCAGTAACCTGAGATATATGCAAATTAAAAGAAATATATAGAATCATAGAGCAGAAATTTTCGCTCGGTGGGCGGGCACGCCTGACCAGCTTGAGCGGGAAATAACGCACGTTGACGGCAGCCCCGAGTGTGTCGGCGTCAACGCGCAGTCACATGGTAGCCTGGTCGGTGGGGGCATCCCCCGACAATTAAAAGGCCTGTCAGGGCCATTAAGTAATCAATTAACTTAGGTTGGACGGGCAGCGAAATATTTAACGATTGACAAGCAGGCGAAAAGGCCAAGTGGCCTTTGCATTTTTTTGGAAACCTCATCCACGGACGGGATGAAGTTTCCAAAAGCAAATAAAGGTAAAATAAAAGGTTTAAAACTGAATCAATTGAATTGACAGAGTCACATGAGGGGACATGTTTTATTACATTTTTATTTTCTTCATTTTCTATTTTTAACAGCTCTGTGCCTCAGGGAGATTAGGGAGCGCTCACTCACGCGCACGCGCCAAGTTCACGCTCGGCCTGCTCACCCTCCCCCGCGCCCCCCCCCTCCCGCCACAGGCAGCATTGAGCGCTACCACTCGTGTTTCACGCTGGGTCCGTTCCCGATCGCGGGCTGATGGTCGGCTTCCTGACCGCCCCCACCGAGCTCGCCCGCCAAGGGCAAAATTCTGCCCATAGAATTATGCGGCACAAAAGGCAGTCATTCAGCTATGTCTGCGCCAACTCTTTCAACGAGCTATCCAGTTAGTCTCACTACCCTGATTTATCCATATAGTCGTGAACAGTTTCTCCATTTCCGGGAGATATTCAATTGTCTTTGAAAATCACGGTTGAATCTTCTTCCACCAACTTTTCAGACGGTACATTCTAGATAACAACTCCCTACGGAAAAAAAACAACTCTGATCATTTTCCCCAGGGATTTTTTTGCCAATTATCTTAAATTAGCGTTGTTCATTTGCTGACCCTTCTACCAGTGGAACAGATGGATTTAAACTTTATTTGCTGCAGCCAAAGATCTGTGGCTCACACCTGTTTGGCTCACATGGTTCAATGCTCCCTGACAGAAAAGCCACAGTCCAAAACGTACCATTCTCCCCAAACAAGTCCAATATCCGATAATCTTTTTCATTGATCAATTAAACGGAACGAGGTAAAAGATCACCCATAGTTTTACTGTATGGCAGAGCAGATCCAAAAGGACCAAATTCACTACTCCTCCTATTTCTCACGCTCTTAAAGTAACAGCAGCTGGGGAGTAAAACAGACATTGTGCTCGGTCCTGTGGGCTTTCTGCCTAGTGAGCTAGATTAATAATAACCCCCATGCTCTGTCCTCATCTTTCAGCCTATCAGGAAGCGGTTTCATTGTGGTTTAACTTGTGCTGGGTTTCACTGGGTGGAAGGGAGGGATTTGTGCACATCCACTCTTAGGGCAGAATTTTCCGTTGTTGGGGGGGGAGAGCAGGTTCGAGCCCAGGCGGGTGTGGACCCGATCGGTGCCCGCGTTTGGGTCCGTGCTGCCATTTTACCCGGGTGGGCCAATTAAGGCCCGCCCAACGTATTTGCCGACTCCCGTGGATAGCGGGAGTGTGTGGGCGGTGGTGGGTGTGCACAGACAGCCGGGTCCAATGGCAGCCCGGCAGTCTGTTTAAAGGAAGGCCTGGCAGCCTCCTGTAGGCTGGTGATAATGGCCAGTTCCAGGTCACACCACAGGGGGTTGGCTGAGCAGGTCAGGCCGGAGGGAAGGGCAGAGGAGCAGGGCCAGGCTGCAGGGTCAGCCCCAGGAGCAGGGCCAGGCTGCAGGGTCAGCCCCAGGAGCAGGGCCAGGCTGCAGGGTCAGCCCCAGGAGCAGGGCAGGCTGCAGGGTCAGCCCCAGGAGCAGGGCAGGCTGCAGGGTAGGCCAGAGGGGGTCAATGTGCCCCTTGCTTTTCTGATGACTGCCTTGCTGCCCTCCTCGAGGGGGTGGCAGCACAACGGGAGGTGCTGGTCCCCCAGGATGGGAGGAGGCCCCCACCCACATGATGAAACGTACCTGAGAGGAGGTGGCAGAGGTGGTGAACTCCCGCGATGTGGTGCGGCGCACTTGGATCCAGTGCCATAGGCGCTTCAACGATTTGTTGTGCTCTGGAAGGGTGAGTACCATGTTAACCCAGCAGGCAGCCTTAGGCTTTGAGGCCACCCCCCCTAAGTCTCACTGTCGTGACTGCATTGAATCATGTTGGGCATTTCTCGTACGCTGGGTGGGCAAACAGATAGTGCCCATGCTTACATCAGCCTGAGTGGTTCATGAGGAGATGGGTTCTTCCCCGCACCATGTGTTGCTCTTAGTTGCACATGACTAGTCAGGGGGCAACCTGCAGGAGATGCAGCTCGGCGCACACTCAGAGCTCCAGCACATGTCCTATTCACAGTGATGAGATTGTGGAAGGGGAGCCTCAAGGTCTCGTGGCCAAGAGCCATCTGGTGCCCTTGACGCTCCACCTAGTTGTGCCTCCTTGCTATGGGTGCAAAGACCGTGTGGTTCCTAAAGTGATGGACGCAGAATGTGTCCAAGGGCCCGTTGGGGGGGTGGTTGGGAGCAGGCGTACTCTCTTTGTGTGAATGATCAGCAGCAGCGGGGAGAGGAGGCACTGGAGGCCTGATATGGGCCACCGTGGTTGGGGTGTGGCGTGCGTGTGCAGAGTCCATGTGCAAATTACCGCAATGAACGATGTTCTCTGTTTCTCAGGAGAAGAACGCTCACAATGCGTCGGAGCGTTTGAGGGCTGGAGCAGCCAGGCTCACCTCCTCGTGTTAAGCCGCTTCGAACAGGAGGTCCTGGAGCTTGAGAGGTGCCATGCGTCCAGGTCAACTGGTGTCGGTGAGGCTGGGGTGGAACGGCCGGGTATTTGAGGCCAAGAGTGAGATCCGCAATGTCCTCCCAACATCCACAGCGCTGATGATTGTTAAATTTGTTATTGTTGCAACATTGCTCGGTCACAGACTGATAGAGTCAAAGTGTGGATCATAGACAAAGGATGTGCGGATCAAACACGTTCCTAAGTCTCCTAATCCAATTTTCCAGGGCCCATGGCCTTGTATGCCATGGCATCGCTGCTGCACATCCAAAAACTTATTACATGTTCGGAGGGTTTCTGCGTCTACCACCCTTTCAGGCAGTGCGTTCCATATTCCCAACACACACTGTGTGCAAAAGTTGCTCATTGCATCCCCTGTAAACCTCCTGCCCCTTACCTTAAAACGATGGTTACTGATCCTTCCGCCAAGGGGAAAAGTTCCTTTCTGTCGACGCTATCTAAGCCCCTCGTAAGTTTATACACGTCAATCATGTCCCCCCTCAATCTCCTCTGTTCCAGGGGAAATAATCCAGTCTATGCAAAAGTGAAACTCTTCAGGCCAGCCAACATCCTGGGAAACATCCTCTGTACTCTCTCCACTGCAATCACATCCCTCCCATAAAGCACATTTCACAACTGCACGCAGAACTGTAGCTGTGGCCTAAGCAGCGTTTTCTGCAGTTAGAACATTACCTCCCTGTTCCTATATTCTATCCCTCGGCTAATAAAGGCAAGTATGGCATTTACCTTCTTAAACACCTTATGTACCTGTCCCACTACATTAAAGGACCAGTCGACGTGCACACCAAGGTCCTTTTGATCCAGTGCTTGCTGCATTGTTCCAGTGAAGCCCAATGCAAACTGGAGGAACAGCACCTCATCTTCCGACTAGGCACTTTACAGCCTTCCGGGCTGAATATTGAATTCAACAACTTTAGATCTTAAACACCCTCCCCCCATCCCCACCCCGTTTCTCCCCCCTCCCCCTTCCTTTTTTTTTTCAATAATTTATATAGATTCTTCTTTTCCCACCTATTTCCATTATTTTTAAATCTAAAACTAAAACTTTGTTAGTCTTTCCACCCCACCCCCACTAGAGCTGTACCTTGAGTATCCTGCCATCCATTCTTAATTAGCACATTCTCTTAGATAATATCACCACCTTCAACACCTCTTTGATCCTTTTGTCTGTGACATCTTTTGATTATCTGTTCCTATCACTGCTTGCTTATCCCCACAATCACCACACCCTCAACTTCTCTCTCCCCCCGCCCCTCACCTTAGACCAGCTTATATTTCACCTCTCTCCTAACTATACTCAGTTCTGCCGAAGGGTCGTGAGGACTCGAAACGTTAACTGATTTCTTCTCCACCGATGCTGCCAGACCCGCTGAGTTTTTCCAGGTAATTCTGTTTTTGTTCCTTTTGATCCCTGTTACTTTCCACGGTCCTACCATTCATCGTGTATTCCCGTGCCTTGTTTGTCCTGCCCAAATGCATCACCTCACACTTACCTGGATTAAATTCCATTTGTCATTCATCAGCCCATCTGACCAGCCTGTCTATATCCACCTGTAATGTAAAGCTATTCTCCTGACTATTTGCCACCCCACCAATTCGTGTCCATTGGTTCTGGAAGGTTGAGCGCATAATGAGCCAGGGGGAAAGGGATGAAGTGTGTCACTATGTGCACGCTAACTGATCCACTGTCCTTGTTGTTCATTTTCAGCATCATCAGAGCTTGTCCGCTAGGAGGAACTGCAGATGTCCCCGCTCACACCTGAGGGCCCTCAACTGTCACCAGCGTCACACCATTTCTGCGAGGCAGGCACCAGCGCAGATACTAGCACCTCAGTGGGCATTGCAACATTGGCTAGTGTCCCGGGGCACAGTGGAGAGGGCACTTCACAATCGCTGGAGGAGCTGGCAGAGACAGAGAGTGCTGATGGTGCCAGCATTCGGAGGACTGCAGGGGACCAGGCATATGCTCAGTTGGTGCCTGATGATGAGCCTCTGGAGTCATCTGCGATGCAGCAGCTGCAGGAAATGCGGCCGGGTGTGCGGGAGCATCTGGGAATGTTGCGTGAGGCTGTGCTTCGCTTGGTGTTCGTGGTGGAAGAGTCCACACTGAGCATCAGTGATGCAATGAGCCTCATGTCAGAGCGTCATGCTTCCTCCATGGAGAGAGTGGTGACTCTTGTGGAGAGGCTCCTCCAGGAGAACCATTAGGTCCTCCTGGGGTTACGCTCGGACCTGCAAGCCCTCACAGTACCAGTGGCCACAGCTGGTCAGTGCTACTGTGGGAGATGGTGTGGGCTTCAAGCTTCCCAGCTTGTTGCCCATCCATCCACGGTGAGCAGGGAGGTCCGAGGTGAACTCACATTGACACAGCAGCTGCCTGTCATATCTGTGGGCTCCTCTCAGGGCGCTCCGGATGAGGGTGGCAGCTCCTCCACCCCTCTCCCAGTGACCTTGGCATCTGGTGAGGCAGCGACGACTGGGGAGATGCCAGCTGTGGAACTGGCAGCTCCCTCCCAGGCGGGGCCAACACAGGCTCCACAGGCCAGAGAACGACTGCCAAGGTCATCAATGCCAACAGGACAGCAGAGTCAGCAGGCTGGCTCAGATACCACTCCCAGCGAGGGGGCAGCACCAAGACGTAGCACCCGCAAACGGAAACATAAGGCACCTTAGGCACACCACGGGTTTCTCACTGGTGCTTTTGTGTTGGCCCGAGATTAGGTCCTTATCATTTATTTTTGCTAACTTACAGTATTGTTTTACAATTGGGAGAACATCTGATGTTAAAATTAAAAATCAGATGTGTGACCAGGGCTGAGGGGGGCTCCTTTGTTCTGCATTTGTATGTTTAAGAAAAATGTCATGAGTGTTTGTTTGCACATTCAAATTTATGTCCAAGGCCCTTAGTTCCTGCTGATGACCTGACAGATTTTGCACTTAGGTGTCGAGTATGGATGCGCCAGGCAAGGCTGGTCCTGCTGATCCATTTGTGCTGTGCCAGCTGAAGGTTCATTGGATTAAAACCTCCTGGATGTCCCTGTCTGCCTGGTGTATGCTCGGGTCAGCGTCTATGCCCTCAGCATTTCCCTGTGTGTGCTCATCCTCAGAATCAGTGCTGGACTCATCGTGTGCAGCCACAGACACTGTGTCTACATCTTCATCGTCCACTGCGTTCCCCCTTTCCAGCCCAAGATTGTGGAGAGTGCAGCATGCAACCACTATCACCAAGACACGATCTGGAGGGTACTGGAGTGCGCCCCCTGAGCGGTCCAGGCATCGGAAGCACATCTTAAGAAGACCGATGGTTCTCTCCACCACAGCCCTTGTGGAGCCGTGGCTCCTATCGTACCGCTGCTCAGCTTCTGTTCTTGGATGGCGGAGAGGCGTCATGAGCCACCTTCTGAGGGGATAGCCCTTGTCACCCAGCAGCCATCCATCCAGCCGGGCTGGAGCACTGAAGAGCCCCGGCACCTGGGAGTGTCTGAGGATGTAGGTGTCGTGGGAGCTGCCTGGGTACTTTGCACAGACTTGTAGAATCAGCATCCTGTGATCACACACTATCTGCACGTTGATGGAGTGGAAGCCCTTCCTGTTGACAAAGGCACTGGGCTCACCTGCTGGCGCCTTGATGGCCACATGTGTACAGTCTATTACACCCTGGACACGGGGGAAGCCAGCAATGGCCGCAAAGCCTCTGGCTCGCTGTGTCTGGCTTGCCTGGTCCCAGCGGAAGTGGATGAAGGTCAATGCATGTCTGAACAGAGCGTCTGTAACCTGTTTGACACAAGAATGACAGCTGATTGGGAGACACCGCAAAGATCACCCACCAACCCCTGGAATGAGCCAGAGGCATAGAAGCTGAGGGCAGCTGTGACCTCAGAGCCACTGGCATGGGGTGTCCACCCACACAGTTAGGGGAGATCTCCGGGCCCAATAATCTGACAGATGTAGTTGACTGTCTCCCTTGAGAGATGGAGCCTCCTTCAGCACTGCACCTCAGTCATATTGAGGTAGCTGCTTCGCCGCCTGTAAACCCTGGCAGCAGGATAGTAGCGTCTTCTGTGGTCCCTTCCACCTTGGACTACCTCTTGGCCCTGCGCCCCTTGTGCCTGTGCCTGTCCTCCCAAAGGTGGCTCCCCTGGAGGCTGATTGTCCACTCCTGGCCTCCTCCCACTTCTGGCCCTCCCTTCCTCCTCAGAGGAGCTGCCTCCAGTGGACAGTTCAGCTCCCATTCCCAGACTAAGGGAAGGCTTCCTGAAACCTGCAGGCCCAGTAAAGATCCCTGACTGCAGAGTGCTGACCTGAAGGTTCAAAGTACACAGAAAGCTGCTGGAATTCGTTCTGAACTGCTACAGATCACACAGGCAAGTTTAAAAAACTTTCTACAATAAATACTCACAGACCAGATTGACGACCACAATGAGCCCTCTTATCCCGCCAGTGGATGAGGTTCATTGAAAAGTCTCTTACCCGCCTGCCCGTTGCGCCCGTTGCGCCGACCCAAAGATTGCACGGGTACCTAAAAATCGTCATCAATTCACGACTAAAGGGCATTAACTGGCCCGTTAATTAATGGCGGGCGTGCGTTGGACTTCATTGCTTGCCCGCCCAGCGAAATATCGCGGTGACATTGGGACGCTCGCCCGACGTCACCGCGCGTCATTTTACGCGCAGACGTGTTGCCCCCCCCCACCCCCGGCACGTCTCCCTGAAAATTCTGCCCTTAATTGCTATTGAGAACTGTAGTAGTCACTCAAATGCTAAAAATAGTGTCCTATCCTTGCCAAACTGATGCAGATGAGACCATGTTGTTCCTACCCAAGTACTATTGCTGCTGCTGTAAGAAAAGAAGTGTTTGCGTACTGCTGCATGCCATATATGGAAATCTGTCCAGGTCAGGAATTATCATCTAGGAAGCGAGTACAAAAACGTACCAAATAAAGTGTTAAAATTCAAAACTATTTAGGAATGATTGTACAAACAATAGTCCAAAATAAAATTTTGAACATGGTGTGTAGCAACTCACTTCTAAAATTGCAGCTACACCACATGCTACTCGTTTCATTCCAATGGAATTTCAAAATCTGTGCCAATACATTTTGTCAATAGTCAAGTGCTGTGTAAGAAACTAAGCCACTTTGATCATACGGTTGGTATTTCTTTGATGGCGACACATTGAATCTTTTTATTCTGCTGTCAATCGCAGTAGTGGAGTGACCAACTAGCTGCGGTTAGGAGACAGGTAATGTTTAGCGCATGTCTGCCACTCATCCTTCCCGCTCCTACTTTCCTTTCAAAGCTGCTGTTGATTGCCTTTGCCAATTCTCGGGTGTGGGGTGGCGGGGCGGGGTGGTGGGGGCAGATTCCTGGATAGCCATTATGCAGGTTTGCCGCAACAACTCACTTCACCATTGACCCATCATTGGCAGACTTTGGTCTCTCAATCAAACTGTATTTGGATGGATTAAAGTGAGATTGGATTATGCTGAGCTCTCTTAGTTGATTTTGTGCTTCGCTCTAGATTCTAATAGTGTGCCGTAGCAGGGTAGATATTGAACATCAGAATATTTGATGGATATTTCAGAATGCTGCTAATCTCCCAGTGTGACCAGTACCAAGCCGGTTGACCATCCCCACGTTTGGCACCTCCTGTGTTGCTGCAGTGAACTATGCATTTCACTGCTACTAGTTTCCCTGTCAGATGCACAGTTGGTATCTTTTGAGCACGGCAAAGACACAAAGATATTTACCCTCACGGGAATATTTATCAAGGGCACCAGGCAAACTCTTAACCTTTCACCTGAACTCCTTGAAACTTAAACATTGAGTTATTTGAGTTCCACATAAAATGGAGCATGTGTTACACTGATGGCCTTGCTTACAATTCAGTCTGAAAGATCAGCAATTCCTCCATTTGAAGAAAGTGCTTTCAAATCATTTAGGAAAAAAGTTGACATGGCAGTGTTTGTATAATTCTGTTTTTGCTATATGCATTTATGGTGATCCTTTACAGGATTAGATTTTAATTGTATATGCTTATGTGCATTGTGGTGGGATGCCATTTTCTGCATTATGATATTGCATGAACAGATGCAGCAACCATATTCATGTAGCATTCTCTCCTTTATTCCCCCTACCACCTGAAACTACTGCACATAGTAAGTATAACTGGATCAGTCTAAGAAACTACACTTACATGCGGAATTCCAGCAAAGAAATGAAATTAAACTATGACTAATGATGCCAAGCAATGTATTAGAAGCTGGTTGAAATTATTCTAATTCACATCACTCCAGATCCTTGAACCCATCAAGGAGACTATTGTTCCATTTCTTTTCAAGGCTTGATTTAAATGCAGGGCGAGTATAATATGACACCCAGTCACCTGAAGCCATGACTGTTCAGTTGGCTGTGCACACTAAGGAGTTGGGATAAGTTTTAGTTTTTGACTTTGAGAGTTGAAATTTTGGATCACGGGATCCTTGTCCTGTGATTATAAAAAAAAATATGGGAGCAGGAAAAATAGTAGGAGGCAGACATATTCCCACTACTAGACTTTTGGGAACTAGTAAATTACTCAACCCGTCATATCCCCAGTAGATTTAGACTACCTATTTGTGATTGGAGAGGGTGAAAAATACCTTTGAGGAGCCATATTCTTTCAGCTGCCAAAACTTATCTCAGCACATGCTTAATTTTGTTTTGTGAAATAAATGTGAATAGTTTAGATTTGAATCTATTCTCTACTGTACATATGAGAGGGCATCTGATAAGCTCCATAGAGATTTCCACCCCTCCACTTAACTCTTCCTACAAGAGTTAAAAGAGTTCAACGTCTCTGTAATTTTAAACTGTATAAAACCTTGGTAAACTGACTTTGTTGCACTAGGCTTAGTTCACAGTAAATCTTGTTAAGCAGACAGAGGCTCTTTTTATGATATTTTTAATTTAATAGTTTAAATCCATCAACTATCATATTCTGGCATTTTATTTAGAAAAATAATTCCTCTGCTAAACAGTGTAGGCACTTTTAAAAGTTATTAAACAGCTTGCCAAATAACTGTCAAAATAGTTAAAGGGTCTTAAATTTAGACCACAGGAACCACATTATACAACGCACTTAGGAACCGTGGAAATAATTTTCAAATCTCCAAATATATGAGGCAGTAGATGTATAATATGGGAAGTGGGAGCTACTTTCTTACTATTTTCTCCACTCTTCTACTCCTGATAAATATAATAGGGACTGGGGCGGGGGGGGGGGGTCATCACTATGCCCATTTAATTCAGCAGTAAACCATTGAACTTGGATGATTTTATAGCTCCAGGACCCTGTTTAAGCTAATAACCTAATATGCCTATTACATTTCACCATTGGCCATGATATAGAATGAACATTCACTTGGTAGTACAGAACTTGAGTATTGCTGAAACAAAGAGATGTGCTGTTGAAGCTTTTCATCTTGCACTCATCAGGACTGATGCAAACATGCCAAATTTCAAAGGGGACAACAATTTATGCTGAGAAAAGGGGTGCTGGATTGGTTGGCATGTCAGCTCTGATTGGTCGTGACGTTGCCATGGTGAATGCACCAGGGAACTATTGTGCCCCGTGCTTTTGTTTATTTAAAAAAGGTGCAATGTCTGGACATGTTCCTTTTGACTGCAAAGTACAGGTTCCTGCAGATGAATATATGTAGCTTTGAGCAAGCACCACTGAGCCACATTGTGAGCCTGACTGATAACCTTAAATTGATTGTTAGTGTAATTCTTAGTGCACTTGGGATTGTTTAGCAAATGCCACCCAATTGCAGAATCTCATTTGACATTAGACATTTATGTTTTAGTTTTGTGAGCACGCGTTGGTTGACACAGGTCAGTACTCTGCCTATTGCGAACAGCTGATGGGACATGCTGTTCGATATGATTCACCAGTCATTGGGATGTATGGCCTACATATCTGGCATCGCACCAGCACTGAAATTCATATATCAAGTAACTCATTTGTGTGGTAGGCAGAACATCTTTTTGACTTGATGGCAGCTTCCTGTTAGTGGGGAATAACACTTGTGTTGCCACTGCATAGTAGCAGTGTGAAACAGCTGTTTGCGCAGTTGTGCTTCACCTACTGTTCTCCATCCCATGCTCAAATTCACCATTGAAGTGGTGCAGACTAATGGGCTCCCTTTCCTCGACATGCTAGTTGAGAAATCTGCGAATGGGTTCCCTACCACTGTCTACCACAAGTCTACCTTCACTGTTCAATACATGCGCTGGGATTCCTACAATTTCACACACGATAAGATTGGCCTTATTGGCAATCTTATAAATAGGGCCCCAGCCATTTGCTCACCATGCAAACTTGATGCCGAAGTAGGCCGCATTAAAGCTATCCTGAGGGAAAACGGCTATCCCGATCAGATCATTGATCTCTGTGTATCGCCCATTCTCACGAATGGGCCTAAGACCACCTACTTTGGTCCTGAAAAGTGCCCAGTCTGCCTCAAATTACCCTGGAAGAGTAAAGTATCTTAAAAATTTGAGCAACAAAGATGCAGAATAAATCCTTCTCTATGGTTTCAATTTATTATAGGAGGTTGCACATTTTAGAATTTATGTAAAACCGCAGTATGAGCCACTGATTAGAATCCAAACAAAGAAGCAAAGTAGGAACTTGCAGTTCTATAGCACCTTTCATGATCACAGAATCTCCCAAAGTGATTTATCACCAATCAAATACTTTCAAAGTATAGTCATTATTGTGACCATAGCCAATATGTGCACAGTAAGGTCTCACAAACAGCAGTGTTACAATGGCCAGATAATCTGCTCTAGTGAAGTTGGTTGTAAACTAAATATTGAACAGGCCTTGCCTGCTCTTCTTCAAAATAGTACCATGGGACTTTTTTTTACATCAGCTGAGAGGGCAGATGGACAGGACTAGGGAGAGAAACCATGAGCCTCGGTGCTTCTCCTGTTTCTGGCCCCCTTATTCCCTCTCACCCACCTCCCACTGCTCCCCCCCACCATCCCCCACTTAACACTCCCCCTCAATCATGCATGATATTTTTTCCCCTTTCAAAGTTCGCCTATAAATTCATCAAATAATCATAAGAAGGCCCCAGCAAAATGATAACGGCCATTGTTGGCATTTGGTTACAAATATCGTCCAATATATATGCAGCATGGGTCATTGCATTATATCTTTGCTGCTCTTTAAAGTATTAATGTTAGTTTGTGTGTGCCCTATAGGTGATCCCACTATGACTATTAAACAAACCGAAGAGTACGAATTTAATTTAACAGAATCATGTAGTATTGTTAAATTTGACAGGAAAACATCCCATCAGTTGTTTATAACACTGTGCAGACAATAGCACTGATTTTGGTGACTGCTTCAGCCCTCATTACAATGTTCTGCACATTGCACCATATGGACATGGTGACAGTAGTCATATTTGGGGGAAAGATTCAATACATGCAGCCCAGATAAACTGCACAAGATCTTTTTTCATTCTGTAGAAGAGGTAGAAGATTTTCTCCTGCCTAGGTGCATGATATTATTCAATGTAATTATTTAATTCAAGGGGTATAATTGGATTCTATTTTATCAGCAATCTCAGAGGGTAGAAAGATCAAATGACTCCCGAGCAACAAAGTGGAATGATTGAACGACGAATTTTTCACTGTCAGTGGGAAGCATTGGAGCTCTCAGGTGTCTCTGTGCAACACAACTTTTAAGAGTCCAGAGGGCAAAGCCTGAATGGTTCACAATTGTATCTGTGTTATTTTTTTGGTTAGCAAGTCTAAAGACTGTTGCTTCTCACTACAATATATTTTCAATATCTACTATGTAACACAACTTTATCATGGGCCAGAATATTGCAATCGGCTTGCAGGGGCGGGCCCTACACGCTGACGCGTAAAATAACACAAGATGGCGTCAGGCGTGCGTCCCGATGTCATTACGTGTCATATCAATTTTTCGTTCATTCATGGCCAATTAAAGCCATTAAAAAAGTAATCAAGCTCGTTAACAATGCTGCCCGTCCAACCTTAAGGCTGTCGGGCAGACGACGAGCCCAGGTGGCCTTCGCATTTTTCAGGAAACCTCATCCACTGGCGGAATGAGGTTTCCTGAAGGTTTTATAAAATAATAAATTTTGCTACACTCACAAACATGTCCGAGCTCATGTGACACTGTCACATGAGGGGACATGTTTAAATAATTTTTTACTTTATTTATAACAAGATTTTTTAATCAACTTAATCCCCCTGAGGCAGCTCCGTGCCTCAGGGAGATTGCTGCGCTCTTTTCTGCGTGTGCACAAAAAAGCGCAGGCCCCGACTCTCCCTCCTCCTCCCACCTGCACAGGTAGCGCTGAGCGCTACCGGCTGCGCATTACGCTGGGCAGGCGCACAGCCCATTGGTGGCAGCGAACAGCTTCATGCCCGCCCCCACCTGCTCTTGCCCAGCCCGCCCGACATAGATAAGATTCAGCCCCTGATATTTCAATACCTCAAAAAACTTATAAAAGCACCAAGATAGAGCGGGTTAAGCAGTAAGTAGACAAAAGGACAAGATAGAAGTCCATGGAGAAGACTCTTGAGAATCATGTACAATGTAAAACAGGTTGCTGATTCACTATGAGTCCATGACACACTCTGTCCTGGCAATTTCACCCCACAAAGCCTACTCACAGTAAACTTCCAGTAGCAATAAAATAAATAGAAATCCAGCTATGATTCCACCCTCTGTTCGTAAGATAATTATGGATGACAAAAGCCGTCTAGCCCAGCTCATCTCATCCATCCAGAATGACATATGAACATTAGGAGGGGGAGTAAGCCAGTCGATCCCTTGAGCCTGCTCCGCCATTTGATAACTTTGCCTATCTTATACCAGCGATGGCAAATCAAAGGTATTGAACTGGCTGTAAAGTGATTTGAGACATTGTGAAAGGTGCTGTATAAATAAAGATTTTGTCATTCTTTCATTACACCTGCATGCAGTAGGCAGAGTGACTGTAGCAATGAAATTGGAGGTCCAATACTGATTCTCAAAGGATAATTAATCACAGGGCCATTGACTGATGTTAGGAAAATGGCTACAAGGAAATAACTACATTTACAAAACAATTTGACTCTGTAGCTAATACAGCCTTACCATTCTGACTTCTCTGGCGCCAACCCACAGAGTACCATAAATGGCATCTGCCCCTTTTACGCTAATAACACTATCCCAGGATTTGTTAATCAGATGTGTACCAGCAGCTCAGGAAAAATGTAAGTTGAATTGTTAATCTGAATTTTTCAGAGGGGAACGATACATGGTACAGAAATTCAGTACGGCTTTAACTCAAGGACTGGATTGTTTTCCCTTCCCCCAGAAGCTGTCATACAAATTGTGTTTTACACTGTGAATTTACAGCCTATCTGCGGTGAACCTAGGATGGAGAAGAGATTTGCAAAACCTTTCTTTAAGTAGTCTCCTAGTAACAAAGCGGGATTTCGTTCCTAGACTTTGCAAGTGTAATAAAATGGATGATATTGAGTCAACACCCTATTTTGCATCAATCCTGGTTTTTAGTTTTTTAGGTTTATTTTGATGAGGCCCAAGATTCTCACGTCTCTGGTACATCAACACAGAATGTTATCAGAATTGTGCCTACTTTAGGGCATAATGAAAATTTAGACTGCTATTTGCATAATGGTTTAAATTCAAAAGACAATTCTGAGAAGAGTACAGTATTTAATTTTCTGGTATTAAACCTTAACGTGATCTCCCACAAACGCCCACCCCAAGGACTTCCTCACACCCCACTCCTTCACACTCCCACCTCCCTCACCCCACCACATCCCACTGTCTCACCTCTCCACCCCCCAACTCAGCACCACCCCCACTTTCTTACCCCTTGTCCCACCACCCCTGACTTTCCCATCCCCCCACTCTCTCACCTGCCCACCACCATCCTCATTCCTCCATCACCTGACTCTCGCACCACCCCCCCAGCCCACCACCCGATCCCTCTTCCCTACTGCCTCGCCCCCCCCACCACCCAACTCCCTCTCCCTCCACCCATCCCACACCAACCCCCAACCCCCCAGCATCCAATTGGCTCTAGCATTATTACAGGAATTTCACTTACTATTTTTCAAGCAAATTTTCAGCTGAGAACACTCTCCTGACAATATCTGCCAATAGGAACTGCTTCTGACCTTTGGGCAGCTTTGTGGTTTTCTGAAGGAATTTTCCAAAAAAACGAACTCACAAAACTGCTCAAAGGCCGGAAGCAGCAGCAACTCGGTAAAACTCACCTGAGAGACAGACTTAAAAAAAAATTGGAATTTAGGATGACGGTACAATATGTTTTTTTTAAAAGCTGGTCTTTCTGGTCTGCATCTCCAGCTCTATGTGGACAACAAAAAACTCTGTTTAACACACCGAGCCTGAGCCCCCGATAGTCCCTGGCCCTTGCGTTCGGCACCATCTGCACTCCTCTCTCCTGGGCCCCTGCAGATATGGCCTTGGTTTATTGTCTCATCTGACAGATTACAACTCTGACAGAGCAGCACTCCCTTGGCACAACACTGGAGTCAGCCTAGCTACAGTACCAGGCCTCATTCTGGTGCACTCCATGTTTTACTAACTCTCAACCTCTGCTCATTCGCCAATATTAGCCTGGAGTTAAAATCAAGGCTAATATTTTATTTTATTAGAGGCGGAACTCTTATTAGATGGTCACTTAATATAGTTCTTTTTTGAAGGAGCTGGTCAACTAATGGGTGTCATTTAAATTGCTTAAAACTCAATGGTGCACTGTCACCTTTTGCACAAGCACTGGCAGGTTCAATGTGTTTACACTGAATGTAGCTTTTAGTGGGTGGATGCGTACTTTAAACTGTAAATTAGACCATTCTGACATAACTAATCTGGAAGCTGATCAAAATTCGTAACTAACTCACCAAGAACTAGAGGGACTGCATCAATGCAGTTGCTGTTTTATATTGTATCTTACTTAAATGGAATATTGGCTTTGCAGGATCTTTGGAACAGCACGCTTCCTGTTGGTAGCTGTGTTACTTGTGCTACCAACTAGAAAATAACCAAACTGGCTTTGTAATAGTGGCTAAATGTTTAGTTGTAAGGCCTGGCTCTGGTTTGTGAAGTTTTTTTCCTCCCATTTCCCAGTTAACTTCTTGCAATTCTGCTAAGTTAAGCTAATTTTACTACTTCTGTTTTACCTCATCATATACTATTTCCCTGAAATGTCCCACAAATATGTCACTTCAGATACTCTGGGGCGGAACCTTCACCTTCCTACACCGCTCACTCAGCACCTGAATGCAATGATAAAAACAAAAAACTACTGCGGATGCTGGAAATCCAAAACAAAAACAGAATTACCTGGAAAAACTCAGCAGGTCTGGCAGCATCGGTGGAGAAGAAAAGAGTTGACGTTTCGAGTCCTCATGTTCTGCTGAAGGGTCATGAGGACTCGAAACGTCAACTCTTTTCTTCTCCGCCGATGCTGCCAGACCTGCTGAGTTTTTCCAGGTAATTCTGTTTTTGACCTGAATGCAGTTCCCCAGTTGGATGCATTCTACCTTGAACCGAGGAACCATCCAGCAACTCTATTCCCCACACTGGAAATCAGCATGAAGTGGGAAGGAGGAGAAACCCAGCACAGTGCGTTTCCAGCACTTTTTAACTCTGCTTTATGCCCAGAAAATAAGCCCAGCCAGGGCAGTGGGTGTAGGAAGATCTACCTCATCAATAACAAAGGGCTGGGTGCTCCAGATGACAAGCAACTGCGCTTTCTTCAGCCATGATTATGTACGAACACATACGAAATGCAACCCTAATTTTGGTTAATTTACACTCCGGTCGAGTGCTTTGGGATGTTTTCAATTTAAATGTACTGTGTGTTACATAAGTTAATATTGTAAGAAAAGGTCCTCAGTCCTTTTCCAAGTATTTGCTTCACTACGTTCAGAGAAGTAAAGGTGGCCGGGTAAATGGATCTCCTCTCTCCCATTGGAGGTGATATCAATTATGATGAGCAAGGGGATGGCTTCCCACTTAAAGGGGGAGTTGTGAAAAGTCGGGTGTGCGCAGACAAACACTTTTATCAAAACGTTCCTCTGCCTGCATGTTGGTGGACATTTGAGTTCGTATCTTGGGCCTTGGGCCTTGTATTTTTCCTTTTTGGAGACTAAGTCCGGTGATGGTTGGAAGAGTGAGCATGATTCCTGCTGGGTGGCAGGAGCAGCAGATTCCGTTCCTCGTTTTTGAGTGTTAGTTCGTCATGTCGTGCCTAAAAGTGAGCCCAACTTAGCTCCATTTACCTTTCTTTCCAAATTTTTGCCAATCTTCCGACATTATAATCTATTAGGGGAAAGATGAGAAAAAGCTTCTGTTATTTTTTTCAGCAGCACGTGTTGAACAGGATTAGATGGAGAGATCTTTAAAAGAAACGGTATAGCCGTGACAGACTAAATAGCCTCCTTCTGTGCTATATGTTGATATGCTTTGACCTACTCTGCAAACCTGTAACCTTTACCACCTAGAAGAACAAAGACAGCAAGCGGACAGGAACATCACCACTTACGAGTGCCCCTCAAAGTAACTCACCATCTGCACTTAAAAATATATTGCCAGTCTTTCACTGTCGCTGGGTCAAAATCCAGGCACCCTGTCCCTGCAGCATTGTAGATGTACCTGCACCACAAGAAGTGCAGAGGTTCAATGCTGGCCTTCCCAGTGACGCCCACATCTCGTGAAGGAATTTTAAAAATCCTCTTGCATTTCACCGTCAGTGTTTTAATAACATGTACTTTGTGTTTTAACAGATTATTATGTAGTTCCGCTGCTCACTTCAAATTTGGAAGGATTTTCCCCCCTTGATGATTCATTGAAATGCCGATTTGTTGGATTTCTCCGCTGCTTTGAATTGCTGGTTATGTAGTGATTGCCTTCAAAATGTTTAAGGCACAAAATTCAGCAATTGCATTATGCAGAGATTGATGCTGTGTCTGAGACACTATTGTAAAACCACTATTACAGTCCATTCAGCACCTCATTAAAAGCTGTGATTATTTCCTCTGTGATTTGTTGAGGATAGAATTGGTCTATGTTGACAGAACAAAATAGGTTCATAGCAAATCAACAGCCAATTTTTCATCAAGCCTGATCTCTCCCCCGAAGTTCACAAAACAATAGGTCAAAATGTTTTTTGGAGACTCATTTCCTAATCTCATTGTTGCTTTTACTTCATTTGAAATTAAAAATCTTGGCATCATTTTCCAAGTCAATGGGAAATAAATCTGGCATGGTGAAAAATTGGCTGCTAATTTGCCACAAGCCTGATTTGCAGTGCTGTTTATAGACTGATTTCACTCCTGTGTGTGAGTGGCTGTTTAGCCTAATGGTTGCTCCTTTTGCAATTCCACTGTCCTCATGTATTTCCTCTTTAATAGGCTGAAGTATAACCGCAATTTACAAAAAAATACACATCAAGGTATTTCTCACTTCAATGACTTGAGTACAAAGTAAAATCAAGTCCTAACAACTAGTGTCTGCAGTGGTAAAATCCCTGATAAACACATCTTTGGTGCTCACATCAATCATTAGCTGATACCAACCATTTGCACATGATTACAAATGTGTTTCATGGCATGTCTCTCTTTTCTTAAATCTTCTCTTTCTTTACAACTCAACATAACCTCTGTTCTAACTGTTGTAGATGTGCAATGTTGGTTGATGTGGAACCACAAACTGATAACAACCTTCAGTACAAAGTAAGTTATTTTATTGTTTGCATACTCTTCAGAACTGGCTGAACTTTAAGGTTTGAATGCATAGGGTTTTAATTTAACTATCAGTGCAATGGTTCTAGAATCCAATCCATGCTAAACGAATATTCACTTTTAAATACCAGGTGAATTCAAAGTAAATTAATACAGCAACAATTGTTTTAAACAAATAAGTTTGCTGTTGTTTCAGTCAGTACTGTCCATTTGATGAAACAGATAATGTTTCCTCATATAGATCAATAGCAATCTCTGTTTGTCTTTTGCTGGTGAGGTCCAGGGCCTGTTTCCAGGGCTGGGTAGGCCAGCAGTGAACTGTGACAGGTGCAGGTTACTAGAAATAAACACGGTGCCTATCAAAGCATTCCTGCGCTTCCAACAGTCACCTCTCTTTTCCCTATATGGGCTCTCTGACCTTTGCATTCAGAATGGTTGGTTGCTAGAGACCAAACTGGGCCCATTGTTGACTTTGTGTTTCTTGGTTAACCTGTTCTACTTTAACGCAAACTTGAAAATACAAAGTTGAATCCAAAGAATTGACATGCTCATGACTTATAGTGAATTCGACAGTTTAAGTATTTGCACAGGCATTGTGCAATTAATCATTTCAGAACAAATCTAAAGACAGGTTTGGGGTATAGAATGTTCTGTTGATAGAATTTTTTAATTCTTTCCTGGGGTGTAGGTGTCGCTGACTGGGCCAGCATTTATTGCCTGTCCCTAAGTGCCCTTGAGAAGGTGGTGGTGAGCCGCCTTCTTGAACCGCTGCAGTCCATGTGGTGTAGGTACACCCACAGTGCTGTTAAATTAATTAAGCAACAGGTAGCATAAATGTATGTGGGGAAAAACTAACCTTGGAAATAGTCCAAGTTGCCTATGGGTAATAATGGGCCCTGTAATTCTGCAGTGAATGCCCTGATCTCTCTCCACAGCCTTGGTGTGAGACTGACCAAGAAAAGGTCAATAGTTGACAACAGGGGAAATAAATATGCATTTGAAATTCTGATATGGGGGAATGGAATTTGAGGTGTAAATCAGATATGTCAGAGTTGTAACTGTTCTAATATACGTACTTAATCCATTGGATTTGGCTGCTCACTGAAGATGTACTCGTGTTCAAAGTCCATGTTTTCATCAAGGCAAAGGAAACATGAGTCGGGCAAGTTCCCAACTCTGCAAACCTGTCTCCGTTAAGGAGGCCCTGTCCACTAACCTTTCATTCTGGGGTGGCGAGGATGGCATGGAGATAGGCCCACCCCTCCGGAGGCAGGCCTGAGGCAGCAATGGAGGCGGGTGGATGGTCAGGCTGGAAGGCTCACCTCTATTTACTGGGATACTGGTGCTTTGTAATCATGACTGTTCAGCATTCAAACCTTCACTCTTCACCTCTCTCATAATGAGGCCATCTGGCAACTGTATCAACAAAACGGCTGAACAGATGTCCACATCTGTTTTCTCAAATGGCCTCATTATGAATGCATGGCTGAGATCCAAGAATATTTAATTGGGTCAGCCCTTCGGGAAATGTTGACACTGCCTGCAGGGAGCGATAACTTTGATTGGCATCTTTGTTCACTTGTAATAATCTGATTGTTCTTTGAAGAATATTTTTAATGTCTGTGTATTTATTTGCAAGAGATTAGAAAGTGTGAAGTGGATAAAAGCTTTTTGTCATTGATGCTATGAATATCTGTGATTGACAGATTTGTAAGAAGGTAAGGGGGCAATGCGTTTCAAAGGGAATGTTGAATGGCTGCTTTTTGTTTTCGTATTGGGACTACTTTGAGCTGCTGTGAACCATCTTGAACAGAATGGGTCTGGCTCCATCAAAATTGAGGGCGGGTGGGTGTTTTGAACTATCGACCCCTGCAATGGAGATGGCAAGGGTGGGAATGCTGCATCCAGGCCCACTACCTGCATCCCTATCACATGATGGCAAAAATTGCCAGAAACAGGAATGGGGGTGGGAATTCTGGAATCGAGTCCCACCCGCCATTTTTAAAGGCCTCCCAACTCAGCATGGCCACCGTGAAAATCAGGGCCAAAGGACTTGTAAATCTGCCATGACAGAATAAGGGCAGGAAAGGTCCTGTCTCAGAAACTCCCCTATTTGCACTTGAATTATACCTGACTGATAAAGAGGAGCAGGTTACCTGCAGGACTTGTCAAATCAGGAAATGATTTGCCTATTATCACATTAAAGAGCTATGTCTTAAATAGCCTTCCCACTCTTTTTCAGTTCTAATTCCTTATTCCTTTGCCCTCTCTCTCTTTCTCTCTCCCCGCCCCGCCACGGCCTCCTATCTGTGTCAAAGTAACTAGAATCCAGCACAACTACAAAATGATACCCATAGTATTTTTTTGTTAACCAAATAAACTGCAGATGGTGGAAAGTTTCAAAAAAAATTGGTGGGAGTACACAGCTGATCCATCAGTATCTTTGAAAAGAAAAGACCATTTAAAGTTTTAGGTCTTGTTCTGACAGACTTGCTGTGTGTTTGCAATGTTTTCTGTTCTTATAAAAGTTGCCACATCTCTGAGTGTTTGAGCACCTTGATACAATTTGCATTGTGGGGATTTGAGATGGAAGGAGCAGCGGGATGTTCAACTCAAGTTCCCAAATTTGGATCAGGGCCTGTAGCAAGGAATGTTGCCTAAAAATGTCAGCTTAGCTGCAAACGTGATTCTGTCATCTGCTATATTGTGCATTTTTGAGAAAGACCGACAACAATTTACAGCTGTTAGTTACGTTCCATCTAAACCTGGGGAAAAAGCCACAATGAACATAACTAAAGTATGAATAATTGTTGTTGAAATGGTTGATCTAATGTATATATTTCACCTTGCTGGATTGTGATATATTGTTTTGCTGTAAACTCTGACAGAAATTTATGGCAAATGGAATAACAGTAAAATTCTGACCATTGTGTGACTATATGCAGCAGCCTTGCACTTTTGTAGGAATAATTACAGCTGCTAAGACTATCTCTTCAATCTAAACTGTCAGAAAAAAGTATTTAGACAAACTGTTTCCCCTGAAGCAGCATTCTTCTAAATTGTATTGTGAATAGAAGTTATAGTCACCATAAAAGTCATGGTCTATAAACTAAAGACAAGCAGCTAAAGAGGCTGATTAAAGCTTGCTTTCTGTACGAAAGGTTATTGTTTCCATTCATGTAAACTTCATTGTGCACTAAATAAAGTCCAAAAGTTTTATCAACAAAATGGATGCCAGCTGACCAGCTGCTTCACGTCATTTCTCCCCATACGTTTTGCTTCCTTTTTTTTTTCCTGTCAGTGACTGGTTATGCTGGGATACATTTCCATGGTTACTGGCCATCCACGTATCATCATCTATCCGGATAGTGAGTGTCAACAGACTATTCAATGTCAAGGTAACATCACAACTGATCTGGATCCTGCCCACGCCTGCTGTTCACATTAGTCTATTATCCAGCAGGTTATTGGATAGCCCTGTGGAGCAAGAACCCTGGTTGGTTTATTTATTCCTCCCCTATTGAATGCAATTGTGGCACTTTTTCCTTTGTCACTCAGGCTGGCGTGATCTAATATAACACCGACCATAGGTTGAACTTGAAATCTTCTCTCTCTATATGCCTTAGTTACACACTGGACTGTATATCTATAAGCTAAGTCATCAGAGGCATTTGAGCACAATCTCAAAAAATCTATAATCATTTAAGGAGATTATACCTTGCTCAGGCTGAAGAGCTGGCAGTGCTAAATTGTCAATATTTACAGAGTAGCTTGTGAGACAGAGACTATCGCCAGAACTTTCTGGCCCTGTTGGCATCAGGTGTCATGGCGGGTGGGGAGGGGGGGTGGAGGAAATAATATGGCGAGAAGGTCACGCCCATGTGAAAGTACAGCGGGATCCTCCAATGGTGTCTGCCATGGCGGAGCGGCAATCCAGCTGGAGGCTGGTGTGAACCCGCTTTGCATCCCGCTAATGGGATGCAAAGTAAGGCTTGACCAGAATCAGCCTCCCCCACCCCCCAGGCTCGATTTATCATTACGATGGTGGGAAAATGTGTTGGCCCACACACATCTGGACAAGTGCACTGTGCAGAGGTTTGGACTTACTGTTAGGTCTTTGCTCAGATTGTGAACATCCGAGGCTGGAGCCCTCCAGCTATCGGACCCCGGAGGAACACATGCATTGCATGTTGGGTGGATTCTCATGGACATGAAGCAGCTCACGGAGGATGGGAGGTCTCCATTAATATCTCAGGTCTGCTTTGGAACATCAAGGTCTTGGCCACGGGCTGCTATGGATAATCGGTGAGGGCAGGGGTTGGAGACTGGAAGGTGCAGCTGTAAGTGGGAGAGGAAGGTGTACCGGGAGGGTGGGAGAGGAAGGTCTATGTTTGACTGGAAGAGGAAGATGTACTGGGGGGGAAGGGGCAAAGATACAAAGATGTCAGGGGGTGTGGGGGTGAGGTTTGGGTGGGGGAACAAAGGTGTCGGGGGTGAAAATTTGCAAGGGGGGAATGAAGGTGACGGGGTTGATGTTGGGAGGGGGAGACAAAGGTGTCTGGAGGGGGCTGAGGTTGGGAGGAGAGGATGAAGGTGTCGGGGGGGGTTGAAGTTGCGATGGAGGACAAAGGTATCTGGGGGGTGAGGTTGGGATGGTGAGACAATGGTGTTGGGGGCGTGAGGATGGGAGGGGGGACAAAGGTTCAGAGGGGTGAGGTATAGGGGGGAACGAAGGTTTTGGGGGGGTGAGGATGAATGGGGGGTCAAAGGTTCAGAAGGGTGAGGTTGGGGGGTGTATGGGGTGCTGAGGTTAGGAGGGGGGAGAATGCGGCAAGTGGGGAAGTAGGTGTAAAGTGGGAGGAAGGTGTAAGGGAAGGAGCTCCAGGTGGGGAAGGTGTCTGGGGGCAAGGAGGGAGTAAGGGGAGGGACCAGGCGAACGTGCAAGGAGGGGTCTGTGGAGTCAATGACAACCTCGTGGAGAGCGAACTGAGTGTGGTCATGGTGGGGGGCAATGGTGAGTGTGAGGGGGGCAGAGGGAGCCGGAAGGGTGGGAAGGTGAAGGTGTGTCAGTAGGACGGCACGGGTGGTTGGTGGGGACTCTGAGGCAGACATGGACCCTGGGGTGGGAAGAAGGTAGACAGGGAGGTCAATGTGGATGGAGGTGGGATTCTCAGGAAAGTAGGGAGCGTGCACATTCACCTGGACCTCTTGGAAAGATGAGGGTTCAGCTTGGTAGGTGATGGTGGGGAGGTGGAAGGTGATGCCAGGGGGTCGATAGTGATGGGTGAAAGGACATGGGTGACTGGGGGAGGAGGAAGGACAGGGGAGTTGAGCAAAAATCTGGCTACCACCATCGTTGTCGAAATCGAAAGTGAGAGGAGCCTCGTGTTGGACAGATCCAGGTGCTGCTTGGGAGTGTGATCATTGGGTGGACGGAGATGCAGGTCAGGCTCAGATGGACAACTGAAAGAGAACCCCAGCAGCAGCATTGAAAATGCTCAGGGCAGTGAGATGAGTGTGATGGATGAAGCCTCCACGTCCATGGGAGAGAGCTTGCACAAGGCTCCGAAATGCCCTGCCACACACACACAAACAGGGCGGGGGGGTGGGGGTCACAGGCAAAGGGGACTCAGAGGGGGCGGAAAGCCTCTGAGGTTCTGCTGCTGCTCCTCCTCCCTTCGGGTGCCTGAAGGCCCCGGCTTGACTCCTTGAGGGGAAGGAGCAACTGGTGGGACGTTGAGGTGCCCCGTTTACCCCTCATATTGCCACTGCAGGTACTCACTGCCCACCTGCCAGTGATCTGGAGTGTTTCCTGTGAATGCATTATTGATGAGGCAGGATGCTTTGGGAATGGGACAATATGATGTGAAAACCCGCTATTGCGGGTGAAATGACTTTTTCCCACCCACTACTGCACTTTGTGCAAATCTGGGATGATTCAATATATCTATACATTTATATATCATACCTAAATCTAATATATAAATATGTGTGTACGTGTGTGTGTGTACGTGTACATAGGGATATATATTTGGCTCTCCACTGCTCCATAAAGGGATTCCTTTGCTCCATGAAAGATTCCCTTTGTGGACATTCAAAATGTCCATCATCCAGTTCTTCCTCAATGTTATTGGTATCACCTCAGCTATAAAGCAGGAGAGAAGATCCATTCACCCTGCCATCTAATATAGTTCTTCAAGTATAGCAAGGCAAACAAATTGAGGGCCTTTTATCACAACAACATCAATTGATGTAGCACCTTTAAAACATCCCAACGCACTTCACAACATTATCAACCAAAATTAGGTTCGCATTTTGCATGTAGTCATACCTGATCACGGCTGAGAGAAGCACAGTCCCTTGTGACCCATCTATTCCCAAGGCCAACATGGCCATTGCTATGGGGAGAGCAAAAGAGAAGACCATTTCATTACCAAATCGGTGATTGTTATTAGGATAGGAAATCATTAATAGTCAACAAGTGATTAAGTTAGTTATTAGAGGTTAATTGGCTAAGCACATCACTGGGCACATGTAATGGGGAAACAGGTAATGATCTGGGGATGGAGTTTTATGTGAGTTGGAACAAAGCTCTGTCTGGAAGAAGTAAAGTCTTGGGGTGTGATTTTCTGGCCCCACCTGCCACTGGGATTGTCCGGTCCCACCAAAACTCAATGGATTTTGGCTGGGATACTGAATGGGTCTCACCACACCGGGACCAGAAAATACTGGACTTGGTTTCTTTCTTTCTCACCAACTAGCCTTAGGAATTTTACAGTGATCCTTGCTCTTTATTACCGACTTGCTGATTTTCCTACACCTGCTGTCTTGCGTGGGCCAATTTTCTGGGCATAAAGCAGAGTAAAAGTGTTTCTCTACGACGATAGCACTTCAATTCACGGAGTCACAAAATATTCCAATGTCAGAGCAGCAGATGGAGTGATTGGATTTAATATTACAAGAGCCCGGGATGTAATGGATTTAATTTCTTCTACAAAACTAATATGAATCTCAAATTAGATTTCTATTGATCTGTTTGTGGTTTTTTTTGTTCAATGAAATTATTGATTATATTTGGAGCCCCAGAGAATGCACCCACAGGAAATATCTTGTCCTCATGTTCCACAGTTTTTGGGCACTTTAATTGGAAACAAGTTGGCAGATGTTTGCTCATGCAGTAGACCTACTCTTTTTATTTAAAATTAGCATCCCATGTGAAAAGGAGGATAAAATGGTTTCCTGCCCATCAGGCACACTAACCCTACATCTGTGCTTGGATAACAAAAGGGAAATAGCTGCAGGCTAACCTATCCCAAATTTCTTTTCCCTTTCAACATTATATGATATACAGAGGCATTTGTTCACCGACAGGAGATTTGGGGTTTATTCTTTAACTTAGTTTGCTTGCATGTTTAATAAATCAGTTATGTATGTTCAATTGATAGGTCTATTTCACAATCATAAAACATCTTTTCAAAATAATAACTTACATCTGGGTAGCACTGCTCACATAATTTGTCTTTCTTTGTAAGAGATTTTTAAAGGAAAGGAAAGAAGCAGCTAGGTGAAAAGGCTTTGGAAAAAAATTAAAAGCGGGGCTGATGGCTAGGAGATTGTCTTCTATTGATGGAGCAGACGGAATTGCACTATAACTTGGAGTTGGGTGAGGGGACTATAGTTTGGGATGTATTGTTGAGGAAGATTTAACTAACTAGGGTGGTTAAAGACTGAAGAGGGGTTTGAAAGCAAAGACACGAACTTTGAAACTGTTCCAATGGGAAAAGAAAACTATTGCGTTTGGGGACAATGAGATTGTGAGATGTTGTAAGGATTACGATTCTGTCCAGAGTATGGCAAGTTCACACAACGACCAAAGTGATCAATGACTGAGTTAATCTTATTTTCTAAATGTTGCTGGTTGAGTGGATTGGTGGTCAGGACTCCAGAAGCATTTATTTAATTTGGTGAAATGGGAGCTTGAACATATACCTGAACAACTTTTCACCAACGTCTAATTCAAAGGGCAAAGCCTCTGACAATGCAGCACTCTCAGTACTGCTCAAAAGTGACAGCCTAGTAAACCTTCTCGAGTCCTGCAGGGAGGCTTGAACTCATAATCGGAGGCAAGAATACTACTATCTCAGCTGAACTGACACAGGGAAGGTCAATGGACCAGTGAGTGCTGGCTTTTCGCCCTTTCATTTGAAAATCTTAGTAGTTTTCTAGTTTGCAAAAGTAGGACACTTCTATAGAAATGACTTTTAACAAATGGGGAATACTTAACAATATCAATGACACCCAGAGTATTTTGTGGTAGGACAAATGTGGGATTATATATCAGAGAATGTCAGGTCTGATGGCACTATGTAAAATAATAAAGTTAGGAAAAAAAAATTGGGACAGATGAAACTGGATATTAATGCCAGTGGTATCATGCTGGGAACAGAAATGTGTTCAAGTCAAACATCTCAGCCTTTCTCACTGTAAGCTGATGAACTAGACAGGTCCGGGGTCCAGTTGACTGAACACAGCTAATTGCAGGCTGCAAAGGTCAAGTTCTTGGGTCCAAATTGTATCAATGTCTGCCGTCATCCATCACAGGTTTTTTGAACTGAGCAGCCACAAGAGTTGTATCCTTGAAACAAGACAATGTTGTAAATTAACAAAGAAGGCACTCCGTCACCTTGTCAAATCCTATTGTTCATGGAAGAGTCCGCAAGTATTAGCACCACATATCAACAGATTCTTTAAATTTGTCACAGAGTTTGCAAAGTAACAATCTAAGCTCATTGACATAGTTTTATCAATAATATATCAATAAAATTATGTGGTGGAGTGTGTAAAGTTATACATGGATGGATGGATGTGAAATTGGATCAAAGTTACAAGGTAACAATTTTCTTTTGGTCGTCATGTTATCTGCTTGGGGCACAATTGCTGTAATTGTCTCCAGTATTAAATTGTTCAGCAAAGAATTGGATCCCACCTTCTGCTTTACATTCTAAACGAGGACATTTGAAAAGTGGACCAGGAGCCTAGTTTTGATGCATTTGATACTGCACATCTGATACCAATATCAGGCATTAAGCAACTTGCAACTCTGAGCTGTTTCCTGTTGGTTTTCCAGGGAATACCTTTTGAATGAGAGGGGAGAATCTTCAGCTATCACTGAATCAAGCTTCAGATGACGTAGGAATAGAAAAGTTAGAAGCAAAATACTGCGGATGCTGGAAATCTGAAACAAAAACAAAAATAGCTGGGAAAACTCAGCAGGTCTGACAGCATTTGCGGAGAGGAACACAGTTAACGTTTCGAGTCCGGATGACTCTGACGAAGGGTTATCCGGACTCGAAACGTTAACTCTGCTCCTCACCGCAGACGCTGTCAGACCTGTTGTGTTTTTCCAGCTTTTTTTATTGTTAGGAATAGAAAAGGCTGTGATGCAAACATTTTTCTTCATTAATTGCTGGTTCAATCCCTACCTTCTGCACTTTAAGAATTTGTGGTATATCCATGTCAATTCTTCAGCTGTTTCTATGGAGGAGGAGACATGCTAATGACTGGAATTGCTCCTGTTGCTACCCACCTGTTCTCTGCTTCAAACATTTCTGCTGCTATCCTGACATGCATCTCATGCCATTGTCTGGTCCGCTTCACTTTACCCACATCAGAAACTCTTTATGCCCATGATCATTATGCTGCCATTGTCTCTCACTCTCATTCTGGCAGCAAAGGGAACACTTGGGTTTTCAGTCGCTAGAGCTAGAAAATGGGGTGCACCCTTTAAGTTGAGGCTTTTTATGCTGGGATAGCATTAACACTGTATTGATTTCTGTGCTATTGAGGATCAAGTTAAGACTAAGCACTTGTAATGGTGAAGGGCAGAGCAGTAGGAGCCTGGAGTATAGGGATTAAGAATTAATAAACAAACTAGGGTTGCATTCCTTTGAGTGTAGAAAGTTAAGTGGTGATTTGATCAAAGTTTTCAAGATTTAACAGGAATAGGTAGGTTAATAGGGAGAAACTACTTCTGCTGTCAGGGGAGACTAGGGGCTGGACTTTTGCTACGTTGGTAGGAACCTGCTTTGGTGAAAAGTACTCTGAATCATGTGATTTATTTGCACCAGGGGTTGGGGAGGCTGGTGCGGGTTGGAGTTGAGCACACCAACCCCAGATGGAGAGGTAAAGCGGCCATGGGGGTGGGCGAGTGCAAAGGAGGGCTTGTTAAAAGGCCCGCCTCAGTTCTCTGGGACTTTGTCCCAGTTGTTTCAGAAGATGTTAGGCACATTAGCCCTCACCACTCACATGACCCCCCAACCCCCCTGGTCCCTCCTATCCTTCATGTCAACTCAATGTCAATTCATGCCCCTCACCCACACCCTATGGCCCCTCATAGCTTCCATGCCAACTCATGCCTCCCATCCACCTCCCCAAGTCTGCTCATGTCCTCCATGAGAACAGGTGTAGGCCATTTAGCCCATCGAGCCTGCTCCACCATTCAAATGATCATGGCTGATCAGCCACTTCAATGCCTTTATCCCCATATCCCTTTATGTCATTGGTATTTAGAAATCTGTCAATCTCTGCTTTAAACATACTCAGTGACTGAGCATCCACAGCTCTCTGGGATAGAGAATTCCAAAGATTCATAACCCCCTGAAAAGAAATTTCTCCTTATCTCGGTCCTAAGTGGCTTCCCCCTTATTTTAAGATTGTGTCACCTGGTTCTAGACTCCCCAACCAGGGGAAGCATCTTACCTGCATCTACCCTGTTTAACCCTTTAAGTATTTTGTAAGTTTCAATGAAATCTCTTCTCATTCTTTGAAACTTTAGAGAATACAGGGCCAGTTTCCCCAATCTCTCTTCACAGGACAGTCCTACCATCCCGGGAACAAGTCTGGTGAACCTTCATTTCACTCCATCTATGGCAATAATATACTTCTTAAGGTAAAGGGGCCAAAACTGCACATTGTACTCCAGGCACAGTCTAACCAAGGTTCTATACAGTTGAAGCAAGACTTTGTCACTCCTGTGGAAACTCAAATCCTTTTGCGATAAAGGCTAACATTCCAATACCCTTTTTAATTGCTTGCTGCATCTGCATGTTAGCTTTCAATGACTTTATTGATGAGGACACCTAGGTACCTAAGTGTATATCTACATTTTTTAAATCTCTTAGCATTTAAGAAATACACTGCAAATTCATTCCTCCTACCAAAGTAGATAACCTTACCTTTTTTCACATTCCATTCCATCTACAATGTTCTTGCCCACTCACTAAGTCTGTCCAAATCCTCTTGAAGCCACTTTGCATCTTCTTCACTACATACATTCCCACCTAGCGTCATGTCATTCTTGAACTTGGAAATACTACATTTGGTCCCCACATCCAAATCATTGATAACTATAATGAATAGCTGGGGACCAAGTACTGATCCTTGCAGTACCTCACTAGTCACAGCCTGCTAATGCGAGAATGAACCATTTATTTCTACTCTCTGTTTTCTGCCTGTTAACCAGTCCTTAATCCATGCCAATATATTACCTACTATCCCCTGTGCTTTAATTTTGCTAACTAACCTCTTGTGGGAAACTTTATCAAAGGCCTTCTGAAAATCCAAGTATATTACGTCCACATACTCCCCTTTGTCAATTCTGTTAGTAACGTCCTCAAAAAACTCCAACAGGTTCGCTGGACATGATTTCCCATTCATAAATCCATGCTGACTATGTCCAATCAGATCATTATTATCCAAGTGCCCATTTATCACACGCTTTAGAACAGATTCTAGCATTTTCCCTATTAGTAATATAAGGCTAATAGGTCTGTAGCTCCCTGTTTTCTCTCTCTCTCCTTTCTTAAATAGTGGGGTTAACATTTGTTACCTTCCAATCTGCAGGAACTATTCCAGAATCTATAGAACTTTCAAGATGATCACCAATACATCCACTGTCTCCACTGCTACTCCTTTCAACATTCTGGGATGTAGATATCAGGTACTGGGGACTTATCAAACTTCATTCCCATTAATTTCTCCATTACAACCTTCTTACTAATACTAATTTCCTTCATTTCCCCATTCTCCCTAGTCTCTTGGATCTTTAATTCTAGGAGATTTCTTGTATCTTCCTCAGTGAAGACAGATACAAAATAATCATTTAGGGTCCCTGCCATTTCTCTATTCCCCATTATAAATTCCCCTGATTCTCCCTGTAATGGACCCACATTTGTCTTAGCCCAAATGTTTCCTTTTTACGTATCTATAGAAGCTTTTACAGCCCGTTTTTATGTTTTTTGCTAGTTTACATTCATATTCCATGCTCCCTTTCTTCATCAGTTTCTTGATCCTCCTTTGCTGTATTCTAAAATCCTCCCAATCCTCAGGTTTACTACTATTTCTGGCAACTTTATAGGCCTTTTCTTTTAATCTTATACAATATTTAACTTCCCTTGTTAGTCACTGTTGACTGAATTTTCTTTTTGGGTATTTGTGCCTTGAAGTAATGTATAGTTGCTGTAAAACTATGTAATAATTCTTTAAAGAGTATTCATTGCCTGAGTTCTATCATACATTTTACTGTATTTTCACAATCCAATTTGGCCAATTTGCCCTTCACGCCCTCATAATTTCCTTTGCGCAAACTTAACAGCCTGGCTTCAGGTTGAACTACCACACTTTCAAACAGAATGTAAAATTCTGTCATATTATGGTCACTCATCCCCAAAGGTTCTTTTACAACAAGATTACTAATGAGCCCTTTCGAGTTACATAACACTAGATGTAAAATAGCCTGCTCTCTAATTGGTTCCTCAACATACTGCTCTAGAAAACCATCCCTATCACACTCCAGAAACTCATCCTCCACAGCGTTAGTGCTCATTAGGTTTACCCAGTCTATATGCAGACTGAAGTCACCTATGACTACTGCATTACCCATGCTACATGCTTCTCTAATCTCCTGATTAATATCATGCTCCACACAACCACTATTGTTTGGTGGCCTATAAACAACTCCTACCAACGTTTGCTGCCCCTTGCTGTTTCTTAGCTCCACCAAACAGATTACACATTTTGTTCTTCCGATCTGAAATCCTCCCTTACTACATGCCAACTCCATAGCCACTCACCCAGTATCCAACATGGGAAGACTTCAGGGACCATGTTAGAGATAAAAAAAAATAAACTTCTAACAGTCTAATACACCTCTCACTCCCATTCATAGAATCCATTCAGAGCTTTTAAATCTCAAGTGGTTAATCTCTTAAAAAAAAACTTCTATTCAGATCCCACATCAAAGACAGCTAATCCTTTAATAGCCTTTCTAAACTGTTAAAAAAATTGTTTACTCAGAACCCCTGTGAAACTCAAGCATTTATAATGGCATTATAGCCCTTGGGGAAATGTCAGTGAAGAACTCTATTAAAACTGCTACTTCTTTTTCTATAACAAAGGCAAAATACTGTGGATTCTGCAAATCTGAAGCAAAAGCAAAAAATACTGGAAAAACTCAGCAGATCTGAAGAATAATCATACGGATTCGAAACTTAACTCTGTCTTTCTCTCCACAGATGCTGTCAGACCTGCTGAGTTTTTCCAGCATTTTATGTTTTTGTTACTACATTTTCTAACCTGCAGAGGGCCTGTCAATCAAAGCAGTTCAGCAGAGGTCATTTTTTAAAACTCCATGACAGCTGCAGCCTGTCTTTTTTAAGTTTAAAGAGCAGTGGATTTGGGAAAAAAACCCCTCAGATCATGACAGTTAGACAAACCTTGCCCGCCCTTGAACAGCATGACTCCCACATTCTGGGTTAAGGCCCTGGACCAGCCAAAAAAAGGTCTGTTTGAACACAGTTCAAATGGCCCTGTTGAGTTTGGGTGTCCCTCTTGTGTGATTCATGGCCCATCCCCTTCCTCCCCACCTGCAAAAATTGGATCTGTTGGAAATGGGGACGGTACTTTAGCATCCGGGCTCCGTCTGTCATTTTTTTAAAGGTCTTCCTGACTCACGAGAATCCGGCCCCAGGAATAGGGGTTATAGTCTTAAAAATTAGAGCCAGACACTCAGGAGTGAAATTCGGAAACATTTTACATAGAATTGCAATTGATGTACGGCACAGAAACAGGTCTTTCGGTCCAACCGGCCATGCTGGAGTTTATGTTTCAGTCAAGCCTCTTTCCATCTTTTCTCATTGAAATCTATCATTGTAACCCTCTATCCCCTTCTCCTGCATAAGCTATTCTAGTTTCCCCTTAAATGCATCAAACTATTCACTTCAAACATTCTCTGTGGTAGTGAGTTCCTCATTCTCACCGCTCTTTGGGTGAAAGAAGTTTCTTGTGAATTTCCTATTGCATTTCTTGGTGACTCTCTTATATTAATGGTCTCACATTATGCTCTTCTCCGCAAGAGGTAACATCACTTCAAGGGTGGTAGAGGTTTGGAATTCCCTTCAATAATTGGAAATTGATGCTAGATCAATGGTATACTTTCATTTGAGATTGAAAGTTTTTTTTTTAAAGTTATTAAAGGATATGTGTCAAAGGTAGGTATACGGAGTTGGATCAGCCATGACCTCACCGAATGGGAGAACAGGTTTCTCGTGGGGGTGAATGGCCTATTTCTTTGGTCCAAGAACAAGTGGCAAAAGAGGAATCCCAGGGATAGAGGAGAAAAGTAGAGTGGCTAATCTTGACTAGTCACTGACTTTTTTACAACTTTGACAACTACATGAATGTTGCTCTATTTCCACAAATAATTTTCGCCTATCCATTAAATAAAATATCTTCTTAAAATCTAAAGATAAATATTACACAATGGATGGAATTTAATGCAGGTGACGGGGTCTCACCTGCTGGAGAGCCGTGAGAGGCCCATGTCACCTCCTTTGGGGAAGACTCACTGCATTAAGTGCCAGTGAGGCACTTAAGTGACCACTGGTGGGCTATCTCCAGGATCCAGGATCCCGGGGGCAGAAATCCCGCTCTCTACCCCCACTGCACCCCAAGAGCTGTCGTCCAATCAGAGGTCAGCTGCTCCTCATTGCTGTCAGCGCCACCAGGAGAGTGGTGGTAGCTGCCAGAAATGCACCCACCAGAGACCCAGGATCAACAAGGGGCCCAGGCCACAGATTAGTGAGGGTGGGATGGGGATCTCAGGGAGGGGGGTCACTGGCTGTGGGGGAAGCAGGGCTAGCAGAAAGGGCAGTGGGTGGCTTTCAGCGCCAACCCCCCTGTGCTCCCTACCCCACTTTCCAATGCTTGGTCCCTCAATCAAGGACTAAGGGCCACCTCCACCCCTGGGAGCCCATTCGTGCATATTCAGGGCAGAGGCGGGAAGGTTGTGACATCCCCACCCAGCACACTCCCGTCCAAATAAATGCCTCCTTGACTCCAAACCTGCCTTGGGGGAGGGCTTTAAGTTCTGCCCAATATCTTTAATTTAATGGAATATTACTCTCTGTGCTGTGTAATGTGTATGCAAGAGGGGAATGCAATGCAGGGGGTGGTAGTGCAACAGAGCCAAGTAGGATTCATGTGTTCTTTAGTTATCTACAAAATCATAGTCGTTTTGCAAAGTGAAACCTCCACGCTTTAGGGAAAATTACTGGGAATTATGGTTCTTAAATGAACTTTGTATCAGAAGGATCGCCGGATGTGTTTTGTTCTTTCCCATGTCTACAACAGTTGCTGTGCCTGACAGTTATATTTGTTATAACAGTGAGTTAACTGGGGTTAGATGTGGCGACTTACAGAATGCATCAGTCATGAGGCTTCACAGATAACAGCTCTTTCCTGCCCAGACAGGCCAGAAACATCCCCTGAGCCTAGAGATGATGAACAGCCTAAAACAGATTTTTAAAAAAAAAATTTTCGACTAAAACCAGAATGAATATCAATAATCTACAGGTCACAGTGACTACAGGCACTCTGAGTTCTCAGACCCTCTTGTTTGAGTGAAACATTTATTAGGAGTACAAAAAAAAAATGCAAATAAACAATTGGTTGAAAAGCACATTAGTTTTCAGCCTAAATGACGTTTTCCTGGAAAAATTTTGAGTTTTAGAATTCCACCAAATATGACAAAAATATACATCTGATCATGTTTATGCTTTGGGGTCTGTATGAAGAAATTACAGGAATAGGCATTAGGTCTTACATGGCTGCATAAAGGATACTGGAGCTGAAAATGATTTGTGTCTAGGTCCTGGACATTCTGAATGAGATAAATTACATTACAGAATTACAGTTACAATTACAGTTACTATATCAGTGAAACAGTTGTTTGAAGTTAGTATTTCTGACAAAAAATAAACACAATTCAGAAACTGACTGCATAGATCATGTATATAGCACATGCATAACATTTTGAACAGGAATTGTGTCTGAATTACATCATGGATATGTGTCAGGGTATCATTAGATATGATATCCGATGCAACTGAATTTGCCTTGTGAATTCATTGTTAAATGTACCTCTTAAAGTATGACCCTGCTGTTGGCATGTGACATGATTGTGATGTGTAATGATGAAAATCATGGCGACGACTTTCATAATTGACACAACCTAATTTCATTGACCTGAACAATGAGAATATTTCTTTAAAACTAAGAATTCCGCAGGATTTTTGCTGTGTTTACAAGGTCAGTACTTGCCCTCCTGCTGTTGATTAGAGTAAGGGAGTGAGGAGTTATGACGTGGTATGAAGGCAGTGCTGTTCCCACATTAGAACCATGAGCGTTGGGTGGTTCAAGTGAACAGGAAGAGGGGAATGCATCAACATTAAGCGAATATGATAAATTAATTGCTAAGTCACATATGTTTATAAGGTCACCAGTCCTTCCTCCTCATTAAGTGTCTCTAATACAGGTTTCCATTTATCTTTTTTTCTAACTTGCTGTCTTAAATCTGCATTTCCAATCAAGCAGAAAAGTACCTGTGGATGGATAGATAGCTTTCCTATCTATGTCTGAATGGATGCAGTTATTTGAAACATTTTTTTCGTTATTGAGAAGCAAAGGCAACAAGCCAAGACCAATTGAATAAAATACCATCTCCATTGCAAAGAGTGAAGGATGACAAGGTACAGTTTTAGCAATGGGGTTGATGCGCTGGCTTCATTTGCGATCAATGGAGAAAGTAAAACCAAGAAAGTGGATTATTGAAGATCGATGCAGGATGAAGCAACGAAAGGTAAGAGATGGCAAATGTTGGTTGACCTTGATAAAGATCTGAAGAAACCATCCAAGAAGAATTTGTGCTCCTGAGACGGGTGTGCAGAGTTGTGAAATCTCCCAGCTCATTGCACCCAAATTGGAAGGGTGGGGGGTGGGGAAAAGTGCCCTGAATGGTGGGATCATCAGTCCGGAGGTCGTGGTGGTGGTGTGGGATGGAGTTGGGCTTGCCACCCCTAGACACAGATCGGAGCGTCCACAGGAGCTGCTGAGTGCTGAGCTGAGCTGTTTAAAAACCTCACATTGGTTCTCTTGTCCCAGTTGATTTGTTATATATTAGGCCCTGTGGACCTCAACCTTGATTCCCCCACCCATTTCCCATGTCTGCACATGCCAACTCATGCCACCCATGCTCCATGGTCTCTTATAGCCCCATGCCAACTTCATACAAACTCATGCCCACCACACTTGCCCTACACCCTCCATTCTAACTCACCCATTATCCACCATGGGCAGACCTCAGGAGCCATCTTGAGATGAACAAAAATAAAGTTCCAAAAAGATATTGTAGACCTCACTATGTATAAAAAAAACACTCTCATTCATGAAATCCCATTCAATACATTTAAATCTCAAGTACTTAATCACTTGTAAAGCAAATATTTGTATTCGTAACCCCACAACAAAGACAGCTAATCCTCTATTAACCTCTTTGAGCTGTCAATTAAACTGACAGCTACCCACTCCCACCCCTACCCCCACCACTGTGATAATGATAGGCTGTGGAAAGCAGTCAAGCAGTAATAATGTTATAATGATAGCACTTACGGTTATGTCTACAAACAGTTAGCACAAATCTGCTAGCACAGATATTTTTCAACTCATAAACACAAGGCAGGCAATTGTTTTAAATTTTTAAAGGGCAGGCTATTTAAATAACTTCACAGTTTGATAGTTCTACATACATTATTTGTCCTTCATGAGCATTTGTGTCTATTCTACAAGTTCATAATTCACATGGTGTGGGTTAAGGCCCTTGCTGCAGTGAAAGTAGGGTCTGTTTGAACTCAGCACTGACTCATGAGAATCACCCTTTATCCTGCCTGCGAAAATAGGATCTATTGGAAATGGGAGCAGGACACTTTGAAAGGCCGGCAGAGCCTTCACCAATCTGCAAAAGTCTAGGTTTTCACTGCCTCAATGAAGAGTATGAAAGAGATCAAGATGTGATTATTCAGCAACTCGACTGCAAGAATCACAGAATCTCATTGTGCAGAAGAGGCCCTTCGGCCCTTTGTGCAAGTTTAGAAGAGTAAGAGATGACTCGATCGAAACCTTTAAGATCCTGAGGAGTCTTGACAGGGTGTATGTGGAGAGGATGTTTCCTCTTGGGGAAGAATCTAGAACTAACGGTCATGGTTTAAAAATAAGGAGTCGCTTAATTAAGACAGAGATGAGGGGAAAGTTTTTCTCTGAGGGTCTTGAGTCCTTGGAACTCTCTTCCTCAAAAGGCAGTGAAAGCAGAGTCTTTGAATATTTTTAAGGCACACCTGGAGAGATTCTTGATTAACAGGGGGATGAAAGCTAATTGGGGGTAGGCGGGAGGTTACAGTCAGATCAGTGGTGATCTTATTGAATGGTGGAGCAGGCTTGAAGGGCTGAGTGGCCTACTCCTGCTCCTAGTTCATATTTAGGGGTAGTGAACTCAAATGAATTTGATGAATGTAAAGTAGAATCAAAAATGGATGATGAGATGATTGTACTAAGGGGGCTACAGTGAGGGCAGGCAAAAAATTTATCTTGAGGCTCGACATTTAGCAACGAAATTAGATCAATGGGGAATGATGTCATCCATTGGATTTTCTGATACTTTGGTTTCCCGATTTTTGATCAGATTGGAGGTCCAGTACAATGCAGCAGTGAAATTGAGATCCATAGGACTTGCCAGGCTGAGGTCATGACCTGGAACACACCTGAAGATGGAATACCGTCCCTACGCTGACTTCACCATGTAATGTGCTTTTTAGCTGCTTTTGCCGGCTTACCCTGCATGTGAGTTTTCTGGACTGCATTCTGTCCTCACCTACTGCAGTTTGCAGTGCTCAAGATGTGCCTGAAACATATATGTGGCCTAACCCCACTCTGACTTTGTAAAGAGTGGTGGGATCATATTGTCTCTCCACAAATGCTTTGCAATATGTACTCTGTCACAATTAAAGGGAGAGGGTAGAATCACCTAAATTTAGGCTCTATATCTATTCCTGCTTTTGTTAATTTACCTTCTTCGTACTCTGAAGGATAATGTCTGCTCTTAGACACTTTTAAAATTATGTTAAACATTCATGCAAACCAAAGGAAATCCTAAATCATTGTCACCTTTTTAGATTGGTCATTTTTTTCACATTGGGAGTTTCCCTTTTGAATGATTGTTGGGAATGAAGTGATCACTTTCTAAGTTATTTCTCCTATAAACTGATTTTAAGTTGTTCAAGGATTTTTGATGTATTTCTTGATTGTCCCCATCTGTCAAGGTCTTTCATATATTGAAGCCTTCTATTAATTTTATAAATGTAACATTGCATTTTGAACACAGCAATTCCTAAAATGCTGATGCTCAGATCTGAGTCTAAATTGAATAATGCTGTTTCAGAGATCTGCTTTTACTGAGGTGTTTATGCCAGCAAGTTGGTGTTTGTGCTTCCACTGAAGTTGTTCCCCTTGTAACTTATGATTATGAATAAAAATTACTTTGTTTGTTAGATGTGTTTGTAGTTTTGAAAGAAAAGGAATTTAAATCCTCATTTAAAAAATAATAAAAGAAAGACAGCCATAGACACCCTTTTATAAAGTGCATCTTGATATTTGACCACTTGTAATTAGAAGCTCTTTGTTTAGTTACTCTTCTAGTAATTAGAACCATATATTTGTGTCCTGTGACCCTAGTACTAGAGGGAGAGAAGTTGCTTCTAACCTAAAGAAAGCATCTTTGCTTGTGTAAGGCCTCTGGTGTAAAATATATGGCTGCTGAAACAGGCTGATTTTCTTTTTTTTTGGGAGAACCTATCAAAATATTTCCAAGTACGGTAATTCCTTTCTTAACAGTGTAGTTATGTTCATGAAAAGTGCAACTTCAAATGAAGCAAATCAGTTTTTCCCATTACAACATTCTGAGAATGTTACCAGCTGAATAGATAAAGGAGAACCAGTGGATGTGGTGTATTTGGATTTTCAGAAGGCTTTTGATAAGGTCCCACGCAGGAGATTAGGAAGCAAAATCAGAGCTCACGGGATTAGGGGAAATATACTGGCATGGATTGAGGATTGGTTAATGGACAGAAAACAGAGATTAGGGATAAATGGATCATTCTTGGGTTGGGATACCACAAGGATCAGTGCTTGGGGCCCCAGCTATTCACAATCTATACTGAAGGTTTGGATGTGGGGGCCAAATGTTATGTTTCCAAGTTTGTTGTTGTTACAAAACTTGGTGGGAATGTGAGTTGTGAGGAGGATGCAAAGAGGCATTAAGGAGATTTGGAGTGGGCAAGAACATGGCAAATGGAATATAAATGGGCAAAAATGTGAAGTTATCCACTTTGGTATGAAAAATAGAAATGTAGGGTATTTCTTAAATGGTAAGAGATTGGGAAGTGTTGATGTCCAGTGGGACCTGGGTGCCCTTGTTTATAAAACACTGAAAGCTAACATGCAGGCGCAGCAAACAATTAGGAAGGCAAATGATATGTTAGCCTTTATTGCAGGGGGATTTAAGTACAGGAGTAAGGAAGTCTTGCTGCAGTTGTGTAGAGCCTTGGTGAGACCACATCTGGAGTATTGTGTGCAGTTTTGGTCTCCTTACTTAAGGAAGGATATACTGCCCATAGAGGGAGTGCAACAAAGGCCCACCAGACTAATCCCCAGGATGGTGGGATTGGGGAGATTGGGCCTGTATTTTTTTGGAGTTTAGAAAATGAGAGGTGTACAAAACCCTTACAGGGCTCAACAGGGTAGATGCTGGAAGGATGTTTCCTCTGGTTGGGGCTCTAGAACCAGGGAACACAGTCTCAGAATAAGGGATCAGCCATTTAGGAATGAGATTTGGAGGAATTTCTTCAGTCAGGTCTCGGTGAATCTTTGGAATTCTCTACCCCAGAGGGTTGTAGAGGTTTACTCTTTGAGTGTTCAAAGCAAGGGTTAATATATTTCTAGATAACACTGACATTAGGGGATACAGGGATAGCGTGGGAAGATTGCATTGAAGTAGAAGAGGGGCCATGATCTAGTTAAAGGATAGAGCAGGCTCAAGGGGCCATATGGCCTACCCCTGAACTTATGTTCCTATGAGGAGAATTTTTTTCTCTGAGGGTCTTTGGTCTGTGGAATTCTCTTCACCAGTGAATGGTGGAGGCTGTGTCATTAAATATTTTTACGGCTCAGATAGATAGGTTCTTGATTGACATGGAAGTTAAGGGTTAAGGGTTATGGGATGGGTTAAAGGTTATGGGATGGGGTGGGGATAGGATGGGTGGGGTGGGGATGGGATGGGTGGGGCGGGGCGGTAGACAGGAAAGAAGAGTTGAGATCACACTCAGCTCAGCCATGATATTACCAAATTGCAGGGCAGGCTCGAGGGGCCAAATGGCCTACTTCTACCCCTGCTCTTAATTTGTATGTTTGCATGTTCAACCAACATAAAAGCTTAAATCGGTTCCGCAGGACCTTTTCTCATCAGAAAAAAAGTCAAAACATTATACCCTGTACATCTAAAAAACCGTATATTGCTAAATTACTATATTTGTAAATGAGGTAACATTTAAAACAAAATAAGTTTTAAAAATATAAAAGAAATATGTTGACTCTACTTGTCTTCCACTCGTCGCCTCTCCTGATCCCCGAACCTCCAGCCCATGGCCGACCCTCCCGCTGGCAGCTTTACTCTTCCGCACCCTCGTTGTGAGCGAGGGCTCAGGAGACGAGTAGCATGAAGTAGGAAGCAATCCATGGAGTGAGAGCAGCTCTGACTTGCAGGGTCACACTGGTCAGCTACAACCTGGGGAGCTGGTCACCGGGAGGGTCATAGAGCAGGAAGGCCACTCAGAACGGTGCTGATTAGGTCACGTAACTCTGTCACACCCAGCATAAAACGACGTTAAAACATAATTGCCGATGCTAAGAGTGAATACCTGCTCCATTTACTGATCGACAGTAAATCAAAATGACTCAAAGTGGGGCGACTTAAAGCGAGAACTTACTGTAATGATTCTTCTATGGCCTATTAAAATACAAATATCTGAATTACGGCAGCCTTTAGTAAAATATGCTTGTGTTTATTTTTATTGACCTGTCACATCCTCTGAGTATGTACGAACAGGAAGATGAAATACAATATCTATTCATTAGGTGGGAAAAGAGTTTAAAATAGGTTAAATACAAATGAGCTGTAAAAAGAAATTGGTTTAATGTTGACCAAGGCACAATGTATTAAATAGAAGAGATTGTTAAGGGCTTTAGTTGATTGTGGTAATTTCTGTAGTGTTTCCACTTTATATAGATGGAGGCAGAACTATCTTCATGCATAATTATAAGTTGATGCCTAGAAATGGAAAAAATAAGGGGAAGGTCTAAGATGGCCACTCAGTTCTGACAAGACCAGCATCTAGGAGATGCCTTTTGTCTGACTTTCAAATAATATTAACATGTTCATTCAGCCAGGGAGAGTTTGTTTGTGAGGTGTGAATAATTGTTGCCTATAGATCATTCAGTCTGGAGGTGAGACCGTTGGAGCGAACATTAAGCCATTACTACCCATTTTTCTTATGTCCAGCATAATTAGCCGTGCATTCCAGGCAGTTCAAAGGCTAATGGAACATTTAAGCCTAAAGGATTTGAGATCTCTGAAGGATTGGAAACTGGAGGTCTGAAGCCTCTGGTTTCTCGAGGATGTCAGGTCTGCTTCCAGAAGATGCAGCAAAACTATTGCAGGAGGGAGCTGTTCAGTAAAATTACACCAAACTTCTGACATCTAGTTGAGTACATGGTGGGGGAGGGGGGGCGGAGGGGTTGGGGGGGTTGGTACTTATCTGTTGCATTTAAAACTTTGCTCTTTAAGGTGATGGGCTGAAATGCTTAGGCAAGGTTTGATAGGACACCAGCACAGGGACAATTTGTGAGCTTGATGGAGAAGATGACAGATGCAGTAATGGGACAGTCTTATCAAAGAATTGAAAAAACCTTCCAAGCCTTGTTCCATTTATTTTCAGTATAAGTGACAGATAAATGTATTTCTTACCTCACTTAATTCAGTCTGTTGTAGCAACCTAAATTGTACAATGGCTCACATGGACTCGTGTTTATACTAAGCTGAAGACAATGTCATTTGTTGGTCGTTCAGTGCACGTTAGACTGTTTCATTGCCTATAAATTGTAAAATTGATAAGTAGGTTTATCAGACTTGAATGGAAAACCATCAATAGACATATGACTGTATGATCCTCATACCTCGGGGTGACTCTCTTGAACATCTCTCTCGCGTCCTTAAACCGGGCGCAAGAGAAAAGTTTGTCGCCTGCTTGAAAGCAATTCTTTCATCTCCGGTTTCAAATGTCTGCCCCTCCACTATGCCCTTCCTTTCTCTCTCTCTATTTATCAATCCTACCATTGTCATTCCTGCTCTGACTCCCCTCTTTAATCCCCTAAAGCTGCAAATTCTTCAGAGTGTACACACTCATCGTATTGGCCACAAAATTCGGCTCCGTGATGATGCTGGTGTCAGTGCTCCAGGAACCAGCCGGTGAACAAAATAGCTGCCCGTGCTGGTCACTGTATTTGAAAGGGTAGTAATGCAGAGTTCTACGCACATGCTGGAAGAATGCACAGTAGGAAACTAGCTTTTCTTCATTTGTTATGGGATATTGGACTAGGCAGTAGCTTTTTGGACTGGGCCTGTTCTTCGAGTCCTTCGGAGTTCTCAGTCGTAGAAAGTTTTCTGACTGCTAAAGTCACGTTTGTGACAATTTTGCATTCATTCATTTAGTAATGCTTACAAAATGTTTAGTTCATAACTTCTTTACATCCCTATTTTGAAGGAAAACATGATGACAGGGCAATTTCAATGCCAAAAGACTTATTCAACTGTTTGATTAAAACAGATTCCTTTGTTCTGTATCTCTGTACATCTGTGAAAAGCAGCCTGTGAGTAACCAGCCTATCTTCCATGTGTGCTGCTTACAGAATTTCATAATGGAACAAAAACCTCTGAAAGAGATTAAGTATTTAGCACAACCTAGCGTCAGGTCTAAATGGTCAAGCAATCCAAGGTCATCCTCCATCAGCTGAAGTGTCAACTGGGTTTGTCACTTAGCTGATAGGAGCTGGTGTCTTAGTGGGGCCAACGCTTGACTATTATTTTGGATATTTGACTTGAACAAGGTTGGAGTGATTGTTGAATTACTGATGACCCCTGGGCCCTGTGAGTCTCGAGCCTGAACGGTACTTAGATGTTCCCTCTGCTTTCAGGTTATTGTTGGCCTATTCCATTTAGTGATAATGCATCATCTGCAAAGTGAGTTCAGGCAGTGTAAAACCAAATAGACAGACCACCCTGTACCAACTCCCACATCCCCACACCCACCAACCCCCTGGAAATGGATGAAAAATGGTGAGCCTGGTGCAAAAGAATGATTGAACTTTCACTTTTGGTCATTTTTTAAACTCTCTTTTTAAACTGTGGAATAATCTTGCCACTGAATTGATTCAGGAAGAGGCAAACCCTGTTCTTTACCTCAAGCTTAAGTGAATCAATATAAAATGACAATTTAAGCATTAATTGAGTGAAATTGTGCTGTATATTATTAATGCACAAACATATTAAATGTGATTTTTTTCACTTGCTATTTTTAATAGAAGCCTTACCTTGTTCAAAATAAATGTTAAAGCTTCCTCTCAGACAGCAGACAAATAATTTTATTGAAACTCAATAGTGCTCTTAAATAATAATACCATACACAGCATGAACTCACCAAACATCTTGAGTGTGCCGTCCACAGTCTTCAATCTGATATGAGAATTGGGCAAAGAAGTTGACTAACGGAATTAGAAAGTTGAATGAGTCTACAACCCTCAGCTCTCCCAAAGAATAACCAACAACATTTCACGTTTTGACAGAGTGGAACAAAATAAACAAATGCAGTGCCATATTTTATTGTTTGTCTCTATATTCCTGTAGTCGTGTTGCAATATAGTATAAGAAGGTGAACATACATCCTACCACTGCTCAGAATTTAATCGCTGTAACAAACATGCACTAGGCCAAAACCTGACTGATAAAATAAATATAATTTTAAGCCTCTGAAAAGAAATAGGGTGGAATTTGATTCAAAGACGGAAGTGCTCACAATGAGCCTTTTTTTTTGTCAGGACTGTACCCAATTTGGCATACATTTTTTCTTTCAATTTTAGTTCTGAACTAACAAAATATTAACTTGCCTTTTCACTTACTGCCACCATTTCTGTTTTATTATTTTAGAGTTCTGACACTTGCCGTTTTTTGTTTCTTTTTATTGGTACAGTTTTTACTTTGGGTGACCTCTCCAATTCGGGAGTTACAGCTGCCCCTCTGTCTGTTTTCCTGTTGTAAAGGTAAGCAGCAATAAACATTTTCCATTGGTGGTTAGTGGCCACTACATCAATAAAGGTCCTTTTATCTTTCAGGTACAGTAAGTACCTGCCGCCTTGTGGTATAATCCGAATATTTGTTTTCTAGAGCCGACTGAGAAATCCAATCCCGTGTTTTATCCATACAGCTTCTGTTAGTGAAGTGGAGGCTTTGTGAGATATTGGCAATCGTGCAGTGGTAGCTCTGGGGCGGGTGGGTCGTGAAACTGCATTGTTGAATGGATAAGGTGTACACGGAAGGGCCTATTTCTTTTCTCCCATTTATTTTTGTATGTTTGTTTATCATACATCTGATCCATTACCAAAGCAATGTAAACTTCTGGTTTAGATTTGGTTCCAAAATAACTAGCTTTGTGGCTTCAAAGTTAAATGCCAAAACCCAAAAGTTTCAATTAATCACCTCATGTATGATGTGGCAAATGACCTAATCCACATTTCTATTATTGCTGTCCTCATCACAAAATTATTTTTCTATTGCGCTACTTCCACCTGTCTTTCAGGTGAGATGTTAGAGCTAGGCCCTGCCTAGACACTCAGGCAGATGATAAAGTAGCATGGTATCATTTCGAAGAAGAGCAGAGGAGCTCTTCCTGGTGCCCTACCTAACATTCATCTTCTTAAAACAACAATACTACAACAGATGAACTGATTATTATCCCATTGCTCTTTGTAGGACCTGGCTGTGTGAAAATCTTTGCTGCTTTACCTACGCTAGGACAATGGCTAAGCTTCAGAAATACTTTACTGGCTGCGAAGTATCTTGTGACCCTCTGAGCTCAGGGAAGGTGCTATATAAATGCAGACATTTTATTTCTGTCGGGTTCCAAAGCCAACAATGTTGATACAATCTACCGCATTTACAACAGTTAATAGAGAGATTTGTAAATTCAACATGAAGGACTGTACCAATAAAATGTGACTACACCAATAAAGAGTGATCATCTCTGTGATTACCGTAAGTAAATACACCATGAGATTTGAATTGATATTTGGTGAGAGAAATTTGTAGATTTGAAAGTTTGCTGTAAATTCATGTCTCCAGACAAGGACAAAAGTCATGTGAAATTACTGCCTTTTCTAAAAATTTGAAGTGTTCTGTCTGAAATATGACAGATGCTCTTAAAACATTCACATAAAATAGATTTGATTTTGAATGTGGCCATATTTTCTGCTGTTCTTAAATTATGCATCTGTTGGTTCTCAGTTAGCCTAGTGTTATGAACAGTGCACCAGTGTGGCAGATTGACACTAGTTACACCTCAGAATGAAGGGAGTTGGTTTATGTCCACAGAACATGCTCCCACCCTTATGGGCCATTCAAAAAAGACAGGTATTGGGTGAAGTTTATGTTTTTCTTTGAAAGCTAAGGAGGAAATGCCCTGGTGTACATTAGTATATACAGTTTTGTGCACTCCCTAATGGAAAGCTATAAAAGTTAAGGAATAGATCATCCTTTTGCCTCCTCAATAGAGGAACTGTACAAGGAGGTAAAAAAACGCTCCTCTTTTGGGTACACCTCGTTGCACATTACTATATAGTTACAGGAAATTGTACCTTTGTGGTGATATGCTCCACTGATGTGCAACATTGTGGTGCAATAGATAGCCAGTAGGTATGTTGAAAAGTTGAGAGTTCAAGTCCCACCAGTGTTTCTGTGTTTATGAAATATTAAACAATATACGGCAATTTGGTAGCACGTGTGAAGAAATGCAGCATTGCAGATTTGCTGGGCCAAGTTGCCTGTTTCTCCTCTGTAGCATTTTATGATTTTGGGCAGAATTGTTGTTCCCACTGACCATGGGCATCCTGGCGGGCATGACTGGACAATATGGCGGGAAGGCCCAAAGATCAGTTTCATGCTGTCGTGAAACCAGTTTGCAATCGTCCGCTCCGCCCGTCAATGGTGGGCCGCATTTCCCTCTGTCCAATGTCAGGAATTTAATTTTAGTGCATTTGCATCTCGTTTTTGGGCCCTCTTGTCGGAATCATCCCCCCCGCCACGTCAAATTTACCACCCACGTTGGCGTGACTTCAGAATGGCATGCTTCAGTACCACCTTTTAAAAGGTGTGCATCTGTCGACCGGAGCTTTGAGGGGGACTGGGAGAAGAGTGTATTAAACCACACGCAGCGCTCACAAGCATTGCCCATAGGACAGAAAGGAAGGGATGTTGCATATTTGGTGGGGGCACAGGCAAGTCACTTTTTCCCCGGTTGGCTTTCAGTGCGGTGCCAGGGCGAGCGCTCCAGTGCGGGTGGGGCTGGGGTTGGGTGGGAGGGAGGGGGCAAAGGCAGCACAGGCTGAAGGAAGTACACAAGCACATGTCAGGGTGTGGGGGGTACTGGGGACAGAGGGGGGAGGAGTGAGGGACGTGGCCATGCGCTTGGAAAAACTTGTCAAAAGTGAGCATTCCTCCGCAGCTGAGTCTGTTCAGCTGCAGCTCCATTGACCTGCTTGGATTCGGGCTTCTGAAGCTTTCCTGCCCACTCAAGCAACACAAAAGCATGAAAGTGCCACCAAGTGTTCCAGGACTTTTCACCCCTCGGGCACAAACTGCAAAATAATGTGCGTTTTAGGGGGCAGCGGAACAATTGGCCGACTGGGCAAGTTGTACAATCCCCTCGCGAAAGCTGTCCCAGCCATGGCGCAGTCACTGGTGGAGCCGCTCACAGCCCCTTGCAATGTCTTTATTAAGGTGTGGACCAGTATCCATTATGGTTCAAACTAACAGTGCAGCCTTGCAGTGTGGGTTAGGAGAATGTCTGTGCCTGAGCTGAGAGCACAGCCTGCAGTCCAATAGGCAAAGCTGCCACCAATCGGTCAAGTGGAGTGGGGCGGAGTGGGTGGGGTTTCGGACAGTCATGAAGCACACTAAACACTGGCCATCCAAGTGGTGACTGCACATTCCTGCATGTGTGAAGGGGCCTTCAGACTTAACCAAGAGAGGTCCTTAGGACACACATGCTAACCCACACGTGTCTCTCTTTGATCCTGCAGGAGGAGAACATCGGAATCATGGAGCCTGGTGATTTAGCGGTATGTCTCATGGCTTACAGGGAGCAGAGGAGAAGGACAAGAGAGCAGCGGAGGCACCTGGCTTGGTGAAGGGAGGAGAACCTCCCTCAGGATGAAGGGTTGGCAGGGCCTGCGTGCGCACAGCTGAAGGTCCACAGAGAGCTGTCTCATGTAGGAGCCTCGCTACACCCAGGGTCTATAGACAACGAGTGTCATTCCTGCAGATAACTGAGAACCAGTGTCACCGAAGACTGCGCCTGCCTAGGGAACTGGTCGGCCACATATGGCACCTGCTGCAGGGTTTGGCGACACGGAGGGCATCAGCTGCCAGTGGCCGTGAAAGTGACTGGAGTGCTCAATTTTCATGCCAGTGACTTCTTCCAGGGCTCCAGAGGTGACCCGTGAGAGATCTCGCAAGCCTCCACGCACAAGTGTATTCAGGAGGTCATGGACGCCATCTTCATGAAGGCACAGAAATTTGTGCATTTTGCCCAGGATCAGGAAAACCAGGAAGCAAGAGTGCTGGGATTTGCACAGATTTCTAATTTCCCGCGGGTACAGGATGCCATCGACTGCACTCACCAGGTGCTTAGATCTCCTTGGCAACAAGCAGTCAACTATGTCAATTGTAAGGGCTTCCATTCGCTGAACGTTCAGGTGGTGTGCGACCACCAAAAACACACCCTGCAGGTCTGTGCACGATTCCCAGGGAGCGTCCAGGACTCCTACATCCTCAGCAGGTCTCAGATCCCTGACATCTTCCAGGGTCCAGAGAGGCTGCAGGGTTGGCTCGTCAGGGACAGGGGCTTCCCACAGAGGACGTGCTGATGATGCCTGTGCAGCGGTTCAGACTGCAGCAGAGCGATGGTATAACCAGACTCATACCACAACCCGGACTTTGGGGGAGCAAACAAAAGGCATTTTGAAAATGAGGTTCCGGTGCCTCGACAGGTCCAGTGGAGCACTGCAATACCATCCCCAGAGGGTGTCGTAGCTTGCTGTGTGCTACACAACCTGGCATTGCTACAGGGGGATGATCTGGCTGAGGAGGAGATGGAGGAGTTGCACTCCTCTTCCAATGAGGGGGACATCAAAGGGGATAATGGTGATGAGGACCTCGAAGGCGAGGACCTGGTAGTGAGACCATCGCACTGGCCAGGTGAGGCTAGCGCACTCAGGAGGCCCTCATAGCCGCAAGATTGCAGGAGGATGATGACAACATCCAGTGAGGACACTCCACAGATCTCCTGTGAATGTCTGACTCATGTCTGGCTGAGGGCAACTCGCTTATACTCTCTGATCAGGGTCATACCATGGAGATATAGCTGTGAAACATTAAATGCAGCTGATCCTTTGTCAACCTGACACCTTCACAAGCACAGAGCTACCGGTCACCGATGCTGAAGAGATGGGGGCCAGCCCCACCTCAAAGGTGCTGAGAGCACACACAGAAAATGATGGAACTCTGTGACGCCTGCCCACGACATTCTGGCAGCAATGACCAGCACCATCGAGGTGCAGGCAGCACTTATGTGTCCAGGGAATGTGAGGCCGGACCATCACTTTACTCTGAAGGTTACACCCTGCACAGGGAAGAGGCCCTGGACTGAGACACCCGCCTTTATCCTGTGCAGGAACCAAGATTTCACATCTGAGTGAGTCATCAGAGGGTGGAGCCTTAGGCAAGGAGACATTCTTGGGAGTTTATTTACAATCGTGAGCATTATGTACGAATGATTAACACCCGTGCCCAGGCTGTGCAATTACATCTTCTTAACTTTTCTAATCCTGCCGCTATGTCTTGGTGCTCCCCTGACATCCACAGCAGAGGTGGAGGCAGCCTGCTGACTGCTACACCCTGTCTGTGATGAATTTGATGGGTGTCCTCTGGAGGGCCGAGACCTGGAGGGCCCTGGCCTGCTTTGGTGTCCCGCTGTGGGCCAGCTGCACCCTCCTCGGCCTGTGGACCTCGAGCTGTGGGGGGGTCTCAGGAAGAGGGGATTTGGATTGGCCGAACATTCTTGGAGTCACCTGGGTGGATGGCCCCGGGGTGTGCACCTGCTGACCCTCCTCCCTATGGGTGCCCGATGGCTGAGTCCTTGAGGAGAAGGGAAAGCTGGAGTAAGTTCGAGCTGCCCCGCACCCCTCTTGCGTTGACACTGTTGGAGACCAACTATGGTGTCAATGATGGAGTTCAGCCCATGCAAAATTGCAGGACCGATGCCCTGGATGAAGGTCTCCATGGCAGCCACCATCCTACCAGTGTTGAGCTCTGTACATTGGCACAGCAGTGCTATCGCCTCAGACTGAAGGCGGATGGACTCCTCCATTGTCCCTTGCAATCTGAGGAATGCAGCAGACATCCCTTCCTGATGTTTATGCGATAGTCTTTGCAGCTCCACCAACTGATTGAGGATCGAGTCCAGAGGCTCATCATCTGACTCAGCAGATTCCTTGCCTCCAGCAGTTCTCCGAGTGCTGGCGACCAAGGAAGTCCCTGCCTCCTCCTGCTGTGGAATAGATCGGGTGTTGTGCTCACCAGATTGTGATCCCGAGGCTTCTCTACACCTAGGTCCCACCGAGGTGTGAGCCGCTGTGCTGGTGGAGGGTGTGGGTGAGCGCCGTGATGGGGGTTCAACGATGCTGCCCTCAGGTCCTCATCCCAGGTGCTCTCGGCGCTGGGGTCAGGGTCAAGGTTGCCTGAGGGCGATGTGGCTGATGTGCCTAGGAGAAAAAGTGGAGATTATTAGTATTTGGCAGCTGCATTGAACACAGAATAGTGGACTTGGAGTAGCGTAGAAAGAGGGATAATGTGGTGCAGGATTCTCATGTGTGTTTGCCGCTGACCTCACCGTTGCTGCAAGAACGGTCCTTGTCCTCTCTAGCCAGCTCCAATGCGCGACTCTCGAATGGAGTGAGGACCTTGATGTCCGGCACTCCACTCCCTGGTCTGGGACTTCTCCCTTTGTGTGCAATCTTGTCCTGCATAAAGATAGACAGAGAGAGTGTGAGCAAGGCGCACCCCAGACCAAATAAGAAAGATGCCAGGCGTGTGTGTGTGTGGTGAGTGGAGCCATGGATGGGATGAGGAGGCAATCTCCAGAGGAAATGAGGCCAGATGGAGATGTGAGGGTGTGTGTGAGAGAGAGTGGGTGGTGATGCTCCTTGAGCTGGCAGTGAGTGAGGTGCCAGTGAATGTGTGATGGGCTTGTGAGTGGGTGAGTTGAGGCTGATGAGATGGTTGACTTACCCTGGCAGCATGGATGAGATCATTTCCTCCACTGGATGGCCGACCTCTTGTGCGCAGCTTTGGGACTGACCACCTTTGCCACCGCCTCCCAAGCTGAAGTATTGAGGCTACTGGGCCTCCTACAGTCAGAGCGGAGGTAGAGGACTTCATGGTGGGCCTCCACGGCATCCAGAATGCATCCAAGGGATGCGTCACTGAATTGGGGGGCTGCATTCTTCCTAGCTTTTGGAGCCATGTCTTCACTGGAGCAGTCCTGGGCTACAAGCGTTGGGAACTATGCATGCGGCTGCAGTTTATATACGGCGCCTGGTGTGAGTAAGCGGTGAGGTATCAGCGTGGCGGGCAAATTGGAGGCCGCCAACCAGCGATTCAGAGTGTTTCCAGTAACTGCATGATTTATGAAGTGGGAAGGAGATGATATGGTGAGAAAATCCGCCATTGCGCCTGACTGGTAAAATGTCATTTTTCACACCTGCTACAGCACTTAGTGCAAATCTGCCTTTTGTTTCTTTTCTACTGGCTAAAAAACCATTGTAGTGTGAACAAGAGGTTATGGTCAGAAGACCAAAGGACTTAAGAAAATTACATTTGCTGCAAATGGTTAGCTTAGCCATCTTATTGAAACAGATACACTGCACAGCTGTAACACCAGTCGATAGTCAAGGCCAGTGTATAACATGGTCCTATGCCAATAGCCAGTTCAATGCTCAGTACTTGCTCCCTTATATGACATGCTCAGGTCTTCCGCTTATGATAACAGGAAATTTGTTGGTCAAAATTATGTCTGAAGCAGCTGTTTCTTAAGATAATACCGATTTGTTCCAGATGTGATGTTTGCTGTAAACAGCCAAGCTACATATAGATGAAGTTTATTTATAGTCTATTAAGAATGAAAGGAGCACTGTCAGAATTCATCTTCTATGTGCTCCCTAAAACAGTTCTCCTGGTGATTGGTCGCTCGGCTAACTAGCGAGGTGAACAAATTGCAAGCCTGCCATTGGTGAGCAATCAGCTTGGCACAGGCGGGAGGCCTTTCACCTCCAAATCAGAAGCTTGTGAATCCAAATCCTGCTCCACAAATTGAACATGTAATCGAGGCTGGCACTGCAGTGTCAGAGTGCCATAAAATGAATGAAATGATCATGGAATAATACCATGGAATCCTTTACACCAATCTGAACAGGGATCTCACGTAAGAATGAAGGTCTCTCTTGGGGTCTTGGCCAAAAATTCTCCCTTAACCACCAAAGAAAGTTTTATTCATTTCATTTGCTGTTTGTGGGACTGTATTGTTCCCAAATTGGCTGCAACATTTGCTTACAAAACGTTAGTAAATATACTTCAAAAATATATGAAATGCTGTGGGCATCTTGAGGATGAGAAAGGTGTTCTATAAATTTCTCTTGTAGTTCCTTGCTTTTTCCCTTCCTTTCTTTCTCTCCCTGTATCTGTCATTAAATGTAATTTGTCTGCATTTGACAGAAGTTCCCTTTACTGTGGGGAATGTGGACTCATCACTTTCTCAAGTGGAACCCACAGTTACTTTGTGCAATGTCGCATGATGGCACAAAACTGCTGATGTAACTGGCACCCTTCAGGCATTTAACTACCCAGCTTCCCTGGGATTTAGGACTCTGGGGAAATAAATCCCACCCGGTGAGATCAGCCAATCAGAGGCCAGCAGCTCTCCATTGCCTGTCAGCACCACCGGGAGTGGTGGCTACCGCCGGTAATGCAACCCACCAGAGGCCTAAGGTCGACACAGGACCCTGGCCACAGGTGAGTGAGGGTGGGTTGGTGGTCATGGGGAGGGAGTCGTTGGCTATGGGGGTGTGGAGGGCATCAGAGGAAAGGGCCGGGTTTGGGGTGGTGGGGGGGGGATTGGTCTCAGTGCCCTCCCTCCTCCTGATGCCGGGTCACTCAATCAGGTACTGAGTGCCTTTGAACAAGGGGCCACCCCCGTTCCCGGAAGTCTGTCGGGTTTGCTTTTCCAGCTCCCAGCAGAGCAACTTCCCTGTCTGTCAAGTGCAAAATGAAGTCCTTAAGCTTAAGGGCCTTAATAAGCACCTTTCATATGTCACCGCCCCCCAACCCCACCACCAACAAGGGTTCCTGGTGTTCACTCCCCAGTCCTTTAAGACCCAAAGCCTGTATTCCTCTATTTTAATAAGTCACTTCTAGGGGCTGTTGTGTATCATCTGATAGGTTAATTGTCTTTTAATGTACAGTTTTGTTTGTCTCATGATGAGAGCTTTCTGGTTTGAGTTACAGAATGCAATAACCATATTAAACCACAATTAATGCAAAAAGGCATCTTTCAGCTGTTGTTATGATAGATTGGGCAGATTGATCTGCCTAACAGCAGAAATCGTGGTGGGTGGGGGCACTTAATTTGACAGAATTCTGTTCTCCCGATTTTCAAGGTGGGTTAAAAGTGGGTTGAATTTCCTACGGACAATATCAGGAATGTCATTAGCATGGATTAGCATTTCATGCATGCTCATTAAAAGTCTACCTTGCCAGAATTAAGTTCACCCTCCAAATCAATTTCCCCGCCAGTGGGAAATTAACACGCTCAATTTTAGGTTTGTATATAAGCGCTGAGCACCTGCCGAGCTTCACCACTCCCACGACTTTGAGATCAGTAGATGTCACTTTCTCCTTCTTGGGCACCTTGCATCACTTCACTCAAATGCTGCGGCCAGGCTGAGCACTGGAGGCAGGCGAAGTCTGGAATATAGGGGTTGGGGGGTGCGATTCAGGATGCAGTGAAGGCTGGACAGGGGAGGCAGGCTTATGGGGGAAGGGGGGGGAGTGTTTCTGAGGTGGGGGGTAATGTCCAGGGAAGGGAGAAGAATGGAGAATGTCCGGGGAAGGGGAGGAGTGGGGGTGTTGGAGGGGTGGGGTGGGGTGGGGTGGGAGGTGTTGGGGGAGGTGGGGGGGTGGCTAGTGTCTTAGAGGGCAGGGTGGGTGGTGTCAATGGTGGGGTTCTGGGGGGACAACTCAGGGTACTGGTGATAGGAGGAAATAGTCACAGTCAGAGGGGTGAGTGGGATGCGGCAGGATGACAGGTCCAGGGTGAGAGTCTGAAGTTCTCATCGGGTGGGTCACAGAGGGGGACAAGACAGGTGGCTCAGATGAGGGGAAGGGGCAGGATCAGGATGGGAATGGGTGTCGGGTAACAGGTGTCGGCTCTGAGGGGAGGAGAGGCATGTGGAGGTGGATTGTGGTAGGGTCCAGGGTAATGGGGGATGTTCAAGGGTGACAGAGGGGAGAGGAAAGGGATATTGAGTGGGCCTATGGTGATGGGGGTTTGTGGGTGACAGGGGAAGGGTCGGAGTTTGAAAGGTGACGTGCACCATTTTTCCAAACTGACCTTGACCACACAGTTGGTCAGTCAGTGAGATCCCTCGAAGTGGGAGGAGGGTCTTTTCAGGCGGGTGGAGTTCAAGGTCAGCACAAGCGGCCGACTGAGGGGACACCCTAATAATCATGAGGCGACTGGATGTCAAAGATGCTCACTTGCGTTCTCCTCTCTATAGTGAAGCCCACATTGCAACAGGTTTGTTCCTGACTCATGGGTCTCATAACATCGAGATCCCAGCAAGTTTGGAGCTGCCGTTCATTCTGTGCCATTTGCCATTGGCTGCAGCCAGAGGCAGGGGTGAAGGGAGGGAGGTGGATGCCTCCGAAGGGCACAGCTGGTGGAGGGCAGCCACCTCACGACTCCAAACCTCCATCCTCCTGGGTGAATCCCTCCCGAGGGATCACGTGGTTAGTCCGTCTATGCTGCCAAGGCAATGGTCTCTCTATAGAGTTTTGAGGGGAGTGGAGACGAGTGGAAAAGCGTTTGAGTGAGGCTTTTTGCACATGGCTCTCATCACCCTGGTCAAAGAGCAATGTCCCCATATGCATTCATGTATGAATGGGAGGAAGGTCCATCTCTGGTCCTCCAGGGTGTCCTTCGCTTGGCCTCCGTCTAGACATAGCATGCCCACCCACCCCTTCCAGGTAAAGGGCTTAGCACTTCTCTGTTGGTTTTGAGATGGAGGGAAACCTGTAAAGGACAGGCTCACTTAATGTATCACTTCAATTCGTTCACCCACGCACTGAGGTGTCGATGATGCAGGCTGCAGGCAACCCTGCCTTGGTAGCGGCTCTCATCCAGAGGAGGAGAAAAGCGGGCCCATCGCCAGTTGGCACAGGGCCAGGGAGATCGAGGGCCTGAGCAGCAAGAGGCAGTGAGGGATCTATAAGGTCAAGATGCTGATGAACAGGCGAGCACTGGCCCAACCATTGGTGTGTCGCCAGTGGTGTTCTTACCTAAAAATGAGCGAAAGGCAATGCCAGAGGCACCATCGTATGTCCTGGAATGTCGTTGCTCACGTCTACCAGCTCCTCCAGTATGAGCTGCAGTAACAAGGACTCTGGAGGAGTAATGCAGAACTCCTGGCCTGCGTTGAGTGGATGGCTGTCCGGCTTCTGTTAAATATGGTACCAGGACCTTCAACCCCATGAGGTAACTGCAAGGTTGGGGGAGTGGTGGGTGGGGGGAAACTTCCTGCCCGCTCTCTCAAGAGATTTGCCAAGCACCTCGCTGATGCATAATTAATGAGCTGAACAGTAGAAGATTGGGTGTGTTCAGCTGTCCCAGTTCTGGAACAGACTCCAGAATGGAAAATTCTACCCATTGTGTTTCTGGCAATCGGGATCGTTACTGGTTATGTTAAAAGTTTATCTTAACCAAACTATTACCAGTGAGTGAAAGCAAAAAAAAAAATCTTGAATAATTTAAGCAGAGTGATAAGTTATTTAAATGTTTCTATATAAGGACCAGAAACTGTCAGCAAAACGAATTGCCCAACAGACTGCAGTACTGACTACTTTTATTGTTCTGGCACCAAATATGGTGGTTTGTTTGGAGCTAAAAAATTGTAGGTCCAGAAAAATACAAATTCTTATTAAACTGAATCTATATGATTTAGGTGATATTGGCAGTAACTATAGCTACAGCAATCAAATGTAGTGCTATATGTGTGTGTGTATGCAGAGGAGATGGGAATGAATTGTGTATGAGAGCCCCAAGAGTGACATTGGCTGTCAATTGTCAATAAGGTGTCACTGATAATGGCTCGGCACAAAGTTTAAAATGTGCAAGATGGGAGAGGGCCTCTTCCAAATCCAGTTTTGTATAATAGTTCAATTAAAGTGCTCAAATCAAAAGGTAAACTAATACCTCTCAGGTTACAGGGCTAAAGTGACCTCAAAGTGCACAGCAATATCTTTGGCATTTGACTTTGGGCCTATTCAGTCACTCCTGTAACCTTTTGGGTCAATTGCTTATTGCTGTAGACCTCAGCTGCAATAGATATTCATATAATTCATAGGGGAAGTGGAAATATCTGCAGTGATGATTCTCGGCATGTGTTTGTTGTACGCTGAATGACAGATTAATTGTCATTACCAATTTGAAGTCTTTGCAGCACGATGGCAACTCCTTATTTGCACAGAAAATCCAAATCGAGCCCCCTGTGGAGGCAATGCTCTTCAGGAGCTCAATTAGCTGTGTGTGGAGATTATGTCATGCCAGATGGGAATTTACATTTTATTTTTCTGCACTGGTAAAGTTGATGTGTTAATTTGAATAGACAAATACTCCAGTCGTAGTGCCAACGATTATCTAGGTCTACCTGAGCTGGGGGAGGGAAGACATTTTTTAAAAAGCTTTTTCTTTCCCTCCAACCCGAAAGCCTGGCATTCAATTCCACAGGTTTTTACAGTACTCAAGCACACATTGAAGTGACCCCTTTTCATGCCTGATTATTGACAAGCAACTCAACTATGGAAGGCGTCATCTAAGACCCAAGCCTGCTCTCCCCGATTTTCACGCAAATACATTTTTCCAGTGATTGACTGATCAGAAGTGGGAACCTTAGCTGATATTTTGGGCGGATTTGTCCCTGATATACACTAAGTGCGGTAATGGTTTTCACGCCGTATCGTCCCAAACCCGCCACATTACTTACACATTCCTGCGAAACACACTGTTTCCAAGGCGGGTGGGCTCTCATTTGCCCGCCCGCCATCATCTTGCTGCTTCTTCACGCCAGGAGCCATATTTAAAGACCAGCCACATGCACACATCTCGGTGCTTCCAGCCCACGAACGCTGCAGGGAAGATGTCCACGAAAGGCAAAAAGACTGCAGTTCCAAGGTTCAGTGATGCATCCTTTGAGCACCTTTTGGATGCTGTGGAGGCGCGCCAGGATGTCCTCTACCCACGTTCTGGCTGCAGGATGGGCAGCGGTGTGACCAATCAGGCATGGGAGGCCATGGCAGCAGTGGTCAGTGCCAACGCCCTTCAAAAGAGGACAGCTACCCAGTGCTGTAAGAGGATGAATGATCTCCTCCATTCTGCCGGGGTAAGTCACTCTGATTATCACTCTCAACTCTCACAATCACAAACCCACACATGCCAGGCATACTTATCATCTGGCCTGGCAGGGGTCCTGCTTACACTTTCTCCATCTCTATCTATGTAGGACAAGCTGACACACAAGAGGGAGAAGTCACAGACCGGTGGAGGAATGCCTGAAATCAAGGTCCTCACGGACTTTGAAAAAAGAGCCATCCAGCTGGGCGGCGAGGATTTGGACCGTTCCTGTGCTGTCGGTGAGGTTGGCACTGCTGTACCAAGTGAGGATCCAGCAGTGCAACATCCATCAGACAACCAAGCTGTGAGTGATGTGTCCTCTTTCACAGGACACTGCCATGCACTAATTATCTCTCCTTGCTTTCACAGGCACATCTGGGAAACAGCTGACGGAGTCCATGACCCAGGGCCTCCAATCAAACCTTGAAGAAATCTCTGAAGAGGAATCTGGAGGCACCCTCCCTGAAGTCCCATCACAGCGCTCACCAACACCCTCCACCAGCACAGAGACACACACCTCAGTGGGACTTAGCTTTCGAATAGCCTCGGGGTCACAATCTGGTGAGCACATTGCACTGTCTGATCCACAGCAGGCAGCGGCAGGGACTTCTCAGGTGTCCGGCACTCGGAGGACTGCTGGAGGCCAGAAATTTGCTGAGTCCAAGTTAGATGATGAGCCTCTGAACTCGATCATGTCACAGTTGCTGGAGCTACAAAGGCAAGCTCAGGAACATCAGGAAGGGATGTCTGCTGCACTCTTCAGACTGCAAGGAATGATGGGGGAGTCTGTCCACCTTCAGGCTGAGGTGATAGTGCCAGCATGCCAACGTGCCGAGGTCAACACGGGTATGGTGGTGGCCGCCATGGAGACCTTGGTCCAGGATGTCGCTCCTGCACTGTTGCATGGGCTCAACTCCATCGCTGATGCCATAGTTGGCCTCCAACAGTGTGTACACGAGAGGGGTGCCGGGCAGCTCGATCTCACTCCAGCTACACCTGCTCCTCAAGGATTCAGCCTGGGGCCCTCGGGCACCCATATGGAGGAGGATCAGCAGGTGCGCACTCTGGGCCCATCCATCCAGGTGACTCCTGGAGTGTCTGACCCATCCGAATTCCCTCTTCCTGTGACCCCAGCAGCTCCAGCTCCATAGCTCGAGGAGGGTGCCACTGCCACACAGCAGGACCCCGAAAGCAGGCCGGGGCCCTCCAGGTCTCAGCCCTCCAGAGGACGCCTGCCAAGGTCTTCACAGATAGGGCGTCACAGTCAGCACCCTGCCTCCACCTCCGCTGTGGATGTCCGGGGAGCACCAAGATGTAGTGACAAGGTTAGGAAGGTTAAGAAGATGTCATTGCACAGCCTGGGCACAGGTGTTAATCACTTGTACATAATGTTCACTATTGTCAATAAACCCCCAAGAATGTCTCCCTGCCTATGGCTCCTTGTTCTGATGAGCAGTGTTCTTGTCACTCAGATGTGAAACGTTTCTGCACAAGATAAAGGCAGGTGTCTCAGTCCAGGGCCTCTTCCCTGTTCTCTGTGCAGCCATCAGACCAAAGTGATGGTCCGGCCTCACACTCCCTGGACACATTACTGATGCCTGCACCTCGGCGGTGCTGGTCATTGCTGCCAGAATGTAATGGGCAGGCACCACAGAGTTCTCTCATTCTCTCTTTGTGCTCTCAGCATCTTTTAAGATGGGGTTGGACCCCATCTCTTAAGCACTCTGACCACTGCCACTGTGCTCCTGAAGGGGTCAGGTGCTGAAGATGCACAGATGATCAGATGCTTTTAAAGTTTCGTGGCTGTGTCTCTATGATATGACCCTGACCACAGGGCACTAGGAGTCTGTCATTCTCAGAGGCTATGTGAAGATCTATAGAGTGTCCTCACTGCATGTCGTCGTCATCATCCTCCTGTAATTGAGTGACGTATAGGGCCTCCACTGTGTCTCCATGACAGGAGCATTCTCACAGAGGGTATTCGTGCTGCCATAAGCCAGACTGGAATCAAACGTTCACAGATGCAATGTGAGGATCTATGGGGTCACCTCACTGCATGTTGTCATCATCCTCCACAAATCTATGAGGGTCTCCCGAGTGTGCCTGCCTCGTCTACCCAGTGCGAGGGCCTCATCCCTGTCATCGTTGCCTTCGGGGACCCCCTCACCCTCATCCCCATCAGCGTCACCCTCATTGGAGGAGACCTCCATCTCCTCCTCAGCCAGCTCCTCTCCCCGTTGCAGCTCCAGGTTGTAAAGGGCGCAGCAGTTGATGACGATGTGTGACACCCTGTGTGGACTGTATTGCAGGGCTCCACCAGACCGGTCCAGGCACCGGAACCGCATCTTCAGCATCCCGATGGTCTGCTCCACCAAGTTGTGAGCTGCAGCATGAGCCTCATTATAGCGTCGCTCTGCTGCAGTCTGAGGCCACCGCATGGGTGTCATCAGCCACAACCTCTGTGGGCAGCCCTTGTCCCTGAGGAGCCAACCCTGCAGCTTCTGTGGACCCTGGAAGACTCCAGGGATCTGTGACCGACTGAGGATGTAGGAGTTGTGGACACCGTGCGCACACCTGCAGGATATGTTTGTGGTGGTCGCACACCAGCTGCATATTTAGCGAGTGGAACCTCTTGCGGTTGATGTAGTCACCGTGTGATATGACGGAGATCTGAGCACCACATGAGTGCAGTCGAGTGCACCTGTGGGAAACCTGAGACATGAGGGAACCTAATCGCTCTTGCATCCTGGCTGTCCTGGTCCTGGGTGAAATGCACAAAGTTGTGTGCCCTCACAACGATGACATCTGTGACCTCATGGATGTATTTGTGGGTGGAGGCTTGTGAGATCTCACAGGGGTCACCTGTGGAGTCCTGAAAGGAGCCACTGGTGTAGAAATTGAGCGCCGTGGTCACTTTCCTGGCCACTGGCAGTGGATCCCTTCCATGTCCCCGTGGTGCCAAATCCTGCAGTAGTTGCCAGATGTGACTGACCAGTTCCCTAGACATGCACAGTCTTCAGTGACACTGGTTCTCGGTCATTTGCAGGAATGAAAGGTGATGTCTATAGACCCTGGGTGTTGCTAGGTGCTGGCCAGCGATGTCTCACTGTGCTCCACAAGGACATGTGCGGTGGCCCCAGCTGCCCCTTCTTCCTGAGGATGCTGCTGCTTCTGTGCAGCCAGGAGCCTCAGTCGGTCTCTCCTCCGTCATCTTCACTCTCTGTAGGCCATCAGGCATACAGCTAGTTTATCAGGCTCCATGACCCTGATGTCTCTCTCTTTCACCCTGCAGGAGGAGTACACATGGTTAGCATGGGTGTACTAAGAACCTGGTTAAGTGTGACGGCCCCTTCACACATGCAGTGCTGGCCACCACTTGGATGGCCAGTGTGTAGTGCGCTCATTGGCTGTCCAATAAGCCCACCCAACTCTTCCCCACTCCACTCGCCTGATTGGCGGCAGCTTTGCCCATTGGACTGCATGCTGTGCTCTCAGCTCAGGCACAGGCATTCTCCTAACCTGCACTGCAAGGCTGGGCTGTTAGCTTGAACCATGGGGGAGACTGATTCAAACCAGGATGAGGACATTACAAGGGGCTGTGAGCACCTCCACCAGTGTCTGCTCCATGACCAGCTTTAGCGAGGAGATTGTACAGCGTGTGCAGTCCAACTGTACTGCAGTCAACTAAAATGTTTCTTCCCAGTGTGAAAAGCTTTGGGGCACTTGGTGGCTCTTTGTCTCTGCGTTGCTTGAGTGGGCAGATAATCTAGAAGCCCAACTCCAATCAGATCAATGTGGCTGCACCTGAACTGTCTCAGCTGTAGAGGGATGGTCACTTTAAACAGGTTTCCCTAATGCATGGCTGCTTCGCTTTGCACACCCTATCCCCCTAACCCCCACCCCTCCCCCCCAATGCTAGTGCACTATATTCAATGGCAGGGCTGCCCTTGCCCTCTCCCCACCCCTCCACAAATCACCTCAATGGCAGGACTGCCCTTGACCCCCCCCACAATGCTCCTCAAGCTTGAAGTCCAACAGATCACCCTGCACATCGTTACTGTGCACTCACCTCCAAGTTCCCCTCAAAAGTGCAGCCCACCAAGTGCACGCCTTTTATGTGCTGTTGTGAAACACGTCGGAGTGCTTTCCCGTCGACATGGACAGATGATTCAGTGCAGGGGAGAATGATCCCGGCGGGCTGGCCTAATAACGATGTGCAGATACATTACGATGAGGTTCCCAATGTCCAGTGGTGGGAAATGCGGCCCACCGTTGGTGGGCTGAGTGCACCATCGTGAACTTGTTTCCCACCATCGTGAAACTGATTGCGCCATATTGTCCGCTCGTACTACTGGACATGCCTGACACCGGCAGACACGGAAAATCCCGGCCTTTATTTTGCTCCCTTCCTAGTCCAGGTATACTGAGGCCTGTTTTAATGTCCCTAGTGTTCCCTCCACTGAGGTCAGGTGACTAGCGTACAAAAAGGGGATGGAAAGGGTTTTCATTTAAACAGCATTTTTCACAACCTCCGGACATCCCCAAGCATTTTATAGCCAATTTATAGACTTTTGAAATGGGGTCACTGTTGTAGTGGCGTTTGAAATCTGGCTTCCAATTTGCATACAGCATTGTTCCACAAGCAACAATAACATAATGATTAGATAATCTGTTATAGGGATTTTGGTTGAAGGATAAATATTGGCTAGAACATGAAGGAGAAGTTCCCTGCTAATTTTTTTGAATAGTGGTGTTGGATCTTTTACCTGCCCCATGGAGAGGCAAACAGGGCTTTTTACTGTCTGCCAAGTCACCTGATCTCAGTGGATGGAACAGTATGGCCTCAGCACATCTGGACTATGAAGGAAGTAAAACAAAATATCAGCTAAAGTTTGTACTTCTGACCAGTTGATCACTGGAAAAATGTGTTTGCATGAATGTTGGTGAGACAGGCTTGGGTCTGGGATGATGTCCTCCCCAGCTGAGTTGCTTGCTAACAACCAGGCTTCAAGCAGAGTCAAGTGAAAGCAGTGTTGAAGAAGTGCAATAACTCATTGAAGTGAATGCCAGGCTTTCAGATATAGGAAGGAAAGAAAAATGGCTTTTTAAAAAAAAAAGCCCTTTCCTACCCCCTCAGGAGGATGCAAGTGATCCACTGGCTCCACCGCTTGGGTTTAACGTCTCATGCGAAAGACAGTACCTCTGAGAGCACAGCACTCCCTCGGTCAACCTCGATTTATGTGGTCAGGACTATGGAGTGGGATCATGAACCTACAAACTTCTGATTCCAGAAGTGAGAGTACTACCAAAACTGACACCTAAATCAGGGGCCTTGTAGATTATAAATCAATGGAGAGTGAACATATCTCTAAATCCCGCAATTGGACTTTGTACCTCTTGGCTATGGAGAAAACAAAGAAAAGTCTGTAAACATTCATACGTTTAACCTGGAACATCAATTTCAAACTTACCAGGTAAGTTAGCAGTTCCAGGGAGAAGATTGTCAACTGAATTGCTCAATTGAGTTACTGCCTCCTGGTGATGGCCCATCCATCGAGTATCTTTTATGAACGCTCACAAGTTTAAGATGTGTTTGATTCCATGCCCTATGACCTATCTCCTGACATCAATGATTTTTGAGCAGCATTCTTGGCAAAACTGTGAAGTATTTCATGGGTCATGGTGAATTTTCAAAATTATCCATTCTGATATCACACTTTCATTGATCCTAAAGAAGATTCTGTTCTGCACAGAAACGTGTCTTAAAATCTTTTGAAAGGTGCATTGAGAAGAAGCATTTATAACGAATGTTGACTTTAGTAGTAATGTGTATTGCACTACTTAAAGAATATGGAGCAAGTCCAGTTAAATCTTGCAGCCTAGTTTTGATGGGCTCTAGTACAGTACAGGAAACACTACCTGGTAGTTATGGCGTAAATCAGGAAGACGCATCCAGCATTCCACATCTAAAGAGTGTGGCTAATCTGCCAGTTATTTGTATGACCCAGGGGTTAATCTGGCATTTTATCTACATCCAACATCAAACCCAGCTCAGGTAGCACACAGCGCTGCTCACCTATGACATCATCACATAGCTATAGAAAGTCAAATGTCTCATTCCTAACCATCTCTATAAACATAATGTTTCTACAATTGAACTTGTAATAAAAGTTGAAAAGATCTACAAAAACCTGCTTTACTTGAGTGGTGAATGTCTCAATGCCTGAAATTTAACACTAATAATTAAAGCCAAGATTCTGCTAGCCTATTTCACATAATTGTACGCTCCTTCAATTGAAGCTTCTGTTTAATGGGGGTCACATATCTGTTTATACCTCCTTTTTATTTTATTTCCAAACTCAGTTGACATTTTTAGAGGGGTGAGGGGGCAGGGAAGATAATGCAAACTTGTCACAACCAAGCTTAAAGAAACATCTATCATCATATTAAAAGATGGTGGGAATGAACTTCACTATTTTGCTGGACGGTCTGGTATGTTTTTTTTATTCTTTCACGGGATGTGGGCTTCGCTGGCTGGGGCAGCATTTATTGCCCATCCCTAATCGCCCTTGAGAAGGTGGTGGTGAGCTGCTTTCTTGAACTGCTGCAGTCCATGCGGTGTAGGTACACCCACAGTGCTGTTAGGGAGGGAGTTCCAGGATTTTGATCCAGCGACAGTGAAGGAACGACGATATATTTCCAAGTGGTGAGTGACTTGGAGGGGAACTTCCAGGTAGTGGTGTTCCCATCTATCTGCTGCCCTTGTACTTCTAGATGGCAAAGGTAGTGGGTTTGGAAGGTGCTGTCTAAGGAGACTTGGTGAGTTGCTGCAGTGCATCTTGTAGATGGTACACACTGCTGCTACTTTGCATCGATGGTGGGGGGAGCGAATGTTTGTGGATGGAGTGTCAACCAAGTGGGCTCCTTTATCCGAGATGGTGTCAGGTTTTTTGAGTGTTGTGGGAGCTGCACTCATAAAGGCAAGTGGAGAGTATTCCATCACACTCCTGACTTGTGTCTTATAGATGGTGGACAGGCTTTGGGGAGTCAGGAGGTGAGTTACTCACCACACGATTCCTAGCCTCCGACCTGCTCTTGGTAACCACAGTATTTGAGGGGATGCAGTAGCGTAGTGGTATAGTCACTGGACTAGTAACCCAGAGACCGAGGGTAATGCTCTGGAGACCCAGATTCGAATCCCACCATGACAGATGGTGAAATTTGAATTCAATAAAAATCTGGAATTAAAAATCTGATGATGACCATGAAACCATTGTCTAATGTCTTAAAAACCCATCTGGTTCACTAATCTGCCATCCTTACCTGGTCTGACCTACATGTGACTCCAGATCCATAGCAATGTGGTTGACTCTTAACTCTGAACAAGGGCAATTAGGGATGGGCAACCCACACAGTGTTGCCCACATCCCATGAATGAATAATAAAAGAAAAAATGTGGCTAGCTCAGTTTCTGGTCAATGGTAACCCTCAGGATGTTGATAGTGGGGATTCAGCAATGGTAATGCCATTGGATGTCAAGGGGTGATGGTTAGATTCTCTCTTGATGGAGATGGTCATTGCCTGGCACTTATGTGGCATGAATGTTAGTTGCCACTTGTCAACCCAAGCCTGGATATTGTCCAGGTCTTGCTGCATTTGAATGTGGACTGCTTCAGTCTCTGAGGAGACGCGAATGGTGCTGAACATTGTGCCATCATCAGCGAACACCTTATGATGGAAGGAGGGTCATTGATGAAGCAGCTGAAGATGGTTGGCCCGAGGAACTCCTGCAGTAATGTCCTGGCACTGAGATGATTGGCCTCCAATACCATAAACATCTTCCTTTGTGCCAGGCATGACAACATGTCTTTCTCTTTCAGATACTCATTACCAACGTTTTATGTATTTTGTTTCAGCATTTTCAACATTCACAATTTGTTTTTTATAAATCTAATGTAAAACTTAAACAATTTATGCTACTAAATTGAAGATTTGTTGAGTTATACACGAATGTTTTAATGAAGATAGCAACACCCTTTGGCACTCAGAGGCTTCAAGATACAGAACTACTGTGCATAATCTGCATGATCAGAACGGTATGTGTTTCATTGTAAAGGTCTTACGCTCCCCACATCGAAGCACCAATGTGGCACTGGACTGTTGTACCCGAATAAATGGAAGTGGAAATTGAGTGTAGCTGAGCAAATCCAAATGATCCAGAACATAGCATGTCAATGGGCTATAATTACAATGTTGTAATATTTGTACAGCAGCATGGGTTTCTATTGCTGACTAATTGCAATTATTTTCCACAGATCCCATGAGATTGCAATTAAGAGGGGTCAACGTCACTTGAAATGTTACAGGTGTAGCGAATGACAGCCAAGTGCAACACATTTAGGATAACATTTCCATGAATATGTAGCAGAGAGCTTTAAGCTGTGTGTAGTTAAGTGCAGGTGGAAACATTCTTCTGTTGCTGTCTTCCAATGGAACCTGGGCAGTCGTTTTCGTGCTTTGAGTTATACCTGCAATGACTTGGTTGAGGTTTTGCACATAAGGAGCACTCCAGACTTTTCAATTTGTGCAAAAAATATTCTTGCCAGAGCCTCGCATCCTCCTGCTATTGCTATCTGAAATGGTTCATCCAAGTGCTCATTCAAGATATGTTTGTTTGCACGTTGGATGTTTTTCACCAAGGCCAGGCTTAAAATGTAGTTTAAACAGCAAGTGCTGCTGGTGGCCTTCAGGCAGGGCTGAAACTCGAGGGTCATGGTCATTTTGTTTTTTCTCCTCTCTGTTTATCTGTGTCCGCATGAGTTAAAATGCATGGAAGCTAAATGCAGAAACAATTGTTTCTAAGGCCGGGATTTTCCGGCCCCATTGGCATCGGGCATCATGGCGGGCGGCGGGGGCGAGATGGTAAGAAGGCCAGAAATCGGCTTTACGCTGTCATGAAACCAGTTTGCGATCATCCGCTCCACCCAACATTTCCCACCGCTGCACGTCGGAAACACCATTTTAATACATTTGCATCTAGTTATAAGCCCTGCTCGCCGGAATCATTGCCCCACATCAAATTTACCACCCACGTCAGCGTGACATCAGAACGGCGTGTTCCACAGTTGCCTTTAAAAGGCATCTACCTGGCGGCCGGTGACTAGTGGAGTTCCGCAGGGGTCAGTGTTGGGACCACAACTTATCACTTTATACATTAATGATCTAGATGAAGGAACTGAGGGCATCCTGGCTAAGTTTGCAGATGATACAAAGATAGGTGGAAGGACAGGGAGTATTGAGGAGGAGGGGAGGCTGCAGAAGGATTTGGACAGGTTAGGAGAATGGGCAAAGAAGTGGCAGATGGAATACAATGTGGGGAAATGTGAGGTTATGCACTTTGGTAGGAAGCATAGAGGCATGGACTATTTTCTAAATGGGGAGAGAATTCAGAAATCTGGAGTGCAAAGGGACTTGGGAGTCCTAGTCCAGGATTCTCTTAAGGTTAACTTGCAGGTTGAGTCGGTGGTTAGGAAGGCAAATGCAATGTTGGCATTTATTTTGAGAGGACTAGAATATAAAAGCAGGGATGTGCTGCTGAGGCTTTATAAGGCTCTGGTCAGACCACATTTAGAATATTGTGAGCAATTTTGGGCCCCGTATCTCAGGAAGGATGTGCTGGCCCTGGAGAGGGTCCAGAGGAGGTTCACGAGAACGATCCCAGGAATGAAAGGGATATATTAACATATGAGGAACGTTTGAGGACTCTGGGTCTATACTCGATGGAGTTTAGAACGATGAGGGGGCATCTGATTGAAACTTACAGAATACTGAAAAGCCTGGATAAAGTGGACGTGAGGAAGATGTTTCCATTAGCAGGAGAGACTAGGACCCGAGGGCACAGCCTCAGAGTAAAGGGAAGACCTTTTAGAACAGAGATGAGGAGAAACTTCTTTAGCCAGAGAGTGGTGAATCTATGGAATTCATTGCCACAGAAGGCTGTGGAGGCCAGGTCATTGAGTGTATTTAAGACCGAGATAGATAGGTTCTTGATTGTTAAGGGGATCAAAGGTTACGGGGAGAAGGTGGGAGAATGGGGTTAAGAAACTTATCAGCCATGATTGAATGGCGGAGCAGACTCGATGGGCGGAATGGCCTAATTTCTGCTCCTATGTCTTATGGTCTTATGGTGTACCTGGCGACCTGAACTTTGAGGGGAACTGGGAGGTGAGCGCACACAACCTTGCGCAGTGTTCGCGAGCATCGCCCATAGGACAGCAAGGAAGAGGCACCGTGGATTCGCAGGGAGGGTGTGAGGGAAGCAGCCATGCACTTGGAAAAGCTTGTCAAAAGTGAGCATTCTTCCACGGTTGAGATTGCTCAGCAGCAGCTCCATTGACAGGCATGGAGTCGGGCCTCTGTAGCTACTCTGCACACTCAAACAACGCAAAAAGATGAAAGCGCCACAATGCTCCAGAACTTTGCACCACTTGGGTGCAGACTGCAAATTAATTAATTAATTAATTGTGTAGAGCAATTGTCCAACTGGGCAAGTTGTATAATCCCCTTGTGAAAGGGGCCATGGCACAGTCACTGGTGGAGGCGCTTACAGCCCCTTGCAATGTCATCATTAAGGTGTGGGCCAGTATCCATTATGGTTCAAGCTAACAGCGCAGCCTTGCAGTGTGGGTTAGGAGAATGTCTGTGCCTGAGCTGAGAGCACAGCATGCAGTCCAGTGGCCGAAGTTGCCGCCAATCGGTCAAGTGGAGTGGGGCGGAGGTGGGTGGGGTTTTTGGACAGCTAGTGGGCGCGCTACACACTGGCCATCCAAGTGGTGGCCAGCACTCTCCTGAAGGGACCTTCGCACTTACAAGCATACGAAATAGGAGCAGAAGTAGGCCATTCGGCCCCTTGAGCCTGCTCTGCCATTCAATAAGATCATGGCTGATCTGTTTGTGTTTTGAGTTCTGCATTCCCATCTAACCCCGCTAACCTTTGATTCCCTTGCCTACAAGAATCTATCTATCTCTGCCTTAAAAGTATTGTGACCTCGCTTCCACTGCCTTCAGAGGCAAAGAGTTCCAAAGTATCTGAGAGAACTCTCAGAGAAAAAATTTCTCTTCAGCTCTGCCCTAAAAGGGCGACCCTAATTTTAAAACAGTGCCCCCTAATTCTGGACTTACCCATAAGAGGAAACATCCTTTCAATGTCCACCTTGTCAAGAACGTTCAGGATCTTGTATACGTCAATCAGGTCACCCCTCGCTCTTCTAAACTCCAGAGGAAACAAGCCCAGTCTGTCCAACCTATCCCCATAAGAGAGCTCACTCATTCTAAGTATCAGTCTAGTAAACCTTGTCTGAACTGCCTCCAATGCATTTAGATGCTTCGTTAAATAAGGAGACCAAAACTGCACACAGTATTCAAGATGTGGTCTCACCAATGCCCTGTACAACTGAAGCATAATGCCCTTACTTTTATGTTCCAAGAGAGGGTCTTAGTACACCTACGCTAACCCACGCATCTCTCGATCTTTGATCCTGCAGGAGCAGGACATCAGGATCATGGAGCCTGGTGATCTAACCGTCTGCCTCATAGTTTACAGAGGCCAGAGAAGAAGGAGAAGAAGAGAGAGGCGGAGGTGCCTGGCTCACCAAAGGGAGGAGCACCTCCCTCAGGATGAAGGTGAGGCAGGGCCTGCTGTGTACGCAGCTGAAGATCCACAGCGAGCAGGCACCTCGCTAGACCCAGGGGGCGGAATCGTCTGTGCCCATTGGCGCCGGGCGTGCTCGGCTGTGTGAGTGGACAATATGGCGAGTAGGCCAAAAATCGGTTTCTCGATGTCGTGAACCTCATTGTAATACACCTGCATACCATTATAAGGCTAGCCCGCCGGAATCACCCCCCTCACACTGGATCGTCCGCCCACACGCCAATTGCACATAAGTAACATGCGCCTGGCGAGCTGCACTTCACTCGGGGCTTCGAGGTTTGTTTGCCCACCTTGCTTCGGGCAGCACTCGCAGTCATCAGCGCCAGGCTTCATAAACAGCACCACATCACTGTTAGGGGGGCTCACGGGCAGGTCTCTACCTGCCAGACCACTTGTAAGGTGGGGGTGGCTTTGTACAGCTGCAGGGCTAGGCCTTGCTTGGGGAAGGTGGAGAAGTGGCCTCAGGAAAGGGAAGAGGCTGCAGGGTGAGGGCTGTACTGGGGAAGGGGGGTATCCCAGGGTGTGTGTGGGGGCACATTGATCAGTGCAAGTGGATTCAAGATGGTGAGGGCTGAGGAGGCAGTATCCAGAGGAGATGAGGCCAGATGGAGAGGTGAGGGTGTGTGTGAGAGAGTGAGTGGTGATGTCCCTTGAGCTGGCAGTGAGTGAGATGCCAGTGAATGTGTGATGGGCTTGAGTGTGTGAGTTTAGAGTGATGAGATGGTTGCCTCACCCTGGCTGCACGGATGAGATCATTCATCCTCTATCTGCATTGGATGACTGACCTCTTCTGTGCAGCATTGACACTGACCACCACTGTCATCACCTACCAGGCCAGATTGGTGATGTTGCTGCCCACCATGCGGCCAGAGCAGGGGTAGAGGACATCACGGGCCTCCACAGCATCCAAAAAGTGATCAAGGGACACGTCACTAAACCAGGGGGCTGCAGCCTTCTTGCCCTTTGGGGCCATGTTTTATTTGCAGCAGCCCTGGGCTGGAAGCACTGAGTGGTCTGTGTGCGGCTGTAAATGTGGTGCCGGGCATGATGAAGTGGCGAGGTGATGGTGTGGTGGGCGAATCAGAGCCCGCCTGCTATGGAAACCGCGTGTTTCCTGGTAATGCATAGTTAATACGGCAGGTTTGGGATGTGAGAAGCCACCGTTGCGGCCGGTGGGTAAAACATTATTTTACCTGCCCGTCACCGCACTGAGTGCAAATTGGGGACGATTCCTCCCAAGGTCTATAGACAGCGCCTGTCATTCCTGCAGATGACTGAGAACCAGTGCCACCAAAGACTGCACATGTCCAGGGAACTGGTCGGTCACATATGCCACTTGCTGCAGGACTTGCCGTTACGGGGACATGGAGGGCATCCACTGCCAGTGGCCATGAACAAGACCACGGCACTCAATTATTACACGCAATGGCTCCTTTCAGGGCTCCACAGGTGATCTGTGTGGGATCTCTCAAGCCTCCATGAGCAAGTGTATTCAGGAGGTCATGGATTCCACCTTCACAAAGGCACAGAACTTGTGCACTTTGCCTCGGATCAGGAAAACCAGGAAGCAAGAGCGCTGGGGATTTGCACAGATCTCAGGTTTTCCACAGGTACAGGGTGCCATCAACTGCACTCACGTGACGCTTAGATCTCCTTGGCAACAAGCAGTCAACTACGTCAATCGCAAGGGCTTCCACTCACTGAATGTTCAGGTGGTCTGTGACCACCACAAACACACCCTGCAGGTCTGTGCATGATTCCCAGGGAGTGTCTATGACTCCTACATCCTCAGCAGGCCTCAGATCGCTGGCATCTTCCAGGGTCCAGAGAGTCTGCAGGGTTGGCTCCTCGGAGACGAGGGCTCCCCACAGAGGCCGTGCGGTGGCCTCAGACCGCAGCTGAGTGATGATACAACGAGGCTCATCCCATGAGCCGGACTTTGGTAGAGCAAAAGATAGGCATTTTGAAAATGTTCCAGTGCTTCGACAGGTCTGGGGGGAGCACAGCAATACTGTCCCCAGAGGGTGTTGCGTATCATCGTCACTTGCTGCGCACTCCAAAACCTAGCGCTGCAATGGGGAGAGGACCTGGCTGAGGAGGAGATGGAGGAGCTGCACATATCCTCTGATGAGGACGTAGAAGAGGATGACGATGATGAGGGTCTTTGAAGGCGAGGATGCCGGCAATGAGGCCATCACACTGGCCAGGCGAGGCAGGCCCACTCGGGAGACCCTCATAGCCACAAGATTTGTGGAGGTTGGTTTCAAAATGCAGTGAGGACAGTCCTGACACCCTCACCTTGTGTCTGTGAATGTTTGACTCCTATGTGGCTGATGGCAGTGCACATACCCTCAGTGCTCAGGCTCATGTCATAGAGACGTAGCAGAGGCCATAATAGTCACTAGATTCCAGAAGGATGATGACGACATGCAGTGAGGACACTCCATAGATCTTCACATGGCCTCTGTGAATGTCTGGCTCCTGTCTGGCTGAGGGCAGATCGCTTGTGCTCTGTAATCAGGGTCATATCATGGAGACGCAGCCGTGAAACTTTAAAAGCATCTGGTCCTTTGTCTGCCTTCGGCACCTGAGCCCTTCAGGAGCACAGCGTCAGGGAACACAGTGCTGAAGGGGGTGGGTGTGGAGGGGTGGGGGGTTTGGGGGGGTGGTGCCTGCCCACTACATTCTGGCAGCAATAACAAGCACCATCGAGGTGCAGGCATCACTAATGTGTCCAGTGAGTGTAAGGCCGGACCATCACTTTGGTCTGAAGGCTGCACAAACCAGAGGGAAGAGGCCCTGGACTGAGACACCTGCCTTAATCTTGCGCAGGAACCAAAGTTTATCATCTGAGTGACAAGAACACTGCTCATCAGAACAAGGAGCCATAGGCAGGGAGACATTTTTGGGAGTTTATTTACAATCGTGAACTTTATGTACAAGTGATTAACATCCATGCCCAGGCTGTGCAACTACATCTTCTTAACTTTCCTAACCCTGCTGCTATGTCTTGGTGCTCCCCAGACATCCACAGTGGAGGTGGAGGCAGCCAGCTGACTGCAACGCCCTGTCTGTGATGGGCATCCCCTTGAGGGCTGAGACTTGGAGGGTCCCGGCCTGCTTTCGATGTCCTGTTGTGTGGCAGTGGCACCCTCCTCAGTCTGTGGAGCTGGAGCTGCTGGGGTTACAGGAAGAGTGGATTTGGATGGGCTGGACGTCCCCAGAGTCACCTGGGTGGATGGCCCTGGGGTGTGCACCTGCTGATCTTCCTCCCTAGGGGTGCCTGATGACCCCTGGCTGGCTCCTTGAGGAGAAGGGGAAGCTGGAGTGAGATTGAGCTGGACTGTACCCCTCTTGCATTAACACTGTTGGAGGCCAACTATTGGCATCAGAGATGGAGTTCAGCCCACGCAGCAGTGCAGGACTGAAGTCCTGGACCATGGTCTCCATGGCAGCCACCATACTATCAGTGTTGACCTTGGTGCATTGGCAAGCTGGCACTATCACCTCAGGTTGAAGGCGGACAGACTCCCCCATCGTGCCTTGCAGTCTGAGGAGTGCAGTGGACATGTTTTCCTGATGTTCCCAAGCTTCCCATTGTAGTTCCAGCAACTGAGGTATGACTGAGTCGAGGCTCGTCATCTGACTTGGACTCAGCAGATTTCTAGCCTCCAGCAGTCCTCCCAGTGTTGGAAACCTGGGAAGTCCCTGCATCCGCCTGCTGTGGATGGGACAGCGCAATGTGCTCACCAGATTGTGACCTCAAGGCTACTGTAAAGCTTGGTCCCACCGAGGTGTGTGTCTCTGCGCTGGTGGAGGGTGTGGGTGAGCGCTGTGATGGGCCTTCAATTAGGGTGTCATCAGAATCTTCTTCCGCAATGTCTTCGGGGCTTGAGTCGAGGACCTGGCTCGTGGGCCCCTTTGGCTGCTTCCCAGATGTGCCTGTGAAAGTGAGGAGAGATAATTAGTGCATGGCAGTGGCCTGTGAAACAGGACACATCACTCACAGTGTGGTTGTCTGATGGATGTTGCACTGCTGGACCCTCACTTGATAGAGCACCATCGACCTCACCGTCAGCACAGGAATGGTCCAGATCCTCACTGGCCAGCTGGATGGCTCTGTTTTCAAAGTCTGTGAGGACTTTGATTTCAGGCATTCCTCCACCAGTCTGTGACCTCTCCCTCTTGTTGTGTGCCAGCTTGTCCTGCATGAAGACAGGTGGAGGCAGTGTAAGCAGGATGCCTGCCAGGCCAGACATGGAGTCATAGAGGTCCACAGCACACAGCAAAAGGCCCTTCAGCCCATTGAGTCTGCGCCGGTCAAACAAGTACCTAACTATTCAACTCCCATTTTCCAGCAGTAGGCCCCATAGCCTTGTGTGCCATGGCATCGCAAGTGCATATCCAAAAACTTCTTAACGGAGAAGGATGCCTGCATGCGTGGGTGGTGAGTGGTGCCATGGATGGGATGAGGACATGATCCACAGAGCAGGTGAAGGTGTGTAGTAGAAAGTGAATGGTGATGTCCCTTGAACTGGCAGTGAGTGAGGGCCCTGTGGATGTGTGATGGGTTTGTGAGTGTGTGAGTTGAGAGTGATGAGAAGAGTGCCTTACCCTGACGGAACAGAGGAGATCATTCATCCTCCTTTGGCACTGGGTGGCTGTCCTCTTTTGCAGGGCATTGGCATTGACCACCATTGCCCCCGCCTCCCATGCTGGATTGGTGACCTTGCTTGCTGGTTTTCGCCCAGAGCAGGGCTAGAGGATTTCACAGCGAGACTACACTGCATTCGATAAGCACCAAAGGGAGGCATCGCTAAATTTGGGGGCGGCATGTTTCCTCCCTTTGGCAGCCATGGCTTTGCAGCAGCTTCCGATACCTTAGAGAGTGCGAGTTCTGTGCAGGGGCACCCTTTAGTTATGGCACCCAGGTTACTGAAGACCTGAGGTGATGGCAGGGCGAGTGAATCAGAGGCTGCCCAGCCAGCAATGTGGCATATTTCCCGGGAATGCATTATTAATGAGGCTGGAAGTGCTGGGAATGGGAAGATAAAGCGCAAAAAGTGCACCATTGCAGCCGGTGGGTAAAATGTACTCTCTCCTGCCCACTATCGCACTTTGTGCAAATCTGGGATAATTCCACCCAAATAAGAAAGCATTATGACAGCTAATTCTGGCTCAGACTGAAATGCATTATTAATTCACTTCCACAGCCACTAGAAGTTACTAAATTAATGATGGCTGGGTTCTAGTGAAGTAGAGGCTGTTCAAATCACACTCTAAATGATGCTCGACTTTTAAAATCAGTACATACCAATTGAATGTGAAGACACACCTCTCATTTCTTGATTGTTGTTCATTTCTTTTAGTTTATTATCTTTTAGATAATAAAATACATACGTTTGAGATGAGATGAAAGAAAACGAGATGGTGATGACAGAAATTCAGCTAAACAGGAAATGGTTCAGGACTCCACAAGTGAAAATAGTGTTAAAGGGACAGTGTCTTTTTGAAACTGCATTTTGTAAATTTCACTTTGGGGAGCGGGAAGATCTATGTATCATTTTATTCTCTGGACATCCGTCCCTAACCCACTTTGCATCTCCTTAAGACCCACCTTAAATCACATCTCTTTTGACAAACTTTTGGTGACCCAACAGCTCCTTCCTTGGTTTGGCATGTACTTGCTTCCTTGCACCTTTGAGGTGTCTTGAGAACTCTTCCTGCAAGCTGTTGTCATCACAAAGCGGCCATCATCAACGTAATTCACACCATGCAGCTTGATTGATTTTTCTTGTTCGGCTAATTCTGTCGGTTTTCATTGTTGATACACCAGCCGCTATTTCCATCCACAGTGGGTAATGTGCTGCCAATTTTCCAAACTGTCCTGACAACAAGGAAGTCAGACATGTAACCCCATATTCCAATTTACTGACCAAATTGTCTTAGCATTTAATTAGTTTTTTTTCTAATTGTTTCATCATTTTTGAAGGCAATATGTCTATTCCCTTCACGGGTCCCTTTCTCAGTCTTAACTCAATTCCATTTGTTCAATGCATGTGTCTCCAAAACTTTTCTTTATCTGTGTATTACCTGACCATTATCAGTGTTAAACTTTTTAACATGTATCAAATAGCATGACAATAAACCTAAGCAACATGAATTCAAGGGTTTGAGCCTCTGATTCAGATTCTAGGCTGCACGTTTGAGTTTGAAAATTGGCTTGTTCATAAATCATAGGAAAACTACAAACCCTTTTGGAAACCAGAGTTAATAATATCCTTTTAAATATTTTCAGGATTTGTATTTCTTTAGCAAATGAATTAATGCCAGTAAAGATACAGGTTCTGTACCTAGAAGTAAGTATATGAATCCTTCTTGCTCACATGTCTAGAGATCAGCAGGCTAATTCCTCCAATGGTGTCATATAAAACTTAATCAAAAAAGATCAATAAAAGTTGGCAAAACAGGAAAAACATGTTAACATTGCTTTTTATTTTCACAACCACTTGATTTTTTTTTGTGAAAAATAGGGGTGCAGGCCCCTTCCATCTGATTCATCACTTGTGCTTCCCACAGAGAATCCACACAGCTGTAAAATTCTCCGATGGCACAAAAGGAAAGGATCAGAAGTAAACACAACAATACAGGTTAATGGGGTCCAGGAAGCATTTTGTTCAAACTTCATGGACAATGGTTGGTGTCAGTGGAAGGATTAATGATAGAAAATTCAATCAGCTCCTCTTGCGTAGCTCAGTCATTTTCTGCTGCACTTTTCCTTCATCAGCATTTCCATAGCATCTTATTAGAGAGTAGATAAGTTGGCAAATCGCATGCCATATACATTCAACCATAGACTCTCAATCAGAATGAGACACAGAAGGGTCTTTCTGTCAAGTCGTTGAATAACATCAAGATACAGCCCACCAAAAATAACTGGTACACATGGTGATGATATACATTGTTTGGACTCCTTCAATTATATGGAGTTGTGCAATGGGCTGTATGTTAATGGCAATACAAGAGAAATAAATAGAGGATAATGTCTGGCAGTGAGCTTCAAGGTAGTGATTCAATTAGGTGGTTCTGATGACTCACAAAGCAAACAAGTAAAGCCTGAGCTATTTATAAAAGCCATCAACCTGTTTAGATTGAATAACTGCTGGAACCTGCTGCAGATATGTGATTCTTGGTAGCAGAGACTGTTAAAAGAACTTTTTAATCTTTTCTCTTACCACGCACTAGATGCTTGGAGTTCTGCAGTGTGATGCAGATAATTTGACATATGTGTAAGGTATTGATATGGGTTGCATAAGGGTACTCTTCCACTGCATGAAAATAATGAAAGCTGACTAGTTTATAATGACAATTATAGTTTAGTTTTTTAAAAAATCTCTCTAACTTTCCAAATATAAGGAAAATGTTCCCCAAATAAGCTAAAGGTATATGTTACGTGCCTTAGTATTCTGAAATATCCTAAAGTAGATCACCAGAATATAACGTATATAATGTAGAATATGACCATTGCACAATAATTTTATTCCATAAATGATTGTAATTGGATTTCCAATGATTGACATATTTAATAGATGCTAATGCTGGTCAATGCAGCAATGGTACAAGAGCCATGCACCACAGAAGGCAGCTTTCCCAATACCACAAGACTATAAAGTCAATTTCAAAGTCCTGACAAAAGGATGTTTGTAGAAATTTCCATGAGATTCAGTGAGTTTGCCGAGCATGGAGCTGAGCCAAAAAACGCCTAGAAATTTCCCATCTTTGACCCACAATCTATATGTTTGGTTTGTTGATTCCAGCTAGGAAAATGCTGGCTGATCCATGTCCTTGAATTAGGAAGGGAATCTTCAACCCAGGGTTTCACACCTGATCATTATTCAGGGGACCTCTGTTGCAAGTGTAGATGAATAAACCTCATATGAGGATAAGTGGATACACATCATGACGTCCTGCTGAAAAAAGCCACCAATTCTCACTGATGAGCCTCGCACATTAATAATGTCCACTTGGACAAGATGCCTATGTAACAGTACCTCAGCAAGGTGAGAGAAAAATAAACATGGTTATTTAGCTATGTCAAAAAATTACTATGTATTAATACTATATTAATACCATATATTAATGACTTGGACGAAGGGACCAAGTGCATTGTAACCAAATTTGCTGATGATACAAAAGGTAGTTAGGAAAGCAAGAGAACACAGAATCTGAAAAGTGATATAGGTAGGCCACGTGAGTGGAGTGAAATGAAAGAGACTACAGAATGCTGTGGAATCTGTCATGGTACATGAAACACAAAAATTAGCATGCAGGTACAGCACTGAATTAGGATGGCAAGTAGAATGTTGGCCTTTATTGCAAGAGCAATAGAGTATAAAAGTAGAGAAGTCTTTCTACAACTATTGGTGAGATCACACCTAGAGTACTGTGTATAGAGTTGGTCTCCAAATTTAAGGAATTATATACTTGCATTGAAGGCAGTTCAGAGAAGCTTCACTAGGCTGATTCCTGGAATGACAATGTTGCCTGTAAGGAAAGATTGAGCTGGTCGGGCCCATACTCATTGGAGTTTAGAAGAATGAGAGGTGATCTTATTGGAACTTAAAGGATGCTGAGGGAGCTTGACAAGGTAGATGTTGAAAAGCTGTTTCCCCTCATGGGGGTATCTAGAACACGTGGGCATAGTTTCAGAGTAAGGGTTGAAGATTGAGTTGAGGAGGAATTTCTTCTGAGAACTGTGAATCTTTGGAATTCTTTACTAGCGAGAACTGTAGAGGTGTTTGAATATATTGACCTTACTGAACGGTGGAGCAGGTTCAAGGGGCTGTATGACTTATTCCTGCTCCTATTTCTTATGTTCTTCTACTTTGCAATGGTAATAAGAACATAAGAATAAAAGAGGAAACGTGGATGAAAATTGCTGATGGCACAATAGTCCTTTGAAGCTATGGTAAATCTTGTTGTAGAGATGAAGAATAATAGAATGGAGGAGGAGAGAATTACTCTTTAATAAAGGAAGTCCCAGCCATTCCACATTGATGGCTGCCAACAGAAGGTTAGCTTTGGTACCTGTGAGAACCAAAGATTTTGCTCTGACACGTTATTTGCAGATGGTATCTTTGCTGCCCTGCAGCATCGAGAAATTTGACATGAAAAGTTCCAGTGCAGGGATGGTTAAAAAAAAAAATCAAGCCAAGTTGAAATGTGCATTTTGTGTTTCAAAATTCTGATTGATAAAGACAATATTAATGTAGGCTTTAATATAGCTGGCCAATCCCAAAACATGGCTTGTTGGCAAAGTATTGTTCATGGTCAACTCTTAGCTCGAGGAGCTTGTTATTGAGACTATAATATCCACCTAAAACAAGAGATGGACATGACAGGATAGGCTTTGTATGCTGCTAATAATAACTTCTAATTTTGTTTCTGTTTCCATTTTTAAAACCTCAAATCTTCTACCTCCTTGGCAAGCAAAGAGAAACAGCAGCAGACTCTTCACCATGACAATAAAGTCATTGCTCAATTTAAACACCCGCACCCGGGTTTCTGAGCATGTCCATTGTGCACTTGTGCCACAGTGACCGAATGTACAAACTATTCGGACTGGAGACACTGTGGATTTCATGAAAAGACCAATTAGGTGGAAGTAACTTTTTCCAGATGGCAAAGATCTTCCCAAATTCAGTTGGTAGGACAGCCTGGTCTTCTTTAAAAAGGCAAGTAAGATACAAGTGGATTGTTCATGTATATTCCACACCTCACAGATCTATCCCACCGACTCATGATACAATGTGGCATTTTTGCCTGGTTCTGTTAACAATAAACATTTTCTATCCTTCAGCTGAGAATATTTCATATTTTCATATACAGTGCTGTGTAATTTCATTTCTGTATTAGTCTGTTAATTAGAGGCAAACAACTAGAAGCATCTAACTTTTAACACTGTGCCACTTTTATTAAATTATTTCCATCCTATTTTTCTCCTTGTTTCCCTTAATTTTACCAAAACCTTGACTGTGCATTAATCTTTATCATGCTCCTGAACTCCCCTCAGTCCCAGAATTGTAGGTCAGGTGGATGCTGAGTAAATATTGAAATGTTACAAAGCAAATATAGTCCAGAAATCAATGTGAGGTTATTGGGGTTTTGTTTGCTACTGAAGGGACATGTTTAAGAACAGTTTTGACTTTTCACTTACGTAAACAACGTCAATTCTCATTAATGCTGTACGGTTTTTCATACCCTTCATTTGTTCTGTGGATTTGTAAAATCAGTGGGATCAGGTGATGTTCGCTGGTAAATTTTTATAATATTCTTTGTTAGTTTTAGGAGATATTGATATTTTAGAATCCCTCAATGAACTTTATGGACCATTGCCAACAAATGTAAACCCGCGAAAAGCACGGACAGAATTTTTGTAACCTAACTCAAAATAGCTGATGATGCTTTGAATCATAGAATGATACAGCATAGAAGGAACCATTAGGCTATCATGCCTGTGCTAGATCTTTGAAAGAGCTATCTATTAGTCCCACTCTCCTGCTCTTTCCCCGTAGACCTGCAAATGTTTACCTGTATATATCCAATTCCTTTGTGAAAGTTATTATTGAATTTGCTTGCACCATCCCTTCACACAGTACCAACCAGATCACAGTTAACCCACCCTGTATTTTTTTTCCTCATCGCCAATGGCCCTGTTCTCAATGACTTTAAATATGTGTCCTCTGGTTACAAGCCTTTTTGCCACTGGAAACAGTTTCACCTTATTTACTCTATTAAAACGTTCATGTTTTGGACAATTCCATTAAACCTCCCCTTAACTTTTTCTGCTTTAAGGAGAGCAACTTCAGTTTCTCTGGTCTCTCCATATAACCGAGTTCCTTCATCCTATATTCCAGTAGGTCTCCTCCTCACTCCCTCTAGAGCCATGACAGCCTTCCTAAAGTGTAATTCCCAGAAATGGCCACGATACTCTAGCTGGAGTCAAACCAGTGTTTCATAAAGGTTTAGTGTAACTTCCTTGACTTTGTACTCTATGACACTATTTATAAACCCAAGGATCCCGTATGCTTTTTAAAAAAAAAACGCCTTTCAGTCTTGTCAATGTCCTCGTCAGATCACTCTGTTCCTACACCTTCTTTAAAACTGTACTATTGCTTATAGTGAGTCCAGGGCCAGAATTTTTTCCTTGTCGGGTGGGCTGGGAGGGAGCGGGCGGGGGTAGCCGGGAAGCTGTCTGCCACCCGCAGTCAGCTCCACTCCGCACGGAGCTGCCTCAGGGAGATTGAAGCGCTTTTTAAAAAAATTATTAAAGGTAGTAAAAATTTTCAAAAACATGTCCCTTCAATGTGACTCTGTCACGTGAGCTGGGACACGTTTTTAATTCAAAAATAAAGTTTTCAGTTAATGCTTATTTGCTTTAGGAAACCTCATTCCGCTCGTGGATGTGGTTTCCTAAAAAATGTAAAGGCCGCTTGGCCTTCTCGCCTGCCCGTCACCATAAGGTTGGACAGGCAGCGTAAATGTGATTCTAATTAGCTTGTTAATGGCCTTAATAGGTCTTTCAATTATCGGCGGGCGCACAGCCGACTCCGGTGTGCGCCCACCGAATGAAACATTGCGTGAGTACGCGATGACATCGGGACGCATGCCTGATGTCATCGTGCATCTTTTTACGCTCGGGCGTGTCGGGCACGGGCCTGAACGCCGAGGGTAAAATCCTGCCCCAGGTGTTCTATTGCACCTGAGTTGCTGTAAGTGCCTGAGTCCAAATGAGCTGTCTTGCACAATGGTATATGGTCAGGTTATTCTTCTTCACTGGGAAGTGGGGGAAAATAGGGAAGGCGGCGAAGGGTCAGGCAGCAGCAATTTTAAAATGTACAGGTGTGGGCTTTACTTCAATGCATGTTCCAAAAGCAGTTCTGTGTGACTTGGATCACTGCTCAGGCATTCTAGTCGCCTAATGGGGGAGTCCCTGTAATTTTTGTTTACGTGACTTTAATGAGCCTTTCGAGCACCTTACCTTTGTGCAGACTCCCCATTGCCTTTCACACTGGTTTGTCCGACCAAGCTGCACTCAGCCGACTGGGCAATGGTAATAAGAGGAGCAGACATCCATAAGATTAAAATGCATTGGGTGTTTGCCATCATGTTATCAGCTCCATTGTGTCAGACACATCCATTTGCCACTTTTGGCTGGCGAATTAAAAATGATTAATAAAATCACTGAAGTGCTAAAAACCGAATAGTGCATATACTATCTGTGCATTTGGCACTGGCTATGAAGGTGCATTCACCAACTACAACCATGCAGAGCATGGATTTCAAAACGTGCTGAAGAAATTTGCTCAATGATTCTTTACTGATCCAGAATTGGTGTTTGCATAATCTAGCCTTTCGTCTGTTAAAGTCTTTAATATGAGAATCAATGTCTGTTTGTTTTTTTTAAAAAAATGAAATATTATTTCAATAACTTAATAGTTCACCTTACTATTGAATGACAAACTGAAGTGCTGGACACAAAGCTAAGTATTGAAGTCTATTAACGTGCAGTGACCTCATTACAATAAAATGCAGACCCATCTCCATGATGAAAGTGACCCTTTCTAATGCAAGTGTCCTGTTCTGATGTGGATCCATATATTTTTTTTCCTTTGAAAGTAAGCCTGGCCTCTAAAGTTCCTGTGAGCAGGGTAAGATGAGGCCCTTATAAATCATTTCCGTCACACTGCGAGAGAATGTCAGCCCCAGGCTTGAATTACCGCAAATTCATCGGCAGAAAATCTGCCATGAAATTGTATGGCTCCTGGGAAGCGACTGCCATCTGCTTTTCCCCTTTCACTTGCCACTCTGCTCTCCCATCAATCCTAATTTTTACTGCTTTTACATAAACTGCTCAGGATGAATTCATCTTTCTGTGTGCTGTGCACTGCAGAAACCTGCTTTATCTAAGCATTTTTTTTTGATTTTGTTTTGTTTCCTCCCAGCTTTTGTGTGCATTTTGCCCTGAATGTTTCACTGCCTACAGAAGGCCCGATTGGTCACAGTGCTCTTTATACGTGGGGAAACCGGATTCCACTTGTTACTGGGTCCTGCAGTCACACCTGTCAATCAGATCTGGGGGTCAGGTTCATGCTCATGCTCCACCTCAGAGGTGTCACTGGGATCTGTTCTGCCCTCGTTTGAACACAAAAACGAAGGGCAGGGGAACAGAGGCAGACCCAGGGCTGACAGCTGATTCAAACTGAAGTGAACCGGACTGAATGAATCAGAAGTGACTGTTTAACTTCTTTATTGGCATTTTGTGTCTAGCGAAAAGAGGCACTACATTGAGAATGAGCTCATTAATTTTTTTCTCCCACTTGGATCAGGCAAGGATGGTTGGTGTTTACAGGTGACCCTGATGTCATTGGCACTGATATTTGTGGTTTATCAGAATTCTTACAAAAATGTAGTAAATTTGGGTTATTGAACAATCTAGTGGACGCTATTTGCAGCAATTGCGCTGCTGTAGTGCTCACTTTTGAAGTGTCAAACCTTAGCTTTTCCAACTGCTTGTACTGGATAGTTTTGCTCACTCATTTCCTCAGCCACTTACAGTCGCCTGTGGTGAGGAGTGAAGATGAATTGCTAAACAACACCCTTGGGGAATACTGGTTTTTAATGCCTGAAACTGATGCAGATTGACCAGCCAATCAATTTCATTTCCGACTAGTGTCATTAACGTATGTGCTGATTAAAACTTCTAACAATTGGTTATTTAAAAACTGAAAAAAAGGTAAAGATATATTAAACCCTTTCCCTTTCACTGCTACCAGAATTCACCCCAATCCGAGTACTACCTCCCACGTTTGCTTTCATCACAGAATGAATGGTAGGTTTGCTTTCTTCGAATGGCAATTTTATGAATGAGGATCGCAAGACGCCTGCCTTTAGCTCTAATGCTTAGTTAGAAATAGTGATTATTTTTGCATTCAATGCCTATGTCAAGATTACATTATAGATAATTATCTGCAGAATATTTTGAAAAATGTTGAGTTTTATTTTCCCTTTCTTGCACTCCCCCTTCCTTTTAAAGATACAGGTGTTTGTTAGTCTTGTTTCACAGGCACCGGTTCCTTTCTGGTACCTTACTCATTTGAGCTTATCATCAACAGAAGTTGCATTAAGACTTTACAAAGCACCAGTCAGCAGGCTGTGGACAGCATCATGGATGGGCCCCAATCTCGTTCTGATCGGACATCCAAACATACATATAAAAGGATACTATTGTGCCTTCATTACACAGTACCAGCCAACTCCAATACTTGCCAACCCAGGGTAGGTGGGAGATCGAACCTTGGATATTCCTAGTTTACATTGCTCAATAACACATTGCATAATGTAATTGCCCATGAAGCCATTGGGAAAGTTTCATATGAAATATTATTGATCCTTAGGTTGTAATATTTTAGCATGCTTGGGGGCAAGTTCCCTGTGCTGGGAACTATCGTGGTGTAGGCACAATTTGCTGTTGATTTCAGATCCACTCTGTACTTGCAATCTGTGTTAGTGTTTAAAATATTTTGCCTCTTGCTTGTGTACATGTTTACTGCTACTTTGTGTAATGTTCATCCAATGAAATGTCACTGACTTCTTGGTCATGTTGACCTTGATGCAAATGTCTTTTTTAACTCATTTCAAAATGAATGCATCAGCTGGGCCATTTGTTTTAAATTATCATCTTTCTATGACATAAGTGATTTTGCATTTAAACTCAATTTATTGCCCCATTGGGATAAAAACAAATTTGTCATGCTGTTTAGTACAAAATGCTGGTGCAAAAATAATTAGGCCATTCTTTCTTTTTATTGTCAACATTCGCTTGTTCAAATGATCATGCTTTAATTTATGAACAACAAAGTAATTAATTACAGCACGAATTAACTATCAGCTCTATTGTTAATAATGGGATGATGGTCAGAAAGTTTTGAGATTGTGCCCCACACCAGGATCCAAGTAGATACTCAATGGCTGATACTCCTGTGCAATGCTGAGGGGTTGGCTGTCCTTCTGAGGTCGTGTCCTTGTGTTCTGGTACTTCAGCTGGACATTAAAGATCCTACATCACTATTCAAAGAAAAGCAGTTCTCCCAGTGTTCTGGTTAATATTTCTATTCCAGCCAAATTATGGGTGATATATGCCTGGTTGCATTGTAGAATGATTTTTTTGCATTTGCTTACATCATTACATTTCAAAAAATAATTCATGAAGCATTTTGAGATGTTTGACATGGCAGGTGATATATAATTGCAATGGGATATGATACAACAATGTTTATTAGTGCAGCTATTGCTGTAGGTCCTATTACATTACATTAGTAAGAAGCAATTTACTAATATATAGATTGCATGATTTATATGCTGGTAATTTGTGTGTTAATATGATGTGGAGTTGTACATGTGCAGCATTACATGCTTCCTTAAGCCATCACTTCCTGAAACATTTTTTTTCTACTTCCTTACACACACCAACTATTTAACATCTCAAAAAAGGCAATGATTGAACTGTACACTATTTTCACTAGATGCCGTAGCAGCTAGACTCCCTACTCCAGACATATTTCTTGGCTGTTACAGTCCCTGTCTTTGCCAATGTTGCACTGCACAAGCCAGCAGAAGCTGAATTAAAGCAAGCCCCGAAGATTTTATTTCTTCCTCTCAATCTTTATGAGGAAGTGTTTAGTTGTATGCAAAATGGTTGCTACTTCCGCCTATGGTGTAGCAGTGGCTAGTGTGTATGAACGCCTTTGGGATATCCTGAAATAAATATTATTGTTTTTCTCTGTTTCTTGCCCTTTCTTTCATTTACTCGTCCTCTCTCACTTGTGTACGTGCAAGTAACACAGCTGAAATCAAGCACTCGTCCGTAGATGGGGGTCTGTTACCGTGTTTTTTATTTGTTGTAATTTTAATATGTTAACATTACAATGAAAAGCAGTATTATATTTTCTGTCTGAGATTCTGTTGTAGAAGTTGAAGCGATGTCATTAATGGGCAATTTCTGTTCCAGCTCTATATTCGTCAGGAAGCAGGAAGTGTGTAACAAACTGGATTGAGGAAGGTCGATCATCGCCTGTAGGATCTCAAACGAATATTTCATGTCTGCCAGTCTTGATCTATAAACCTAAAATAGGTCATGACTGTGATAAATAACAAAAATATAATATTTTAAGATTGGATTAGCTTATAGTTCTTAACATCCCACAACAAATGATTTAAACTGACAGCTAGTCATGGTCTCAAGAGAAGGGAGAAGCATTTTTTAGGTAGATGTACTCAAGGGACCTCTCCTACAGTATAAATAAAAACACAAGATATTATTTTGATAATGAATGCATCATATAAAGAATTTCCTATCCAGCAGAGAGGTCAAGCACAATTCAGAAGCTTTGTAATCTCTTCTCATTTGTGGGTCACAAATATTATTTCAAAATTAGCCTCGTGTTGATTATAGGTTGAACTAAAAAATGTTTCACACAAGCGAATGGCAAAATACTCAGTTTTTCAAAGCTCACAGATTTAAACAAGGTCTTTGTGCTGTGGCGAATGGACCAAAGGTTCTTTCACAGAATGTTTACTCATCCGGATACTATTTACTGACCTCTATTTCACAAACATCAATGCTGCAACACTGGTTTACAGTTTTCATTTTATTCATTTAGTGATCAGTTGACGTCGGCAGAGAGTAATGTTCTCAATAAAATTACTCTGTTTAAAATTAGACTTTCTGTGCTTTTTAAATGGATATTGTGCTCATCAAAGTGAGAAAAACTAGCAATAGGGAATGGTCCACTTTATGTTGTGGCTGTCAATGTCTGTATCAACTACAGCAAAAACATGCAATTATATAACACATTTAACATGTAAAAACATCTCGAGGTGCTTCACAGGAGCATAATTGGATAAAAATTGACACTGAGCCAAAGGAGATATTAGGACAGGTAACTGAAAGCTTGGGTAAAGAAGTAGGTTTTAAGGAACAACATAAAGTAGGATGGAGAGGTGAAGAGGCAGAGGAGTTAAGGGAGGAAATTCCAGACCTCCAGACCCTAAGGACTGAAGACACAGCCAGCAATGGTTGTACAATGGGTGTAGGTGATACACAAGAGGCCAAAGTTAAAAAGAAACAGATCCCTTGGAGGACTGTAGAGCTGGGATAGGTCACAGATATAGGGTAGGCCAAAGCCATGAAGAGATTTGAACAATTTTTAAACCTGAGGCATTGGTGGACGGGAGCCAATGGGGAACACAGGGGTGTGGTGAATGAGCCTTGAGGTGGGTTAAGATACAGGCAGCGTAGTTTTGGATGAGCTCAAGTTTATGGAGGGTGAATGGGATGTTGACCAGGTGAATATTGGAATAGGCAATTCTGGAGGTAATAGATTATGGTTTTAAGCGGGAGATAGGCTGTCAATGTCAGAGATGGATGGCTGGAAGTGAACATACAAACATATGAATTAGGAGCAGGAGTAGGCCACTCGGCCCATGAAGCCTGTTCCGCCATTCAATAAGATCATGGTTGATCTGATTTTAACCTCATGTTCCTGCCTACCTCCGATAACCTTTCACCCACTTGCTTATCAAGAATCTATCTACCTCTGCCATAAATTTATTCAAGGACTCTGCCTCAAATGCCTTTTGAGGGAGAGAATTCCAAACTCTCACAACCCTCTGAGAGAAAAATGTTTCCCTCATTTCTGTCCTAAATGGGCGACCCCTTATTTTGAAACAGTGACCCCGAGATCTAGACACTCCCAAAAGAGGAAATTCTTTCCACATTCACCCTGTAAAGTCCCCTCAGGATCTTAGACATTTCAATCTAGTTGCCTCTTACTCTTCTAAACTCCAGTGGATGCAAGCCTAGCCTGCCCAGCTTTTCCTTGTAAGATAATCCGCCCATTCCAGGTGTTAGCCGAGTAAACCTTCTCTGAACTGCCTCGAATTTACTTACACCTTTCCTTAAATAAGGAAACCAGCACTATACACAGTACTCCAGATGTGGGCTCACCAGTGCCCTGTATAACTGAAACATAACCTTTCTACTCTTGTATTCAATTCCTCTTATAATAAGCAATAACATTGTATTAGCTTGGCTAATTACTTGCTGCACCTGCATAATAACCTTTTGTAATTCATGCACTAGGACACCCAGACCCCTTTGCATTTCAGAGTTCTGCAATCTCTCACCGTTTCTTATTTGCCCTGCCAAAATGGACAGCCTCACATTTGCCTACATTATACTCCACTTGCCAGATCTTTGCCCACTCACCTGACCTATCTATATCCATCTGTAGCCTCCTTACGTCTTCTTCACACCTACCCATCTTTGTGTCATCAGCAACTTTAGCAACCATACCATCGGTCCCTTTATCCAAATTATTTATACAAATTGTAAAGAGTTGAGGCCCCAATACTGATCCCTGTGGCACACCACTGGTCACATCCTGCCAATCAGAAAATGAGCCATTTTGCCTACTCTGTTTCCTATTAGCTAGCCAATCTTCTATCCATGCCAATATGTTACCTCCTACACCATGAACTCTTCTTTTCTGTAATAACCTTTGATGAGGCACCTTATCAAATGCTTTCTGGAAATCTAAGTACATCACATCCACCAATTCCCCTTTATCCACAGCACCTGTTACTTCTTCAAAGAACGCCAATAAATTGGCCAAACACGATTGCCTTTTCACAAAGCCGTGTTGATCCTGCCTGATTATCTTAAATTTATCTAAGTGCCCTGCTATAACATTTTAATAATAGCTTCTAACATCTTCCCTATGACAGATGTTAAGCTAACTGGCCTATGTGGAAGTGGTCTTTGTAGTGGAAGGGGTATTGAGTCAGAAGCACAGCTCAGGGTCAGATAGGAAGTAGAGATAGTGAACAGTTTGGTTCAGCCTGAGAGAGTATTTTGGGTGCAGGTGAGGCTCAATTAGATGCAAAGTAAAATTGCTCCTATCCTGCCCTGGAATGTGCCTTAATTCAAACTTCAGAAGAGCGGCCATGCCTTCATTACTTTCCATTTTTTGCTTCAGTCGTTCTGTAGCTGCTAATTCAGTGCCGACTTTGTTCTGTGATTATCCAATTGGAATTATCCTAGCCCGTTTCACATAGAAACTTAATACTGCAGCAGAAAACTGTGGATGCTTGAAATCCGAAATAAAACACAAAATGCTGGAAAAACTCAGCAGGCCCAACAATATCTGGGGAGAGGGAAACTGAGTTAATGGGGCTGAATTTTCCCAGCCCCGTGAAGGTGCGTTAGGAAGCAGGATCGAGAGCAAAATGAGAAAATAGTGCATTGAGTCATCTCCCTGACACATTCTGAGCCAATATATCTGCCAGTGTCAGGTAGCGAATTAGGCCCATTAAGAGCCCAAACAGAGGCAAGCTGACGATGGGCCCTGGGATGTTCCTAACATTGAAGCTGCCCCTGCTGACTAAGCATGGCAGCCCTTTGGAGGTAGTCATGTGGTGACAGGCCAGGGGGCCATTAGAGCTGGAGGCACCATGTCCCAATGCAGGAGCCACCACGATTTAAGGCTGCAGCTATGGCCGCTATCAATCCCCTATAGACTGATGAGCCTGCCAACTGTGGATTTCTTCATTGCCAAATATACAGAAGGCTTCGAGGAGCACATGTTGAGGCACCTTCCCAATTGCCTTTCTGCCTCAACAGTGCTTACATTTCCTAGTGGGGCTGCCGGCCATCCTGTGCTGTGGGTAGACTGATTGGACATCTCAATGCTAGTAGACAGCCGCTGTCCCTAATTGGACAGTGCTCCCAGAGGCGGCTTTTTAATCTGGGAAGGTCATGTCCATAGACCTGCCATGGCCTCCTCTGGGCTTCCGACTCAGAATTCTTCCTGATGTTGGGATCACGACCCAACCTGGAAAATTCAGCCCAACAATTCAAGTCGATGACCTTTCCTCAGAGCTGGAGAAAGTTGCAGATATAATCGATTTTAAGCAAGTACATAACCGGGGAAAGCAAATGGAAGAACAAAAAAAGCAAGGTTTGTGATTGCCTGAAGGGAAGATAAATTAAACGATAAAAAGGTCGGAGTGAAGATCAGAATTTCTTTAAGGTAGACTTTTCTTCCTTTTCCCCAACCTGTTTCCCTGCCTTTGCTGCTTAATGGCAGGACCTGATAAACATTTTTTGCCTTTGTTTCTTGGCTGCACCCAGCCAAATTGAGGGACTGGTTGGGTGTTGAGCAGGTAGGCCTTTAGTAGCAGGCGGTAGCCAGTGAGCATAATAAAGGGAGGGATTAGAGGCCTTGGCAGTGAAATTGGAAGTGTCATGTGGATGGCTGATCAAGAGGATGGATGAAGCAGGCAAGTGGAAAGGCCCTTGCCTCCTGAATTCAGCAGTCTTTACCTCCCTTTTGCTGCTGGCTGACCAGCATTAAATTTCAGATTGTGCCTAATTCTGAGGCATGTAGTTATATTGAGTGAGTTGGTCCCGTCTCCTGCAAAATCTGGGGTTGGCAGGGTTCAGATTTCATACATTTTCACATCTCTCCCACCCAAACCAATCTATCTTTAGAGTTAAAATCACTGCTGAAAGGTCACAACCTAACCCAAGGCATTACCCAATCCCCTAAAGAATCAACTGTTTGTCTATTTGTGGAAGGTGCTTGATGTGTTTAATTCATCCTTGGGATTTGAGCCTTGTTGAAAAGGTCAGCATTTATTGCCCATCCCTAATTACCCTTGGGAAGGTGGTAGTGAGCTGCCATATTGAAGTGCTGCAGTCTATGTGGTGTACCTACACTCACAGTGCTGTTAGGGAGGAGGTAAACTGGATTCAGAGACAGTAGTCAGATTATTTCATGGATACATTTTCTGTGTTATGAAGCTATTAATGTATATAATATTATTGGAAAATGTTTTTCTTTTAAAATAGAGGTTTAGTCTGGGGATGTGTCTTAATTGGATTAAAGCCAGATAGTCTGGGTGCTTTGATGTGTACTAGTTTGAGATGTAAGGGAGATAGTGTTCATTTGCATTTTTTTGAATAGAGCATTCAAGAAGTGGGGTGAAAACTGGCACCTGTCCAGCAGCTACCAAGCAATATGTTTATATTACTAATAAAATTGGTATTATGAAAGGGGTTTTATTGTTAGAGAGCTTTCATTCCAAAGTTGTTGATCAAATGAGAATTAGCATTCAATCAGTCATGGTAGATGTAACTTCAGCAGTGTTGTGTGTGTAGAGCAGAGGCTGTAAGCCTACCACTGTGTCTGCAAGGAACCAAAGTGAAAAGAGCTTAATTTTGAATTCGTAAGGTGAAAATGCTTTGCCTGGTGTCTGGTTATGTTTATGGGTTGCTGTTGCCTTAATGGAGATTAGTTTGGGAGCTTGTTAAAAGTCATGATAGTAGTAATTTGTAGCCATGTGTATATATATTTTAACCTGTGTAAATTAATAAAATATTTCATTTAGTTTAATGTAAAATCCGAGAACTGGTGGTCTGATTCCTGAATTTAGAGTCGCACCTCAAACATAACACTTAAAATTATAGGTTATGATAGTTGTTTAAAGTTTCCTTCTGGGATTTTTAAATAACTCCGCTTTACCAACTGCATTGGTCATAACATCTGATAAATAGCTAACGTACATTCCTCTTGTAAAACACTTTTCAATAAGTTTCATCAAGGTGACAGAGGACTTTTTTTGTACCAAATATTAGCAATAAGCATGTCAAGATTGTGTAAAGCTAGATGTGGGAAACAACCATCGCAACAAGGCAGAAACCAGAGGGGTAAAAATGCTTTTGTTTATTATGGGTAGGAGCATTGTACATATATTGGGGAAGATTAAAATTTCTTAAATTTATGCACCTTTGTGGAAAAGAAGGAACTATCAACCAGAGCAACATTTTACAAATGCATATATGGTACCTCTGTGCATAATACAAGGGAATACTTATTTCAACCTACTTTAACTCAAATCTCAAAATTGGATCCACTAGTGCACTAGTGTGACACTTTCATTTCCCAAACCTTATGATTTCTGTGCAAGAGGTACCATTGAGGAACAAGATGGAGACTGCCCAAACCTATTTGAGAAAGGATCCTTCCAGATGACAGGGAGACTAGTACCAGGTATACTGTTAATTCAGACCATATTTAGAAGCTGCTGCTGTGTAGAAGCTAAACAGAGTTCAATGTTTTGATGGCAGAATATGCAGGGACTTTCACACATTAATATTCATTGAATAAATAAATCCAAATTTACAGGAATTGGAAATGTGCATGATTTGCAATATGATTTGATTTTCCAGAGAACTAGCATCTAATATGTTTCTAATTTCTTATTTTACAACTTTCAACTTTTTAATATGGTTTTCAATACAGGTTCCAATAAAGATAGCACCATAATTTATTTCTGCCACCTAGTAATGGGATTCCCCATAGTTGTTCCTTGGTCTATTGGTATCAGTGAAGCTCAGCTTGGCTCAAGGGAAAGCACCTTTGCCTCTGAGTTAAAGATAGCTGGTTCAAGCCCACTCCAGAAGACAAACTCCTTTGCTTTATTGATGAAATGCTGCATTGTCTGGGAGGTGCTGTCTTTTAGCTGAAATGTTAAACTGAGGTCCAACCCACATGTTTAGTTGAACGTGGAAGACCCTAGGGCATTATTTGAAGAAGAGAAGTATAAAGCACTAATATATATCTTTGCCAACATTCCTTCCTTAACCAATAGCACTAAAAAGTGCTGGAAATATTCAGCAGGTCTGGCCACATCTGTGGAGAGAGAAACAGAGTTAATGCTTCAGGTCAAAAATAACTCTTCATCAGAACTGAAGGAAGGTAGAAATATGATGGGCTTTATACTGTTGAAAGGGGTCAGGGGGAGGAAAAACAAAATTGAAGGTCTGAGTTGAGGTAGGGGCTGAGAAAGGTTAAATGACAAAGATATCGTTGAACAAAAGGAGTGGTAATGATTATAGTAAAGAAGCAAAGCATTGGTCCAGAGTGAGTCTGAATTGCAGAATAATGAACAGATGTGTCTGAAAGCAAAGAAAGTGAAAAGCAAGACTCAGACTGGCACATGGCAAAGAACAGAGTCAAAATGAAGGACAGAGTTGATGACCTGAAGTTGTTCAACTCGATGTTCAGTCCAGAAGGCTGTAAAGTGCCTAATCAGGAGATTAGGTGCTGTTCTCTGAGCTTGTGCTGAGCTTCACTGGAACACTGCAGCAGGCTGAGGAGAGAAATGTGAGACTGAGAGCAAGGTGGTGAATTAAAATGGCAAGCAACCGGAAGGTCAGAGCCATGCTTGTAGACTGAGCGGAGGTATTCTGTAAAGCGGTCATCTAATCTGTGTTTGGCGTCCCCAATGCGTGCTCCTTTACATTGTGATGCAAATGGTTTGGGTGGTCATGGTTGAAAGCTGTCTTGTATGCAACCAGTGAGGTCTGAGTGTGAGGCTTGCAGCAGTGCTAAGTGTGAGGGTAAGGTGGAGCTTATGAATGTTAGGTATACAAACATATGAATTAGCAGCTGGAGTGGGCCACCCAGCCCTCGAGCCTGCTCTGTCATTCAATAAGATCAGGACTGATCCGATTGTAATCTCAATTCCACATTCCCGCTTACCTCTGATAACCTTTCACCCTCTTGCTTATCAAGAATCTATCACCACCTTAAAAATATTCAAAGATTCTGCTCCCACCATCTTTTCTAAGAGAAAGAATTTCTCCTCATCTCTGTCTTAAATGGGTGACCCATTATTTCAAAACAGTGATCCCGAGTTCGAGATTCTCTCACAAGACGAAATATCCTTTCCACATTCACCCTGTTAAGAGCCCTCAGGATCTTACATGTTTCAGTCAAGTCACTTCTCACTCTTCTAAACTCCAGTGGATACACGCCTAGCCTGTCCAACCTTTCCTCATAAGACAACCCTCCCATTCCAGGTATTTGTCTGGTAAACCTTCTCTGAACAGCATTTACATCCTCCCTTAAATAAGGAGGCCAGTAGTCCAGATGTGGTCTCACCAATGCCCTGTATAATTGAAACATAACCTCCCTACTTTTGTGACAAAAACAGAAAATGCTGGAAAAATTCAGCAGATCTGATAGCATCTGTGGAGAGAGAAACAGAGTTAACGTTTCGAGTCCGTATGTCCCTTCAGGTCATACAGATTCAAAAGGTTAACTCTGTTTCTCTCTCCACAGATGCTGTCAGACATGCTGAGTTTTTCCAGCATTTTCTGCTTTTATTTCAGATTTCCAGCACCTGCACCATTTTGCTTTTCTCTCTACTTTTATATTCAATTTCCCTCGCAATAAACAATAACATTCTATTAGCTTTCCTAATTACCTGCTGTACCTGCATACTAACCTTTTGTGATTCATGCACTAGGACACCCAGATCCCTCTGCATCTCAGAGCTCTGCAATCTCTTACCTTTAGACAATATGCTTTTTTATTCTTCCTGCCAAAATGGACAATTTTACATTTTCCCACATTATACTCCATTAGTTAGATCTTTGCCTTCACTTAACCCATCTACGTCTCTTTGTAGCCTCCTTATGTCCTCTTCACAACTTAATTTCCTACCTATCTTTGTGTCAAGAGCAAATTCAGCAACCATACCTTTGGCCCCTTCATCCAAATCATTTATATAAATTGTAAGAAGTTGAGGACCCAGCACTGATCCTTGTGGCGCACCACTCGTTACATTTTGCCAACCTGAAAAAAGACCCATTATTATCTGGGTGGAATTTTACACTGGCAGGATTTTACAGTCCTGCCAAAGCCAGTGGCATTTTTAATGGATCTCTGCATTTTACAGCCGCATGATGCAGTGACAGGGCCCTAAAATTCTACCCTTTGCTTCCTGTTAACTAGCCACTCTTCTATTCTATTCCACTCCTCCTACACCATGAGCTTTTATTTTCTGCAATAATCTTTGCTATGGCACCTTATCAAATGCCTTCTGGAAATTTAAGTACAGTACATCCACTGGTTCCCCTTTATCCACAGCACGTTACTTTTTCAAAGAACTCCAATAAATTGGTTAAACATGATTCCCCTTTCACAAAGCCACATTGACCCTGTCTGATTACCTTGAATTTATCTAAGAGACCCGCCATAACATTTTTAATAATAGCTTCTAACATTTACCCCATGACAGATGTTAAGCTGACTGACCTATAGTTCCTTGCTTTCTGCCTCCCTCCCTTTTTGAATGCAGTGGTTGCATTTGCTATTTTCCAATCTAATGGGAACGTTCCCTGAATCTAGGGAATTTTGGAAAATTAAAAGCAATGCATCAACTGTCTCACTAGCCACTTCTTTTAAGACCCTAAATGAAGTCCGCCAGGACCCAGGGACTTGTCAGCCCACAGCTCCAACAGTTTGCTCAGTACCACTTCCCTGGTGATTGTAATTTTCTTGAGTTCCTCCTTCCCTCCCATTTCCTGATTTACAGTTATTTATGGGATGTTACTTGTATTGTCTATAGTGAAGACCGATGCAAAATACCTCTTCAATTCATCTGCCATCTCCTTATTTTCCATTATTAACTCCCCAGACTCACTTTCTACAGGACCAATGCTCACTTTCTTAACTCTCTTCTTTTTAAAATATCTATAGAAACTCTTACTATCTCTATGATAGTATGAGTCATCACTGATAGAGACTGTTAGTCAGTAAGTGATTGGAGTGTGATGAATTGTATAATGGCTGAGGCTGGTTATTCAGTAGGTGGATGTGGCATTTGAAGATGCATTCACTTAACCACTGATTGAACTCCTTGAGACACTGCATCCAGATCCTCAGGGATTGAGACTTGGGTCAAAATCCTGGAACTCCATTCCTAACAGCACTGTGGGTGTACCTACACCATATGGACTGCAGCAGTTCAAGAAGGCAGCTCACCACCACTAGGGCCATTAGGGGTGGACAATAAATGCTGGCCCAGCTAGTGAAAGCCTACATCCCATGAATTAATTTTTAAATAATTGACCTCGGTGGCCATCTGCTTCCAGTGCCTTTTGACAAGGTATCTGGAGGATCTCTTGCACCCTGCAGAGGTCACAGGACACCTCCCTGAATAATAGAATCATGGAATGGTTACAGTATAGAAGGAGGCCATTTGGCCCTTTGTGCGTGTGCTGGCTCTTTGCAGAGCAACTTAACTAGTCCCACTCCTTTCCAAACTCCTCCACCAAGATCTCCAGTGCAGTGTCCGACGAATTTGGAGCCTGCCCTCTCCCATGTTTTGTTATTCCTTACTGTTTGCCAGGACAGATCTAGTTCCTGCACCATTTCCAGCGCCTGCCCCAGCCACAATGCACTTCCCCTTTACGAGCTGCAGGTTAACATTAAGTGGCGCTGGGAAGTTACTATTCTGAGCCCTGCGTTGATGCCTGCAGCCAATGAACGGTGGGGTTAGCACTGGCTGCGTGCATAAAATCATTGGGCTGGCTGCTTATTATAAAGCTGATGCGCTGCCTGCATTTCACTCTCTGCGCCTGGGTTAATCGTGCATCATGCTTCTTTTCTGGAGCTCCCCAAATTAGCCCCTAAAACCCTTAATAAAGCACAATAACCCCACTAAGTTCTTCCACTGATGTCATCTGTGGTCACTGCTGAAGGAAAAACATGCATTCAATGAAAACAAGCCAATAGAATGTCAAAATGAATTATAATTCATTTGACCTGTTCACTTTTTAAAAGGGGTATTGATGGCCCCCTTTAAATGATGTGACTTCAGAAATGTAACATTTGTACTTCCTGACAGATTTCCACCAGACATTGTTAATGTGCTGAAGGCGTCATATGAGACCCTGGATTTGAGAAGCCAGTCACTTTCAATTCACTGTATTACTCATACTATTCCATTTAAAATTTAGTTTAGAGGAAATTCTATTAATGTTATCTCTAAGGACAGTAAAAGCTTTCATAAAAATGGACAAAAAAGAACAGGCTGCCAATCCTCAATCATTCTCAATATGATTCAGTTCTTTTTAATCTAAAACTATTAAGTATTTATATATTTGTTTCACAGAGTAGATGGGGTTACCCTTTATCCTGATAATACTGGTCTCAGAATCTTACACCCAGTAAAATGTTTTAATTGGCATCTAGTCTTTTGCTTCCTTCAGTGTATGGGATCAGGCATAAGGAGCTAGTTTCTCCAAAGAGTCTTAGAAAGTTTAGATCATAAACTATCTACAGACCTGGAATTTTATTCATGACCATTCTGGACTTAGGCCAAGTGTTTCAGCATTGCTTCAATTCCCTGATTCTGCCCTTAGTTGTGGAGCAAAACATGGACCAATTGGATTAAAAGACATTCTGATACCGCTTAGCCGTTTGTTTTTTTCTGAATTAATGGAAAGCACTTGAATTTGCCAATAGTTAATTTTCCAGGTTCAGCAGTTGTTTCATTGGCTATAAGAAGAAGACATTTTTCAAAACCAGGGGGAGTCTTGACATAAAGGTTCCTTCTGTCACAAAGAATGATGATTAACATTTACATTCTCTTGTTTTCCACCCCTCCCAGGTTCTCCCATTTTCTTTCCTCCCTTCCTGAAGGTAGTAATTCATTGGAAGGATATGTTTCCAACGGCTCTGGCAATGCTTTATTTTGTCCAAGTGGCCATTTGTCATGTGTGATCCTTAGACAGTAAGTGTCAGCAGCATCTTAGCTGAGTCTAATCCTATGTTTAGTTGATGTACATTTGGCAAACACTGGGGCCATTAGATAGTGAACAGGAATGAGAGCATAGCTTTATTTTCAAAAATTATTTTTTGCTTCTTTTGTCAATAATGGTGTCCCAATCTGAATTTATTTGGGATTTTCCTAACGTGTGCAGTTCACTATCATACATATTCATTGCCACAGGATCTGCAAAGCCTTCTTAATTCTCTCAATGTACCTTGTTGAGGAGTTCATGGTTATTACCTTACTGGGGGGAATAGATCTGCCCCAAAAGTGGACGACAACTGACTCATTGTATGTCCCTGAAATGAGAATAGATTGAATTATAACTGTGTGAATGTTAATTGAGCTTCCTTTCACTGCTGGATTTATTGGGGCTCATCTTCATTTTCACTCCTGGGCAGGTACAAGGTGGTCATAAGATGACAATGAGGGAGCAGCACATTATGGATGAATCACAGGCAGGAGCATCAGCATTCTTCACAAAATTGGGGTCCCATGATATCGCTAGAGCCCCGGTGAGATGTTGAAGGTTCAATGGACTGGCTCTGTGCCATGCAAGTTCTGCCTATTGGCACGTGGTGCTGAGCAGCCTAACTAGGGGTCCTCTCAGAATACCCCGGATGATTTTTGTGTAGTCATAAAAAAAATTGGCTTTTGGCTTCAAGAGTACTTGCAAAATATCGTAAAGCTTTCACTCAATGACAGGCATTGGGCTGTATAACACGGTCCCAAAACGGGAGTGATTTCTGCATCGGGAATCGGGAATTACTGTTGGGTGTGATGATATAGGGCGGCGTTTCCGACATTATCGTGTGGTTTTGAATAATATGGTTTGTGGTCGAGCTTTAAAGCTGGAACCCCACCTGCGCTATGGTGATCTCGATTAAAGGTGTAATTAAGGTTGTTAATGACTCAATTGACTGCCACAATGTGCTCTGAAGGCAACAATACAGCCTTAGAGTCAAAATTACATCATGTGGGGAATCTGTTTTTTACTGAGTAAGCTTGTTGGGGCGGGTTTAAAAGCTGCAGCTGAGCACAGAGTCTCAGCTTAGCAGTTAGTCCATCAGTGACTTCAGGGGAGAAGAGCTCATTTGAATGAGCAGACAAAGCATTCTGAAATCGTTTGCAGTGGAGGCCTTTTCTTGGCTCCGGAGCACTCTGCTGGGTGCTAAATTTTGGGCGGGATCACCCCAGATTTTCACTAAGTGTGGTAGCAGGCGGGTAAAACGACATTTTACCGCTGGCCGCAATGGCGACGTTTCACACCATATCGCCCCCAAACCCGCAGCATTAATGATGCATTCCCGGGAAACACGCCATTTCCATGATGGGCAGGCTCTCATTCGCCCGCCATGCCATCACCTCACCGCTTCATCAAGCTGGGTGCCATATTTAAAGTGTAGCCACACACACCCCTCAGTGCTTCCAGTACACAACTACTGCACGGAAGACATGGCCCCCAGGTTCAATGAGGTGTCCCTCGAACGTCTTTTGGATGCAGTGGGGGCGCGCCGTGATGCCCCCCAGTGCAGGATGGGCCACAGAATGGGCAGAAACATCACTAATCTGGCTTGGGAGACAGTGGCAGTGGTGGTCAGCGCCAATGCCCTGCAAAAGAGGACAGTCATCCAGTGCCACAAGAGGATGAATGATCTCCTCCGCTCCGTCAGGGTAAGTCACTCTTCTCATCACTCTCAACTCTCACACTCACAAACCCATCACACATCCACAGGGCCCTCACTCACTGCCAGTTCAAGGGACCTCACCATTCACTCTCTCGCACACACCTTCATTGTCCTCATCCCATCCATGGGACCACTCATCACCCACTCAGGCCAGGCATACATACCATCTGGCCTGGCAGGCATCCTGCTTACACTTTCTCCATCTCTATTCATGCAGGACAAGCTGGCACACAACAAGAGGGAGAAGTCGCAGACCGGTGGAGGAATGCGTGAAATCAAGGTCCTCATGGACTTCAAAACCAGAGCCATCCAGCTGGCCGGCGAGGATCTGGACCGGTCCTGTGCTGACGGTGAGGTCGGCGCTGCTCTATCAAGTGAGGGTCCAGCAGTGCAACATCCATCAGACAACCATGCTGTGAGTGATGTTTCCTGTTTCACAGGTCACTGCCATGCACTAATTATCTCTCCTCGCTTTCACAGGCATAACTGGGAAACAGCCAATGGAGTCCATGACCCAGGGCCTCCGATCAAGCCCCGATGGAAGCTCAGAAGCGGAATCCGCTGAAACTCTCCCTGAAAAGCCGTCACATCGCTCACCCACACCCTCCACCAGCGCAAAGACACACACCTCAGTGGGACATAGCTTTCGAGTAGCCTTGGGATCACAATCTGATGAGAACATTGCACTGTCTGATCTACAGCAGGCAGCAACAGGGACTTCCCAGGTGTCCGGCACCTGCAGGACCTCTGGAGGTGAGAAATTTGCTGAGTCCAAGTCAGATGATGAGCCTCTGGACTCGGTCATGTTACAATTGCTGGAGCTGCAAAGGCAAGCTCGGGAACATCAGGAAGGGATGTCCGCTGCATTCATCAGATCGCAAGGCACGATGGAGGAGTCCATCCATCTTTAGGCTGAGGTGATGTTGCATTGGCATGCTGGCACTGAGGTCAACATTGGTAGGATAGTGGCTGCCATGGAGACCTTGGCCCAGGACATCGCTCCTCCACTGTTGTGCAGGCTGAACTCCATTGCTGATGCCATAGTTGGCCTCCAACAATTTTTCGGCAAGAGGGGTGCAGGCAGCTCGATCTCACTCCAGCTACCCCTTCTCCTCAAGGAGTCAGCCAGGGGCCCTTGGGCACCCATTGGGAGGAGGATCAGCAGGTGTTCCCCCTGGGCCATCCATCCAGGTGACTTTGGATGTATCCGGCCTATCCGAATCCCCTCTTCCTGTGACTTCAGCAGCTCCAGCTCCACAGGCCGAGGAGGATACCACTGCCACACAGCAGGACCCCGAAAGCAGACCGGGTCCCACCAAAGGACGCGTGCCAAAGTCATCACAGACAGGGCGTCGCAGTCAGCAGCTGCCTCCACCACTACTGTGGATGTCAGGGGAGCACCAAGACGTAGCGGTAGGGTTAGGAAGGTTAAGATGATGTAACTCTTTTGAGTCAAAACAATAGTTAAGATGATGTAATAGCACAGCCCGGGAATGGGTGTTAATCACTTGTGCATAATGTTCACTATTGTAAATAAACTGCCAAGAATGTCTTCCTGTCTATGGCTCCTTGTTCTGATGAACAGTGTTCATGTCACTCAGATGTGAAACCTTTCTGCACAAGATAAAGGCAGGTGTCTCAGTCCAGGGCCTCTTCCCTGTTCTCTGTGCAGCCTTCAGACCAAAGCAATGGTCTGACCTCACACTTCCTGGACATATTACTGATGCCTGCACCTCGATGGTGCTGGTCATTGCTGCCAGAATGTAGTGGGCAGGCGTCACAGAGTTCTGTCATTCTCTCTGTGTGCTCTCAGCACCTTTAAGGTGGGGTTGGACCCCATCTCTTCAGCATCTGTGACCAGTGACGCTGTGCTCCTGAAGGGCTCAGTGCTGAAGGCAGACAAATGATCAGATGCTTTTAAAGTTTCACGGCTGCATCTCTGTGATATGACCCTGATCACGGAGCACAAGTGAGCTGCCCTCAGCCAGACAGGAGTCAGACATTCTCAGAGGCTATGTGAAGATCTATGGACTGTCCTTACTGCATGTTGTCATCATCCTCCTGCAATCAAGCGACTATTAGGGTCTCTGTTGCGTCTCCATGCATTCTCACAGAGGGTATTCGTGCTGTCATAAGCCAGACTGGAGTCAAAAGTTCATAGATGCAATGTAAGGATCTATGGTGCCTCCTCACTGCATTTCGTCATCATCCTCCACAAATCTAGCAGCTATGAGGGCCTCTTGAGCACACTTGCCTCGTCTGGACTACATGCTGTGCACTCAGCTCAGGCACAGGCATTCCCCTAAGCCGCACTGCGAGGCTGCTCTGTTAGCTTGGACCATGGGGGAGACTGACCTAAACCAGGATGATGACATTGCGAGGGGCTGTGAGCACCTCTACCAGTGACTGCTCCATGACCAGCTTTAGTGAGGAGATTGTACAACGTGCCCAGTCATCCAGCTGTTCTACAGTCCACTAAAACACTCATTAGTTTGCAGTCTGTGCTGGGGGAGGGGCTGGCGGTGCTGGTAGTGAGAAGCTCTGGAGCACTTTCTGGCACTTGCCTGCCTCTGCACTGCTTGAGTGGGCAGATATGCTAGAGGCCCAACTCCACGCATCTCAAAGTGGCTGCATCTGAACTGTCTCAGCTGTGGAGGAATGGTCGCTTTATATAAGGTTTTACTAATCCGTGGCTGCTTCCCTCCCCCACCATCCCACATGTACTTGTGTACTACCTTCAACCATAGGGCAGCCCTTGCCCCCACCCCCAAGTCGCCTCAACCATAGGGCAGCCCTTGCCCCCACCCCCAAGTCGCCTCAACCATAGGGCAGCCCTTGCCCCCACCCCCAAGTCGCCTCAACCATAGGGCAGCCCTTGCCCCCACCCCCAAGTCGCCTCAACCATAGGGCAGCCCTTGGCCCGCCGCCTCCAACTCGTCTCAACCTTGAAGTCCAACAGGTGACCCAGGCAAGCGCTGTGCAGTGTTACTGTGCACTCACCTCTGAGTTCCCCTCAAAGTGCAGCCCGCCAAGTGCACGCCTTATACATGCTACATGTGCTTCACACACGGCAGCCCGCAATCACGCCAACGTGGATGGACGATCCAGCGGTGGGGGTGGGGGGGGTACGATTCCGGCAGGCTGGCCTTATAATGATTTTCAGATGTATTACAATGAGGTTACTGATGTTTTATGGCGGGAAACATGGCCCGCCATCAATAGGCTGAGCGGACGATTGCAAACTGGTTTCACGACTTCATGAAACCGATTTTTGGCCTCCTTGCCGTATTGTCTGCTAACGCTGCTGAGCAAGCCCGAGGCCAGCGGGCACAGACAATTCCACCCTTTGTTCCTGCCCATCTCACAGGCCTATAAAGGGTCTGTGACAGATGATTTTTGAGGCCTCGGTGGGAGACACGATCTCCAGTGAGGAGGGGAGGAGGATGAGGAGAGTGAGAGGAAGGAGGGCAGAGCAGGAGGTGCAGGATGCACTGGTGGTGCATGAAGTGGATAGAGCAACGCCAGAGCATGAGGGTCCGGAGCCACTCAGAGACATTCAGTGGAAGCGTAGAAGGTCTTATGTCACCCCTAGAATCTACAGGCAGATATTGAGCTATTTGCAATTGTCAGAGACTCAATGAGGGATAAGACTCAGGCTATCAAGAGCTATCAAGATCCATGATCACATTACCCTGTGACCACTCACGGGGAGATCTCCTCCAACTGCATTTGGGGAGTGCACCCAATGCCTGTGGCTTTGAAGGTTCCTGTTGCACTCAACTTCCTCACAACAGACTCAAGCCAGGCAGCCTGTGAAGGCCTCAGTGGCATCACACAACCTGACACTGTCCCTTGCTAGGGGGCCCTTTAAGGTACAAGCCATGACCTTGTCCCGGGTCATAGCCTATGACCTCGGGGTCCGGACATCACGCCCTACAGCACTCATTGGGCGGGATGAAGGCCTTAAACGCACCCTTTAGCTTGATGAGCCCCAACCAACGTATTATTAAGTTCTGCCGAAGGGCCATGGAGGCTCGAAACGTTGACTGATTTCTTCTCCGCCGATGCTGCCAGACTTGCTGAGTTTTTCCAGGTAATTCTGTTTTTGTTTTGTTTTGGATTTCCAGCATCCGCAGTAGCTTTTAGCTTTTTGTTTTTATTATTGGGAGTGTTCTGAAGGCGGGACTGGAATTCGAAAGGCTGCTGACTTCTGGGCACGGAACCCACTCTCAGTGCCCCAGCGTTTTAGTCAGTCCATTGTGTTAGGTATGGTGCTGTCTAACACATCCTCCCTCTTCTGCAAGAAGATTATTTCGAAAAGGATTCACAACAAGCACTGTTAGCAGCTAATGAGATATATTCACTTGAATCCTCTCTAGAGGTACTTTACTAGCAAAAGGCAGGAATCCTGCCTGAATTTGGCATATAATAGTTCCATCTCATAGTGAATACTAGGGAAATTCTGCCACTTAAATCTTAGTTTTTCTTCCTAATCTCAAAAAAAAATGGCACAAATAAATAGTGATTTATTGTAAAACGGCAGGTAAGCGACTGCCTGCTCTGTCACCATGGTGCACCCCACTTACTCATTTTTTCCATGTTGGTGCTATAGGTGCATGTCTACCTTAGTCTAGTGCTCCTTCTAAGTAAACTCCCACTTAGCAAAGACTGACATGGGAACATGGTATTGGTAATGAGGTGGACCTTGATCTTCATGAGAATAGATCCATGGTTTCCACCCTTTTCCTTAGCCCTGACCAGCCTTCTCTCTCTATTGTACCCTTCTCCTCCCTCTCCCCAACCACAGTTAAAAGTTTGCATTGTGAGATTTTGGTAAGAAGATTACTTAACAGTGAACAACAGTTCTTGATGAGGACATTGAGAAACACGTGACCAGTCACTCACTAAATTAGAACATTTTCCTTCTTTTTAAAAAAAGTGCCGTTTACCATATCACATCGGATCTCCCAAAATATTTCGCAAAATGAAAGAAGAAACTTCAGCTGCATTATGACCTAACAGTTATCTCAGTAGAGTATAGTGACTCATGTAGGCAAACACTGTTATGACATGACGTTTTTGTACCTGTGAGGGAGCGTATTTTAAACCGCTGTCAATCATTACCACCAAGGCTGGATATGATGTAATAGTCCCATGACTCTGTGCTCAGTCTGTAGCAGCAGCAGTCAAGGTCAGATATGTGTCCATACTCCCTCAGTTAACTTTAGCTGGATATAGCCTTATCTTCAAATAAAGAAAACAAATTATTGTTTTGCCATATTGTTGGTACATCTACATCGAATAGAACATAACAAACACTACTGCCAAATTATGCAAGAGACGTCCCATAAATAGTGATGAGATGAATGAGCAGGCTTAGTTTATTGGTATTGATTGAGGGGAAGTGTGCTCTTAGATACGTAGGAAACTGCCCACACTCCTTGTGTTTTGAGTTACCAGGCAAATCTTGGGTTATTGTTTCATCTGAAGGATTCTGGGTCAGATTTTCCTCTCCTGACGCTGAGCAAGCCAGTGTGGGGAGGCCGAAAGTGGGGACGGCGTGGCCACAATTTTAAACTTACCAGCTGATTTCCCATGGGGGTGGGAAACGTGGCAAGTGGTGCCCCAACACTCACATCGGGGTCACTATTTAGATGTCTGCTGTAAATCCAATTTTCCGACATTGGTATTTTCGTCAAGATGAGTGGGTTCCTGGGTGGAACCACACCAGGTAAATCAATTCATGAACCTTAGGGGAAGCCTGTTTAGTTGGTAACCTTTTGACAAGTAAGTTTAAAATTTGTGTTTATTTGTGCTGCAACACTAGGGGGAGCACTTCCTGAACATGTGCAGATGCATTACAGTGATAGAAGTCACAGTGTTGCATCTACTGCATGCTTCACCTTATAAGTATACCCAAAAATGAAGACCTGAATAGCAAAACCATGACAGAGTACGAGAGTAAAACACCAGTGAGTAAATAACAGCAGTGCCAGCAACAATAATTGGCTCCTTAGGTGCTAAACCCAGATGCCCTCCAATGAATGTGTCAGCTATAACAGTTCATAATGGAACAAACCATATCTGCCAAAGAACGTTGTGCAAAATACCTTGTCCAAAGGATTCTTCTTCAAGTTACTTAAGTACATTACTTTCTTAAATAAAATATTAAATAAGAAATCAATACCTAACATGGGGCTCAACACGATGACGCTGGGATCAAGAATCCCAAAAACTATCAACTATCAACAGGAACTCTTATGTATACACTGGCAGCCACAGTGCAGGCCAAGGGCATGTGTGCGTTATTCAAGGTTTCTTTCCAGTCAGTGGCAGGAGTTAAAGTTAAGTTTAAAAGGTCTCGCCAGCTTCAAATGCCATAATGTAATGGTCCGTGATGATTTAAGTATATTTTCAATGCAATGATTGATCAAAGGGCTCTGTCCTTAAAAGGTAAGTGATCATTAAATTGATCAACATCGTGTAAGCGTTCACATGCACTATAGTACTTTATCCATCCCATAAAGTCCTCTTATGTATTCAACAACATTGAAAATCTGATTTAAATGGGTCATCTGTATACTCTGGTTTGAGTTTACAATGATTTAAAGTCCAGAACTCTTTTCAGATTTGAAAAAAAAAACTGAACAGTTGCCAGACTTCCCTGATTGAAGCTCCATTGTAAACAAAAGGCTGATGGCTGGATATCTGGTTAGACAACTTTAAAGGGTCGATTTTACTGAGCTCTAAAGGGTCTGTTTATTCAGCTTTGTAATGTAAAATAATTATGAATGCATGGCTGAATTCCAAGGGCAATGAATCCATCTAGCTCAGCAAGAGTTATTTATACAGCTGTGACGGGACTATGAGCTTTGTTTGATTGATAGTTTTATGGACAGATAATAGTGCTAAATAATTTTGAGGAGCTTTTGAAAGGCTGTTTGTTTATTTCGACAGATTAATGAACACTTGAGATGTGGAAGGTTTTTTTTCACAGTGAATTTGAATGAATGACTTTTTAAAAAATTTCCTGAACATTTCAAAGACTTCCTATGAATATTATTTGGCTCATGAGTTCTGTACATAGTGGATACTGGATGAGTGGGCATGAGGATGCATGGGGGCATGGAGAGGGTATGGGAGATATGAAGAGGCATGGGAGATCAAGGGGGCATGAATGGGTCATGGGAGTGGGTGAGGGGTGAGGGCTAAATGGCCTAACAACCATTTGGAGAATTGGGCTGATGTCTCAGTGAGTGGAGGTGGGCCTTCTAACCTGCCAGCCCTGGCATCCTCTCACCTCCATTCCTGCACTGGGCCTGCATTGGGAAGTGGTTGCCATGACTGCAGCTCGCCCCCAAGATGAAAATTCCAGGTGAATGGGCTGATATTCAGAAAAGTCAGCATGATGTCAGAAAATGGACCCAACTCATGCCTCTGGAGCTGAAAGGCAAAACCCAGCCCAATGTCTCTGACAACACATCAGTTTTTCAGTATTGCATTGGAGTAGTGGCCTATATTGCAGGCAAGATAGGCTCAAAATTGCCTTCTTTTTAATGAAGGCAGAAATTACACCAGGTTGATTTAAAAAAAATCTATGGGCAGGATTTCCCGCACCCGCCCGCCACCAAGATCTTCCGGTCCTGCCGCAAGTCAATGGACTTCTGGCTGGGGCACCGCCTCGCCCACAGCGGGTCCCACCCATGGCAGGGCTGGAAAATCCTGGCCTATGATTTTCAGCTTAATTTACAAACGCTTTGGGATTGCCTGCAGTATGTTTCAAAGCCCAATCAAACTCAGTCAAACCCTCTCAGGTTCTGCCCCTGCAGCACTGAGCTGACTGGACTTGACTTACAATATTCCTTTTCCCAGCAATAAAAAGACTTGGTCACACTTTGTATCGACTCCCATATGGGCCTAACTGAAACTCCAGTGCTGCAGATCGCAGGTAGAAATCGTTTTTGTTTTTTTCGAGGGATTAATTGTTGTACCAACACGCTGTGTCATAAATCAAATGAGGATACTATTCCAAAATATCATTCGTTTACCTTGTGGACAGGGATCTTAAGCTGAGCAGAATGAAGGGGGCTATTCTTCACCTGTATTTGGAGTATAGTTGAGATAATAACCCATTCTTGATCATGGCATACGGGAGAACTGATAAACTGAATCCTGTAAACCCTCTTTGCAAGAGAGCAATTTTTTACAGATTGAGATTGGCCAGATCGCTCTCAAATGCTTCTTATTGTTCAGGCAATTCTGTAGCTATAAAAAAAAAATGAATGCAAGTAAAACAAACTTTGATAACACAAATTAGTTCCACTATTTGTCAATTAGTAACTGAAATCTTAAATAATGCCAATTCCTGTTAGGATCTATTTTGTTAATGCCTACAAGTTGGTAATAATTAATTAATATTGATTATATTTGAGGGCATTTTGCATTCTCCCTTTTTTTCCCAATTGTCTACCTATTCACCAATGTCAATAATTATGAGTGACAATTATTCATTTTGATTCAAAACTTGACATTTATATGCCATTTTTTAAAACAAACATCTTTAAATAAAATAAGGATTCATGCTGTGTGATTCCTGGAAGCCATAAATGGTGTTCCTAACATTTTCGCAATGTTAATTTGATAACTTTGGGTTTTCCAGAGGATCATTGGGACAAAGACTGTTGCTGGGGCATCGAATCTAGCCCATTGTATATTGAACTTGGGTTTTTCATTATCCAGCAGGAACATGAAATGCTTGCCTATGCGCAGGACAGTGCAAGCACACACAAGTGTGCACACATTCTTGGAATTGAGGACGTTTATCACTGCACTCTATATTGAACTGTAGCAGGTTTCAAATGGTTTTGAAGCAACATTCTCAATCTGCTGAACTGTCAATGCTCCAAATCTCCTTATGCTACTTGAAGAAAATTAGCTCTTTTTAAGAAATTGATTTTATAATCAACTTGTGAGGAAAAAATGCTCCATCTAGATCTTCAAATAGAGGTACAGTACTTTAATATTGAAAGTATTATTTATTTGGAATCCAGCCCAAGGTCTCTGACAAGACATTAGTTTTTCCAGTATTGCACTGGAATAGTGGCCTCTATTGTGGGCAAGATAGGCTCAAACGTTCAATCGTTTTAATGAAGGCAAGTGCCAGAGATTACATCAAGTTGACTTTTTTTAAAAATCTATGATTTTCACCTTAATTTACAAATGCTTTCCTGTTAGTGATTCCCTGGAGTGTGCATCAAAACCTAATCAAAGAGCGTGATCAGCAGTCCTCTCAGGTTCTGCTCCTGCTGCACTGAACTGACTGGACCCAACTTCCAATAATCCTTTACCCAGCACACATTGTATCAGCTCTGATATGACCCGACTCAAACTCCAGTGCTGCAGATTGCGGGTAGAAATCGGTTTCTTTTTTGTTCGAGGGGATTATTTCTGTAGCAACATAGAGCTCAACCCTTATAGTTCTAGATAGTCTAACCCTTAAAAAAATTAAAGAAAAAGCTGGACAGCAAAGTAAAATAACATGGGGAAGAATTTTCCCGTCGGCGAGTGGGAGGCGGGGCAGAAAATGACACGCGGTGACGCTGGGCGGGCGACCCGGTGTCACCGCGCGTCATTTAGATTGTCAGCTCGGCGGGTGCGCAGCCGCATCAGCTGTGCGCCCACTGAACTGTCAAAGGCCTATTAAGGCCATTAACAAAGCCATTAAAGCTGTAAAGAATGCTGCCCGTCCAACCTTAAGGCTGGCGGGCAGGCGAAGAGTGGGTGGGTTGAGGCTTCATGAAGGGTTCTAACTAAATAAAATTTTTTCAGAAAATTAATGGCCATGTCCCAGCTCATGTGACAGTTTCACATGAGGGGACATGTTCTTAACATTTTTTTTCACCTTTATTACATTTTTCAAGACTTAAATTAATCTTCCTGAGGCACCTGTGTGCCTCAGGGAGATTTCTGCACTCTTTCACGTACGTGTGTGAAAGAGCGCAGGCCCCGACTCAGGGAATCCCCCCCTCGCCTGCACAGGGAGCGCTCAGCGCTTCCGGGTGTGTGTCACGCTGGGCAGGCCTTAATTGGCCCCCCCACGTAAAATGGCGGTGAGCACCCGAACGGGGGCGCCGATTGGGTTCGCGCTCACTCCTGCCCGCCCTCGCACAACCCCCCTTAAGTTGTAGAAAATTGGGATGGCTCAATGTTTTTCTGTAAGTGAGCTTTGGAGAAGTTGGTTAGAATCATAGAATGATAGATTTTTACAGAACAGAAGAAGACCACTTGATTAATCATGTTGACTACAGCAGTCTATAACTAATCCTACTGCTGTGTTCTGTCCCCATAGCCCTGCACCTTCCTCTGCTTCAAATGCTTTCTCTTTTTCCCTTTAAAGAGGCAGTGGCCTCTGCATCAACTATTCCCTGTGGCAAAAAATTCCATACTCTAATCATTGTCCGCATAAACAAATTTCTCCTATCCTCTGTCCTCATTCTCTTAGTCATCATGCTAAACTAATCACTCATTACAGACTCTTTAATGAGAGGAAATAGTCTTTTCCTTTTCACGCTACCAAAATCCTTAGTAATTTAAAAAATAGCACTTTTAAATCCTCTTCTGCCCTCCTCTGCTGCAGTGGGAATAGTCCCAGTGTCTTAAGTCTCTCCTCATTATATGGTTTCTCATTGCTGTCATCAATCACCCTGCTGAATCTTTGCAGTGCACTTTCTACTGCTTGAACATCTTTTCTATAATGCTAAGCCCAAAACTGTACCCCAACAAAGCCCAACCATTGCTTATATGCTCATGTACATCATGTCCCTATTTATAAAACACAAAATACCATTGACTTTTTCATAGTTTTCCCTCTCTGCAGCTGCACCTCTAAAAAGTTATAAATTTGAACGTTTGGCTGTCTCTGTTCATCAAAATTCTTCACCATCTTTCCACTGAGTGTATACTTTCATTCTTTGTTTTACATTCTCAAGTGCATTAATTCATACTGCTGCATATTAAATTCCATTTGGCATCTAACTGCCCATTTTACTCACCAGTTTCTGCCCTCCTGAATTCTGTAGCAGTCCCCCACGCTGTTTGCCAAATTCCTTACTTTTTATATTATCAGTATATTTTGACATTACACTTCCCCTGCCCAATTCCAAATCTCCTATATGCATTGAGAACAAACGTGGACATGCACAGACCTGTGGGTACACAGCTTCAACCCTTCTACAATCCAAGGTCAGTCAGTAGTGCATGTGAGAGGTGGCCTCCTGGTAGCAGGACAGAGGTCCATCTTTCCCTCATCTTACAGGCCCCATTATTAAGTTCCTTGATTTCAAAGAATGGAGCTTAGGCCATGATCATTCCTGTGGGACAGTTTCCTCCATTTTCTAGTGGCCTCACACTCTCCTACCTGCCCCAGCAGCGCCCAGCACACCCTTTCGAGCTGCCATACATTGAGTGCAGTAAGCCCTCTGATTGGGCCTCTTGCCTTGGGAACCCATTCCCTGCCCCTCTCTTCCTTAATTGGATGCCAAATGCAGAGGCGGCCTCTTAATAAGACATTTTTGGGAAGATTCCCTTACTAGTGCACCTCTGACGTGTGCAAAGTCGAGACCCGGAAGTTGTCCTGACGTCTAAAATATTTTGAAGTGCAGAAGATTATGTCCATTGACTCTAGTTCTGTCTTTCACCAATTGGCTTTCTAGAGAAGAACATTAGTGTCCTTGCGCCTAAAAGTTTCAGCTTAATTTTTGGAGCTCCATCAAAAAACCGGCAAATGAGCACAATTAGCAGAAACTCCAAATAGTGATTAATTGACCCTGGGGGTGTGGCCAGCTTTGTGGGTACGGCCTACTTCCAGAACAATGGAGGATACGCTCATTCATGCTGCGGCTTTTGAATTGAATTCATTCAATGATATGAATGGTGATTGGCTGGTAGGCCACTGTCAGTCCCTGGGAATCTGCCTGGCCTGTGTTGTGCCACTATAAAGTGGTGTCACGCAAAACTAATTTTTCAAAGTAATCTTACTCATCTTGGTTTTAGTGTCTGATTGGGCTCCATGCCCAATACATGTGCACTGCGACTGCAACATTGGTAAGAAGCCAAATGTCTTCACACGGGTGCTGTAGTTACGCTGCAGATGCATCCTTTGTAAATCTGGTCATGAAACAAATTAAAATTTTAGAGGTATATTTCCCGATTGTTCCTTCCCTGAACGGGCGCTGTTGAGAAAATGCTATCAAGCAATTTGAGCCAAACCAGTCCGAGCATTTTGAAAGATGTTCTTATTTTAAAATTTCCGAATTTTGCTCCTTTGTCTTCCTCTGAGATTCTGTTCCAAGTTTAGAGCTTCCAAATGAGAGAATGGGCTGACAGTAACCATATGCTTGTAAATGAAGACGGATGTGGAATCTTGCCGGACAGCTTTTGCGCCCTGGCTTTTCCAATTAGTCTATACGAAAAGACAGCATCTTTAAGCACATATGGTGGGAAGAGGCTTGGGGATACTGACTGATAGCACACTGAGGCGCCATGTTTAGGGTGGTCAAACACTCATTCATTTTCGAGACGGTAGTGAAGCCTTGATGTCACCCAGAGCTCTCTGTGAGTTGCTGGCTCCTGCTGAATGATCAGGAGGTAAATTTATAGGGTGAAGCCCTCTCACTCTTGCTATTTTCCCCTGCTTCAGATGGTATATATTACGTATCGGTGGGATGTGGAGAAAATTAACGATTACCCCTGTAAGAAAGCATCATTTTAGGCACCTTTTCTTGTCCAATAGATTAGAGCTGATATCTTATGGTTACAGTAACCGTTTAATTCAACCAGTAAAACAAAGACCAATACATGCACATATCAAAGCACTAATTAGCAATATAGGGAAAGAAATGACATTACCCTGTCCGATTTGGGTAAAGTCCACAATGATGGCTGCTTGTTGCTTATTCTTGCCTATACCTGTCTTCTTCACCTGGTGATTGTCTCACTGTAAACAAAAGCCAAACTTCCCTATATTATATCTTAAGAATGGAATTGAACAAAATACAAGCAATCAGGTACTCCCCCTAATCTGGCATCCCCACTTTGTCTATGTAATCATATGGATGGCACATCCACAGTTTTTCTGTATCTGAAAATGGTGACCACTGCATGCCTGGACATTGATAGTAACAACAGCATCAGTTGTAAGAGACTTTGGGCCCAGTTTTAACTCTTGTGTGAGGGAATGCATTTTGATTGAATTAAAAGTGGGCCCTCTGTTTCTCCATCAACATCCTCATTAATTCTAAAGATTAAAATAAAACTATACACTAACAAAACTTGACAATAAACTTGTAAAGCTTAATCCTGAAAGTTGATTTTAAAAAGTGCACCAACTTGGCTTGACGGTGATTGTAGGAATTCTGTGGTTAGCTTATATCAGGGAGACGCTCTTATGTAATTCACTGGAGTAGCAAAAATGTGTTTGTGTTCCAACAGATTGATTTAAAATACTAACTTCTTGCCACATGTGATCGTAAATGCTGCTTACTATTGACTGAGCTCTGTTCACCTCAAGGTAAACTAACGCCATCAGCCCCACTTTCCTTTTAAATACATAAACTTGCAATGTGACTGATGAATTTAATTATGCTTGTGCTTTGCAGAAACATGTCTTGAGGAATTTATTTTTTTCCAATTTTGCCTTGAAGAGTGGTTAATGGTGTCAGTTCAGGCAAAGTTAGATCTTGAATCACCTCCCCGCAGTGTGTGGGGAGGATGTGTGTGTTTGACCATGCTCTGTCCTTGTGGTTGATGGACAGTCTAGTGGGTGAGGAAGGGAGGATTTTTTCTCCGTGAGAGATCATTAGAAGAAGATATATGAGCCCTTTTTATTCTTCAGGAATTCACATTTCCAGTCTAATTTAAACAGAAGTTCTGGGTATTTCACTCACAATATTTTATACTTCATTTCAAAACGAATGATCATCAATGCAGCTGTAATCATAATGGGTAAAATATACTGTCCCCTGTGGGACTGAAAGTCGGAGGTATGATCCCACCTGTTTGTCTTAATTAACAAGATTTTTACCTTTGCTGGAAAGTTTGTGTGTGTATGTGTGTGTTTGTTAGTGTAAGTCTGCATGTGTAGGTGGGTGTGTGTGTAGGTGTGTGCATCTGTGTGTAGGAGTGTGTGTGTATATTTGTTTATGTAGATCTGCATGTGTAAGTGTCTGTAGGTGTGTATGTGTGTGCCTGTAGGTGAGAGTGTGCGTGTGTGAGTTTGTGTGTGTGTACTTGCATAGTGTGTACATGTGTGTGTGTGTAGATGTGTATGGGTGTTGGAGTGTTTAGGTGTGTGGGTGTGTAGATTTGTGTAAGTAAGGGTGTAGGTGTGTGGGGGTGTCAGAGTGTTGTAGGTGTGTGGATGTGTGTATGTAAGGGTGTAGGCGTGTGGGGTTGTTGGAGGGTTTAGGTGTGTGAGTGTGTAGATTTGTGTATGTAAGGGTGTAGGTGCGTGGGGGTGTCAGAGTGTTTTAGGTGTGTGAGTGTGTGGATGTGTGTATGTAAGGGTGTAGGCGTGTGGGGGTGTTGGAGTGTTTAGGTGTTTGGTTGTGTAGATTTGTGTATGTAAGGGTGTAGGTGTATGGGGGTGTTGGAGTGTTGTAGGTGTGTGAGTGTGTGTATGTATGTAAGGGTGTAGGCGTGTGGGGGTGTTGGAGTGTTGTAGGTGTGTGAGTGTGTGGATGTATGTATGTAAGGGTGTAGGCATGTGGGGGTGTTGGATGTTTAGGTGTTTGGTTGTGTAGATTTGTGTATGTAAGGGTGTAGGTGTGTGGGGGTGTTGGAGTGTTGTAGGTGTGTGAGTGTGTGGATGTATGTATGTAAGGGTGTAGGCGTGTGGGGGTGTTGGAGTGTTTAGGTGTGTGGGTGTGTGGATGTGTGTATGTAGGGGTGTAGGTGTGTGGGGGTGTTGGAGTGTTTAGGTGTGTGAGTGTGTGGATGTGTGTATGTAGGGGTGTCAGAGTGTGTGTAGATGTATGGGTGTGTAGGTGCGTGGATCAGGCTCAAGTTTGATGATTGGTATCATTAATTAATCTGCCAGTACATAACATCAGTATGCACATGCAGAATGACCAGCATGGGGGTTGACGGTGTCCATCGAATCACAGCCCAGCATCAGTCAGGGCCTGGGAGGAAGGAAGAAATAATGAACAACAAAATAAAATTACAACAAGCATTGGTATACTGAACCCCAGTTGAAAGTCAACTTAACCTCTATTGGATAATTCAGTTTCATTTGTAAAGAGCAGAACTTTGGTCAGTTCAGGTTAGTCTGATGATTTAAAAATGCTAGTATGCAAGTCACAGGAAGGCTCTCAGTAGATGCTTTGTTTCACTTACCTTTCACCAGGTTTCCCAGCATCATGACAGGCATTGAGTAGATGGTCTCCATCTGTGGCTGGATCTCCATCATTAAATACCATTGCTTGGTATTTACTTTTGGAAATTTGTGAGGAAGGACCTGATTGCTGATATTCTCATGAAGAAGATGGTGCCCGGTGTGTTGTTGTTTTCTCTGGCCTTTCTTTGAAGCAGTTCAGTGAGACTCCTGAGAATCTGGTGACAGTATCTATGACCCAAGCAGATGTTGGCAGCTAGAAAAAGGGAAAGGGTTTTTGGAGACACAGAAATGAACACACATCCATTTTACCTAGTGAGTGTTTAGGGGAAAGCAGTCATGGTCCTGAAGGTCTAGGGAGATGTAACACATTCACCTCAATGTTTTTCTAACAGATGGTCGCCTGAGTCTATGACAGAGATTCCAACTTTCCTGATTTTGTAGTTCTTTTCAATTCCATAAAGTCTCACTATCAGCCCCTTTAAAGGGACAATGCAGTCAATGGCAAATGATTAATTTCACGGTCTGACTGTGTGACACCTTCACTTTGCACTGACGCTTTTCAGGTTGAAAAAGCATAATGTTGTAGAAATGTAATTGTGTTAGATGCCTGTGACCTCATTATGACTGTCCCTTTGTTTCTTTTTCTCTTCCTCCCAGTTGGGAAGCACCTGTTCCATATGTAGCTTCTGTTCCATAATGGGACAGAGACCAAGGCCTGGATTTTCACAATGTTGGAGAGCCTCTCCATCATTGTGAAAATGGCAGAAGAAACCCAAATTTGGAAGCCCCATCTGCGAACACAGTACCTACCATTTTTGTGGGGTGAGGGGGTGAGGGGAAGGGACCAGGTCAGGTTTGATGCATGCACGGTTTGCGGAGGCAGCTGCCCGTAGAAATCAGCAGATGCCTAGATTCATGTGACTTTGGTGTGAGAGGTGGCTGAAACCCGTCATGGCCAATTAGAGCAAGGAGCAGGTTTGAACTTTGTAGGTTCAGTTGGATAGCCAGCGTTCCCTTTTGGAGAGGTAAGGTACCCCTTTTGACATGGTCCTAGGATATTTGGGGGAGCTCAGTTGCCCTTTGGAAGAGGTAAGGTGCCCTTTGGGATCGTTAAAATAAGGCATGAATGTGTGTAAAAAGTGTATAAACTCTTTGGAACTGTGAAGCTCATTGAAACTGTCAAAAGTGTCAAGTTGAACTGTCGAAAGGAGCTGTCAAGGTATTCAAAACTCCCAACCTTTAACTCTTTGAAAAAAAACTGTCTGCAGTATTTAAAATAAAATGCTTGCTATTTCACTCTGTCTGTTTACATAAGCCTTAGGGCCACTGTTATTGGAGTAGTGTTGCATGACAGATTTCACAGTCTTCTATTATCACATTAGGGTGCCTGCCATTTCACAGTTTGATTGACAGCTCCAAGTGATTATGGCTCATTGAAGTGAATTCCAATGGTTGTTTTTCCAAGGGATTATGCAAGTGAATGAAATGTTTGTTGTGATCAGGGATAATGTAGTTGGAGTAATGTAAATGTAAAAAATGGGTTTTTTAAATGAGTGTTTTAAAAAAAAAATAATGGCCCAGATCATCTGGTCTCCAGATAGTCAGATACAGGAAGTACCCTGAAAGATATGCGCAGGACCCGTCAAAAGTCCTGACGCAAGCACATCCCTGGTACTTCTATGGGAGGTTTAAACTTCCGATTTCCAGCATTACCCTGCCTGGATTGCTCCCTGATTGACCAGAGCCATGCAGAGTTGGGCTGTTTGCCCTATATTTACCCTGGGTTTCACATGGATTCACTTAAGGCTGAATTTTGCCCTTGATGGGCAGGCAGGCAGCCGATCGCCGCCGCCGAAATGGGCCCCGCCGCCATTATTCGTGGGTGGGCCAATTAAGGCCCGCCCAGCATGTCGCCCAATGGGAAGTGCTATTCGCTTCCTGTGCAGGTGGCGGGGGGGGAGGGGATTCCCCAACTGTGAGAGTGCGCACATCTCCCTGAGGCCAAGTGCTGCCTCAGGGAGATCACTGAAAGGCTGTGAAAGAATAAAAATAGAACAATAAAAAAATCATTAACATGTCCCCCTCATGTGAAAATGTCACACGAGATGGGGCATGTTAATGAAGTACACAAAACCTTTACTAAACTTTTCAAAATCTGAAAACAAACCCCATCCCGCCACTGGATGAGGTTTGTTAAAAAATCACTTACCCGCCCGCCCGTTGGGCCTGTGCACCGAGCCGAAGTTCGCACGGGCCCCTCAAAATCCTCGTCAATTGCTGACTTAAAGGCCTTAACAAGGCCTTTGATTAATGGCGGGCGCGCGTCGCACTGCATAGCGCGCCCGCCGACCTAAACATCACGATGTCGCGCGCTGATGTCAGGACGCTCGCACGACATTTTAAGCGCTGAGGTGTGGGCTCCGCCATCCGCACACCAGCCACAAGATTCTGCCCTAAGTAAATCAGCTGGAGTGTCAAAGCACTCCAGAACCCACAGCAATGTTCACCCCACCCCACCCCCTCCACTTGAGAGTGCTCACCCTCCCCCTGACTACACCCCCACACCCAACTGACCATCTCACAAGGCCTCGCTGACACTGACCCACTGACTCTTCCCCCCCACCCCAACCACCAGACACCCCCCACGACTGCCCGATTTCCCTCCATCACCCCCCCACCTCCCAATCACTCAATTCCCCCCCATAACAAGCCACAATGATGCTGGAAATCCTCCTAAAAATCAGAATATAGCCTTCATGATCCTGATATTGTGTTCCATAATGATCCATCTCTTACTATGTGCATCATAGTAGGTCACTTGCTGCAGTATTCTAGGGTCTTTCAGTGAGGTCATTAGTCATTGCACTAGTGAATTGCTCCTGTAGCCAAGTAGCTATCGTAAAGCCTTGTCTGGCTCAGTGAACATTCCTAGGACACGACTTATTAAAAAAAAATGCCTTTGGCAGTTTCTTGGTAGATCTTGATGCGCATTTTAATGTGCTTAGCTTTGTGCATAACCTGCATATTTATTTGGTGCACCAAATTCCTATTGACAAAGTTCAGGGGATCATGCAGTGCTATGGGGGTAGGATGCAAATGGTGAATGAGTCCTGCCAGTGACCTCCTGGATGTGGGGAGGTCTGCCAATCGATAAAACTGGACTGACGCTCCCAATTCTTGCTATTTGAATAGGACGCATGACAAACTCACCAGCTCTCCTAAACAGGGCATCCATCTCTGGTTTAATGTAATGGTGCACTGTGGATTGACTGTGGTATAATTCCCCTGGAATAGCTCGAAAGGTCTGTGGATTTGTGCCAATTCACATCAATAATGTTTTTATCAAACAGGCGCCCCCTCCCCTCCCCACCAGGATTATTCTACTTCCTTCTCCTGCTCAACAGAAAGAGGGATTTTAAGGGGAATGTGAAGTATAGCACTGTGGGTCAGGCAATGGCTGCTGTGCTCAGAGATGACACTCCCAGCAGCAATAGGTGGAAATCTCCCAACTGGGACTAAGTCCTATGGCGGGGCTGGGACTGTGAGTGTTTCCCACCACGAAGGCTGATGGGAATTCCCACAGTATCGCGTGACACTGGCCTAATTAATTATGCAGCGGGGGGTTTCCTGGCGAATTGCGTGGCAGGATGGGCTGGGTGGCGTGTGCTCCGCTGTCATATCCAGGCATCATATTTAAAAGGTGTCTGGGCATCAACTTACTGACAAGGCCCATGGAGATGGCAGGAAGGGGACAGGGACCTCCTGCCCCTAAGTTCAGTGACTCATCCCTGGGCATCCTCCTCGACCACGTGGAGGCCAGGAGGGATGTCCTGTCCCCAGCTGATGGGAGGAGGAGGCTGAGCAGGGAGACTAACCCTGCATGGGCGCAGGTCGCTACTCCTGTCAGTGCCCAGGGTGTAAAGTGTAGGTCAGCCATCCCATGCTGGAAGAGAATGAATGTCCTCATTTGCGCCGCCAAGGTAACTAAGCTGTAGCTGCTCATAGTTACCGTAACGAATGAATTTCAGGGACACGGGCCTCAGCGGCAATATCAAGGTGATGCCTCATAGCTCCAGTGCAGTCCATCCGCTCTGCAGGTGGAGTGACCACTTGTGCCGCCTTCACCCTTCCATACAGAGAGCTCACAAGCTGTCCGGAAGGGGGAGGTGGGGGGTGAGGGGCTCAGGCACAGAGTACACCAGCAAACTCTAACAAAGGACAAGCTTCTCTGAGTCCTTATCCTTAGGTTTATGGGCTCACCGCTCTGGAGAGTGCTGACCCAGTACCCTTCTGGACAACATGCAGTGCATTAATGAAATGCCACACATCCGGTGGGTTATCTGTAAGGCTGGAGGTAGAGAAAGAAACATGAAATAGCTATGTAAAAGTGGATGCTCAATACAATTCCTCAACCCCATCTTCTCTGTTACCTTTGAGCAGGGCAAGATAAGACATAACCACCGAGAGAAGGAGTAGACAGGAAAGTGTAGGCCGTACTTCAAGGAAGTGACTGAGTTCGAGGAGAGGGCAGCCTAGCTGGCAAGGGTGGAGCGAGACTGGGCCATTGGGGATGGGGAGACTGGATTTAGACCTACAACCAGAAACAATGCAAGCACGTAATAGAAACCTCAGGCCCAAGGGTGGCCCCATGTTGGAGGCAGCTCAAGCTGTCAATATTTCTGCCTAATGCTCCCCCGCCTCTTGCTGACTCTCTGCCGTTAGTTGGAAGGCTGATTCCTTCATCATCCTCAGACTCCACCCATCAGCCTCCATCCGTGCTCTCTCCACTCTCTCTCACAGGTGCCACCAGATAAGGCAAGGCCAGAACCAGAAGAAGAAGACTTGTCTGGCTTCAGCGCAAGCCCAAGCCCAGAAAGGAGCAAGGAGCTAACTCAAGAGACATGTGCAACTGCAGAGTCGTCACAGCAGACACCTGCACCTTTCCCCAGCCCAGAGGCACACACCTTGATGGGCATTAGCTCTAGTGTAGGAAGGGTCACAGCACAGACACGTGTCAGTAGCAGGAGGAGGCAGGGTCAGCCGAGCTCATGGGCACTTTGAGGAGTGCTGGTGAAGAGGGATCTGCGAGGCCTGAGTCTGATGATGGGCCTCTGGAATCAGCCTTCCAACTAACAGTGGAGAGTCAGCGAGAGGCAGGGGAACATCAGGCAGAAATATGGGAGGCCCTCAACAGGGTGTCATGTGAGTCGGAGGAGTCCGTCCGCCTGCTAGCTGATGAAGTGGTGCCAACCTGTGCATGCATCGAGGTCTCCATGGGGAGGGTGGCAGACTCCATGGACATCCTAGACCAGCAGATTCTGCTGGAGATGAGGGCAGGCCTGCTCCCCACCGTGGTAGCGATGGGGGAGCTTCTGCAGTTGGTACGTGAGTGGTGGATGGGGCGCCTCTGTCTCCCTCCAGGTGTTCTTTCCCCTCAAGAAGTCAGGCAGGGTCCTTCGGGCACCCAGAGCGAGGAGGAACAGCAGCTGGACACCCCTGGGACATCCACTCAGGAATCTCAAAGGCTGTACGGTCCTTCCGAATCCTCTTTGCCTTTGACCCTTTCAACCTCGTCCTCTACCACCATGGAGGGAGCAGCTGGCTCACAGCAGGACAACCAAAGTAAACCGGGGCCCTCCAGGCTTCGGGACTCCAGAGGACGGCCCCAAGGTTATCCAAGGCAACAGGGCCAACTGTCTTGCTGCCTCCACCCATGCTTCAGATTTCAGAGAAGGACTTAGAAGAAGTAGGAGGGAAAGGAAAATAAAGAAATATTAATCACACAACTGTTTGCGCAGGTGAACATGATAAAGAAAAATTCTAAAGGAAGGACTCACCATCCGTGTTTAACTAAAGAAGTTAGGGAAAGCACCAAACTTGGGGAAAAGGTATATAACGGCGCAAAGATGAGTGGCAGGTCAGATGATTTGTCAGAATATAAAGAATGGCAGAGAATGACTAAAAGGTTAATCAGAAGAAAGAAATTAGAGAATGAGGGGAAGCTAGCTAGAAATGTGAAAACAGATAGCAAGAGTTTCCACAGGTATTTAAACAGGAAAAGAGTAGGGAAAGTGAGTGTTGGTCTCCTAGTGAGCGAGAGTGGGGAGTTCATAGTAGATAATAAGGAAATGGCGGATGAAATGAACAAATATTTTGCTTCTGTCTTCACTATAGAGGATATAAAAAACATTCCAGTAATAGCTGTAAATCGGCAGATGGAAGGGAGAGGGGAGCTTGGTGAAATTACAATCACTCGGGAAGTGGTACTGAGCAAACTGATGGAGTTGCGGGCTGACAAGTCTCCGGGGCCCTGATAGACTTCGTCCTAGGGTCTGAAAGGAGGTGATTAAAAGGTAGTAGATGTGTTGGTGTTGATTTTCCAAAATTCCCTAGATCCTGGAAAGGTTTCATCAGACCGGAAAGTAGCAAATGTAACCCCTCTATTCAAGAAGGCAGAAAACAAGAAACTATAGGCCAGTTAGCTTGACGTCTGTCATGGGAAAGGTGTTGGAGTTGATCATTAAAGAGGTTATAACTGAGTGCTTAGGAAAACACAGGGTCTGAATTCCACCCTCAGGGTGCATTCGAAGTCAGCGCAGCCGGAAGTGGATATAAAACCCCCTCCCGGCCGAGTTCACGCTATGAGCGCGATCTTACACTGAGTGGCCAATTAAAGCCCAGCATGAAACGCGACTACCAGTTGTGTTTTCTGTGTGAGGGGTGGGAATGGGTCGGGCACCTGGTCCAACGGGGACCTGGCGGGGTGTTCAAATAATGGAAGAGGCATCTCCCTGAAGGCTGCCAGGAGTCGTGGGGGAGGCTGAGGGAACTGTTTGGAAGCACTCCGAGGAGTGTCCTGATGCGCAGTCATGGCCTCAGCACCTGGTGATCACAGAAGGTGGAGGGCAAGTTGGGTGGGCACTCTGCCCCCTGCTTCTCAGATGAGTGCCTGAGAGTATTGACTGAGGAAGTCAGTGCCAGGAGGCATCCCCTAATGCCCAGGGACCGCAAGAGAAGGCCACCCCACCTGACCTAGATTTCCTGGGCAGAGGTCGCCGCCCAGGTCAGTGGGCACGACGCGGTACGCCATACGTGGCTTCAGTGTTGCAAAATGATCTTCCGCGGTCAGCAAGGGTAAGTGCAGAAATGGTATGGACCCGTGCGGAGAACCTTAATCAGGTGCCTGTTGCTCAGAATGTTCAGGGGTCAACTGGCACTGAAGCCAATGCTGTGTATTACCCACTAATGCGGGTAATGATTAGCCCTGCCAAGGCTGGGATGTGAGCACAACTGGCCTCAGTGCATTGCAGGGTAAGATGTGCCACTGTGACATGGCCCACCTAATGCCCGGATGGGCGGGGGGGTGGGCGGTGGTAGCGAAACCAGGAAAGGACCTTCAGGGAGATGGAGCAATAATGAGGCTTTCTATTTTTCCCTGTCAGGAGGAGAGCAGTCATAACGCTGCGGAGCGCCACAGAGCAGGTGGAGGAGCCAAATCTGTGCATCCTCATGAAGCATGAGAGCGATGCTCTGGAGCTGGAACGCCTCCGGCCAGCTCACTCCTCCGGTCACGGTGAGGTGGGGGTCTCGGATGAAGGTAAGAGTGCAGGTGACAGATGCGTGTGAGGTGGGTACTGGAAACATAATGGGCTCCTCTCATCAGAAACTGAACTGTCGTAGCCAGAGAGCCCATTGAAGCTTCAATGCAGATGGCACCAAGCAGCAGGTCTCCACTGTCTCCTCAGCCCGCCCAGCATGCAGAGTGACCTTGATGATTGAATGTACTGATCCTTTGCCTTCCTCCCGCAGATGCACCATCCGCAGGAGCCACCAACGACCCTGAGAACCCCCCATTGAGCTCCGAGGAAGACGTCACACCTGCACCAGTGTCACACCATCTCTCTGAACCAGGCACCAGCGCAGATACTCACACATCGGCGGATATTAGCTCTTCGGCTTGTGGGTAATACACAGCAGCGAGGGCACATCACACTCGCATGAGGAGCTGGCAGAGGCAGAGAGATCCCAGGGAGCTGACAGTGGGAGCACAGCATGGAGACCAGGACCATGATGCGTCTGAGGCAGATGACAAGCCTCTGGAGTCAGGAGACAGATGCTGGATGTCCAGCAGGATATGCGGGGAGAGCTGGCAGAAATCCTTGAGGTCTGCATGCCATGGTCTCCATCATGGACGAGTCCATGTGGAGCATGCGTTCTGTGTTGACCCTTAACACGGAGCTCACAGCCTCCTCCATGGCGACTCATGGAAAGGTCACTGCCAGTGTGAGAGATGGATGGGGCACCTAGTCTCTCTGCTGGGTGCCCGCCTATCAATGGTGAGCAGGGAGGTGCAAATACACCTCATGCTGGCAGATGAGCCATCTGTCCTCTCCATGAGCTTCTCTCAGGGCGCTCCGGACGAGGGCCCCAGCTCCTCCACCCCTCTGCCAGTGTCCGCTGTATCTGATGCTGCAATGACTGAGGAGAACCCAGCTATGGGGCAGACGCACCCTCCCAGGCGGAGCCTACTCAAGCTCCAGTGGCCAAAAGGACAATCAGAGTCACCCGGATAGCAGAGTCGGCAGGTTGCCTCCAACGCCTCTGCCAGCGAGGGAGAGGGGCACCAAGGCACAGCACCTACAGACGTAAGTTGAAGTCATCTTGAGCACAACAGGGGCATGTCACGGGTGACATTATTTGTGTTAATTATTTTGACACTTGTGTTAGGGACGGACACTTTATTTGTTCTTTGTTTGTTCATGTGAAGTAAAACAAATATTTATTTGACTTAAATGGTCTGAGTTGGCTGGATGGTATGAATAGGTGCCAGATGCAGCAAAGGCTTGTAAATGTATGGTGCTGTGTGGTGCTGGCGTACTGGGTTGGGTTCCCATTTATTGATTGTTAGCAAAGGGGACAGTGCCAGTGGCTTGATGAGGCATCGATGCCTTGGATGCCTAGCTGAAGGTTTGCTGGATTAAAGCATCCCTGGTGTCCCTGCCTCCATGAAGGTTCCTGTCCTCTGTCTCAGGGTCCTCACCCTGCACCTCCCCAGGCTCTTCCTCTGAGCCATCGCTTGAGTCATCCTCCGTGGCCTGTGGAGCTGCCTCGCTTTCCTCAGCCTCCAGTGGGTCCCCCCTTGACAGGTGGTACAAGGAGCGGCATGCGACGACTATGAGGGAGACACACTCTGGAGGATACTGCAATGCTCCCCCTGACCGGTCCAGGCACCTGAAGCACATTGTCAGCAGCCCAATGGCCCTCTCCACCACCGCCCTTGTGGAGGTTTGACTCCTGTTGTATCTCTCCTTGGCCTCAGTTATTGGGTAACAGAGTGGGGTCATCAGCCACCTCTTCAAGGGATAGTCCTTGTCACCCAGGAGCTGCCCATCCACTCGTGCAGGAGCCAGGAACAGCCTTGGTACCTGTGAGTGCCGCATGATGTAAGCATCGTGTGAGCTCCCAGGGTAACGGGCACAAACTTGGAGAATCTGTGTCCTGTGGTGATAGATGATCTGAACATTCATTGAGTGGAACCCCTTTCTGTTGATGAAAGCTCCAGGCTCACCTGCTGGTGTCTCGATGGCCATGTGAGTGCATCTATTACACCCTGGACATGGGGGAACCCAGTCATCGCAGCGAAGCCTCGTGCTCTCTCCGCCTGGCTGGCCTCGTCTGTCTGGAAGTGGATGAACGTGCGGATGTGTCTAAAGATAGCATCAGTCACGAGCTTGACATAACTGTGTGCAGCTGATTGAGAAACGCTGCACAGATCCCCCACTGAGCCCTGAAAAGAACCAGAGGCAGAGAGGGTCAGGGCCACTGTAATCTTCAAAGCCACCGGCATGGGGTGTCTGTCCATGCAGTTGGACGTGACTTCCGGACCTATCATGTGACATATTGCTGTCGCTGTGTCCCTGGAGAGGTGGAACCTCTTGCGGAACTGGACCTCGGACATCTGGAGGTAGTTGGAGCACTGCCTGAACACTCTAGACACTGGGTAGTGGCGTCTTTGGCTTGTCCTCCTGCCTTGGCCTCCCTGCTGGCCCTGCACCAACTGAGCCCCTGCCTCTCCTCTTAAAGGTCTGTCCTGGAGCTCTGCCCATGCCCACTTGGCCTCCTCTCCCTCCCGCCCCTCTCTTCCTCTTCAGAGGAGGTTCCATTGGCGGAATACACTATCCCCATCAGATGGGATGCACAGGAGCAGTGCTTTGAAAATGAAGGAGGTCTGTGCTGCAATACTCAGGGAAACCTTCCAGGGAAGATGAGGACCTGAGATGCTGAAAGGCAGACTTGACAATCAAACAAGATGCAAAGAAGCTCTGGGACAACTCTGTACTCACACCGAGAAGGACTGGCAATGACAGAGAAAGTGCTGCTGCTCCAGGGGCCTTTTATCCTGCCCGTGGATGAGGAAATGGATAAAACGTGATGTCTGCCCTCTCGTTTTGCCTGTGTGATGAGCTAAAAATTGCATGGACAGTGTAAAATCATGGTCAGTAAGCTTTTTAATGACCTTAATTGGCCCTTTAATTGTCGGTGGGCGCTGCTCCGACTCACGCACGCGCCCGCTGACCTCAGTATTGCACGTGTGTGCGATAATGTTGGGACTCACACCCGACGTCATTTCGCGCAATTTTACACGCATTGAGGTCAGGCACGTGCCCGGCCTCAGAATGCAAGATTCAGGCCAAGGTAATCAGGACGAGTCAGCACGGTGTTGTGAAAGGGAAATCATGTTTAACCAATTTATTGGAGTTCTTTGAAGGAGTAACATGTGCTGTGGATAAAGGGGAGCCTGTAGATGTGCTGAACTTGGATTTCTAGAAGGCATTTTTTAAGGTGTCACATCAAAGGCTACCGTGGAAAATAAAAGTTCATGGTGTAGAGGGTAACATATTAGCCTGGATAGAGGATCGGCTGGCTGGCAGAAAACAGAGAGTATGCATAAAGAGCCTTTGATTGGAAGGATGAGACTGGTGCAGTCACGCAGGAGTTTGTTCTGGGGCCTCAACTGTTTACAATTTATATCAATGACTTATATGAGGGGAGTGAAGGCATGGCTGCTAAATTTGCAGATGACACAGAGATAGATAGGAAAGTATGTTGTGAAGAAGACATAAGGAGTTGGTAGACGGATATAGATAAGCTGAGTTCGTGGGCAAAAATCTGGCAGATGAAGTATAATGTTGGAAAATGTGAAGTTGTTCACTTTGGCAGGAAGAATAAAAAAACAGAGGATTAATTAAACAGAGAACAACCACAGAATTCCAAGGTGCAGAGGGATCTAGGTGTTCTCATGCATGAATCACAAAAAGTTAGTATACAGGTACAGCATATAATCAAGAAGGTTAATGGAATACTATCCTTTATTACGAGAGGAATTGAATATAAAAGTAAGGATGTTATGCTTCAGTTATGCAGGGCATCTGTGAGACTGCATCTCAAATATTGTGTGCAATTTTGGTTTCCTTATTTAACGAAGGATGTAAATGCTTTTGAGGTGATTCAGAGGATGTTTACTAGGTTTGTACCTGGAATGAGTGGGTTGTCTTATGAGGAAAGGTTGGACAGACTGGGCTTGTTTCCACTGGAGTTTAGAAGAGTGAGGGGAGATTTGATTGAAGTATACAAGGTCCTGAATGGTCTTGACAAGGTGGACGTGGAAAGGGTGCTTCCTTTTGTGGGTGAGTCCACAGCTAGGGGGCACAGGTTTAAAATTAGGGGGTGCCCTTTTAGGACAGAGATGAGGAGAAATTTTTTCTCTGAGGTTTGTGTGATTTTAGAACTCTCTGCCTCAGAAGGTGGTGGAGGTGGGGTCACTGAATATTTTTAAGGCAGAGGTAGATAGATTCTTGTTAGGCAAGGGGATCAAAGGTTATCGGGGTTAGATGGGAACGTAGAACTTGAAATGAAAACAGATAAGCCATGATCTAATTGAATTGCGGGGCAGGCTTGAGGGGTCCAATGGCCTCTTTCTGTTCCTATTTCGTAAGTTCGTAGGTTTGTAATGTCACAACCTTTTGCAAACACCATGACTTTCATTTTAATAATGTCTACTGTCTTGTTTTAGCTGCAGTGCTTAACTTAGCACCCACCCCACCATCCCCTGACTTCCTTCCTGAGGACACCCCATCCCACAGAATGAGGCATCTGCAGGGGGACAAAGCTATATGTCAAGGCCCTTGTGAGCCATGTGCAAGCACTCTCCCATGCTGGTTGACCCTTTATCCTTCAAACTGTTATGTGTCCCAGGGCCTTAGCATTGGAAAAACATCATGCGGGCATTCCCTTTCAGTTGTCCAGCTGAGCTGACCTGCATCGCCACCCACCCACTGACCCAAGCCCCATGCAGCATCTCAAGATCTCCACCACGAGGCCCTGCATAGTTGCTTGCAGCCTTGTAATGGTGACAGTCATGTTTTTCCAGTGTTCTGAAACCTTCTCCCCTCCCCCAGTCGCCCATACCCTATCCCCCATAACCATTGACCTTCCCCAACCCCCAACAGCAGTATTACTTTCAAACTCCCCACCATTACCCTTCAACCCTCTCCCATCACCTTCGACAATGTCCAGGTAAACGTTGAAGTCCTCTTCCGCCCTGAGAATTACCCCATTACCATTGATTTGCCCGGCGTTATCCTGTCCACCCCCTGAATCCATGTGTAGCTCCGCATCCCCACCAACCACCCTTGGTGCCTCTTCATGCAGCATCTTCGCACCCTCACTAGCTCCCCCTGTCCCCTGTAACCCTCAACATTCCCTCCTACCACAGCTACCCTTAGTTTTCACCCAAGGGTCCAGCACTGACTCCACTCACCCCACCCTGTGAACCCCTTCACACCTCAACACCCCCCCATGGTCCTTCGCACCTCCACAGCCCCCCATCGCCCTTCAGAACTCAAGATCCCCCCATGTACCTTAGCACCTGCTGAAGACCCCACTCAGCCGCTACCCGCCAAGGGCCTTCCCACCCCCTCTTTTCATTCCATCTGATGCCTTGAAAGGCCCCTCTGATATCCTCTTTCCCCAGCACCCCCAACCCCCCATGCCCACCTCTAGGCCTGAACCCCCACCCACCTCTTTATTCCTCTCCCACCCTTCTTCCTTCTTTCACCCACCACCCCACCACCCCACCCTGCCATTAGACCCTAGCAGGCCAACAGTACCTTCTACTGCTTTCCCCCTGCAGCTGGACAAACCAATCCTTTGGCCAAGACCTTAGATGAAGATGTGGACCCTTGACAAAGTTGCTGCGTCAAGAACTCTGGATGCTGCTTCACAGAGAAGATCCACAGGGTTGAATCTCAGTACTGGGCGTAGCACTCCAGGGTCTGGTCGCTGGAGGCCTCCATCTTCTTTTCTGATCTCCGTGGGATGCCCAAGGCCTTCTCAAGGTAAGTCCTGACTTTTGCACGCCACGTTGGTCCAGATGTGTTCTGAACTGGCGTGTTTTCCTGCTGGAACGGCACTCGATCAGGGGTGGGGGAGCAATTCCAGTTGAGCCTTCATCTGCAACCCGTTAGTGGGATGAAAATTGGTTTCGCGCCGGCCCCTGGCGGGAATCACACTCTGCCATGATGGGCAGTATCAGAAGATCCCGCCATCATCTCACGCTGGCATGAAACCAATTTTTGGACCTCCCGCCGAATTCTCCCCACCCCTGCCCGCCTTCGAACCCACTGACGGGTATGGGAGAATCTCGCCCAATAATTGAGTCTGCAAATTCAAAGTTAAACACTCCTAATTACAATAACTGGCACAGCAGTGTGATGAATCAAGCCCTATTGTAACAAATTGGCAATTAATTCATGCTTAGAGTCCACTAGGACCTCTGATATGTTGTTAGACCACTGAAACACTGTTAGCACATGGGGACATAGCCCAGGGCGGCAGGGGGTGACATTGACATTGCACATTGATCCTAATGGAAGGGTAGGGGTATTGAGTAGTTTTGGAGTTTTAGTGGTACAGAGGAGCATGGGAATACAGCAACCCTCTGCACCACCTACCCTTCCCCCAACCTCCCGGATTGGCGGAGTCAGTGCCTGGTCCCTTTCACATTTTCCGACCTTGCAAAGCAAGATTTAACCAAAAGAAACTAGCCTGAAACAGAAAGAAATATCTCAGGCACTTTCACACAGCATCTGAGTCAAGAGGCCCACTAACAGAGGCTTTGGAAACACGCTGGTCAGCTTTCACATTGGGAAATGATATACAGCATTGGGAAATTCAGGTGAGAAGTTCAAATGGCATCTCTCAGTACTTATTACATGCTTCATGTACTGGACAGCAGCGACATTGTGAATCAAGTTTCAAAGTCCATATAATGGTCCAAATTATGATCAAAAGGCTGCTTCAATGCTACTTAATTCTGATCAAGGCAGTAATTCTTATTTGATGACGCATAATAATTAATTCAAAAGGAGGAAGACATTATAAATTGATACTCTTATTGCTGTTAACATTTAGAATGCACTTTTATTTGAAGATGTAATATATATTGGTCATATAATTTCCCAGAAATCAACCACTGATAAACAACAATAATTGGTAGAAACCATCATAAAATCAGGACCCAGGGGTTCAGTACCTACTGTTTAAAAAAATACACACACACAGACACACACAGACACACAGGCTCAAAATAGAACAAAATTAGCTGCAGGAACTTCACAGCATACATGATATTAAAAAAGTTACCCTGGAGTTATTTCAAAGCTGAAATCCCATCCTGGAGATCGGATGACTGTTACAAAGGCCTTGACGATATTACTCCCAGGTATCTATTACTCTTGATTTGCCAGAACAAAATGAAATTAAAATGACAGAAATTTACGAAGTGGCAAATGTCCAATTATTTCTCTGAAGGCTTCAGAATGGGGTTGTGCAAGGTCCCAGGGGAAATGATTCTGTAACTTTATCTTTGTTCGCTTTGATTTTAAACTATTATGCTTCATTAAATAAGAATTATTACCTTATTGCCTTGATTAGAAAGTATGCAGTAGGTGAAGAACGTTTTAAACCGTAATTTTGGTTATTAAATGGAATATGAAACTCGATGCACAATTGTAGCTGCCTCCCACCATTTGAAACATGTCACAGGGACTGAGATATACCCATTGAACTCCTCAGCTTCTTTCTCCCATTTGTAGTCTTCTGAGATTTAACCCCCATTCTTAGGCATCAAAGTGCCATATTAATCAATATATGTCTACTTTCGTGCCATGGTCTTGTTGCTAAAGTACTCCAGAATGCATGACTTCATTTAAAAAGTTCCATGAATATAAGTTTGCCTTTGAAGTTTTAGATAGTTTTTCTCATGATTTCTCAATGCTGACAGATCCACAGCTACACCTTGTGCCTCAGGCATGAGAGTGGATCGATGGGATTTCTATTGTGAAATATCCAACTGCATTATAGCGAATACATTTTGAAGTTCCTTTTGGAGAACATCAAAAAAAGACAAGGGAGATGGAGACACCCTGGTCCAGGGAGGATTGTGGCATTCATTATTCGTAACATTCATTGAATCTCAGGATAGGAGATTAGTGAGGCTGTGACCATTTTATTCTGAATGGGGCAGGTGGCATGTAGAAGGTCAAGATGTTTCGAAACCACTAAATTGATGTTTCTTCCCGGACAGAAAGCAAATGGCTGCTCTTAATAAGTGTTGCGCATCATTGTTAATAAGTACAAAATACATTGTAGAGATGTTATCTGGGTTGGTGGTGCCTGATAATTAAAGTCATCGCCTGCTGTTTATTAATAATCAAATTCTTAAAGGGGTAGTTTTTCTGCACTGTGAATATTTCAGTCAGGCTGTTTTAAAACCATAATCCAAGATGGTGGCTGATGGGGAAAGTTGCTGCTACATTTAAGCATTTTAACTTAGTGTATTTTTTCTCAGTTGAGTTTCCTGTAACATATCTTGCTCATTGTTTTCCTTTCACAATCCATCCCTCCTGAACGGGGTTCTGCCTTAACTTCCTTAAAACTAACTGTTTTTTGCTTTTCAGTGAATGAAATAACCATTAAGTAAAAGAGCAACTAATGCTGACTCTCGTCTCTTTCTCATTGATGCTGCAGAGAGGAGACCATCAGGAAGATGGAGTCTGGGTTTATAGCTGCTGCATTCTAGCTTACGGTAGGAGAGAAGAAGGAAAAGATTGCGATGGAGGTGCCTGGCTTGTCAAACTGAGGAGCAAAACCCTCAAGACCAAGGGCCAGCTGGGCCCCGTCCAGGTGCAGAGGATGAGGCTGAAAGAAATTTTGTGCGCAGGCGGCTCACAGGACCCAGGGTCTACAGAACTGGCATGTCTCATCTGCAGATGAACGAGAGCCAGTGTCACCGACGCCTCCATATGTCCAGGGATCTGGTGACTCACATTTTCCACATTCTCCAGGAATTGGCACCACAGGGACTGGGAAAACATCCATTGCCAGTGGCTCTGAAAGTAACGGCCACACTCAACTCCTACACCAGTGTCTCCTTCAGGGCTCCACTGGGGACCTCTGCGGGATCTCTCAAACATCCACTCACAAATACAGACATGAGGTGACAGACGCCCTTTTTTACCAAGGCCCACAATTACGTCAACTCCAACAGAGATGGATGACACCAGTGGCTACAGTGATGGAGTGCTGCTCCTGCAGCATTGCAGGGCTGATGTTCTACACCAAGGTCTGCATGGTGGTTGCCATCCTATCAGTGTTGACCTCGGTGCGTTAGCATGCCGGCACTATCACCTCAGACTGAAGGCAGACGGACTCCTCCATCGTACGTTGCAATCTGAGGAATGCAGCTGACATCCTTTCCTAATGTTCCTGTGACTGTCGCTGCAGCTCCAGCAACTGATTTAGGACCGAGTCCGGAGGATCATCATCTGACTCGGACTCAGCAGATTTCAGTTCTCCAACAGTTCTCCGAGTGCCAGCAACCTCGGATGTCCCTACCTCGGCCTGCTATGGACCAGATTGTGTGCTGTGCTCACCAGCTTGTGATCATGAGGCTGCTCTAGAACTAGGTCCCACCGAGGTGTGTGTCTCTGTGATGCTGGAGGGTGTGGGTGGGGGCTGTGATGGGTCTTCAGTGGTGCTGTCCTCAGGTTCCTCATCTGAGGCGCCATCGGTGCTGGAACTGAGGAACCAGCTGGGCTTGTGGGTGTCCTCGGGCACTTTCCAGAGGTGCCTATGAAAGAAAGGAGGGATAATTAGTGCATGGCAGGTGACTCTAAAACAGGACAAAGCACTCACAGTATGTTTGTCTGAGGGATGAGCTGGTGCAGGATCCTCACTTGGGTGTGTGCTGCCCACCTCACCATCGGCATAGGCCCAGCCCATGTCCTTTCCGGCCAGCTCAATGGCTCGATTCTCCCAGGGAGCGAGGACCTTGATTTTGGCTACTCCACCCCAAGTCTGAGACCTCTCCCTTTGATTGTGTGCGAGCTTGTCCTGCATGAAGACAGATGGAGAGTGTGAGCAGGACACATGCCAAGGCAAATGATAAGGTGCCTGCCTTATGTGGGTGGTGAGCGTAGCCATGGATGGGATGAGGACGTGAAATGCAGAGGGTATGAGGTCAGATGGAGATGTGAGGGTGTGTGTGAGAGAGTGAGTGGTGATGTTCCTTGAGCTGGCAGTGAGTGAGATGCTAGTGAATGTGTGATGGGCTGGTGAGTGTGTGAGCTGAGAGTGATGAGAAGGTTGGATTTACCCTGCCGTGGTGGATGAGGTCATTCATCTTTCTGCACTGACCTCTTCCGTGCTGCATTTGCACTGACCAGCGCTGCCACTGCCTGCCAAGCCGGAGTGCTGAGGTTGGTGGACCTCCTCCGGTCATCACGGGGTTAGAGGAAATCGCAGCGGGCCTCAACTGCGTGTTCCAGGGAGGCGTCACTGAATTTCGGAGCAGCACGCTTTTTCCCTTTGGGAAAGCCGTGTCTTCTGTGGAGCGGTCCTGGGCTGCAGACATTAAAGAAGCTGTGCACGGGAGCCATTTAAAACTGGCGCCCAGAGTGAAGAAACGGTGAGCTCACAGTGGATCAGAGGCTGCCCATCCGTGACCCGGCGTGTTTCCAACGAGTGCAGAATTAGTGCGGCGGGAAGCGGACGATAAGGCCTGAAAGCCCGTTGTTGCGGCTGGTGGGTAGAATGCCGTTTTTCACGCCTGCTGCTGCATTCAACGCAATGAGGGGAAAATCCCACCCATTGTTGGTAAACTGGTGTAACATGTTCAACACCGGGGGTAGAACCCTGCTCTTAATTTCAAGCATTACCAGCTGCATCAATTTTACTTTCCTCACACTGCTTCAAGCTATTTCAAAAGCAATTTAATTCTGTGTTACACATCACCAAGTCAATAATCTGCATTGAATTTTTAATGAATATCTAGAGAAATTAAGGATAAGAATGGTTTTGCCTGGTGTAACATAGATGAATCCTCTTAGGAGTCTATCATTAAAAAACATAATTTTAAAATCAATAATAAAATATTTTCTTGACCACTTGACCCCTTCCAGGTTAATGCAAGTTTCCTAATCATTTTCCTTTAAATAATTTTTTATGAGTTCTGCTGCCAGTCCTCTAGGGAGGAGTGGAACAGCGGTCAGAGGAAGCGGGTAAAGCAATGTCTTTTCTGTCATAGAATAGGTTTCCCCAACAGGTGGGCTGTGCATTAAGTCAGTCTCTGCTTCTGTTCTTTATGCTGCCACGTACAATAGATATTTGGTGGAAATTTGAGAGGTTAGGTAAATGAAATGATTTGCAGCAAGACAAAATGGACTGACTTTGAAAAATAGCAACAACTTGCGCTTTAATGTGGAAAAGAATCCAAAGGCACTTCACCAACTTTATAAAACAAGCTATGACACTGAGCCACATTGGAGATCTGAGGGCAGATGACCAAAAGCTTAAGCAAAGAGGCCACCATACCCTCTGACCTTCCCCTCTGTGATGCTGAACGTTCAGTACTCAGCAAGGGACTCAGTTTCATACCCTTACACACTCACATCAATGAATTTCGGGCTCGGCACGATGCTGAACTTTTCTTCCACCGCCCTCATCTCCGTGCTCACTTCTTTGGGCAGGAGTCCTCCCACCGTTCCTTGGATCCTTTCACCCACCTCCAGCATTCTCCCTCCAACTGGACCCCTCCCTCTGGCCTCTTACCTGCTCTTCACCTTTTCATTGAGAACTGTCGGCATGACATCATCCGTCTCAATTTCTCTCCTCCTCTCACCCACTCCAACCTGTCTCCCTCTGAATTTGCTGCACTCCGTTCTCTTAGGTCCAACCCTGGCTTTGTTATCAAACCTGCCAACAAGGGTGGTGCTGTTGTTGTCTGGCTGACTGATCTCTACCTTGCAGAGGCTGAGCGTCAACTCTCAGACACTTCCTTCTACCTCCCCCTGGACCATGACCCGCTATCGAACAACAAGCCATTGTTTTCAGGACTGTCACTGACCTCATCTTCTCTGGAGATCTTCCCTCCACAGCTTCCAACCTCATAGTCTACCAACCTCAGACAGCCCACTTCTATATCCTTCCCAAAATCCACAAACAGGACTGGGGTCGATCACTAGGGAAAGAGTTTATAAGAGGGAATGATAACAATGGATTTGGGACATCATGCAGTGAGAAATGGAACGGGGCAAAAGATAGGTCCTTGTTGATACCAGAGGTAACTGTGTGGGAGCGGGAGGAGAAGCCATTACAGGTGATTCTCTGACTACAAGTAGGATGCCATTTGTTGCTTTGGTAAGAATGTTTTAGCGCTGTAGCAGGGATGGGAATTTTTTAAAAATTCATTTATGGGATGTGGGCTTTGCTGGCTGGGTCAGCGTTTATTGCCCATCCCTAATTGCCCTTGAGAAGGTGCTGGTGAGCTGCCTTCTTGAACTGCTGCAATCTATATGGTGTGAGTACACAGACGGTGCTGTTAGGGAAGGAGTTCCAGGAATTTGACCCAGCCACTGTGAAGGAACGGCGATATATTTCCAAGTCAGGATGGTGAGTGACTTGGAGGGGAACTTCCAGGTGGTCGTGGGTTTGGAAAGTGCTGTCTAAGGAGCCTTGGTGAATTCCTGCATTGCATCTTGTCGATGGCACTGTGCATCAGTGGTGGAGGGAGTGAATGTTTGTGGATGGGGCGCCAATCAAGTGGCTGTTTTGTGCTGGATGGTGTCAAGCTTCTTAAGTGCTGTTGGAGCTGCACTCATCCAGACAAGTGAAAAGTATTCCATCACACTCCTGACTTGTGCCTTGTAGATTGTGGACAGGCTTTGGGGAGTTAGAAGGTGAGTTACTTGCCACAGGATTCCTTGATGTCAAGGATAGTCACTCCCACCTCACCTCTGGAGTCCAGCTCTTTTGTCCATGTTTGTCTGTGTTTGAATCATTGGTTTTATTGAGGTCAGGAGTTGAGAGACCCTGGTGAAACCCAAACTGAGCAATGAGCAGGTTATTGCTAAACAAGTGCCGCTTCATAGCACTGTTGGTGACCCCTTCCATCACTTTACTGATGATCAAGCATATACTGATGGGGCAGTAATTGACTGCATTGGATTTGTCTTGCTTTTTGTGTATCGGACATACCTGGGCAAAATTTCACATTGCCGGGTAGATGCCAGTGTTGTAGCTGTACTGGGACAGCTTGGCTAAGGGTGTGGCAAGTTCTGGAGCACAAGTCTTCAGTACTATTGCTGGAATATTGTCAGGGTCCACAGACTTTGCAGTATCCAGGGCCTTCAGCCATTTCTTGATATCATGCAGAGTGAATCGAATTGGCTATGATGCTGGGGACCTCCAGAGGAGGCTGAGATGCACCATCAACTCAGCACCTCTGGTTGAAGGCTGCTGCAAATGCTTCAGCCTTATCGTTCGCACTGATGTGCTGGGCTGCCCCATTATTGAGGATGAGGATATTTGTGGCTCTTCCTCCTGTGAGTTGTTTAATTGTTGTTTAATTGTCCACCACCATTCATAACTGGATCTGGCAGGACTGCAGAGCTGTCTAGCTGTCCATCTGATTAGATGGATTCAAACATGGAGTTCCGGAAAAGGTGGGCATGAATTTGGCGGGCGGGGGCAACAACACACTCATGGTCTTGGGGAGAGGAAATAAAGCTTGGAGATGGGGCATTAGTTTTCAAGGAGGTCAAAGGTTGTTCTTTTATTTGAGGAGAGGGCAGAGATGCTGGCAGATTTGAAGGAGAGAGGTACAGTCCCTGTGAAGAGAGAACCATTAACAATATCGATGATAATATAATGTAAGTATACCTTGAGACAAATGGATTAAAATTGTAATTTAGGTGCATGGATTCACCTTTCAGATCCCGCTTCAGAATTCCAAAGGTCAAGAATCCATGAGTCCAGATGCACCTTTTGGATCCCAATAAACAACTTGCATGCCTTGGTATATGACCATGGAATATGGATATATAATCTAGCAATACCATTAGGAGAGTGATGGGCATTTACCATTGTCATTGGCATCTTTCCCATCGATGAAAGATGACGGACACGCAGGCCTTGTCATGGTGCACCTTGATGGCTGAAGAGGCCAATCCTTGGCAGGCAAGTTCGACCACAAGTGCCTCACATGAAGCTACCAGGTGTCATTGTGGGTGGTTGTTTTTTGTGTTGGCATCTATTGCCAAGCCACTGTAGACACTGGTCATCGTGGCAGTGCACTCCAGCCCAATGGGAGGTGCCGCCATTTCCCTCTGTCGTCAGCTAGTGACTCCCAGGTGCAATAATTGATGTTTAGGGCCTTCGTAGCATGCTCACCAGCAGCTTTGAAGTGGAGCTTTAGGTATCCCACTGGTTGTCTGGCCCTGGTTACCTCATCATACAGAAAATCCTTGGGTTCGCAACCTTCTTCTTTCCTGCCGTTGTGCTTGAGCCAACCAAGCTGCCTCTGTTTGACAAGCGCTAACAAACTTAAGAGTTCTGCCTTTGAGAGGACTGCCACGTTTGTGATTTAGTCCTGTCAGGATACGCCCATAATCTACCGCAGACAGCGAAGATGGAAATTGTTCAGCTTCTTTTCTTGAAAGCTGTAAGTCGTCCATGTTTCACAGTCAAGCAACAAGGTGCTGAGAACACAGGCTTTATAAATCATCGGCTTGGTCCTAAGGGTTAGCTTGATGTTATTCCATTTGCATTTTGTGAGCTGCTTTCCCTCAGTGTGTATCAAATTCTGCAACAAGTGACATAGGGGTGTGGCAATAGATGGGATTTTCCATGCTTGAGCAGTTCAGCTGGGATTCCATCCTTGCCGGGTATCTTTCTGTTTGCTAAGCAGTCTCTGGCCTTCTCGAGCTGAAGTGATGAGTGCTCCTCATCTAACTCATCTTGACAGGAAGCTGTGGGAGAGTGTCAAATGCAGACTGGGAGATGTCCAACGCACAGGAATACAACTCACAGTAGTGTTTGGCCCAGCAGGACATCTGTTTACTTCTCTCAGTGAGCACTTCACCATCTGCCAACTTCAGAGACAACTTTGGTGATGGTGGAGCCAACCTCTTGACCCCTTCATACATAGGTTTCCATCGTCACAAACAATTTGGATTTCTTGACATAATTTGATCCAGTGTTTATTTACACAGTATCGCCTTGTCTCTTCCATGGCTGTCTTGGCTACTTTCTGGTTGTGCAGTGTTTTAGCTGTTGGATTTGTGTTGTGCAGTCTGTAGGCTTTGTTTTTTGCATCAATGACAAATATCATCTCAGCTGAGTAGGTCTCAAACCAGTCCTTGTTGTGGGTTCCACCTCTATCAAATGATGCCTCTGCTGCTTCACAGATGATTGAGCTTAGTGACTTCCAACCTTCATTGGTATCAGCTCTTTCTGGTAAGCATTTGGTGTGGAGCAATTGTTCGAGCAACAGTGTGAAGGGCTGTATTTGGCATCGATACTTGTGCGAGGGATATTGATGCATGCATGGCAGGCTGTCGTGGTTGGAACTGTGCAACTTTCTGAGGTGCACCTTCACTCTGCTGCTGATGAGAGAATGGTCAGTGTGGCCATCTGCACTGTGGTAGATGCGGGCATGAAGGACACTGGATTGATCATACCTTCTCCTCAAGAGCAGGTTTAGTTGGTGTCAATGTCCAGACCTTGGGTGACACCAAGATACCTTGTAGCAATGTCTGCCCTGAAAGAAGGCATTGGTAATACGGAGATCATTCAGAACACAAAGTTCAAGAAGGAAAGAGATGGACACTTTTATTTGCCTATATATTGCCGTTTATTGAACGTAGACCTCTAATCATACCCACCAGAGAAATCAAATACAAACTCTCCCATTGTGCCATTATGACTCAAGTCTTCCTATCCCAACACTCCACCTGAACCCAAAAAGTCAAACTAAGTGACTAACTTATATTACTTCTATCTTTGACCACAACCAACAATTACTTGGCTTGCCACCTTCAATTACTGCAGATAATAGGGGAGGCGGTGGCATAGTGGTATTGTCACTGGACTGGTGTTCCCGAGACCCAGGGTAATGCTCTGGGGACCCGGTCTGAATTCCACCATGACAGATGGTAGATTTTGAATTCAATAAAAAATCTGGAATTAAAAGGCAGAATTTTCTGGATGGCAGGAGGGCAGAGCGGGTATGGGCGGGTGTGGACCCAAATGGGTCCGCGCCGCCATTTTACGTGGGCAGGCCAATTAAGGCTCGCCCAGCGTACTTCACGACTCCCGTGCATAGTGGGAGTGGGTGGGCAGCCGTGGGTGCACTCAGCCTGCCGGGTCCAATGGCGACCTGGTGGCCTGTATAAAGGAAAACCCTGGCAGCCTTGGAAAGGCTGCTCGCAATGGCTGGGAGAAGGGCTCTGCAGAGGGGCAATGGAGGTAATGCAGGTCCGGAGGGTGGACCATCGGGGCAGGCCAGGCTAGAGGATAGCCCGTCGGGGCAGGCCAGGCTGGAGGGTAAGATGGGGGGGCCAGTGTGCCCCTCGTTTTTCTGATGACTGCCTTGCTGCCCTCCTCGAGGAGGTGGCAGCACGGTGGGAGGTGCTCATACCCCAGGGTGAGAGGAGGAGACCCCCCACATGACCAAACATGCCTGGGAAGAGGTGGCGGAGGTGGTGAGCTGTGCAATGCACCTGGATCCAGTGTCGCAAGCGCTTCAATGACTTGTTGCACTCTGGAAGGATGAGGACAATGTTGGCATTGGTCACTTAACCCAGCAGGTCGGCTTTCACCCCTGCTGCCCCCACAAGTCTGAGTGTAGTGACTGCATTGAATCATTGACGGAATGTGTCCTTCGCTGGGTGGGGCAGCAGATATTGCCCATGCCGAGGTCACCCTGAGAGGGTGGTGAAGAGATGGGCTCTGCACCCGCAGCATGTGGTATACTGAGACCCACATGACTGTTTTGGGGGCAACCTGGAGGGGCTGCACCTGGGCACAGAGCTGGAACTCCAGGACATGTCAAAGTCAGGGTGATGACGCTGGGAGGGGAGCTTCAAGGTGATGTTGGCACCAATCGATCTGCTGCCCTCTGCGCTCCACGTGCTTGTGCCTCCTTGCTATGGAAGGTTAGACCTTGTGGTGCCTAATGTGATGTAGGCAGCATATGTCCAAGGGGATGGGGGGGGGGGAAAGGCCCAGCATCTTCCTGTGAGTGTTCGGCAGCAGCGGGGTGAGGAGGCTCTGGAGCCCTGCAATGTCCCACTCTGGTTGGGGTGGGACTTGTAACTTGTCCAGCTACAAGTTGCATTAATCAATGCTCTTCTCTCCTTTTCAGGAGAAGAATGCACATAATGCCCCCGAGCGGGTGAGGACTGGCGGAGGGTCAGCCCAGTTGGCGATTCTCAGCCACTTCGAGCAGGAGTCCCTAGATCTGGAGAGGCGCCATGTGCCCAGGTCCACCGGTGTCGGAGAGTCTGGGGTGCCACGGGCAGGTATGTTTGCCCAGCAGCGAGGTCACCATTGTTCTCCCAACAGCCATGGCAGTGCTGAATGTTCAGTGTTTGAAGGTTGCAACATGGCTTGACCATTGTTTATGGAAGGATGAGTGCATAATGATCCGGGGGACAGGGATGCACATTGACATTGTCTCCACGTTAACTGATCCAATGTCCTTGTTCTTCCTTTCAGCATCAGCGGAGCAGGGCCGGGAGGAGGAGCAGCAGAGGCCCCCTCTCACACCTGAGGGCCCTGAAGTCTCACCAGCGTCACACCATCTCTGCCAGGCAGGCACCAGCGCAGATACTGGCACCTCGGTGGGAACTAGAACATTGGCTAGTGTCCCGGGGCACAGCGGTGAGGGCACTTCACAGTCGCTGGAGGAGCTGGCGGAGACAGAGAGTGCCCATGGCGCCAGCAGCCGGAGGACTGCAGGGGACCAGGCACATGCTCAATCGGTGTCTGATGATGAGCCTCTGGAGTCGTCCGCGATGCCACAGGTGCAGGAAATGCGGCCGGGTGTGCGGGAGCAGCTGGGGGAGATACATGAGGCTGTGCTTGGCTTGGTGTCTGTGGTGGAGGAGTCCACGTGAACCATCGCTGAAGCAGTGAGCCTCCATGCGTCCTCCATGGAGAGAGTGGCGACTCTGGTGCAGAGGTTCCTCAGGAGAACAATCAGGGCTTCCTGGGGATGCGCTCGGATCTGCAAGCCCTCACATCGACATTGACCTCAGCTCGTCACTGCCAGTGTGGGAGATGGACTGGGCACCAAGTTTCCCAACTCAGTGCCCATCCATCCACGGTGAGCAGGGAGGTCTGAAGCGACATTACATCGGCACAGCAGCTGCCTGTCGTCTCTGCGGGCTCCTCTCAGGGCGCTCCGGATGAGGGCGGCAGCTCCTCCGACCCTCTGCCAGTGACTGTAGCATCAGGTGAGGCTGCGACGACTGGGGAGATGCCAGCTGCGGAACTGGCAGCTCCCTCCCAGGCGGGGCCATCACAGGCTCCACGGGCCAGAGGACGATCGCCAAGGTCATCGAGGCCAACAGGACAGCAGAGTCAGCAGGCTGGCTCAGATACCACTCCCAGCGAGGGGGCAGCACCAAGACGTAGCACCTGGAAACGTAAATATAAGGCACCTTAGGCACACCACGGGTTTCTCACTGGTGCTTTTGTGTTGGCCCAAGATGAAGACTTTATGATTAACTTTGAATTGGAACACCATTGTCATTTTTTTGGCTTAAGTTTCTTTGCTTGTGATATTAAATTCAGACATGTGACCATGAGAGTGCCTCTTTTCTTCTGTATGTGGATGGTTTCCAAAAATGTTAGGAGTGCTTTGTGGGACATTCAGCTTTATTAACAAGGCCCTTAGTTAATGTTCCTGACCAGGCAGATTTTGCACTTAGGTATCGAGTCTGGAGCCTACAGCCCAGGCTTGTCCCGGAGGTCCATCTGTGTTGTGCTAGCTGAAGGTTCATTGGATTAAAGCCTCCCGGGTGTCCCTGCCTCCCTGGAGTATGCCCGGGTCAGCGTCTACCCCCTCAGCATTTCCCTGTGTGTGCTCATCCTTGGACTCACTGCCGGACTCATCGTGTGCAGCCGCAGACACTGCATCCACATCTTCATCATCCACAGTGTCCCCCCTTTCCAGCGCAAGATTGTGGAGAGCGCAGCATGCAACCACTATCAGCGACACACGATCTAGGGGGTACTGGAGTGCGCCCCCTGAGCGGTCCAGGCATCTGAAGTGCATTTTGAGAAAACCGATGGTTCTCTCCACCACAGCCCTTGTGGTGCCATGGCTCCTATTGTACCGCTGCTCAGCTTCTGTTCTTGGATGGCGGAGAGGCGTCATGAGCCACCTTCTGAGGGGATAGCCCTTGTCACCCAGCAGCCATCCATCCAGCCGGGCTTGGGCACTGAAGAGCCTCAGCACCTGGGAGTGTCTGAGGATGTAGACATCGTGGGAGCTGCCTGGGTACCTTGCACAGACTTGTAGAATCAGCATCCTGTGGTCACACACTATCTGCACGTTCATGGAGTGGAAGCCCTTCCTGTTGATGAAGGCACCGGGCTCACCTGCTGGCGCCTTGATGGCCACATGTGTACAGTCTATTGCACCCTGGACACGGGGGAAGCCAGCAATGGCCGCAAAGCTTCTGGCTCGCTGTGTCTGGCTTGCCTGGTCCCAACAGAAGTGGGTGAAGGTCAATGCCCGTCTGAACAGAGCGTCTGTAACCTGCTTGACACAAGTGTGGACAGCTGATTGGGAGACAACGCAAAGGTCACCCACCGAGCCCTGGAAGGAGCCAGAGGCATAGAAGTTGAGGGCAACTGTGACCTTCAGAACTGCTGGCATGGGGTGTCCACCCACACAGTTAGGAGAGATCTCAGGGCCAATTACTTGACAGATATAGTTGGCTGTCTCCCTTGACAGACGGAGCCTCCTTCCGCACTGCACCTCAGACATATTGAGGTAGCTGTTTCGCCGCCTGTAAACCCTGGCAGCAGGATAGTGGCATCTTCTGCGGCCCCTTCCACCTTGGACTACCTCTTGGCCCTGCCCCCTTGTGCCAGCGTCTGTCCTCCCAAAGGTGGCTCCCCTGGAGGCTGAATGTACACTCCTGGCCTCCTCCCCCTTCTAGCCCTCCCTTCCTCCTCAGAGGAGCTGCCTCCAGTGGACAGTTCAGCTCCCATTCCCAGGCTAAGGGAAGGCTTCCTGAAACCTGCAGGCCTGGAAAAGATTCCTCACTGCAGAGTGCTGACCTGAAGGTTGTGAGTCCAGACAAAGCAGCTGGAATGTGTTTTGAAGTATTGTAAATCACACAGGCAAGTTTCAATAACTTTGAAAAATCAATACTTGTGAGAGCACACTCCGACCCCAGTGAGTCCTCTTGTCCCACTCATGGATGAGGTTTATACAAATGTGTCCTACCCATTGCGCCCATGCGCCGACCCGAAGATTGCACGGGTACCAAAAAATCGGCGTCAATTGTTGTGCCAGGGGCCTTAAGTGGCCCGTTAATTAATGGCGGGCACAGATCGGAGATCATTGCGCGCCCGCCCAGCGAAATATCGCGATGGCACACGGTGACGTCGGGATGCTCGCCCGACGTCACCGTGCATCATTTTACATGCGGACATGCGGAGTTCGCGCCCGCACACCAACAGGAAAATTCTGCCCACGATGACCATGAAACCATTGCTGATTGTCATTAAAACCCATCTGGTTCACTAATGTCCTTTAGGGAAGGAAATCTGCTGTCCTCACCTGGTCTGGCCTACATGTGACTCCAGACCCACAGCAATGCCCCCCTGAACAAGGGCAATTAGGGATGGGCAATAAATACTGGCATAGCCAGCGATGCCCACATCCCATGAATGAATAAAAAGAAGTAATGTAGACCACGGTGGAGATTGTGAGTTTATGGTAAACTTTTCTGAACCGTGATGTCAACCTAAATGATCCAAATATGGAGGAAAATGTTGTATGCTCACCTGAAAAGGCTCAATTCTAGTCAGTACTTGATTTGGATTTTACAATTCTTAATTATGCATCCCCCCATAGCAATAACATGGAAGTGTGAGTACTCCTTTTACTAACTAAGCTTATCAATCATGCAGTCATGAGGAAGGGAGTACAGAGGATGAGAATTAAAGTTGTGTAGGTGTAACTTTAATATTTCAACTGCAATGATGTAATAGGTTTTAATATATCACTGACCTTGCTTGTTAGATCCTTTAACCCTTGTAAAATTGTAATATAGTGAGATCATGTTTAACAGGATGCTGCCATTAGTTTCTTTTAGAGGTCTTCAAGGAAAGTTTTGAAAAGAAGACGGTGTTTTGCAATTCAAGTCTGGCGATGACTGTGAAACTCACTTGTCTGGAGATGTTGGAAATTTGCACACCTGGAGTTCTAACCACTGCATTTGGCTAGTGGGAGGTATCATCTTTAAAAGCTGCAAATTCCAGGGTGATGTGATCTGAAAGTTAAAAAGGGTTGGATTGTGAATCAGATCATTTTTATACCTCTCTTTTCAAAGCTGTTTAATTCAAACGCACAACTCTGTGTTTAAAAAGTATTAGCTGGCTCTCCTTCCCCACATGTTGATTTCTTTTTTTCTTTCTCTTTGGGAACCCATGAACTTTGCCACCTTCCCCGCTCATGAGGATGAGCAAACGTGTCCTGTTCCTTCAGTTGGCCAATGACTCTCTTCAGCTGCCTGCTAAGAGACACTAGGGGCCAAATAGTGGGCGATAGAGTCTCCATAACCTCCATGCCTGAACATTGTTAATTGCAGCTCTGAAACTGTATTCCTCAGGAATAGTATGTGAAAAACCAATGTCCTAATGAATCTCTTTGCACACTGTTGGAGCATTAATATGTGACTGCACCTCTCCCTACCCCAACACAATATTATGACAAATGTATCCCAATCTCTTCTAATTTCATAACAATTTCAATGTATTTGTTGGCATCTGGATAAGATGATACATTCACGGAATTTCAAATAAATTCACTTTGGGAATTTGTCCATTCACATTCTTCTTAAAATAGCAGTGATTGCTATATTGTCTACTGACGGATCACTTCAACCCACTGCAACCACCTCAATGTTCCTTTTATCACATCACTTCTTCTGTAGCACAAATTACTGATAAATACACAAGGCCTATTTCATAGTGTAACAATTTAAAGCACTTTGCTAGCCATTTTGAGAAATGTAAAATCACTTTAATGGATTAATAATTTATCAAGTGAATGATATAGGAACTGACAACCACCACTATGAATAAGCTAAATCAATTCCCAACTTGGTTTGTAGAGGGAGCATTGAGTAGTGGGGAGAAGAGTAAGAACAATAAGGATGACCAGCTCGATTCACTTATAGAATACCTTCCATGTAGTGCTATTAATGAGAACTAAAATGTAATCTAATATTGTATCCATTTGACTGAAGGAGACTCCATCAATATGGGATTGGCAAGTAGGATCTGTACACCTGTTGACATTATCATTTGGTTCTTTATTCTGTGAAAAGATTAGCAGGGCATTACCACTGGATTTGGCATTCTATGCAGGCTATGTTTCTGTGAAACAGGTTTGACAAAGCCAGTCCCAGAAACCCTATTAATATTTTGGCTGCTGGAGCAAGTTTATGGTGGAGCTGCTCCTTGATTTGTTGTAGTGTGAATGGGTATGATGTGATATTTTTCTTAATGTGAGTTTTGGTGAATTTAAAAGGTTTGTGGTGTCAAACAGAACTGGTGACATACAGAATCATGACATTGATTGTATTATATTGCATAAATCTGTACAGAAATTAGGGAGCGGAATTTCACCAAATAGCACTGACAATTTAAAGAGGAAGAGAGAGAGAGAGGCCAAGATCTGGTGATAAAATCCAGAGACAGATACAATGCAGAGCATACGTTTCTTTTTGACCTAATTAAATAAATACATTTATTTCAAACTGAAATCATGTGACTTACTGCTATAACTTTGTTTTGTGCTCCAAATGCAAATTAAATGCAGTTGCTGTCATATGGTAACGTGACTTGTAAGACTTTGGTCTTCTATAAACATTCCAATATGTATCTTGTTTTATTTACTCGGGTGGGAGAGGGTGTGGTGAGGGAAGTGGGTGTTGGAAACAAATTTAAAAGCAGTTTTTTTTATTCAATAATGTCTTTTCTGTCTTAAACACGTCTGTGAGCGTCTGCTCAGGTTGTTAACTAGCTATGCATTTGCATTCTACAGACATTGCCCCAATTCATTTCCACAGAATTCTCTCGCCATTCACATATCGATACAGATGAGCTAGACCCTTTACCTAAGCAAAGCAACACCTTCCCCCTACAATGTAATTGGAGCAGAGGTACAGGCGTGGGTCAATTAGCAACACCCCCTCCCCACCCTGAGCCTGTTCTGCCATTTAGTGAGCTGATCTGTGATCTAACTTCACATATCCACCTTTGGCTCATATTCTCTAATACCTTTGGCTAACAAAAACCTATCAATCTCAGTTTTAAATTTAACAATTGATCTAGTAAACTTCCATTTGCCAAAAAGAGTACTAAACTTCTATTACCCTTTGTATGTAAAAGCATATTTTCTAATTTCGCTCTTGGAAGGTTTAGCTTTAATTTTTGGACCACGCCCCCCAGTCCTAGACTCCCCAGCTAGTGGAAATAATTTCTCTTGACTGACCCTATCTGTTCCCCTCAACATATTGAAAACTCTGATCACATCATCCCTTAAACTTCTAAATTCCGGGGATTGCAGCCCTAGTTAGTGTAAACTCTCCTTGTAATTTAACCCTTGGAGTCGAGGTATCATTCTGATGAATTTACTCTGCACTCCTTCTAAGGCCAATATATCCTTTCTCAGGTGCAATGCCCGGTACTGCTCCGGCTGTGTCCTAACCAGGAGTTTATATAGCTGAAATTGCATTTTAAATTACTCAAATGTTTTACTTCTATGACCCTACTTGTAAGATAATTTGACGTCTTGGTCTCTTTTTGCATGAATAAGTTCATCCCTACATCTCTGTTAAATTGGCCTTTTACAAGCATTAGCTTGCATCCCTTTGTTTTGTGTCTTGGCTTACCATGAAGAAATGCTCTGGGTTTGCTTACATGCCTTGGGAAACTTTTATAAATTGTTAGAAAACAGCTGTAGCTATTGCCTGTGTTTCTCCAGCGATGCACTTTAGCTAGTTAGCAAAAGAACCAAAGGCAACATCAAGAGATTTTTTTTTATATGCAGCAAGTTATGACCTAGACTGCACTGCCTGAAGGAGGGGTGGTAGCAGAATCAATAGTAACTTTCAAAATCAATCGGATAAATAATTGAAAGGGGAATCAATTTCAGGGCTAGGGGGAAAGGGAATGGGACTAATTTGATAGTTCTTTCAAAGAGCAGGCACAGGCATGATGGGCCTAATGGCCTCTTTCTGTGCTTATATCATTCAACGATTCAATGAGCTAGACTTTGTACGCTGTTTATAATTTTTAATCAATGCAGAGTAAAAATATGCAGCTGGAATTTCCATGGGGCTTCATTCCTGAGAAAGGGCCAGAAACAATCGCTTATTGTTGATTAACCTGGGTTCCCAATGAGTTTCCACTGGTGTTGCAGCTCGAGATCAGGAGAACTCAGCAGAAAATCTACTTCCCCATTTAATTGTAGTTGGTAGGCACAAAGAAGTAATGAGATATCAGATCAACAATTGAATTTTTAAATACATTGAGTTACATTAAAACATTCAACTTGTAGTAGAAGTGCCATTTGTTGCAGCCTGGTGGCCAACGCAGTGATGCCAAATGGGCTGCTCTTGGTCATTCCAGTGACTAAATCAATACAACGTCTTCATAACGTGTTAATGCTGCTCTTTAAAACTCCAATTGTTGCATCATGTATTATATTTTTAATGGCCAGTTGCTTCAGCTCATGATTGTACGTTTATACATTGGAACCTTGGACTTAGTTTCCTGTTTTTAAATCAGTTTCGTAGGAATGTTGGACCTGAGAAGCTAACTCTGTTCCTCTGTCCATAGATGCTGCCAGACCTGCAGAGTTTTTCCAGCACTTTCTGTTTTTATTCCTGTTTTTAATGTTCAACAGTAGAATGAATCTTCATGTTACCTCCATGTCATTTTGTACAAAGAGCACCTTTTCAGGCAACAAAGCAGTTTGTGCTTTATGCTTCCCACCTTTATATTGGTGCAAGTTTCTGTAAAGCTACGGAGGGGTGGGAAAAAGTCACATTTCCTTCAGTGCCATGCATAATATTATTTTATTTTTCACTCAATAAGGGCCTAATACTTGCAGCAGAAATAATGACATCTGAGACGAAGGCAAAACGATGAGCAAATATTCTGCTATCAGGATTTTTGCACTGGGGTCTGTGAGCAGTCTCATGGAGGGGCTAGAAAATGTGATTCGCATCTATCAGAAATTCTACCTGCCCTGCCTTCCCTTTTCCTCCCAGGATAGCACTTGCATTCCATTCTCCGCTTCCCAGATGGCAAGATCAGTAAAATATTATGCAGGAGAATTACTGGGTGAGATCCTTTGTTCTTATTACTTAGTTTGAAACATTCATTAAATAGCTTTTATGTAAGGATTTCTGTGATAGTTACTGATCAGATTAAATTGAGCATTACATTACACCACACCAGAAAGCTCGACAGATAGAATATATCATTACAAAGGGGCCTCTGTTACAGAACAGAGCTTTAGGCAGGACGATTTCTATCATTACATGGAGGACCTCTACCACTGAACATAGCTTTAGGCAGGAGATCTTTGTGACTGAATGCATCATTACACCTCATTACACCAGAGATATCGTGCACTGGACAGGGTAATAGGTGAGTGGATTTTTGCTACCGAACGTATCATTACACGGAAAATTTGAACAAACGAACTTAGAATTGCACAGAGACACTTCCTGCAAAGGCAGTGTTTCAAACTGAGCAAGAAGAACAAAGGATCTCACCCCCACCCCCTCTCCCCCAACCCCCTCTGTAAGTCTCCACCATAATATTTCACTAATGCCATCTGGGAAGCAGAGAATGGAATGTAAGTATGATTCTGGGAGGAAAAGGGAAGAGCAGGGCAGGTAGAATTTCTGATAAATCCAACACACAATGTTTTCTAGCCATTCCATGAAGCTGCCTAAAGACACCAGTGCAAAAATCCCGATAGCAGAATATTTGCTCATATTTCAGATACATGGAGTTGCAGATTCTATAATATTTTCACATTAGTTAAATCTGCCAAGGTAACAGAAAAAAATGTAAGTAACTTTGACTATGTGAATGCAGAAATATTCACCAGTTCTATATTTATTTCATCTGATTTTTTGGGGGCACAGCACTAGGATGTAGCAGGTTGCCACTCACACCTAACCTCATAATGGGTACTTGAACTCCCTGTTGAGAAGACTAGGTAGCCTCGATCATTGTCACACATCTCCATACAGTTTAGTCACTGAGTGCTTTTGAAGAACCACAGGACAACATTATCCAACTGCTCTCATCTCTAGGTGGTGGAATAGCAGGGGGCAGGAACATTTAAACTAATCGTAGAAGTTAATCTTGGCTGCTTGGCTGTACAACCAGACGGTCAGGTGTCTCTGCTCCTAGGCCTGACCATCTCCTCTCCTGCTGCTGCCTGTGATGGATATTCCCAGTTCTTAGTCAGCTTCAATATGGAGCCCTTTGCTCTGGCACAGCCTTCGCTCTCAGTGGCACGGTAAATCAATGTAATTAACTAACCTGATGGAACCAACCATCAGACTGCCCATTATCTAAAAACGAAACTAGTACTGCTGACATCCTGTCTTTAGATGTGTAAAGGATATTACGACACAAGGCACGAGTGTCTCACATTTTACAGTGGAAGCACAAAATTTACCTGGCAATTTTGTGCTGCTTTCCCCCTCCATTTAGTTTGAAGCCATAGTGTAGTGTCCCATTGTTATGTTGTTTCACAGCCCAAAATCTGCAACATAATTTAGAACATAAACAACAAAAAGTACTCGATTCACCTGAGATTTAAATTGCATGGCCTCGAAAATGCTGCCAAATGCCTTTTGTGATTTTGTCATCTGGTGGGCATATTGATCGTGCCTAGAATTGTGCTCTTCACTGGAAACTAACTTTGGTGAGCTTTCAAATTTACAAAACCAGTAAGATTGAGATTTCAGTCACTTTAAAAAAGAATCTATCCCCTTCTTCTCCAACAGTCTCAAGTACTGTGCTATTAAGAGATGTTCTTATTAATAAGTCATTATGTATAATAAAATTTGGTCAAAACTAATTCTGGCTCCCATATTTCACCTCCTAATTGCTTAGATTGTATTATAGTATTCACTAATGTTATTTTTCAAACTGTTGCTTTGCTTCAAGTTTATGAAAGCCTAGACTTGTGTTCGACAGGACCCTACAATACACCCTTAGTACTGTGGGAAGATTTATACTTCACATTTGTGATTGGTTAATGAAAAACATAAATCTACCAAAAATAGTGTGAAGAATGCATTAAAAGTTAGTGTAAGTTAAACACTCCATAATTTTTGGCTGTATTAGGCTGTTTGAGGTTTTAAAGTCAAGTGTTTTATTTATCATGTAAAAAAGAATGTAGGCAACCTCTTCCATAAATGTCAAAAGAGTGTAAACTGATAAGAACCAGACCAAATACACTCCCAAATGTACATTACTGGCGTCTGTTCTTGTGTCATGACCTGGGAGCTTTGAGAAGCAACACTGGCTTGTAGCCGAGCTGAAAGAAAGGGCCTGCTGCAGCGAGTCTGAGGGTAAAGACATTAGCTCATATCTGACACTATTTGTTCCTTCACCAGTAAAGAAATGAGGAGAAAAAAAACGATCATGTTCAAAAAATTATCCATGCTCCTTAGCAGCGTGAACCCCATTAATTATTTTGGTGCAACTCGGTCTAAGCGTTTAACATTGAATTCATCTGGATCAGGAGTCAAGTTGTTCACAGAATCACAGAATGTCATGGTGCAGAAGAAGGCATTCGGCCCGTCGTGTCTGTACCGGCCCTCTGAATGTGCTTTATGACTTAGTGACATTCTCCTGCCTTTTCCCAGGAGGGAAATTGTTTCTATTCAAATAATCACCTAATGCTCTCTTGAATGCCTCGATTGAACCTGCATTCACCACATTTCCAGGCAATGCATTCCACTCTTGAACCACTTGCTATGTGAAAAAGTATTTTCTCACATCACATTTGCTTTTTTTGCAAATCACTTTAAATCTGTGCCCTCTCGTTCTTGATCCTTTTATCAGCGGGAACAGTTTCTCCCTATCTACTCTATCCAGCCCCCTCATGATTTTGAACATCTCTGTCAAATCTCCCCTTAGCCTTCTCTTCTCCAAGGAGAACAGTCCCTACCGCTCCAATCTATCTTCATAACTGAAGTTTCTCATCCCTGGAACCATTCTTGTACACCTCTTCTGCACTCTCTCCAATGCGTTCACATCCTTCCTTTAGTGTGGTGCCCAGAACTGTATACAATACTTCAGCTGAGGTCTAACTAGTGTCTTATATAAGCTCAGCATAATCTCCCTGCTCTTGTACTCTATGCCCCTATTAATAAAGCCCAGGATACTATGTGCTTTATTAACTGCTCTCTCCACCTCTCCTGCCACCTTCAATGATCTATGTACATGTCCACACAGGTCCCTCTGCTCCTGCACCCGCTTAAGAATTGTACCCCTTATTTTATGTTGTCTCTCTATGCTCTTCCTACTAAAATGCATCACCTCACGTTTCACTGCATTGGACTTCATCTGTCACCTATCTGCCCAACTTGTCTATGTCCATTTGAAGGTCCAAACTCTCCTCCTTACCGTTTACAATGTTTCCAAATTTCGTATCATCTGCAAACTTTGAAATAGTCTCCTGCACACCAAGATCGAGATCAATAATATATATAAGGAAAAGCAAGGGTCCTAACACCGACCCCTGGGGGACTTGACTACAAGACTTGCTCCAGCCCGAAATGAAGCTGTTTCACCTAAGCTTTAAAAAGAATGCATCACAGATACTTAGCATTTGGGGTGATTTTTTTTCTGTGCAGTATTGGCACTGAAAATGAAAAGTATTTTATTTACTTTGTCATCTATAGATGTCTAATGTAAACATGGTGTTCATCAAGTACATCCTTACACAACAACCAGGATCTGCTCTGCAGCATACCTAAGTAAAACAAAAGTTAAATAATCCTAGTTTATGAACAAATGCTACAGCAGTGGACATGATGAAGTATAATGTTTTTAGCTAAGCAAAGAACTGGTCTGTAGGTAATGGAATAAGACCATAGTTTGATTTTTTTCAATTAGTCTGTTATCTTATTTGTTGGGAAACCAAGGTGAAAGGCCAAAGCTCAAAGTGCAGGATGTCACTGGTTTTAAAAACAATTGAGGTAAATCAGAAGTATTTTTTAAATGATGCCAAGGTTTGATTTTTTAGGAGGAAGGAATGACAAAGCCGAAAACTATTTCCACTGTTTAGACTCCTTCAAAAGAATGCATTCGCTTCTACTGTGCTGTTGGCCAGTAAGCTAATTATCTTTCCTAGCAACAGGGTATACTAGTGGAATAGCTATGGTGATAAACTAACAGGCCAGTGGGGCTGGAGTTCAAAATCTACCATGGAAAGTTGTGAAATTCAATTCTGCAAATTCTTGTGATTTTGGGGTTAGCAGCACAAAGGATGGTTGTCAACAGCTGCCATTTTAGTATTAAAATCCCAACAGGTTCCTTACTGTCCTTTAAAGAAATGACTCTGTCACCCTAGTCAATCTGGCTTACCTATGACTGTAGTCCCACAATACAAGGTTGACTCTCAATTGCCCTCTGAAGGTTCTAGCAAACTGCTCAGTTGTAAATATGGCTGTAGAACAGAACAAGTTTTGCAATGGTTCAAGGAGAGGGTCCATCACCACCTTCTTAGGGTAACGAGTGAAGGTAATAAACGGTGTCCTTGCCAGCATTTTTCATATTCCAAGAGCTGTATTTTTAAGTACTTATTAGGGTTTTAAACTAGTTTTCAAATGAGCAAAAAAGTTCATTTGAACTTAATTGCATTTGGTTAAATTGAGGCGTTTACAAATTAAATCCAAAATGGCTCAATTTATATTCTTTTCACCCCTCAGTGCATATATGAGCATACGCATTTAAATACATTAACATTTTGTTATGAACAAGGGTGAGAGAGAGCTGAAATCCCCATCCTCTTCCCTCACTATCCATATTCAGTGTATTTTTGAAAAGGAGGAATTGTGTACTTCTTGACCTCTGACTGTGTGGGCAATTTGAATAACCAGCAGCAAGCTTTTGTGGGTTTAAATAGAGGAGATTAGCTATTCAATCATTCGTCCCGGAAGTCCAATGTTATATCACTCATTTGGCATTCATTTGCACATACATGCATTCGAGAAAAACTTACAGATAAAGAGAGTAGCCCACTTATACAAGTCATAAACAAACGAATAGTTTGTAATTCATGTGTTTGGCTCATCTTAAGAAAAAAGCATGTGTTACAGGACCAGTGAAGAAGGCGTTTTTACTTCTGAAGAGGGAATCTAGGTGAATTAATTAGCTGGAGTCGTATATCAGGGTTATTGCAGAATTCCCTCAAAGAGATGGGCTTTCAGTAGATCATGAAGTTATTTACTTGCAGTCTTCTTACCAGGAGATCAAGTTTCTGTACTGGTGGACTTGAAAAGGAACATGCTGAGAAACCTTACTGCAGTCTCCAGTTTTGGGGTATAGACGTTGCTGCCTTTGTTGCTGCTGTTTCGTGCTGTTTGGTTTGCGGACTGACTGGTTTCCCCCTGGTTCTTGGGGCAATAAAATGAGCTATCTGAGGAAGTTTTGATCAGGTGACTACATGATCAATACGTCTATTGTCCACTCAGAGCGATTTGAAGTTCGAAGCCATTGCCGCTCAATGAAAGAGGGTTAGGGGCTTTTACACCTAGGGCAGAATTTTCAGGTCATCGGGCGGGCACGGTGTGCGGGCCTGGGAGTGACTGGGAAATGGTCCACCACCAGCAATGGGTGCCCAACCGTAATTTCACACTGGCCGGCCAATTAACGCCAGCCTGAATTACACACTGAAAGGCTCAGCGCTGCTGGGGTGGGGGTGAGAGGAGGGTGAGCTCTGAAGTCTGCACAGGCACGGGGGGAGCGCGCACTGAAAGCTCCCTCAGGGGATTCAAAAATGAAGATTTCAAAATTCTGAAAAAAATGTCCCCACATAGGACTCACTCACATGAACATTTACATAATAAAAATTATGCCAAAACCTTTTTATTCTTTTAAAATTAATGTTGGAAACCCCATCCTGCCCGTGGATGAGGTTTCCTCAAAAATGCAAAAGCCACCTGACCGATTCGTCCACCCCCCCCACCCAACCCCCAACCATAACCTTGGACAGGCAGTGAAAAATCTCTCTTAATTAATAAATTAATGGCCTTAATAGGCCTCTTAATTGTTGGCGGGTGTGCTGCTGACTCTCATGCGCGGCCGCCAACCAAAATACCGCGTGCAATTTTACACCCGATCGGGTTGAGCATGTGCCCGCCCCTGGGATGTAAAATTCCCCCCCTCTACTTATGATTAACTGGTTTCTGAAACTCTCTTTTGTTAAGTATCCAGATATCGAGACTATAGGTCTAGGATTCCATTGATTTTGAATTTTGGGTAAGTCCGCAAACAGTAGGAGGTGTGACTCTCACAAATGGTTTTGCCTTGGTATGTTCATTAAAGAGGAGGCACCCCACCCATAATCATTCAATTAGGAACTTTCTGGAGACTTGAGATACTTCTGGGTCAATGCAGAAATGATAAAAGTCACCTGACCCTCAGAAGACATCTTCGCGGGCTTTTAATGCCCATTTTAGAAAAGGAAAGGCCGTTCCAGAAAATTCTATACTGAATACAGTCCATGTTTAGAGTTATGAATATGACATGCCTTTACTGGGCATGACAATACCAAGATAACTGGACTTCAGCCCTGCGCCACATTTAGATGCAACACCGTTAATTTGGAATCCTGTACAACTGAAACAACTGAACAGAACAAGTCATCTTTTTGTTTTAAAATGTTCGTGCACAATGAGTACTGGAGTAATTTCAACCTAACCCTTTTGTAGACAATGGAAAGTAAAATTGGGCAGAGTGTAAAACAGACAGATGATCACTTTCCCAACACCTACCCAATGGGCGAATGAGGTTACAATTATCTCCAGAGGTTTCCTAGCTGTTAAAAACAGGTCACACATTTACCCATTTATACTGCTGTTCCTTCCATCATGGATGGCTGACAGATGTTCCTCTGTCAATAACTCAGAGGTCCTTCTTTTAGACTTCATCTGGAATCACTCCTCCAAAGCGCTGTTGAGACATTGAAAACTTCAAAACCCAGATTGGCAGATTTTTGTGGAGGAAGGGGTTTTTAGGGATTATGGAACTAAGATGGGTAAATGGAATTAACATACAGCTCTGCCATGATCTAATTGGACGATGGAACGGACTTGAAGGGCTGAAAGGCCCCGTCCTATTCCTATATTCAATACCTCTGTTACAGTGGGCATAAAATGTTCACATTTTACATTCCATCAGCAAATCATATAATAAATTATAAATAATCACTTGTTTAGTGTGAAATGAGCACATAAACACGTAAGCAGGACTGCTGGCATGACATCTAGTTAATATACCAGATTCCTGCTTTCAAGTTGATAGTTTAATAACATTGTTTTATTAATTGGGATTTACTCAACTTTGTTCTAAGGATCTCCACCTGAAAGGTTCAACAATCCTTTCTATTACCCAGTGCTCTATGTGTTTCCTATTTCTCATTTCACATTTCCAGCACTTGCAGCTTTTTCTCTCTTTTTCTTCATTACATTCTACTTTGATCTGAAATATAACAGCCAGAGCCATTTTGCCTTCTGTAACTATTCCAAGCCCATATGGCCATATAGAAAAAAAATATGCTCACAAACTATCAGACGGAAATCCAGTGGCAACACCACAGTCTCTTTCCATAGAGCAGCCGGTGATAAAATTAGCAACATATGCTCATTATTGGACTTGGTTTAGTGCTATGGAACAAAATATTTCTCCAGGCTGCACAAGCCGCTCATGAAATTAATATTATTTTAATCTATAATATTCCATTTAATATTTCATTCACATGCTGGTGAATTGGAAGGTGGCAGCCGGCCAGACACACTTTTGAGAGGTACAAGTAGCTGATGTGTCAGGAAATGAAAAGCATCTTCCATTATACCTAATACCCCCATTAGAATCCAATATAACATTTAATGTAAATGGGTTATTTTATTGGAGACCAGTTGGTGCAGAGTTTCCCCTTCTGAGGTCTGCATACTATTCCACTGAAAATGAGTTTGGGCATTGTCAATCCAAATCCTGGTAGAAAATAAAAACTCATGGTGTAGGGGGGTGGCATATTGGCATGGATAGAAGATTGGCTGGCTAACAGGAAACTGAGAGTAGGCATAAATGGGTCATTTTCTGGTTGGCAAGATGTAACAAGCGGTGTGCCACAGGGACCATTTCTGGGGCCTCAACTTTTACCATTTATATAAATGACTTGGATGAAGGGACTGGCAGTATGGTTGCTAAATTTGCTGATGATACAAAGATGGGTAAGAAAGTAGGAACATAGGAGTATGAATAGGGCATTCAGCCCATCGAGCCTATTCCGCCATTCAATACAATCATGGCTGTTCATCTACTTCAATGCCCTTTTCCCACACTATCCCCATATCTCTTTATGTCATTGGCATTTAGAAATCTGTCAATCGCTGCTTTAAACATACTCAATGACTGAGCTTCCACAACCCACTGGGGTAGGGAATTCCAAAGATTCATAACCCTCTGAGTAAGGAAATTTCTCCTCATTGCGATCTTAAGTGGCTTCCTTCCTATTTTCAAATTGTGTCCCCTGGTTCTAGGCTCCCCAACCAGGGGAAACATCTTACCTGCATCTACCCTGTCTATCCCTGCAAGTATTTTGTAGCTTTCAATGAGATCATCTCTCATTCTTTGAAACTCTAGACAATACAGGCCTAGTTTCTTCAATACCTCTTCATAGGGCAGTCCAGCCATCCCAGGAACACGTCTGGTGAACCTTTGTTGCACTTCCTCCATGGCAATAATATTCTTCCCAAGGTTCTATTCAACTGAAAAGCAAGACTTCCCTTCTCCTGTACTCAAATCCTCTTGTGGTAAAGGCTGGTATACCATTAGCCTTCCTAATAGTTAGCTGCACCAGCATATTAGCTTTCAGTGACTAATTGATGAAGATGTCCAGGTCCCTTTTTGCATCTACACTTTCTAATCTCTTACCATTTAAGAAATACTCTGTACGTCTGTTCCTTCTACTAAAGTGGATAACCTCACATTTTTCCACATTATATTCCATCTGCCCTGTTCTTGCCCACTCACTAAGTCTGTCCAAATCCTTTTGAATCTGCTTCGCATCTTTCTTAAAACACAGTAAGTTGTGAAGTGGACATAAGGAGGCTACAAAGTGACATAGATAGGTTAAGTGAGTGGGCAAAGATCTGGCAAATGGAGTGTAATGTGGGAAAATGTGAAATTGTCCATTTTGGCAGGAAGAACGAAAAAAAAACCATATGATCTAGATGGTGAGAGATTGCCGAGCTCTGAGATGCAGAGGGATCTGGGTGTCCTAGTGCATGAAGCACAAAAGGTTAGTATGCGGATACAGCAAGTTATTAGGAAAGCTAATAGAATGCTATCGTTTATTGCGAGGGAAATTGAACACAAAATTGGAGAGGTTACGCTTCAGTTATACAGGGTATTGGTGAGACCACATGTAGAGTACTGTGCACAGTATTGGTCTCCTTATTTAAAAAAAGGATGTAAATACACTGGAAGCAGTTCAGAGAAGGTTTACTAGCTAATATGTAGAATGAGACGGTTGGACAGGCTAGGCCTGTATTTAGAAGAGTAAGAGGCGACTTGTTTGAAACATATAAGATCCTGAGGGGTCTTGACAGGGTGGATGTAGAGAGGATGGTTCCTCTGGTGGGAGAATCTAGAATTAGGGGTCACTAGTTAAAAATAAGGCGCCATCCATTTAAGACAGAGATGAGGAGAATTTTTTTCTCTTAGAGGGTCGTAAACTTTTGGAATTTTCTTCCTCAGAAGATGGTGGAAACAGAGGGGAGAATTTTCTGCATGTCAGGCAGGCCGGCCAGGAGTGGCTGCGCGCTGCCATTTTACATGGGAGGACCAATTAAAGCCCGCCCAGCATGACGCGTACCCGGAGGCGCTCAGCGCTACCTGTGTGGGCGGTGGGGAGGAGGGAGAGTCGGGGCCTGCGCTCTTTCACGTGGCTCCTGAGGACAGGGAGAGTGGGCAGGCAGTGGTGGGACTGCAGTGACCACTGGGTCCAATGGCGACTCGATGGCCTGTTTAAATAGCGCACAGGCAACCTTGCAAAGGCTGTGCATCAGGGCAAACAGGAGGGTTCCCCAGAGCGCTGCTGGAGAGCAGGCCAGACAGGAGGGTAGTGGGGCACTGTGCTGCCAAGTGTCTAGCTGCCCTCCTGGAGGAGGTGGCAGCACGGCAGGAGGTCCTCGTTCCTAGGGATGGGAGGAGGAGACCCTCCCACGTGAACAAACGTGCCTGGGAGGAGGTGGCAGAGATAGTCAGCTCCCATGACGTGGTGCGACGCACGTGGGTCCAGTGCCACAAGCGTTTCAATGACCTCTTGCTCTCGGGAGGGGTGAGCACCATGTTGGCAGAGGTCACTTAACACAGCAGGTAGGCTTTCCTCCCAGACTCCCTCACCCCCGCCAACTCTGAGTCCAGTTACAACATTGAATCATTCACAACATGTGTCCCTCACTGAGTGGGCCAGCAGATGTTGCCAATGCCTAGTTCACCCTGAGAGGGTTGTGCTGAGATGGGTTCTGCACCTGCAGCATGTGGTACACTGACACCCAGAGTACTGTTTTGGGGGCTACCTCAAGGATCTGCACCTAGGCGCAGTGCTGGAATTGCAAAACACGTCAAAGTCAGGTCGCTGACAGGCTGGGAGGGGAGCTTCCAGGTGTTGGGGCACCCATCCATCTACTGCCTTTAGCGTTTCACGTGCTTGTGCATCCTTGCTTTGCAAGGTTAACCTGTGTGGTGGCAACTGTGATGGAGGCAGCATGTGGGCAAGGGGGGGTCAGCCTTGGTTTCTTGGTGTGAGTGTGCGGCAGCTGCGGGGTGATGATTCACTGGAGCCCTGCAATGTCCCACTCTGGTTGGGGTGGCAGGGATGCGATGGGAATCCAGGTACAGGGTAGACTAATCAATGCTCCTCTCTCCTTTTCAGGAGAAGACTGCTCACAACGCCGCCAGGTGGATGCGGACTGGCGGAGGCCAGGCGCAGTTGGCCATTGTCACCAGATACCAGCAGGAGGCAATGGAGCTGGAGAGGCGGTGAGGCTGGGGTGCCAGTGGGAGGTAAGATTGCCATGCACTGAGGTCACCATGTGTGTCCCAGCAACCATCCCACTGTTGAATGTTCAGTGATTGAAGCTTCCAACACGGGTTGACCATTGATTATGGAAGGATGAGCACATACTGATCCAGGGGACAGGCATGTACATTGACATTGTCTCCACTTGAACTAAACAAATGTCCTTGTTCTTCCTTTCAGCATCACCGGAGCAGGGCCGGGAGGAGGAGGCAGAGGGGACACCTCTCACACCTGAGGGCCCGGAGAAAATAGTCTCACCTGCATCACACCATCTCTGCCAGGCAGGCACCAGCACAGATACTAGCACCTCAGTGGGAATGAGATCTTCGGCTAGTGTCCCAGGGCACAGCGGAGAGGGCACTTCACACTCGCTTGAGGTGCGGGTGGAGACAGGGAGCGCCCATGGTGCCAGCAGTCAGAGGACTGCTGGGGACCAGGCACATGTTCGGCCAATGGCTGATGATGGGCCTCTGGAGTCTCTGAGGCAGAAGACGCTGGAAGTCCAGCAGGGTGTGCGGGAGGATCTGGCGGAGATGCATGAGGCTTTGTGTGGCATGGTCTCCATGCTAGAGGAGTCCACGCGGAGCATCAGTGATGCAATGAGCCTCATGGTCAAGCACCATGCTTCGTCCATGGAGAGAATGGTAACTCTCATGGAGAGACTGCTCCAGGAGAATAATCAGGGCCTCCTGGGGATGCACTCGGACCTGCAAGCCCTCACAGCGGCATTAACCTCAGCTGGTCAGTGCCAATGTAGGAGATGGATTGGGCACCAAGTTTCCCAGCTGTGTGCCCATCCATGCACGATGAGCAGGGAGGTCAGAACCGACCTCACATCGGCACAGCAGCTGCCGGTCGGCTCTGATGGCTCCTCTCAGGGCGCTCCGGATGAGGGTAGCAGCTCCTCTGTCCCTCTGCCAGCAACCATGGGATCCGATTAGGCTGCGACGACTGGGGAGGTGCCAGCTGTGGAACTGACCACTCCCTCCCAGGCGGGGCCAGCACAGGCTCCACGGGCCAGAGGACGCCCGCCATGGTCATTGAAGTCAACAGGACAGCAGAGTCAGCAGGCTGGCTCAGATACCACTCCCAGCGAGGGGGCAGCACCAAGACGTAGCACCCGGAAACGTAAACATAAGGCACCTTAGGCACATCACGGGTTTCTCACTGGTGGTTTTATGTTGCTCCGCTATGAGTTGATGAAAAGTTGGTGTGATGCTGAACACCTTTGCATTCAGTTTCTTTTCTGCTTTATTTTGTTAATTCATTAAATTTTGATATGCTGCCATGCCTCAGGGTGATTCCTTACTTCTGCAGGTGGACGGGAGCCCATGATGTTATGAGTGAGTTGTTTGTAATTGAGCTTTGTTGACAAGGCACATAGTTAATGTTCCTAACCAGGCAGATGTTGCTCTCAGGTATCGAGTATGGAGCCTGCAGCCCTGGCGTGTGTTGGAGGTCCATCTGTGGTGGGCTAGCTGAAGGTTCATTGGATTAAAGCCTCCCAGGTGTCCCTGCCTCCCTGGAGGATGCCCGGGTCAGCGTCTACCCCCTCAGCGTTCTCCTGTGCGTACACTTCCTCGGACTCACTACTGGACTCATCGTGTGCAGCCAGAGCATCTGCTCTACATCTTCCTCCGCTGCGTCTCCCCTTTCCAATGCAAGATTGTGGAGAGCGCAGCATGTAACCACTATCAGCGACACACGATCTGGGGGGTACTGGAGTGCACCCCTTGAGGTCCAGGCATCGGAAGTGCATCTTGAGAAGACCGATGGTTCTCTCCACCACAGCCGTTGTGGTGCTGTGTCTCCTATTGTACCGTTGCTCAGCTTCTGATATTGGATGGCGAAGGGGTGTCATGAGCCACCTTCTGAGGGGATAGCCCTTGTCACCCAGCAGCCATCCATCCAGCCGGGCTGGAGCACTGAAGAGCCCCGGCACCTGGGAGTGTCTGAGGATGTAGGCGTCATGGGAGCTGCCTGGGTACCTTGCACAGACTTGTAGAATCAGCACCCTGTGATCACACACTATCTGCACGTTCATGGAGTGGAAGCCCTTCCTGTTGACGAAGGCACTTGGCTAACTCGCTGGCGCCTTGATGGCCACATGTGTACAGTTTATTGCACCCTGGACACGGGGGAAGCCAGCAATGGCCGTGAAGCCTCTGTCTCACTCCGTCTGGCTGGCCTCACTCCAGCAGTAGTGGATGAAGGTCAATGCACGCCTGAACAGAGCGTCTGTGACCTGCTTGACACAAGTGTGGACAGCTGATTGGGAGATTCCTCAAAGATCATCCATCAACCCCTGGAAAGAGCCAGAGGCATAGGAGTTGAGGGCAGCTGTAACCTTTAGAGCCACTGGCATGGGGTGCCCACCCACACAGTTGACGCCGATCAGAGGGCCAATTATCTGACAGATAGAGTTCACTGTCTCCCTTGAGAGTCGGAGCCTCCTTCAGCACTGCACCTCAGACATATTGAGGTAGCTGCTTCACCGCCTGTAAACCCTGGCAGCAGGATAGTGGCGTCTTCTGTGGCCCCTTCCACCTTGCAGTTCCTGTTGGCCCTGCGCCCCTTGTGCCTGCGCCTATCCTCCCAAAGGTGGCTCCCCTGGAGGCTGAATGTGGACTCCTGACCTCCTCCGCCTTCTGGCCCTCCCTTCCTCCTCAGAGAAGATGCCTCCAGTGGAGAGCACAACTCCCATTCACAGGCTAAGGGAAGGCTTCCTGAAACCAGCCAGGCCCCAAGAATGATCTTAATTCCAGAGACCTGACCTGAAGCCTGTTACTCCTGTCCAAGCAGCTGTGAAGAGTTTTGAAGTATTCCTGCACACACAGGCAAGCATCAGTAACTTTCACAATTAAATGCCTGAGAAATAACACTTGTGACCCCACTCATCCCTCTTATCCCACCTGTGGATGAGGTTTATAAAAAAGTGGCCTACCCACCTGCCCATTGCGCCCCTGTGATGACCTGAAAATCGCACGGCTCCCGAAAAATTGGAGCCAATTACTGGCTTAAGGGCCTTAAGTGGCCCGTTAACTAATGGCGGGCAGTGCTGATAATTATCTTAATTACTTCCCGCATGGCCTAACAGGCCCTTGACAGTTCGGCGGGCATGCAGCTGCCCCCGGTGTGCCCCTGCCGAACGAAAGATCTAAATAACGCACGATGACGTTGGGACCCAGCGTCATTTTACGCTTCGGCGTGTCGGGTCCGCCCCCGCACAGCGAGGTCAAAATTCTGGCTAGAGTCTTTGAATATTTTTAAGGCAGAGCTGGATAGATTCTTTATACACAAGAGGGTGAAAGATTATCGGGGGTGGTGGGAATGTGGAGTTGAGGTTACAATCCGATCAGCCACGGTCGTTTGAATGTTGAAGAAGGCTCGAAGGGCCGAGCGGCCTACTTCTGGTCCTAATTCATGTGTATGTTCCTATGTGAATTCTGCAGCGCTGAATCTGACCATAATTCAGTAATAACAAGTAGAGCATTTTCAGTCTCAAAAAACGATCACCAAGATAGTTGAGAAGGATTGTGCAGTTGTATACCTGTTGGTGCAAGTGCTCCTGGGTTCACCCTGCAATATAGATGGTCTTAGTTCACAGCAGTCAGGTGCCAAACATATTGTGGAAATGCTACAAATAGAAGTGGCTCTACAACAGAAACTAGCACAGGATCCCAAGTCTAAATATTTGCGAAAGCTTTGCACGTGAAATTTCAAATCTCTGCCTTACTTGTGAACTGGGTGGAATTCTTGATTTAGAACTGTGAGATGAGGACATTACACAGTGAATAAAACAGAATAGCATAGCTTCTGTGGGATTGCAATCATTTCATTCGTGTATGAGGCAAATTAGGGATGTTATAAAGATTATGGGTTCTGCCAGGGCCACTCAGCTCCTGACCTCATTACAGCTTTGGTCCAAACATGGACAAAATTGCTGAACTCCCGAGGTGAGGTGAGAGTAACCGCCCTTGATATCAAGGCAGCATTTTACCGAGTGTGGCTTCAAGGAGCCCTGGCAAAACTGGAGTCAATTGGAATAGGGGGGAAACTCTCCATTGGCACAAAAAAGGTTATGGTTGTTGGAGGTCAATCACCTCAGCTCCAGGACATCACTGCAGGAGTTCCTCCGGGTAGTGGCTTAAGCCCAACCATCTTCAGCTGCTTCATCAATGACCTTCCTTACATCATAAGGTCAGAAGTGGGGATATGAGGCAGTCATCCCATGAATGAATAAAAAAAAAAATCATTCAATGGTACTACCATTTCTGTATCCTCCACAATCTACACCCTGGCGTTTATCATTGACCAGAAATTGAACTGGATCAGCCATATAAATACTGTGGCTACAATAGCAGGTCAGATGCTGGGAATTCTGTGGAGAGTAACTCACCTCCTGACTCCCCAAAGCCTGTCCACTATCTACAAAGCTCAAGTTAGGGCTATGATGGAATACTCTCCACTTGCCTGGCTGAGTGCAGCACCCACAACACTCAAGAAGCTTGGCACCTTCTGGGAAAAAACAGCCCGCTTGATTGGCACCCCATCCACCAACTTAAACATTCACTCCCCCTAACACTGACTCATAGTAGCAGCAGTGTGTACTACCTACAAGAAGTACTGCAGCAGTCCACCAAGGCTCCTTCGACAGAACCTTCCAAACCAACGACTTTTCCCACCTAGAAGGACAAGAGCCACAGATGCATGGGAACACCACCATCTGCAAGTCCCTCTCCAAGTCACAACTCCAAGAACAGTCATACAGACTCAAAACATTAACTTTGTTTCTCTCTCCAAAGATGCTGCCAGACCTGCTGAGTTTTTCCAGCATTTTATGTTTTTAAGTCACACCATCCTGACTTAGAACTATATCACCGTCGCTGGGCCAAAATCCTGGAACTCTCTTCCTAACAGCGCTGTGGTGAATCAAGAAAGCAGCTCACCAACACCTTCTCAAGGGCAATTAGGGATGGGCAATATATGCTGGCCTAGCCAACGACGTCCACATCCCACGAACAAGTACATAAAAAAAGATCCTTTGTAGACGAAGCACTTAGTGAATTAATGATGCTAATACTAACAAGGAACAACTAATGTTATGTAAATAATTTTAATAAAAGAACATAAATAGCTATACCCAGAACACAGTACTGCAGATGCTGGAAATGGTAAATAAAAACAGAAAATTCTGGAAACACTCAGCACATCTGGCAGCATCTGAAACAGAGCTGATGCTTCAAGTCAAAACTCTTCATCAGAACTTGCAGTACTCGGTTCTCACAGGTCCAGCCCTAACCGATTCTCGTGAAGGGTGATCGGCCTGAAGGGCTAACTCTGTTTCTCTTTCCATAGATGCCATCAAAACTGCTAAGTATTTCCAGCATTTTCTGTTTTTAATACCCATTTGCAAGTGGGAAATGACAATTCATGTTACCCTTCCAGCAAGGCAATTAACGAATTGTTTACCACCTTCTTATCCTAATGGGTGATCGTAATTTCATCGCCATATCACCTGTACCTATTGCAAAAGAGTGTCAGCTGAATGAGATTTGCTGTAAAGAGGTCATACTCACTTAACTAATAGGACATTGCATTTTTAACATAGATGGAGCCAAAGGTAAGCCATTTATTTGCAGGATGTAGTTGTGTATGCAGGTCTCTAATGTATTCAGTAACCAATTTTTTAAAAGTCTGGGGAGATGTGGAGGTCGAGGTTGGGTCTATTGAACTGTAATCAGGCAATAGCAAATACAGCAGCATTATTTGACCCATGTATGACTGATTATTCATCGTTGTTTCTTTTTATAGTTCATTCCCTTTAAATCAGTTGAATGCACCACCTCTTAACTGTTATTTCTACGAGCATTCATGGGCTTACCATTTCTCGTGCTTGCACATTAGTGTTGAAGCAAGATTTAATTTCAACTAAGGCAGGATGAAAGTGCAATGTTCAAATATGGTAATGTCATTGTAGGTGGTACATATCGCATTACACAGATAGGAAGATATGACTTAAGTAAGTCTGAGTTGGTGATCACTAATTGCATCTTGGGAAAAGACAAGGTCACCATGACAGATGAATCAGGCATGCATCACTCACTTAGTTTTATACATATTACTCTATTTACATGAATATGTTTACAAATCAAACAGACTAAATAGAGGCTGGTGAAAGAATGTTCTACCTATTTATGCTATAAAATAAAATGGGTAACGATGAGCGGTTGAGACATTCCCTGTTTGTGCCCAATACTGCAAAAGCAGTCAGCTTTTAATCCAGTCCAAGATTGTAATGTAGCCGCAACATGCACTCACATCCCACAACACATCAAAGGTACAGCTAATAATCTTTGATGGAGACAGATTAAAGTCCTGTCTCATGGTTCATTTTAACTGTGGATGATTTACAGCCACACCGGATTTCTTCAAGTCTCTGCATTGTGCATTGGTCAGAATGGCTGGGTGAAGAGAGAATTGTGCCTTTGCACAGTTCTTAAATCATTACAGATCTTGAGTTTATATAATAGTTACTAGCAAGAAATACCGTCTGAAATTAGAGGAGTGTCCGTTTATTTTCATAATGCCGCACAGGGTCAGATTTGCAAATTTATTTAAAACATATACGCTCCTGGATTTTAAACTTACAGTAATAAAATGAGAGTGAAATGATCCTGTAAGGAACCTTGTTATTGTAACCACAGTTAACAATATAATAACTTAAATTAGTGAGCATTTTCACTGCAAATTAATTCCTCTCATCAATGGTTTATCCTAGAGCTTAAGCTTTAAAGAAAACTAACTAGAATGGAGCCACAACTGAGATCAATTTGCAGGCATCTGCAAGTTTCTGATAATGAGGTTTGACTATAATTTAGTTTGTATCAGACATCATAAAAGCAAACCTTATATTAATGTGTTAACACGGGTGCCCGTTTGACTAATTCTGCATGAAGTAGGCTTTGATTTAAAAAATTGTTTGTGGTCCGTATGCTCAGCAAAAGTGTATGAATAAAAGAAAAATGTTTAACTGGTCACCAACAATCCACTACCCCCCTTCCCTCAAGACCAGAAAGACACTTCTGTTGCATTATCATTGAGAACTTGGTTCTGGATTATTCATATTTGGCAATTACAGGCATGGGTAGGAATTGATTTTGGCAGCAAGTTAGCCTCCTTTTCCCAATTGTAGCCATAAATGGTTGTAGCCCAAGTCATGTGACTCTAGCCAAACTTCTCACTTCTTTGTCTATCCTAGGCAGTTTCATTGGAGCTGGTGATAATATGTGCTGTGAAAAGGACATATCTCAACCTGTGTTCCTAGAAGAGGGGAAATCTAAGCTTGTTACCATTAAAGGAAGAATCTGCCTCAACCTCTGTCTACAGATAATACTCTGTGGTGGAGTTTCTGCTTTTTGTACAATTGGCAACCTGAAATTGTGCTTGAAATTGTGCTGTTGTTCTGAACTTGAGTTATGGTTCAAGTTTCTGCCCAAACTCAGATACATAATCACAAAATTAAAATCTTTCATGAACCAGTGCAATTGAGCAGCATAATATTAACATAATGGTTTATTTATTTTTCCTTGTAATAAAACATATTCATATATTTAAGAGTATGAATCTGGTGCATTTGACTAATAAAGGTGAAAACGAGTTTACCACAATGACGGTATCTTTAAGAAGAGCGTTTAGTCCACCAGCTACGAATAACTTGATTTTAAATCACTGAAGGTGACTTTGAAAGCTATACAAAACCATTTAATAGTTTCATTTGTGTACACTAGTCAGTTTGTTAGTAAATTAAATACTTTAGAAATTTAAAAATATTTAAAACATGTCCACTAGTGCCTTTATGTTCCCCAACAAAGCTGAATTTGGAGGACATCCTCCAATGGTTGCAAACTGATGCAATTGGCATAAACTTGCCTTGCTCATTATTTCAATCTGACAACATGGTCAGTTTTGCTAGCAGACCATTACAGCTTGATGTACTTTAAATCAGTGCTAAAAATTGATTTACGTTCAAAGTAGCATGCGCTTAAAACTCTGTTATCTTTTACTCTGGTCTGGATGATTTCAGGTGAGTTGCAATGATAACCAACACAAACCAGCAGAAGCTCTCAGACTTTGAATTCACTGCCGTTATCATAGATCCCCTAACCAGGAGTTGAATTCACTGTCATCGTATCGACACCAATCAAGGATAACAGGCTCCCTGTCAAGTTTTTTCAAAATTTCCAACATTTTCTATTTCACTCTGAATCTTAACTGCCCCTTCTCACTGCGTATGATGACCTGTGTGTTACTTATGTATGGCACTGGGCTTTGTGACTTTTAGCTGTCCCAAGTTGTTGGCCAGTAGATCAAATTTTAGCCTTCCCTTGTCAGAAGGTGGCAGGTCCAACTTAATTATTTTAAAGAAAAGTACTGCTTGTTCTCTTAAGGACCCTATAGTGAGTGCACTAAATGGTATGCCAGTAAGCGAGTTCCAATTTGACCCCTGGATCTGAGTTAGCTGAATTCATCCAAGTGGCAATAATGGTATTACAATTCATTTTCAGTGTTTTGGAACTGGGGAGAAGGAAGGTTCCTAATCCTGGTTGCTACAAAATGGTTCTGCTGGATAATGTGCTTGTTGTGATATTGGGGTTTGGCAGGATACCCCAGTATGAATTACTGGTTTCAGCAGAGAAAGGAGAAAATAGTTTTTTAAATTTAGAGTTTTATCAGAAATCTTTTCATTATTTCAACCTCTTGCCATTGCTTCCTGCCGCTGCCTGGCCTCCACCAGTTAAGATGGTGGATTGTCTGTGCTGTGTGTTGTACTTCTCTTACAATTTGTGCCAGTTCATGATTAGCTAGTGTCAGATGTGCTTCTACAGTTATACACAGAAGGAAAAGTAAGCAGCACAAATACGCATTGCATGGTGTTAAAATCACTAAGTATGAAGTGGGAAATGGTGACAGGCTAGCGACTTGTTCTAGGAAAAACTAGCGATGGAAACAGCTGTAAGCATTTGTCTGCTTTGTCTGCCTCATATGCCACTAGACGTGGGAAGAGAAAAAGAGGAAGAAGTGGGAGGAGACCAAGGAATTTTTATAGACTCTACATTCAACTAGTCCAGTCAATGCAAAGCAGCAATATTCATATATTTAATCAGTATCACCAACAGAATGTTTAACTGTAGATTCAAAAGAATAGAACAGAAATCAAACTGTACATTGCTCTGGTCAGACCATATCTTGAAAGGCAGGAGGGAGCGAAATGTAGGAAGGTTGGAGGAAAGATTCCAAAATTAATCACTAACTCCATGAACTTTATGTCATATAAATCAACACTGACTAATTTCTCAGTTCATTCTCTGGCAGAAATTGAGATTAGAAATAACCAGCTGGAAGAGGGATGATAATCATAGGACTCAAAATCCAGGCCAATAACAAAAGGATCATTGAGATAAACAATTTAGGCAAAAAGATCATATTCCTCTTTAATCCTTCCAAAGGTTATTGTCATTGGTCTGTATGTTACACAAGGTGTGTCGGTGTTGCAAGTTATTTAGAATTAATAAGGAAAAATAAATGTTACAAGTAGGCATCCTAAATTGAAAATTCCGCAACAGTTTTTGTACATTGAATAGCAAAACCAACATAAGAGAAAATAAAGAGCGAAGTTGATAACATGATACTGTAACTCATTTTACTAAATGGGTTGTGGTTGTAGTTATGGGGGTTGGTGGGGGCTGGGAGAGGGGAGGAGGAGAATTATTCTGGTTGTCAGGAGGACAAAGCTCCACAAATATCCCCATTCTCAATGATGGGGGAGCCCAGCACATCAGTGCAAAAGACAAGGCTGAAGCATTTGCAATCATCTTCAGCCAGAATTGCTGAGTAGATGGTCCATCTTGGCCTCCTCTTAAGATCCCCAGCATTACAGATGCTAGTCTTCAGCCAATTTGATTCACTCCATGTGATAACAAGAAATGGTGGAACACAATGGATACAGCAAAGGCTATTGGCCCTGGTGACATCTTAGCTATGGCACTGAAGACTTGTGTTCCAGAACAAGCCGTCTCCCTAGCCAAGCTGTTCCAGTATGGCTACAACAATTCGACAATGTGGAAAAATGCCCAGGTATGTCCTTTCCACAAGGAAAAGGTAGGACAGATCCAATCCGGCAAATTCTTGCACTATCAGTCCACTCTCAATCATCAGCAAAGTGGTGGAAGTTGTCATCGACAGTGTTATCAAGCAGTACTTGCTCAACTTATTCGCCAATGCTCAATTTGGGTTCCATCAAGACCACGCAACTCCAAGCCTCATTACAGTCTTGGTCCAAGCAAGTACAAAAAAGCTGAATTCTAGAGGTGAGGCGAGAGTGACTGCCCTTGACACCAAGGCAGCGTTTGACCGAGTGTGACATCAAGAAGCCAAGAAAAATTGAAATCAATGATAATCAGGGTAAAAGCTCTCCATTGTTTGGAGTCACACCTGGCGGAAAGCAAGGTTGTTGTGCTTGTTGGAGGCCAATCATCTCAGCCCCAGAACATTGCTGCGGTAGTTCCACTGCGTAGTTTCCTAAGGTCTACCATTTTCAGCTGCTTTATTAATGACCCTCCATTATAAGGTAAGAAGTATGGATGTTCACTGATGACAGCACAGTGCTTGGTACTATTCAAAACTCCTCAGATAACAGTCAGCATCTGCATGCAGCAAGATCAGCACGACATTTAGGCTTGGGCTAATAAGAGACAAGTAACATTCTTGTCACACAAGTGTCAGGCAATGACCATTTTCAAAAAGCAAGAATCTAACTATCTTCCTTTGATTACCACAGCATTACCATAGTTGAAACCCTCACCATCAACAGACTGGCATTTACCATTGACAAGAAACTTAACTGGAACAGCCATATAAATACTTCAACAATGAACAGGTCAGAGGCTGGGAATTCTGCAGGGAGTAACTCATCTCCAAACTCCTCAAAGCCTGTCCACCGCCTAAAAGACCAAGTCAGAAGTGATGGAATTCTCTCTACTTGCTTGGATGAGTGCGGCTCCAACAACGTTTAAGAAGCTCGACACCATCCAGGACAAAGCAGCCCACTTTATTGGCACCCCATCCACTACCTTAAGCATGCACTCCCTCCAACACCGGTGCACAGTGACAACAGTGTGTGCTACCTACAAGATATTCTGCAGCAACTCACCAAAGCCCCTTCAACAACACCTTCCGAACCCATGAATGCTACCATCCAGAAGGACAAGGGCAGCAGATGCATCGGAACACCACCACCTGCAAGTTCCCCTCCAAGCCACACACCATCCTAACTTAGAACTATGGGGAGAATTTTTTCCCCCGTCAGGGGGGTTGTGCTGGGGCGGGCTGGGGCGAGCGTGGACCCAATAGGCAGCCCCAATTGGGTCTGCGCCGCCATTTTAAGTGGGCGGGCCAATTAAGGCCCGCCCAGCGTGACGTGTGCCCAGAAGCGCTGAGTGCTCCCTGCGCTGGTGGGGGGAGGTGGAGGGGGGGATGCTGGTGGGGGAGTTCCCTGAAAGAGCGCAGAAGTCTCCCTGAGGCACAGAATTTAAGCTCTCGTAGATGATATCCATTGCTGCTACTGTGGCGGAGGGAGTGAATCTTTGTGGATGGGGTGCCAATCAAGTGGGGCTGCTTTGTCCTGGATAGTGTCAAGCTTCTTGAGCGTTGTTGGAGCTGCACTCACCCAGGCAAGATGAGAGTATTCCATCACACTCCTGATTCATGCCTCATAGATGGTGGACAGGTTTTGGGGAGTCAGGAGATGAGTTACTCGCCACAGGATTCCCAGCCTCTGACCTGTGTTGTAGCCACAGTATTTATATGGCTAGTCCAGTTCAGTTTCTGGTCAATAGTAACACAGGATGTTGATAGTGGGGTATTCAGCAATGGTAATGCAATTGAATGTCATGGGGTGATGGTTATGTTCTCTCTTATTGGAGACGGTCATTGCCTGGCATTTCTGTGGGGAGAATGTTACTTGCCGCTTGTCAGCCCAAGCCTGGATATTGTCCAGGTCTTGCTGCATTTGGACATGGACTGCTCCAGTATCTGAAGCGAATGGTGCTGAACATTGTGCAATCATCAGTGAAAATCCCCACTTCTGACATTATGATGGAAGGAAGGTCACTGTTGATGCAGCTGAAGATGGTTGGGCCGAGGACACTACCCGGAGGAACTCCTGCAGTGATGTCCTGGAGCTGAGGCGATTGACCTCCAACAACCACAACCATCTTCCTCAGCGTTAGGTATGACTCCAACCAAGTATGACTCCAATCGCTGTTCCTTCACTGTCGCTGGGTCAAAAGCCTGGAACTCTCTCCCTAACAGCACTGTGGGTGCACCTACACCACACGGACTGCAGCGGTTCAAGTAAACGGCTCAACACCACCTTCTCAAGTGTCAATGAGGGATGACAATAAATGCTGGCCTGGCCAGTGATGTTACATCCCATGAAATGATAAATTAAAAAAACACGTAAATACATTCAAAGAGATGCATACTAACAACAAGGATTCCACCAATGGTCAGATCCCTTCAAATTTTTATTCCATGGTGATACCATTAGATCTTCACTGGCTGACTGCATATCAGCAATTGAAAAACAAAAAAGAATTGTATGAAACTTATATTGATCACTTTGATTTGAACAGTAACCTGTTGAGTAATACTTCAATAAATGCAACAATATTTTAGCAGATTAACAAATTAATTGTAGCTGTTCTAGGATAAAATTGCCACCATTGAATTAATAAAGTTACCAACATTAATGAAGTCTTGGGTGTGTTGTCTCTATTATTGGTTTGAATTCAGCACTGATTTGTTTTGTAAAACTGATTTGGTTCAGCACCAATGAGTACAGTTAAATAACTGTTTACTATTTTTTCTTTTCCAAAAGGACTTAGCTTGGGACATCTGGCACCGCATTCCAACACACAGTACTAAAGTGGATGAGCAGAGCTGCCATTTTATTCTGGGCATTGCAATAGGATTAACCGCACTGTGTAACTGTATAAAGTGTAATTAATTGCATTCTGTGTACAAAGATAATCTTTGTGATGGCACAGTAGAAACCTGAGAAGCTAATGACCCTTCGGCAGCTGAGGAGTATATTTTGTGCCCAGATCCACAAGATACCGATCTGATAGAGCATTCACGATCACGTTCTTTACCGTATTTGGATGTCGCAAGCTCTTTGACTTTTGATTGGTGCAACCAGCGGATAAAAAGAACTTAAAAAGGCAACTATGTGTTGCTGTCACTAATAGCCAATCACGCCCGTTCATGAGACTCATGAGACGGCATCCGATTTTGTCAAGGTTACACTGTTGATAGCAGTTACTCAATGCCGTGGCAGCACCGTTTCCAAATAAGGGAGACTCTCCGGAGCCATCTATCAAGAAACAATAATAAGGATACATTTTTTAAAAATTAAATTTTCAAAGAGCAAATGCCAATGTTTTCTAGTTCATTGGTAAAATGTTTGCCTTCCTTTAGCCAGTGCTTCACAATATCAGGAGCAGTTTAGAAAGTGAAATTTCAGTTATGGCATTTTGTCCTTCATATTACCTTTTATGATTTGTGCCATATTTGATAAGGGCAAGTTATTTAACCAAATCGATTTTGCGGTTGGGGGAAAAGAGAACTGCAGCAGGTTTTAACCCACTGAGTACGAAGTGGTTTCTGCAATGTTCAGAATTCATATGTTTTCGATCATACAACATTGCAAAATATGATCTTCAATTAATTTTAAAGGTGAACATGATAAAGTAACTGAAAAATTTACTGAGCTTTAATTTATATTGCTGCACAGCTGAAGTCAGCATCTATTTTGATTGTCTGACCACTGATCATTATTTTAAATAAACACACAACAACTGAGCAAATTCTAAATCCCTAAAGGATCAACATTGTGAAGTAGACAGAAGAAATTAAGGAAACATTTTAAGATTTTAACTGATAATAAAAACAACATATAAAGATTAATTTATGGTCAACAAAGCAAAACTGTGTACCTCAGATAAATTTAAAATACTTAACCTGAACCCTGCACTACTGAACGTGGTGAATGGTGCAACATGTTTTATGTTTGAATTGGGAATCTTGAGTTAATTAAAGCATTCAGATCTCATCTTGTGCTTTAATTAGTTCTCTGTTTCCTATTCCAACAGAAATCCGACTGGATTAGACACTGAAGAACCAGTATTCTCTGAATAAATAGGGAAAGGAATTGACATCTTATCATTTTTAATTTGTTGCAGAAATGCTATTGCTTCCAGCCCTCAAAAGGTTAATAGTTGGATATGAACCGCTTAGAAAGGCTAACCTTACTGCTACTGAGCAGCAACTAGACAAGTACTCCACTGTTATCAATCACAACCTGACCGAACATTTTAAGCAGAAAATCAAGGAATTGTTGTAAGATTAAATCTGAACTTTAGGGTACGTACAATGAAAGATGAGCATTTATCTTTATATCAGTCTGCTTTTGCAGCAGTTTGTCTTTGTCGCGAGTATGACCACATCCATTTAGTGCTGTGGACTTGTGTGGAGTTCCCTTGCAGCTTGTCAGCTCCACAGTACCAAGACTGTGGGTTTGTTTGAATGATGGTCTGTTTGCCGACTGCTTTTTGAACATGAATATTTTCTGCTGTGCATTTACCGTGCTTTAAAAATCAAAAAGGAAGAATATTAAGTGAACTGGCCAGAATTAGGTGTGCCTTTAAGCTTTGAATTCTTTGATGTGGTTTTACACTTTTCTTTCTAAAGGTTTTGCCAAGTACTGTGTATTTTTGCAAAATGGCACTTATCAAATTATAAGGAGCCGATCTGTGAAAAATCTGTCATATGGGAAACAAAATAAACATATTTATATATAAGTACTTTCATAGATTTTATGCTATTTTCACTTTGAAATTTATTACAACAATAAAATGAAGTCATTTAAAAACATATTTTCAAGTACATAGTCAGGCCTGAAAAATGTTTATCTGCTACCAGTTAATATATTTCCTAGGTCATCACCTTCATAATTAGTTACAATCTCAGCCATGTAACCTGACCCACAAGTGCTCTGTATTTATTTATGTATGTTGTTTATTCATGTAATTAATTTGAAATCTATTGAAGGTTAAATTTTCTTTTTAGTCACACTTGGCATATGCAGGTCAATCAGTCAGTGATCATGACATTTTGACATTAGTCCTCAATGTGATCCCTTCACATTGAATCTCAAAGGATCTGCGTCTCTTCTCTTCCACCAACCTCTCAGAAATGTGACAACTTCCAACTTCAGAAAATGAAATGAGCTTCGATTTCCATCTTTAATGCTGAATTCACACGGCGCTGCTGCATAGCAACAGGATTAGGCCATTCTACCCCTCAAGTCTGTTCTGCCATTCACTTAGATCCATGCCTGATCTGCAGCTTAACTCCATCTACCTGCTTTGCTTCGCTAACCCTTAACACCCTGGCCGAACAAAAACCTGCAAACCTCAGTTTTGAAATTTTCAGTTGACCTAGCATCAACAAGTTTTGAGGAGAGAGACGTCCAGATTTTCACTGCCCATTGTGTGATGAAGTGCTTCCCGACATCCCCGCTGAACATTTAAAATTTTTAAAGTTTTGCCGCTTTGCATTGGGATCCCCACCAAAGGAAATAGTTTCTCTCTACCTGCTCTCTCAGGTTCTTTAATCATTTGAAACCCCCTGATTAGAACATGGGCAAGACTACAGGAAACTAGACCACAACACAGGCTACAAAAGTAGCCATCACTTTAATGCACCTAGATGCAAATATTGCATCAAAATATAAATAAAAATTTCTGTCTTAGAATGCTGGTTCTAGAACATTATAACCTGTATCTAACTACAGAAGTCATACTTGCCACCTAATCATCATCTGCGCTGACAATTTCATAATAAAAGGGATGATTTTATGTAAAAGTCACTGCCAGTGGGACACTTCCCAGCTGGTAGATCATGTTGATAATTCAGGAGATAAGTCATGTACCACGACTTTTAATTTTAATGGTTGAAAATCTTGAACCGGATTTATAACATGTACTGCCAGCCAGAACCAGCTGGGCTTATAAAACTAGCTCTAAAATGCATCAAAATAAAGTTTAGCGGATTAATAATTACAGGCATCTTAATTTATTTTTTACGGTTGTTGGTAAAGTTTATTAGATTTTGACATTTGACTCAAAAGCTGTTATTATTTTATTTAATAAAAGCAGAAAATCACAGCAGGTCAATTAGTACCTGAAAGGGAAAAATATTCTTCTTTCCTCCACCTCCCCCTTCAGGCAGTGATACTTCACTGGGCTGTAACTCCGCACGCCTGTGCTCACTTTTTGCTGTTCTGTCCAAGTGACTATTATTCATGTGAATAGTTTTGAGTGTCACAAGACATTTGAGCAGCGGGGGCATTAGCACTGAGCCTGTTCCTGTCTTCACCCCAACAGCTATACATTTCCAGCCAGGGTTGGTGGATAGCAGCCAGAATTAGGAACTTGCGATGATTTTCTCCTCACTAACCAAGGTGCTGCTGAGACTGATTGTAACACCCTACCTTCTCCCTGTCTGACATCAGCTAACCCAGCACAGACCAGGGATCGAAAGTGCGCTTTCCTTCAGCTGCATTTTTCAGCTATTTACCACATAAACTCTTCGTTATTGTTGTGTTAAAAGTTCCGAAGTGATTCATTTCAGTTCTGATAAAGAATTACACACAGAATGTGAACCTACCTGTCGTTTCTGATGCTGACTGACTTTGATGTGTGTTTTCTTTTGCATTTTCTGTTTTAATTCGGGTGCTCATCAAGTATTTAATTGAATTTGAAGATTAATATTGGAGGCGCTGGTGCAGGTAGAACATGGAGAGTCAGGAACTTACTTTTATCTGAATTAGGAATGCTTACAACTTGACTTCGCTTTTTGAGGTTAAACTCTGGAGCATTAAAAAATTCAAATCTGCCCATTTGAATTGGGTCGGAAGCATTAGTTTGGATCCTCTTTTTTTGAAGATAGGTTTCATTTTATCCATCTCCTTTCCAAATGGGCCATGCATTTCTATGAATAATTTGCTAAGTGCAACTTTTCTGACCAGAAGTAAAATAAACAAAAGGGATGATTCGACCCGGATCTATACAGACATTTAACAACATTGACAAAGTGCAGTAAGGGTGCCTGCAGGATTCAGATCTGCTGTTTGGAAAATATGTGGTGGGATACAGGAAATGTAAAGCAAACCATGCTATGAGAAACCCATGGTATGGATGCCTATAGGGAATTTGCACTTTCTTACTTTTTGACATCAGCAATACATGATTTCTGAATGATTAATGCATTTGTAAGTACATGTGGAACAGCTCTTCTCATAATCTTTCAAAGGGAACACAGTGCGACAAAGGCTATCTGTAGAGCAGCAAAGAAACATGGGCCCTAGTGCCCAGAGAGAACTGTTCAATGAAACTTAAATTGAAGATAAACATAACACTTTTGAAAAGATTCAGTCCAGTACTCTGGAGCAGCTGGCCTGCAACTAGATTCCAGATGCTTAGAGATTCAATCACAGCTCATAAACCATGACTCTTTCTGTCTTCAGACTCATAACACCCATTTGTAAAGCTAAGCAATTTAAATCACTATTTCTGACACCATTTCATTGCACTTAAGAAAATTTAAATAAAATGATTATTACTTTTGTAAGGCACTGTAATTCAACAAAAAATTAAGAAGATTATTAACCAATTAACACTGGCTCGAAAATACATGGTGCAGTTGTGCGTGTGATGAAGGTGGTTGAGGGGGGAGGGGGAGAAAGGGGAGGGGTTCTCTCCCCATTCTTGGAAACACCAGCTCACCCAACTCGGATTGGCAGCACCTACTGCCAGAGGGAACTTCAAAGTCCAAAGTTGTTAACATCAATGTTAAGGCCAGACAGCTGATAAATACCTCGCAGAAAGATGAGGTGATATTCCTGGAGCTTACATTAAACTTAATTTGAACTTCATGTGGAAGGCCAAAGGCAGTGAGTCTAAAGTGGGAGGGAGAATTGAAATGACAAGCAACTAGGAGCTTGCATTTGTTTTAACTGATAGAATGGAGGTAATCAGGGAATCAATCACCTAATCTGCATTTGGTTTCCCTTACTTAGAGGTGATTGCACTGTGAGCAGTAAATGAAATACACGTATTCCCCCATTAAAAACATGGGCAGGATTTAGCCCTTGGCGGGCAGGCTTGGCCCGCGATTGGCTCCACACCATGATTTCATGCGGCCAGACCAATTAAGGCCCGCCCAGCGTGGAACACGAGTGGCAGCGCTCAGCACTCAGCACTGTCTGTGCGGCGGGGGAGGGGCCGGAAGGCGAGCGGGCCCAGCGCAAACTTTGTACATGCGCGCAAAAGAGCGCCTCCATCTCCCTGAGGCACTGTATAATGCCTCAGGGAGACGTAGCACTGTATAAAAAATATGATAAAGGAAATAAAATTGTCCATAAAACATGTCCCCTCATGTGACTCTGAGCTGGGGCATGTTTTTAATTCAAAAATAAAATTTTTATTTGATATCTATTTGCTTTAGCAAACCTCATCCTGCCCATGGATGAGGCTTCCGAAAAAATGTGAAGGCCGCTTGGCCTGTTCGTCTGCCCGCCGGCCGTTAGGTTGGACGGGCAGCGTCAATTCGAATTTGATTAGCTTCTTAATGGCCTTCATCGGCCTTTCAATTGTCGCCGGGTGCGCAGCCGACTCCAGTATGCGTCGCGCCCACTGAACGAAATATCGCGAGACTGCATGATGACATCGGGGCGCTCGTCCGACATCATCGCGTGACATTTTACGTTCGGACGTGTCAGGCCTACACCTGCACTATGAGCATAATATTCTGCCCCATGTTCTAATAGGGTGTTTTCATTTTCCCGGGGTTTGTAAATTTGGGACATTCCTTGAAAAGCACTGCCGCCATTTTTGTTTTAGTGTGGTTACTGAGCATGCTCAGTCTTTTTTAAAAACAAACTGCTGCTTCGCCACCATTGCCCTCCCTGACCTTCCTGCTTGCTGTCTCTCCTGCTTGTCACTTCCCTCTCCAATTCTTCTGTTTGCCACTTCCCTGACCCACTCCCTCCCTCCCTGCTTCCCACTTGCAGCTCCTCTCGCTCCCTCACTTGCTCCCTCCCTCTCACTGCGGGTTTGGGAGAGGGAAGAGGTGAGCCAGAGATAAGTTACTAAGAGTTAGTAAGTTAGTAAGAGTTAGTGAGTTATTTAGCGTTAGTAAGAAGATTTTTTGGGTCAGTTAGGTTCAAAGCAGCCAATAGATTTTTAATGTAAAAGTTACAGATTACGAACATAACCTACTCTCATTACTTGTTTTCTTATTTAAAAGCAATTTTCGTTTAGCATGTTTTTGTTAAGCATGTTGTCTTTTAGGTTGGAAGAATTAAATTGCTGTCTCACACAAGAGTATTTGGGACCTTAGGCATTGATGTGGGGGAAGATGGATGGTCAGGTGTTGCATTATTGACTCTATCATACAGCGCAGGGAAGCCATTTGACACAAAAACAGAAAATGTTGGAGAAACTCAGCAGGTCTAAGGCAACTATGGAGAGAAAAACAGAGTTAACGTTTCGAGTCCGTATGACTCTTCTTCAGAGCCATTTGATTCATTGTGCCTTTGCTGATGTAGTCCAATTAGTCCCATTCCCCTGCTTTTTCCCCATTGCCCTGTATTTTTTTCCCTTTTTAAGGATTCATCCAATTCCCCTTTGTTATAGCCTTGAAAGTTATTAAAGAATCTGCTTCTACCACCCTTTCAGGCAGTATATTCCAGGAAATAATAATTTGCTGCATAAAAAATATTCTCCTCATCTTCCTCCTCTAATTCCTTGTCTCTTGATTGAAAGTCAAAACCCTTATTTTAATCTTTTAACTGACGGATCTATCAATCAATTGCACAAAATGAGCAGAATGACTGTTCTTTGTGAATGATACTTTTACATTTTCTGAAGCTTTGAATCCTAATTTCATGATATTTTGTATTTGACAAGGTTGAGAAATTGTAGTACTGCCCAAATGGAATGCTTCAATTTTAGATACAAAGGACACGAGGATTTTATTCTTCACTATGACAAGTACACATCCCAAAGTGGTCTTCATCCAATTAAGTACTTTTTGAAGTGTAGTCTTTGTTGTTTTGTAGAAAACACAGCAGTAAATTTATGACACAAGTTCACACCTAAACTGCAAGTTGGTAATAACCAAATCATCTGTTTGTGTTGGTTAAAGGCAAATTTTGGCCAGTTCATCAGGGAAAATGTTCCCACTCTCTTTCAAAATAGTGCCAGGGAGTATTTTACATCCACCCAAGAGTATATATTTATAATGGTTTACCAGATCTACTGGAAGACAGATGTCTACGGAAGTTCATTTAAAGAGCACAGCAAAAAGATTCAATGAACGGCTTAATGTTTTCCTGTTCCATTTTCCGTCTTTCGTGATGGGGGTTGGGTGGGGGAGGTTGGTGGTGGCGGCTGAGTCTGTTGCCATTTAAGTTTTCATCAGTTTTTGTGGCACTTATTTCTTTTTGTTCCTTTTTGCTATAAGTTTCATTAATACTACAATGGGTTTCTCAGTGCAAATCATTCTCTATATTTGAGTTTTATGGATAAATAAGGGAAGAAAGAAGAAGCAATCGGGGGATGCAAAGTGTGATGGGATGCACCAAAGTTGCTTCTCTGCCAATCCAACAATTCTCTTATACTTTTGCCCATAGGCAGAGATGCACATGCTTTGCTTTGTCAAAGAGTTAGGGCGAGCCAAAACTCTAACTCCCATGGGATGCCATGTGGCATGAATATGATACGAAGACCTGACTAATCTTAATTCCAGAAGATGCTTTAGAAATGCTTTAATCAGTGCATTAGAGGATATCACGTTGAAATGACATTTTAAAATGACTCACAGTCAGTATAGCCCAATTGACTACACCTGTTAAGATGTCACCAACTGGAGTCAAGTGCTAGATATTCATGTAATTCCCCAGCAGTTACTGTGGTGTATTGGCTCTGCAGTCTCTGGATCCATTGAGAGCTAAGTGCAGAACTGTGCCATTTGCTGCAACGACAAATGCAGCTAATATACACCATCCACCAGCCAATAACAATCATAGTCATCTGTAGCTTCAAGCCTACCTCGATCCACTTCCAGGTAAGCTGCAATGGTAACTATGGGATAGTACCCTGAAGTGGCAAACAGAGTCATCCACTTTAACGCCATCGCATGTGTCATTAATCCCAGTGCACCGACCATCAGCAAGGGGTACAAGTTTTACTTCAATTAAATAAAGCACTCTAAAACCTCAGCATAGCGCCCCTTCCTGCTCCTGTGCGAACTTTTCCATTCTTACAATGGACATCCTTATGGTCTTTGACTGAGGATACAAGTTTCCAATTTATGGGAACTTATGGATGTTTAGAGATGCAGTCTGACAAAAAATGGACTTGAACCTGCCAGCTTCATTAAACCATTACAGCAAACAAAGAGAGGTCTTCATCCATTAACTTTGAAGTGGATTTGAATGCAGGTCCCAGAGCCAAAAGGACAATATGTCAACCCAACCCACTGCATCAGTTAACGCTTCATAGCGAATGCTTTCTCAAAACAGCATAACACTAACTAAAACAAAATTACAATAAAAATCATGTGAGCCATGAAAACATGAAACAATTCATCAGCACAATTTGTTTCAAAGTAACTCTGTGGTATCATTTTACTCAGTGAAAAAATGAGTACAGCAAGAATGACATGCACTTACAGAGCACCTTCCATTGAAAAAAATCTAAGGGGTTTTACAGAGAAGAGTGGAAGACACAGAGCACAAAGTTGGAAAGAAATTAAAGGAGATGACAGAAGGTGTGGTTGAAGGGGTAATTTTCAGGATGATGAGATAGATAGCAAGAGGGGCTTTGGAAGAGAATTCGGAAGAGCGCAAAAAAATGTGTTGGCGAAAAGATGCAGCTGAGAATGCTTGAATAGTGTGTGTTGGAATGAAGGATGAAAGCAGTAAAAGACTGAAAAGTACATGATTACTATTGTGCATGCAGACAAAATTGTGCTTCATTCTGGCCACCAATCAAGTTTCACGATATGGGAGAAGTGTGATTGATTATTTCTCTGAAATTTCGATTACTATTAACAGAGGCCTCAGCTGAACTCACAACATGTACCAAAGTGTTATATACTGAAAAACTGTTTTCAGCTTGCAAAGTCTATATTAATAACACTTGAGTTATATACTGAATATCTATAGTATACCGCTGCAGAATTCCCTCCCTGTTCCTTAGTTTTTGGTTGACGGGCCAATTTTCCCATTGATAAAACTTAGCATGAGCTATATAATCACAGGAAGCAAAGAAAAGCAATAAAATTCTGTATAAGTCAACTAAGGCTCATAAGTTAACATAATTTGACACAACCCACCCACTAGAATAATTGAACTCTGTAAGCTGTGTTTAAATGCCAGAGGATTGTAAATCAAAATTTTATGTTGCTATGTATTCCACTTTTCTGACAAGAGAATTTTGTCAACTAAGTAAATGGTTTAGGTTGGGGTATGGGCTTTCAATAAGATTTTTTATAAAACTGTCATGATCCACGGAATATATGCTCATTGAAGTTAGGCCATGATAATCAAATATTTCAATCAAAAATCATAATAAAAATTGAAGACAAAGAAAGATAGAAAATACAAAAGAAGTGAAAAAGTAGAGAGGAATACATTTGTGTGTATTTTTAACCTATTAATGGCAATTGTATTTTAATAAAGTCAGTGCAGGTTTCAGTGATTGAGATGCAATCATGGTTTTTGTTCAATATAATTTGCAATCTAATATATAGAAATGTTTGAAGCTGTTTCAGTTTAAAAGATCCTACCTTTGATACTCATATTTGATCCACATTTATGTTGACTCCCCCATCCCCCAATATTTGAACCTAGAAAGGGGGAAAAAAAATCTATGACTGTAGCATAAGATGAAGGTTGACATCAATTTGCAAGTGCAGTTATTTCCACCATCCTTAACAATTGTTGCTCAGCTCCTCTAGTGTGGTGTGATGGGAGATTAAAGAACTTGATTCAGTGAGAGGTGGAAGGTTACACAATGAACTACTATGGTTGGACATCTTTAATATGAGATAGGTAAATCTTAAGAATATGGAAATATGTTATAAATCACCAAGTTCGAATAAGTAGACAGATTTTGCTATGAGTGGATTTGAAGGGTAGGTGATAACAGGTGGGTTATGTTAATAGAGGATTTCTATGGGGATACTCAAGTAGTTCAGATCTTGAGTTAATAAATAACGCCTACTTTATAATCCAGCACTTTAGGGAAGCTACAAGAATCATTATATACCTTGGCAACAGTAAATCATCTACTCGATGGCCTGGAGCTCACGTCATTATTCCTCTGAAAATGACAGCAACTTCTGAAGTCTGCACACGGGCAGTTAAATGTAGAAATATAGAAGTTGCTGTTGGTGATTCAACACTTCTCCAGAGGTTGCGCTGTTGAGGATCCCCCAGACAGCAATCAATGGAAAATCATTGAACTGACGAGAATTTCCACTCCTGCTCTCTTAGTCTCACTGTAAATATCCTTCAGAAAGTTACCACTGTTGGGTGAGGTGAACCAGGGTGTTTCATTGTGTACTAAGTTCATAATTACTACTAAACAACGTCACTGGCCCTGAAAGAATAATTTTATGTTTGTTGAATGTCAAATTTCTCCATTATGGTAAGAAATTCCACATATTTTTGAAATAAGTTTCTAAGGTTTATTGTGTTTTATCTCCCAATTATTTATTTTGTTGTGTTCAAACCTTTAAAATGAAAAGGGATTCAGTAGTTTTCACTTCCTGGTTTGCTCTCTGTGGGAATACATCAATGTGATTGGCTGCTCACACAGCTTGATGGTACCAGGATGCCTGGAGATCCCATTGACTTGGTGCCAGAAATTAACTGACATCGGGAAAGGTGAAACCCACATGACAGAGATCACAGAGATAGCCTACATTATAACAAAAATACTTCATTCACCTGTAAAGCACTTTGAGATGTCTAGTGGTCATAAAAAGCCTATATAAATAGAAGATATTTTTGTCTTTTTTACTAGACTTTTGTGAACATCTTTCTTTGAGGTCAGTGGCAAGTGCTGTCGCTTCATTGCTAATTGCAAAATCCAGCCCAATACAGAAAATATGAAATGCATAGCATCCTTGGGAGATAATGAATGTAGAATGGTCAGTTTAACTTGAATCATGATTCATAAATATGGAGCACTAAGAGCTAGGCATATAAAGGGTTAGGGTTAGGGTTAGGGTTAGGGTTAGGGTTAGGGTTAGTGGTATTTCCTCTTGATGATGACTGAATGGTGCCAGTCATTCTATAAGAACCTGCAATAACCAGAGAGCCATTTCAGTACAGGACACTCTACAGGATCTGGAACCTGTGTGAGTGGAACAAATAGCCGTGTGTTATCTTAAGCAACTAGATTGAAGAGTTGTTAATGAGGCATCTGGTTTGAACCAGGAAGTGTGAGCTTTAATATTTAATTCAACATCAACTCAAGTACAGAATGTAAAATAAAGAAACGGAAAGAAAGATACAACCAAGAGAGAGATAAAAGAGATAGAAGGAAAATGTAAAAATATATTTTATTTAATTTCCAACAATAACTAAAATCTGAATGAATGATACTCTACTCTTGCAGAAGTTCATTTTCTGTGCCAAAGGCTTTGGGCAGAATTGTGCCAGGTTTGTACTAAGTATGGTAGCAGATGGGAAAAACGATGTTTTACCCGCTGGCCACAATGGCGGCTTCTCATGCCGTATCGTCCCAGTCCCGCCGCGTTAATTATGCATTCCCAGGAAACACGCAGTTTCGATGGCGGGCGGCCTCTCATTCACACCATCGCATTGCCGCTTCCTCAGTCCAGGCGCCATATTGAAAGTGCAGCTATATGCTCACCTCTCAGTGCTTCCGGCCCAGGACTGCTGCACCGAAGACATAGCCCCAAGAGGCAAGAAAACTGCAGCCGCCAGCTAAAAGACGCATCCTTCAAGCACCTTTTGGAGCAGTGGAGGCTCACCAGGATGTCCTCTACCCCCACTATGGCCGCAGGAGGGGCAACAACATCACTAATCTTGGGAGCCAGTAGCAGTGGTGGTCAGCGCCAACGCCCTGCAAAAGAGGACAGCCACCCAGTGCCGAAAAAGGGTGAATGATCTCCTCTGTTCCGTCAGGATAAGTCACTCTTCTCATCACTCTCAACTCTCACACTCACAAACCCATCACACATCCACACAGTCCTCACTCACTGCCAGTTCAAGGGACCATTCACCATTCTCTCTCATACACACCGTCATTGACCTTATCCCGTCCATGGACCACTCACCACTCACACAGGCCAGACACACTTATCATCTGGCCTGGCAGTCATCCTGCTTACACTCTCTCCATCTCTATTCATGCAGGACAAGCTGGCACACAACAAGAGGGAGAGGTCACAGACAGGTAGAGGAATGTCTGAAATCAAGGTCCTCACAGACTTTGAAAACACAGCCATCCAGCTGGCCGGCGAGGATCTGGACCATTCCTGTGCTGACGGTGAGATCAGTAGTGCTTTATCAAGTGAGGGTCCAGCAGTGCAACATCCATCATTCAACCATGCTGTGAGTGATGTGTCCTGTTTCACAGGCTATTGCTATGCACTAATTATCTCTCCTTGCTTTCACAGGCACAACTGGGAAACAGCCGACAGAGTCCACGACTCAGGACCTCCAATCAAGTCCCGAAGAAACCTCTGAAGAGGAATCTTCATTGAAGACCTGTCACAACACTAACCCACACCCTCCACCAGCGGAGAGATACCCACCTCAGTGCGACCTAGCTTCAGATCACAATCTGGTGAGCACATTGCACTGTCTGATCCACAGCAGGCAGCAGTAGGGACTTCCCAGGTGTCCGGCACCCGGAGGACTGCTGGAGGCCAGAAATTTGCTGAGTCTGAATCATATTATGAGCCTCTGGACTTGGTCATACCTCAGTTGCTGAAGCTGCAAAGGCAAACTCGGGAACATCAGGAAGGGATGTCCGCTGCACTCCTCAGATTGATAGGCATGATGGAGGAGTCTGTCCGCCTTCAGGCTGAGGTGATAGCGCCGACATGCCAATGCAACGAGGTCAACACTGATAGGATGGTGGCCGCCATGGAGACATTGGTCCAGGACATAAGTCCTGCAGAGCTCTGCAGCATGAACTCAATCACTGAAGCCATAGTTGGCCTCCAACAGTGTCAATGCGAGAGGGGTGCAGGGCAGCTCGATCTCACTCCTCATGGAGTCAGCCTGGGGCCCTTGGGCACCCAAAGGGAGGAGGGTCAACAGGTGCACACCACGGGGCCATCCACCGAGGTGACTCTGGGAGTGTCCAGCCCACCTGACTCCCCTCTTCCTGTGACCCCAGCAGCTCCAGCTCCACAGCTCGAGGAGGGTGCCACTGCCACACAGCAGGACCCCGAAAGCAGGCCGGGGCCCTCCAGGTCTCAGCCCTCCAGAGGACCCCCACAAAGGTCATCACAGGCAGGGCATCGCAGTCAGCAGACTGCCTCCACCTCCACTGTGGATGTCGGGGGAGCACCAAGATGTAGCGGCAGGGTTAGGAAAGTTAAGAAAATGTCGTTGCACAACCTGGGCAGGGGTGTTAATCACTTGTACATACTATTCACTATTGTCAACAAACTTCCAAGAATGTCTCCCTGCCTATGGCTCCTTGTTCTGATGAGCAGTGTTCATGTCACTCAGATGTGAAACCTTTCTGCACAAGATAAAGGCAGGTGTCTCAGTCCAGGGCCTCTTCCCTGTTCTCTGTGCAGCCTTCAGACCAAAGTGATGGTCTGGCCTCACACTCACCGAACAAGTTACTCAAGCCTGCATCTCAACGGTGCTGGTCATTGCTGCCAGAATGCCGTGGGCAGGCGCCACAGAGTTCTCTCATTCTCTCTGTGTGCTCTCAGCACCTTTGAGGTGGGGCTGGCCCAGTGACGCTGTGCTCCTGAAGGGCTCAGGTGCTGAAGGCGGACAAAGGAACAGTTGCTTTTAAAGTTTCATGGCTGCATCTCCATGATATGACCCTGATCACAGAGCGCAAGCAAACTGCCCTCTGCCAGACAGGAGTCAGACATTCACAGAGGCTATGTGAAGACCTATGTATATCCTCACTGCATGTCATCATCATCATCCTGAAATCGAGTGTTTTATGTTTTTGATTATATATCCCCAGGAGGAAGAAGGATTCAAGGAAGGGGATGAACCAACCATGGTTAACTAAGGAAGTTAAGGATAGTATCAAATTAAAAGAAAACACATGCAATGTGGCAAAGATTAGTGATAAAAACCAACAAAAGGTGACCAAAAAAATAATAAAGAGGGCAAAAATAACCTTTGAGGGTAAACTAGCAAGTAATATAAAAATGGAAAGTAAGAGCTTCTTTCAAGATATAAGAAGGAAGAGAGGGGCCAAAGTGAACATAGACCCCTTACAGAACGAGGTGGGGGTAATAATAATGGGGAACCAGGAAATGGAAGGGGAATTGAATAAATACAACAAAAACAAAAAAAGCCGGAGAAACTCAGCAGGCCTAACAGCATCTGTGGCGAGAAAGACAGAGTTAACGTTTCGAGTCCATACGCATTTTTTGTTTTTGTTTCAGATTTCCAGCATTCACAGTATTTTGCCTTTATCTTAGAATTTAATAAATACTTTGCATCAGTCTTCATGGTAGAAGACACCAATAGCATTCCAAAACTAAATAATCAAGGGGCAAAAGACAGGGTGCAAATAAATACAATAACTATCAGTAGAGAAAAAGTACTAGAGAAACTAAAGGGCCTAAAGGCCAATAAGTCCCTTGGACCTGATGGGTTACATCCTAGGATATTAAAGGAAGTAGCTACAGAGATAGTGGATGCCCTGGTAGTAATCTTCCAAGAATCCTTAGATTCTGGAAAAGTTCCAGAAGATTGGAAAACTGCCAATGTAACACCCTTATTCAAAAAGGGAAGGAGACAAACTACCTGTAACTATAAGCCAGTTAGTTTAACATCTGTCATCGGGCAAATTAGAGTCTATTATAAAGGATGTAATAGCAGAGCATTTAAAATTACATAACCTCATCAAGCAGAGTCTGCATGGCTTCATGAAGGGAAAATCATGCCTGACAAATTTGTTAGAATTCTTTGAGGAGGTAACAAGCAGGATAGATAAAGGGGAACCACTGGGTGTATTATATTTTCATTTCTAAAAGGCATTTGATAAGGCTACTTAATAAGATAAGAGCCCATGGTGCTGGGGGTAGTATATTAGTATGGATAGAGGATTGGCTAACTAATAGAAGACAGAGAGTTGGGATAAGGGGGGCATTTTCAGGATGGCAACCTGTAAATAGTGGAGTGCCACAGGGATCAGTGCTGGGGCCACAATTATTTACAATATATATTAATGGCTTAGGTGAGGGAAGTGAATGTACTATCGCCAAGTTTGCAGACAATACAAAAATAGGTGGGAAGACAAGTGGTGAGGATGACACAAGGAGCCTACAGAGGGATAGAGACAGGTTAAGTGAGTGGGCAAAAAAGTGGCAGATGGAATATAATGTGGGAAAATGTGAGGTTATGCACTTTTGCAGAAAGAATAGAGGAGCTGGTTATCATTTAAATGGAGAAAGACTGCAGAAAGCTGGAGCACAGAGGGTTTTGGGAGTCCTTGTGCATGAATCACAAAAAGCTAACATACATGTTCAACAGGTAATAGGGAAGGCAAATGGAACGTTGGCCTTTATTTCAAATGGAATAGCGTATAAAAATAGGGAAGTCTTGCTAAAACTATACAAGGCACTAGTTAGGCTACACCTAGAACACTGTGAACAGTTTTGGCCCCCTTATCTAAGGAAAGATATACTGGCATTGCAGATAGTCCAGAGAAGGTTCACTTGGTTGATTCCGGGTATGGAGGGATTTTCTTATGAGGAGAGGTTGAATAGGTTGGGCCTGTACTCATTGGAGTTTAGAAGAATGAGAGGCGACCTTATTGAAACATATAAGATTCTTAGGGGGCTTGACAGGGTAGAAGCTGAGAGGTTGTTTCCCCTTGTGGGAGAGCCTAGGACCAGGGGGCTTAATCTCAGAGTAAGGGGTCACCCAATTAAAACAGATGAGGAGGAATTTCTTCTCTCAGAGAGTAGTTAATCTCTCGAATTCTTTACCACAGAAGGCCGTAGAGGCTCGATAGTTAAGTATATTCAAGGCGGAGATAGATAGAGATTTTTAATCAGTAGGGGACTGAAGGGTTATGTGGAAAAGGCAGGAAAGTGGAGTTGAGGATTATTAAATCAGCCATGATCTCATTGAATGGCGGAGCAGACACGATGGGCCGAATTACCTACTTCTGCTCCTACGTCTTATGGTCTTATAGGTTCACTTTGTCCGGCGAACGCTAGCTGCCCCTTGATATTAACACATTAGTTGGTTCTTGCAACAATATAGGCAGAGAGAACGATTGACTGGACAAATACTGGTAGATTATTGGAACTAAGAGCAGAGCACTAACACCATGTGTGCTTCTTCAATCACCTCCAGCTCTAGACTTACAGTTACCCAAGAAGCCCGCGCTGTGTAGTGATTGGTCAATACAGTTACATAGTCAACTAACTACATTCGCTTACAGGTACATAGCACTCCACTTTACCACAGAGTGAATATTAAGGCCTCCGCTGCGTCCCCATAGCAGGAGCCTTATTACAGAGCGTATGTGTGCTGCCGTCAGCCAGACAGGAGCCAACCGTTCACAGATGCAATGTGAGGGTCTCTGATGTCTCCTCACTGCTTGTCGTCATCATCCTTCACAAATATAGCAGCTATGAGGGCCTCCTCAGCACATCGGCCTTGTCTGGCCAGTGCGATGGCCTCATAACCTTCATTATTGCCATCGAGAACTTCGTCACCCTCATCCCTGTGAACATCCTCCTCATCAGAGGAAAGCTCCAGCTTCCCCATCTGCTCCTCTCCCCATTACAGTGCAGGTTGTAAAGGGCGCAGCAGACATGACAGCCTCTGTGGGCTATATTGCAGGGCTCCACCAGACCGATCCAGGCACCAGAACTTCATTTTTAACATCCCGATGGTCTGCTCCACCAAGGTGCGAGTTGCAGCATGAGCCTTGTTATAACTTCACTCTGCTGCAGTCTGGGGCTGCCACACGGGTGTCATCAGCCACGCCCTCTGCGGGTAGCCTTTGTCCCCGAGGACCCACCCCTGCAGCTTCTGTGGACCCTGGAAAACATCAGGAATCTGTGACCGACTGAGAATGTAGGAGTCAGTTGATGTAGTTGACTGCTTGTTGAGACGGAGATCTGAGCACCATGTGAGTGCAGCAGATGGCACCCTGCACCTGTGGGAAACCTGAGATCTGGGCAAATCCAATCGCTCTTGCGCCCTGGCTTTCCTGATCCCGGGTGAAATGCACAAAGTTGTGTTGCCCTCGCAAAGATGGCATCCGTGACCTCATGGATGCATTTGTGAGTGGGGGCTTGTGAGATCCCACAGAGGTCACCTGTTGAACCCTGAAAGGAGCCACTGGCATAAAAATTGAGCGCCACAGTCACTTTCACAGCCACTGGCAGTGGATGCCCTCCATGTCCCTTTGGAGCTAAGTCCTGTAGCAGGTGGCAGATGTGACCGATCCAGTTCCCTGGATATGAACAGTCACCTGTGCTGCTGGTTCTTGGTATTCTACAGGAATGAATGGCGGCGTCTATAAACTCTGGGTGGAGCTAGGTGCTGACCAGAGAAGGTTTGCTGTGGCTCTTTAGCAGCGTGTGCTGAAGCTCCAACTGCCCCTACTTCCTGAGGGTGCTGCTCCTCCCTCTGTGCAGCCAGGCACCTCCATCACTCGCTTCTCCATCGTCTCCACTCTCTGTAAGCCATGAGGCATACAGCTAGTTCACCAGGCTCTATGGCCCTGATGTACTCCTCCTGCAGGGTGAAAGAGAGAGACATGTGGGTTAGCATGGGTGTACTAAGAATATGAAGGCCCCTTAATGCATCCCGGAGAGTGCTGGCCATCACTTGGATGGCCAGAGATTAGTGCACTGCATGGCTGTCTGAAGCCCCACCCACCTCCGCCCCACTCCACCTGACCGATTGGCGGCAACTTCGGCCATTGGACTGCACGCTGTGCTCTCAGCTCAGGCACAGGCATTCTCCTAACCCACACTGCAAGGCTGCGCTGTTAGCTTAAACCATGGGGGAGACTGATTCAACTGGGATTATGACTTTGCAAGGGGCTGTGAACACCTCCAGCAGTGACTGCTCCATGGCCGCTTTAGCGAGGGGATTGTACAATGTGCCCAGTCGTCCAACCGTTCTGCAGTTCACTAAAACACTCATTGATTTGCAGTTGTGCCTGAGAGGTGAAAAGCTCTGGAGTACTCGGTGACACTTTGATGCCTTTATGTTGCTTGAGTGGGCAGAGAAGTTAGAGGCCCAACTCCAATCAGATCAATGTGGCTGCGCCTGAACTGTCTCAGCTACGGAGGAATGGCCACTTTATACAAGGTTTCCTTGATGCGTGGCCGCTTCCCTCACCCACCCCACCCCCCAAACCAACCCCCCCACCCAGCACGTGTTTGTGCACTACCATCAACTGTAGGGCAACCCTTGCCACACACACACCACCGCCCCCCACACACACCGCGCCCCCCCCCCCCCCCCACCCCACCACACCACATCCAAAGCTGCCTCAACCGCAGGGCAGCCCTTGCTCCCTCTTCAATTCGCCTCATCCTTGAAGTCCAACAGGCAACCCTCGGGAAAACTGCGCAACATTACTGTGCGCTCACCTCTGAGTTCCCCTCAAAGTGCAGCCCGCTAAGTGCACGCCTTATGTATCCTGTTGTGAAACATGTTGGCATGATTACACTTCGACGTGCTTGGATGATCTAGCATGGGGGCATGATTCCAGCGGGCTGGGTTTATAATAACATGCAGATGTATTACAAAGAGATCCCAAAGTCCGATGGCAGGAAACACAGCCCGCCATTGATAGGCAGAGCGGACAATTACAAACTGCTTTCACGACATCGTGAAACTGATTTTTGGCCTTCTCGCCATATTGTCCCCTCACGCTGCTGAACACACCCGATGCTAGCGGGCATGGAAAATTCCGCCCGTTGTTTGATAGTAATTAAGACTTTTTACCTCGTTAAAAGTGTCCTTACACTGGAATGGACAAGGTCTAACTTTTACTGGCAAGTACCTAACGTAATTAGAGCAACTAAAGGCTGTATTTCAATGCTGAGTCTTTCGGTGAGATACCAAGGCTTCTAGAAGAGTAGAACAATCCGGACAGCAGCATCCTGAGTTTTGGATTGAACTGCATTGTCCATGTGCACTTGCTGGAAGTTGTTTTCCACTGTTTCAAAAGAGAGAAGGGGATAGACCTAGTGATCGCAGGCCAGTTAGCCTCAACTTGGTGGTGGGAAATTTAATGGAAAAAATTCTGAGGGACAGGATAAATCTTCATTTAGAAAGATGCAGATCAATCAAAGAAAGTCCGCACAGATTTGTTAAAGGAATGTCATGTCTGACCAACGTGATTGGATTTTCAGAGGAAGTAATGAGGGTAGTGCATTTAATGTAGCGCATATGGATTTTTGCAAGGCTTTTGTTAAGGCCCCACATGACAGACCTGTCGCAAAAGTAAAAGTCTATGGAAGCCAAGACAATGTGACAAACTGGATCTAAAATTCACCCAGAGGCAGGAATGGTCGATGGGTGCGTTTGTGGCTGGAAGCTGTTTCCAGTGGATTTCTGCAGGATTCAGTACTAGATCCCTTTCTTTTTATGGTATTTATCAATGATTTGAACTTGAATGTAAGGGGTATGATTAAGAAATTTGTAGATGATACAAAAACTAGCCATATGGTTGATAATGAAGAAGAAAGCTGTAGACTGTAGGAAAATATCAATGGACTAGTCAGGCAAAACAGTGGCAAATAGAGTTCAATCTGAAGAAGTAAAGGCAATGAGTTTGGGGAAGGTTACCAAGCTAAGTGAATACACAATGAATGGTAGGATACTGAGAAGTATAGAGGAACAGTGAGATCTTGGAGTGTATATCTGCAAATTCCTGAAGGTGGCTGGACAGGTAGATAACGTGGTTAAGAGGACATGCAGAATGCTTGCTTTTATTAGCCAACATCTAGAATATAACAGCAGGGAGATTAAACTGGAATTGTGTAAAAGACTGGTTATGCCGCAGCTGGAGTATTGGAGTTTCCATTATAGGAAAGACATGACTGCACTTCAGAGGGTGCGGAGGAGATTTATGAGGATGTTGCCTGGACTGGAGAAATTTAGTTATGAGGAAAGATTATGGAAGAGGGTGACCCAAGATGAACTGGTGCCAGACTGTCAATAGAAATCTCCAACTGGTCTATAGACATTGGAGTGATGCAAAAACATTAGTTACAAACAGGAGAGGATGGAAAGCAGTGTCTGCCTCATGTCCTTCTCAATGTGGGAACTCAGAAGATTGGACAGGCTGGGGGTGTTTTCTTTGAAACAGAAGAGACTGAGGGGAGACTTAATTGAAGTGTATAAAATTATGAGGGATCTAGATAGAGTGGATGGGAAGACACTATTCCCATTGGTTGAGGGGTCCATAACCAGAGGCCATAGTTTTAGGGTAAGAGGTAGGATATTTAGAGGGGATTCAAAAAGAATTTTTCTCAACTAGAGTTTTGTAGGGATCTGGAACTCACTGCCTGAAAGAGTGATGGAGGAGGAAACACTCATTAAAACATTTTTGGATATGCAATTGAAGTGTCATAACCTACAAGGCTACAGACGGAGATCCAAAAAGTGGGATTAGGCTGGATGGCTCCTTCTCGGCCTGCGCAAACATGATGGGCCAAATGGACTCCTTGCATGCTGTAAATTTCTATGACTCTATGATTCAATTTACGCTTTAATAATGGTAACCACTGATAGCCTCACCATTGTTTCTATCGCAAAATCCAGCCCAATGATTCAAGGAAATTAAGGAACAGCCTACACAAGTTTATGTGTTTGTTCAACAACTTTTCAGTACAGGATGAATGCAACAAATCTGTTAGCATAATACTGGGTTTGCAAAGTGAATGCACATCCAGGATTAGCAAATGTTGACTTATTAAGTTAATTCATGGGATGTAGGTATCCCTGGCAAGGTCAACATTTATTACTTATCCATAACTGCCCTTACCACCACCTTCTTGAATTGCTGCAGCCCATGTCCTGTAGGTATACTGAGTGCTGTTCAGATAGGGAAATTCAGGATATTGACCCAGTGACAGTGAAGGAACGGCAGTTTATTTCCAAGTCAAGATAGCACGTGACTTGGAAGGAAACTTGCAAGGCTGTAGTGTTCGCATGTGTCTGCTGCCCTTGTCCTTCTAAGTGGTGGAGGTAGCTGGTTTGGAATGTGCTGTCGAAGACTAAGCAAGCATCCTCTGAAATAGATTACCAAACTGATCTTAAGTGGAATAAAAAGGAAAAATATTGTGTAGGTATCAAGGTGAAAGAAGTCACTGGGATGAATCTATAACATGTAGAAAAATATTAAAATTATGATCAGAGAGGCAAACAGAGAGCCGGGAGAAAGCATAGCTGAACATGCAAAACTCAACTATCAGAAAAGGTTCAGAACTCTTAAAGATGCTTATGGAGCTAAAACTGAGGTCAAGCATAATATAGTTAATTGTTACAACCTCCATGGGAAAACTATAAACCCACATAATCAGATTTCCAGAATTTCTCCTCCCCACCACCCCCATCCTCCCAAGGGAGAAACTACCAACAAGATTTCACTATTTGTAACTTTTAGTTTAATACAAATCAAAACCAATGTAAATTAAATATGAATTAACAAGCAAATGATACTTCAAACAAAAAGATAAATTTCATATTAAATAGTCAATATAACAAAGATATATCTTACACAACCACAAGTGCCTGCATCACTCCCCACAGACATGCGGCATTGCATAGCTACAAAGTTCCATACTATACAATTTTTTATTCATACAGAGTAGATCAGGAGTCCTATCTGATAACAGTTTTCATCTCTGGGTTCCATGGGTATGGTTATCAACAGCAAGGCACACTTCTATGAACCCTCTCTCCCTTGGGTCACATCAGTCCTGATGGTTTAGCTTTCCAGAGTTCCTTTTTAACTGACCAATCAATAACACCTGGTTCATGACCTGCTCCTCTGCAAAATCTCAGCTCTTTCACATGCCTGAGCTATTCACACCACTTTTTTAGGATTCAGTCCCTATTAGTTCACTCATACATCATTTCCCCAAGATTTTCTAAAACTTTCTTACTGCCAAACAGAAAACTAACCTTTTGGTAAAGCTTTGCTGGCTTCACCACACATGAATTCTGTGTTCCTCTTTCTGTCTGTGTCTGCTTTCTCTTTGTGAGTGCATCTGTATGCTGATCACCTCCACCCGCAGCTCTCCTGCTTGTAGCTCTCCTTATCCTGCAGCTGCCTTTTGTGTCTGCCAGCCACATGGTTTCTTTCCTAACTTCCTTCTTGTTGGTACTGCTTCCAGGTCAAAGGTTGCCAGGTCACATGGACCAATGATCCCTTTACAATTGATGCAAAATCTTAAAGTCTTTTCCAAACATTCTTAAAAAACAATTACAGGTTTCACAGGCATTTTTTAAAAAATTACAAATTTTTCTTACTGTGCTGCTTCTGAGTCAAAGGTTGTCACGTTCTATACTAAATTATTATTTCCTCCAACTATTCACCAGGAGAGACATGAACAGCATGCTGTCCATAAATAACAGTAGCCTAAGCAAAATTAGCAACTTCAACAAATTTTAGATGCAGGTCTTTGACAACGTTAAAGGGGCAAAAACAGTTACGTCTCTAGATGCGGATAGTATTTATGCTAGAGTGCGATTTGTGAGGTATTGACGGTCATTTTGAAGGAGATGTTGAACACTGGCAGGGCTTCTGAGGCTTCAGCGGTGCCAGCCTGCAGCATTGAAAGCTGGACAGTAATCGGATGATGAACTCAGAGGCAGCCAGTTACAAGGCCTTCTGATGAAGATTGCTGAGCAGACCTCATCGCCGGCGAGTGCTGGGCTTAGGACCCCCATCTGGTCCTGATGTTGGGGACTTGAAACCCGTGGGAACATTCAGCCAGAGGAAATCATGTTAAAATTTTTCAGTGCTCTCGGCAAACTACGCCTCGAATTCCTTCACCAGTTCTTGTCACTGAAAGAAATGCAAACACGGGAGATGTTTTAAAGAAGAGCCACAAGGCTGATTTTGGGAGTTAGAATTGGGGAAGACTGGAGAAACTTGCACCTTTCAGCTTTGAAAGGAATTGATCCTATAGATATACAGGTAGATTGAGACTGCGAGAGCAGGACAAGGAGATACAGGTTCAAACCGGTAAGGGGAAAGTTTGAGTGAACTGACTTTTTTTTTACACAAGGAATAATCAAGAGGTGGATTGACTTCCAGATGAGTGGAGGTGAGAAGCTGGGAATTAATAAGCAGTTGGATGGTGCATTAGGACAGGGGGTGGTCATAGAGTCTTTCTGGGTGGATTGACCAAGATGGATTGATTGGTCTTCCTCAACTCACCTGTATCTATTTTGTGAAATTCAATCAACTACGGTCTCTTCTTTTTTTATTATTTTTATTCTCCCACGGTGTGTGGGCATCTCTGGTTAGCCCAGCATTTATTGCCCATCCCTAATTACCCTTGAGAAGGCGGTGGTGAGCTGCCTTCTTGAACTGCTGCAGTCCATGTGGTGTAGATACACCCAGAGTGCTGTTAGGGAGGGAGTTCCAGGATTTTGACCCAGTGACAGGAAAGAATTGCAATATATTTCCAAGTCAGGATGGTGTGTGGCTTGGGGGGGGTGGGGGTGTGGTGGGACCTTCCAGGTGGTTCTGACTCTTGTCCTGGTTCCCGCTGTTGATTTTCCTCCTCGGTCTGTATGCAGCCTTTTCGGTTGAGTCTGATTTTCAGGTGTCATAGGGGAACGGAAATGCGGAACCATTTTGGAGTTGCAGAGCAATAAATGGCTTGACGGAGAGTTTCTGGTCAAGGCTAGAAGCAAATCCAGCATGCAAATATGACCTGTGCGTCAAATACCACCCCTGCTACTTTATGCCCCAAATGGTGGGAGTACACCTGAATTCATGCAATGGAGTAATTTCACAGATACTGTGCTCCCAGTGAGGAGCTCCACTCGAAGGAAGCACAGTTCAGAGACAGAACTACAATGCTGCATTACCAATTGACTCATGCTCCCTGTGAGCCAATGGGAACATTAGAATTCCTAAATTTTCCCAAGCATTGTGTTAGTAACAACACTAAATGTTGAATTTGTTATGAAGCATCATTCTTTCATGCATAAGATTTTGAACAGTAAACTGGTGATTTACCCGTCGGAACAATTTATGGTTAGCGCGTCTGTTTTGAAAATGGTCTTATTTTAAATCAAATTTTATCAAATTTTTAAAATCAAACTGTAATTTGAATTTATTAAGTAAAAATGTTTTGAGCGGTTATTTTAGCTTTTAAAGGAATTTTGATTTTTTTTTTCTCCAAAGAACAGTCTGAGACATTCAGGTTTATCTTTTCATTACAAATCCACCAGATGTCAAAAACCAATGGGTGGAATTTTCCATCCTGGAAGTTAAGTCTGGGGCAGCCAAGAAAAGTCCCTGGATGAGCACTTGGCACGTCATAACATTCAAGGCCATGGGCCAAGTGCTGGTAAATGGGATTAGGTCGGTAGGTCAGGTGTTTCTCACGAGTCGGTGCAGACTCGATGGGCCGAAGGGCCTGTTCTGCACTGTGATTCTGTGATTCCTGTTGGGTGGCAGGGCGGGGCGGGTGACACATGTGATCTTCTGCTTTTCAACTCATTAATTATGCATGAAGCGGAGCTTGGCGAATCTCTTGGCAGGGCGGGCAGAAAGTCACCGGCCCTGCCTTGAAGTCAAAGGTCCAGGTGCCATATTTAAAGGGCTCCCGGACGTTAATTCACTCAGTGCAGGCCAGGAACCCAGCGTTACTCCTCCAGAGGCCTTGTGGCCGTAGCTCTAACTGGAGAAGCTCACAGATGTGAGCACCCACATCCCGGGACTTACGAGGGCACCTCCGGCATTGCTTTTTGCTCATCTCTAGGTGAGAACTCCACCAGCGATTTACCCATGCTCGGGCCAATGCTCACCGTTGCAGTGATCCACGTTCGCCAGCCTCTTGACGTTATAGAGGTCCCGCTGCTTCTTGCTGCTCAGGGCCCTGCTCCTCCTGGCCCTGTGACAACCAGCAATGGGCCCTCCTTCTCCTCCTCTGGATGAGAGCCAGTACCAAGGCAGGGTTGCCTGCAGCCTACATCATCGACGTCTCAGTGCATGTGTGAACGAATTGAAGTGATACTTTGGCCTGAATTTTACATTCCAAGATTGGGAGTGATTCCCGCTTTGCCGTACGTATTGTGGGGCGTGATGGCATCGGGTGCCATTCACAACATTACCACGCCAGTCTCCGATAAAGACGCATGCGGCAGGTCAAAAAGGCAGGTGCCCGCCTGCATTATTTAAATATCAATTTAAAAAACAATTCAGCTAATTAACCACGCAACTCACTGCAATAATATGGTCAGAGGGCAATAATACACCTTCAGGGTGAGATTTACAACAGGCGGGGAAGCTGTTTTTTAAAGGACAAGCGGGTTTTAAAACTGCAGCTGAGACCAGAGTCTCTGGTTTGCAGTTCAGACTCTATTGACTGCAGGGGCTGCTTATCTGAGTGGGCAGAGGAAGCTTTTGGATATTTCTCATGAGGACAGCTCTCCTCTGATTCAGAGGGCTCTTTTGATGGATTATTTTCCTGCCCATTACCCAGGGTTGAGGGGTGAAAAGTGCCTGAGACAGACAGGAGGGGGAGGAGGGTGAGTGGAAGAAGGGAACGCAGGGGAGCTCAGGATGCTGTGGTTCCTCAGCAAGGGGGCAGGGCAGCGCCAGACCCTGAGGGTCAGGAGGAACTCAGAAACCCTCAGCGGAGGCACAGATGAACTCATACTGCCTCAAGGGTAAACAGGCAGGGATATAGTCACCCACATCTGACCTCATGAGGTCATTGAGCCTTTTGTGGCACTGAGACTAAGTCCTCCTCACCAGCTCAACACTGTTGACCTCATCAGTCACCTCCTCCCATGCAGCCCGAGCCTGCCTGGGCACCCTCCTCTCCCCAGTGCTCGGTATGAGCTGGTGACGTCTCTCACCCACTATACGTAGGAGGGCACCAAGGGCGGCCTCACTGGCTCCGGAGGCATTTTGCTCATTCGAGAACACCGCTCCCCTAGCTCCGATGATGCAGACACCTATGCATGGCAAATATGTAATAAATGTACAACCCCTCAATGCCAAAAGATGGGAGGCTTGCAGAATTTTAAAACTTCTGGTACCTATGAAGTTTGACTTGGTCGGCAGAGATTAGGTAAAATTTAAAACAAAAGCTGAAAATGCTGGGAATACTCAGCAGCCCTGGCAGCATCTATGGAGAGAGAAACAGGGTTAACATTTCGAATCTCTGTCCCTGGCCAAGCTGTTCCCGTGCAGCTACAACACTGGCATCTACCCAACAATGTGGAAAATTGCACAGGTATGTCCTGTACACAAAAAGCAGGAGAAATCTAACCCAGCCAATTACCACCTATCAGTCTTCTCTCCATCATCAGTAAAGTAATGGAAGGGGTCATCAACAGTGCTATCAAGCAGCACTTGCTTAGCAATAACCTGCTCACTGACGCCCAGTTTGGGTTCCGCCAGGGCCACTGAGCTCTTCACCTCATTACAGCCTTGGTTCAAACATGGACAAAAGAGCTGAACTCCCAAGGTGAGGTGAGAGTGACTGACCTTGACATCAAGGCCGCATTTGACCGAGTGTGGCATCAAGGAGCCCTAGCAAAACTGGAGTCAATGGGAATCAGGGGGAAAATGCTCCATGGTTGGAATCATACCTAGCACAAAGGAAGATGGTTGTGGTTGTTGGAGGTCAGTCATCTCAGCTCCAGGACATCGGTGCAGGAGTTTCTCAGGGTAGTGTTCTCAGCAAAACCATCTATATTTGCTTCATCAATGACCTTCTTTCCATCATAAGGTAAGAAGTGGGGATGTTCGCTGATGATTGCACAGTGTTCAGCAACATTCACGACTCCTCAGACACTGAAGCAGTCCATGTCCAAATGCAGCAAGACCTGGACAATATCCAGGCTTGGGCTGACAAGTGGCAAGTAACATTCGTGCCCCACAAGTGCCAGGCAATGACCGTCTTCAATAATAGAGAATCCAACCATTGCGCCTTGGCGTTCAATGGCATTACCATCACTGAATGCCCTGCTATCTGTGTGTGCGATTATCTCTTTGGACCAGGTGGAGGATGAGGGGTTGGGAACCTGTGCAGCTGGGGAAGGTAGGCAGCATCTTGGCTGCCAAGCATTGCGCTGATCATGCTGATTTTCCCCTCCAGGACATTCGCCAACCTGTCCACGGAGGAAGCTTGATGCTCCAAAGAGTGGGTGATCTCAGTACACATGGTCTGAATGGACACCTCCACAGTCTGGGCCAGAGCATGCAAACCCTCCAGTGTATCTGCCAAAGCCCCATGGACCTCACGCTGGACATCCAGCATCTGCCTGCCTCAAGGACAACTCTCCATCGCCCACTTCCCCGAATACTCTCTCCATCCTTCCCATATAAGCCTGCCTCCCTGTCCAGTCTTGACTCAGCATGTTACTAACAGCACTCGGGTTTCCGAGAAGGAGAAAGCAACATCTACGGACCTCAAAGTCATGGAGGAGGTGAAGCTCGCCAGGTGCACTCCACTTATATACAGTCGTGAAATTGGATGTCCTAAACTCTCGCTGGCAGAGAATTTAATTTGGAGGGCGAACTTCATTCTGGTGAGGCGGCCTTTTAATGAGCATGCATGAGATGCTAATGCATGCAAATGGGGTTCCCGACATTGCTCATCAGGAAGCTCAGCCTGCCTCTAACCTGCCTTGAACGTAGGGGGATGCAATTCCAGCTGTTTATCCCACCGTCAGGAAACAGATTTTTTGCCTCACCCCAAGTTAAGTGTCCACGTCCACCACGATTCCCACTGCCGGTGGGAGTGAAAAACTCCGCCCCAATGTGTCAAACATGCATTTCCTGCCAAGGTAATTAGAATGATACATGTGAATGTGAGAACCAGTTGGGAAATAGATGCTAATATATGGTAGATGCAGATAACAGGTGCTTGTTCTTACACAAGTGACACTGAGCACCATGTTCAAAATCTGCCAGGGACAAATTGCACAACAGCCAGAAAGAGAGAGTATCATTGGAGGAGAGGGAAAAGGTGCTTTCTAAACCTCAAAGAGTGAAGAGTTTTTCCTTTCACGTTTGTGAGCGATCATTAAATACAACCTGGACTAATGGGATGCGAGTCTTCTTCCTGTTTACTGTTAAAGAGCTTGCCTGGTTTCTGGGTGGTGCAGAAGACATCCCAGGATTTGACATCAGATTGAAACTGACAATGTCACTGAACGGGACAATGTGAACTGCAGCTTCGGGAATAGAAATTTCGCACTTCTGCAGTCAGGGTTGAGGTAACATCAAAATGCTGAATATGCAAAGAAAGTTTTAACCTTCATTCAAAAACAAGAAACATCTGGCCAGATGTTGCGACAGAAATTCCACCCCCATAAAGTTAATACCTCTCTCTGCGATGAAGAAGTATTCTCTGCACCCCTTCCCACATTTAATAAACTCAAAACTTTGCCCACCCTCAAAGTAAAAAAAATTGCAAAAGGAGATTGCCAATGTTTTAGTCAAAATTAGTCATGCCGTTGAGCTTTTGGCGCATAACATTAGTCACCTAAAGGCTCTGACAATCAATCACTGTCATAAAAAGAAATGTTTTAATAAATATCATTTAGCTGTGGAGTGATCTTCTTACACCTGAACAATTATTGTATTGTAGCTCACTAAACATAACAAGGCTCATAAACAGTCAACACTTCTGTTAACAATAGCCTTGTAGTAAGGTCACTGCATTGTGCTCCTGTGACTCCAAACCAATTGATTAAATGCACTATGATGATGTCACTGACTCCAGACATGCTAGTCCTGCACAGTCAACAGCATTCACAGTGTAAAGTGCTCAATATACCTTGTCCAGGGAACACTGGAGTCTCGCTTTCCTCCCTGAATTTGAAGGTGAAAATGTTGCTTCTGTCACTAGCTTGCAGGAGACTGGAGCATACTTTAAATATAACAATGAGAACAAAGCAGGAATGTCGTGTAAAAGTTGCTCTCTCAGGTTTACACAGCACCGGGGAGTTGTGAAACTTAATATTTCCATGCCACTGTCATATTTAAATAGATATCGGTCCTTAATAGAGGAATAGCTGAATTTCTCTAAGTGATAGGCTACCTTTTGAGAGACATTACTTTGTTAGAAAGTCATTTGCAAACCTCTTTGTTTGTTTATAATGTACAACACGATAATGTAATTTATGTTGAAATGCATGACAGCATCCTTTGGGCTGATGTCATCAGAATAATACTTCCTTTGCTCTTCTTTTCCAAACAAAAATGAATTTTATGAATGGCTTTTCAATGACAATGCTCATTTAATTTATACTTTTGACATTTTCAGGATACTGAAGAACTAATCTAACTCCTTTGTATCTAGTTCTGTGATTTATAGGAGGTAATTTTTTTTTTTTCGAATAGCACTTAGATTTGAGAAGAAAGCCCTTTGGTGGTTTGAAAATACCATCACTTTTTTATTTTATTTTGCTCATACAGATTGGTAAATGATGCATTTACAGAACTAGAAAAAACATTGTAAATGCAAATCAGTGCATCTATAAAATGCGCCGGAAATGTACGATGCAAATCTTTGAAAAATCATGCCTCAGGTCTATATTCCTTATTTCCTTCATAGTTTAATCTATAATAGGCAATTCAATAAAGGAAGATTAAAGTCAAAAAGGGTATTGCCTTCTCATTAAACTGGATGTGGGCCAACAAAATGCATGTCGAACTTTTCTTCATTTAATTCTCCATTTCCAGATGGTTTTGAGGACCAGCATCAAACATGTGTTTCTCTTTGTGTACAGCGGGAGATTTCCTGCTTGTTTTATTTGAACTTACAGGTTTACAGAAAGCCATTTACTTTCAGATTTAAGAAAATGACAGAGTAGGACACAGGGCCGGAACTGCTAATGAAGCCTTGAGGAAGAAGTCTGAATGTACAATAGATTACAGTGTGATCGAGTTGCACTTAATTATTCCAGTATTTAGCAAATTGCACCTATTAGACTTGCACATCTGGTATCATTATTCAACAATTGGATGGGCTGTTTTCTAATCCTGAAATTGTTGTGTCATATCATTGCTTTAGCTGTAACCTATCTAAAAAGTCTTGACCCTTTTTAATATTACAATTTGGCTCTTTGCAAATGATCTGTTTTTAATAAAATATTATTTTTGGTTATTAGTTGATTGAAAGGAAGTTGGAAAGTAATATTGCTACTGTGAAGGGGGTTCTATAACATGCTTTGATCTACAGTGGAAATCCTCATGTGAAATATTTTAGCTTGTTCAGTTGAACTCTTTCCACCTACCCTGAAAAAAGATACTGCAAATGAAAGGGGATAACATATGAATATGCACACAGGCTTGAAATCATCACTATTGAAGCTGCTTACTGCTGCCTTAAAACAAATTAATTGCTTGTCACGACAATCTATGATGGATTGCATATTGGATTCTTTCTTGCTGGTCACAGTAAGATTAAGCATTGTTAATGGATTCGTATAGATGCTGAGAACATGGATTAGTCTGGTTTGTTTGATGCATTAATATGCATCTTTAGCTCCTTCATTGGGATAGAGGGTAGTTAAATATGCTAATGCTTGTTAACTGCGTAGACTTGGTCCTCATCTGTCTAAAGCAACAACCTTAACAGATGAATGGACTAGTGGTAATTTCATGCAATGATAGATTGATCCAAATGTTTGGGACTGATCAGTGAATCTTTCTATTCCATTCAGTTCTGCCATTACATACAAATTCAATAATTGATTGAGGTTTGTATCTTAAAGTGAATAGTTAGGTCCATGAGAGGGGCAGGGCCATGATTCTTTTCAGTCTTTATGTTGGGCAATTATTTAGCCAGGAGCTTCCAGTTGTAGGTTTGTATTTGGCTACCTGTTCAATCTTCAATATTATTCAATAAACTTGCCCATTATTAACTTTCCCACTACCTGAGTCGATGTTATCCAGCGCTCGCACATGATATATTCAGGAAGCGGGAGTTCAATAATAAGGCTTCTTTGTTCAACCCTTGCGTACCAAGTTATGAGGAAGGTAAAGGCAAACCTTAGTTCATAGGGAGCAAGAGGTTATGTTTATGTGAGTATCTGCAAATGCTGAGCTGAGCCCAAGGGAAATACCTAGGGGCAGAGATTAAAATTTTTCGTGCCCATTTTATGCCACAAATTAGCTGTCATATTCCCTACATCACAGCAGTGACTAACACTCCATAAATACTTAAATAAAAACTGAAAATACTGGAAAAACTCAGCAGGCCTGGCAATATCTGTGGAGAGAAAAACAGAATTAACGTTTCAAGTCCAATATGACTTTTCTTCTTCCAAAAATGCTTCATTGGCTGTAAAGCGCTTTGTGACATCCTGAGATCATGAAAGGTGCTATAAAAATGCAAGTTCTTTCTTCCTTTCTACGCTATATTCAGTGTTGAGTATTAGGGCAGAATGAACATACCATTGCAGTCTAACTCCCAAGGCAATCCGTTGACAATCAAATTAATTTTAAACTTTGAATAGAAAATAAATTTAAAAGTAATCAGCTGTATTGCTGACTTGTATCCAACATTATTCAGCATTGACTATGTATTTATTGATAATACTGATTGGCCAAGGACAATGCCTCCTGATTAAAAATGACAGCAAAATGCCAATGGTGTCACTGCATCCATTGCTATCCTTGCCTTTTGCTGCTGAAACACTAAAATCCAGCGCTGAAGAGTAAACAAAGCTTTTGGCCTGCGATAAAGCAAAACATTGTCGTACTGTACCTTAGGCAGTAAAATACATTTTGGCACTGATGTAGGTAACTGAAAGACAAAGAGAATAGGGGTGTTGGAAGCTGCAAGAACATTCCATTCACGTTGGCTGTGAGGGGACATTTTTGAAACAATCTATTGCTATTAAGGCAGATACTGTAATCACAGGAGGGAAACTGTGCACGCAGGGTTGTGTGCATGCGTTGGAATTTAGAATGTAACCTTGAAATCATAATTTAAAATAATGGTCAAGAAAAGCACATGCCGCACTGGAAGTTCCAAACTGTAACTCTCGAGGGACAAGGAGGGGTTCTCAGCAGAAAGTGTGAAATTGAAAATTACCCTCTGATATTGACATAACGGGAATGGGGAACAAAGAAGCCTTTGAACTGTCACCGGGGAATTCCAAAGAGGGATTTTTTTTCTCAGTTATTTTTAATTATATTGCGATTGTGTGCCAATAATGCTTAAAATGTGGATTAATAAACTTTGTGCTTGATACAGTCATAAGGAGAATTAGCCTGTCCTGGCTGCAGGTATGAGTGAAACCATCTGGACATATTGCACTTTAGTCTGTCAGCCAAATTTATACAAAAGAATAAGGCTGCAAAATTGGACAGGGCCCAAAAAAGGGCGCAGGTTCATGATGCAGGATTACCCCTGTACCTGTTACTTTGTAGCCAGGGTTAAGCACACTATTCACTGGTTGCACATCTGGGCATGGGCCCAACATTATACTAGAATACCGCAAGTTCAAGCTAGTCTGCACTACTTACAGCCAGCCTGTATCTCGTAAAAAGGAGGTGCATTGCTGCTGGCACAGTGTTGGAATCACTCTGCAACTGATTCTGACCAGGAAAGGACAGAAGGTCCAATGGCAGAGTGAGAGCTTCAGGATTTTCCAATGCTGCATTGGAGGCCTTGGTGTAGGAGATGGAGAGGGGGAGAGATGTCATCCATCCACAGGAGGCCCACCACACAAACTTTGCAGAGACAATGGAACGAGTTAGCCATGGTTGTCATGCCGTATCCGACCAACCGCACCATTAGTGTCACACTGCTTAATGCATCTCGCCTCATTACTCACCTACCAACAATCACTCATCTATCAATCATGACCCATACTTAACATTCATTAGGCTGGATTTTTAGCCCTACTGGAGCTGTGATCAGAGGCAGGCATGGCTGAAAATTAGCCCTGTTGGCTGACATGCTGGCTCCCCAGCTCCTCCCTGCCTTGGGACCATTTTTGCAGAGGTAGAATCAGAGCTGGCAGAGCAACCCATCCACATGCAGCAGGACGTGGATCGATCCCATTAAGAACCTTATTAAAACCAATTAGTTTAGTTATCTCGAGGCTGGCACTTGGCTGCAGGCCGCAGGTCCACGCTCCTGGCAGGACTAGAGACCCTTCTTGCCTGCCTGGGTGCAAGTGCAGCTACAGGCCGTACTGTAGAGGATTACACCCTCTGTCCCCCGCCCACAGTGGTGGCCTGGCTGCTGAGTCTATTTTTTAATTAAAGGTGTAAAAAAGTTGGGGAGAGGGTGCTCTGTTCCTTATCTGCCTTCACAGCTTGCTGCTCCTCTTGAGCTGCAAGACCTCTGATTGGCCTGTCAGGTTCAAGACCCTGCCCATTGACCTTAACTGGATGGCGAACCTGCCTCCATTGCCAATCCTGGGGGGAGACTCTTGCAAAATCCCAGTGAGTTACTGTTTACCCCCGCGGGTGGGTTTGGTGCCCAGAATTAGTCCTGATTTCTATTTCCCACCTCGAGGGAGAAAACCTTGCCCATAGTTTCACCTCATTCTCACTGCTACAAGCCTCACAAAGATGAGGGGGTCTTATTCTCCATCCGCCTTCTCATATCCCACTCCTCCTCGTCCCACAATCTCTTCTGGTTAAAAGCAGAGGGTGAAAGGGTGCACCTCTTGCTTTCCCCCACCCCCGATTCCCTCACCACAATCCTACCCTTCTGCCTTTCTCCTTTCAGATACTCAAGAATCACAACGGCCTAGCAGTGATGGATGAGAAGGAGGTGGGAATTCAGGAAGACAATGATGGAATAGAAATGCCATCATTCACTCTCGCGCTCACAGCTCCCAGCTCAGGTGCTGATGCTTCTTGTTCTTTAGCGGATATCTTGGAGGTGGGAACTGCACCTGGTGAGGCACCAGGCACAAGTGGCCTGTAACCAGGGCAGGGGACACGGGTAGCATAGGTGCAACTGACTGGAGGCTGAGGCCACACACGAATTCTGCTGAGGAGGGGTCAGATGGGCACTTTGATGGGGCAGGTTACAGAATGGTCATGCACAATGAAATGCTTAGTGCATTGGCAGGCCTGCCAGAAAACCTGCAGGCAATGTCAGGAAGCATGGAGGAGTCTGGCATCAACTTGGCACAAGGCTTTGCACAGAACCCGAAGCCCATCTTTCCCAGCATGGAATTGGTGACCGACATCATTGGAACACTTACGGACACAATCATGATGCAACCTTAACGGCCAGTATCTCAGCTTCTATTGCAACACGAGCAGAAGACATCCAATGTAAGGATGCTGCAGTGGAACCTCACATCGAAGTCATGCAAGCTCAACTTGCTCAGGTTACTGCCATCACAGCTCCAGAAAGCCAATGCTCGAAGGAACTTGTGGGCACTCACAACAGTCCAGCAATATGTCCTCCACCAGATTGCTAGAATTGCTGAGTTACTGTCTTGGGGAAGTGGCAGTGGGTCCATGGGCATTAACCTGCTGTCTCTCAGCATGGCAGCATCTGTCCTTCCACCGCTGCCATGCCACCAGTGCCCTCACAGTTGCCTGTCAACCAGCCAGCCCCAGCCTGCCTCCTCCTTTGCCGAGGTGGTGCAGTTCTAAGCTGAGCCTAATATGCCTAGAGCTGCCTAAGATCATTCTCCAAGGGCATCTGCAGTCTCCCCCACTGAAAGCCAGTGTTCTTTCTCCAGCTGTGTTGCAGCCACTGGGGTAACACTGCATACGGGGAACTGGGATGGACAAAGGAAGACAGACACTAAGGGAATGCACAAGGGTGGTTAATTGACTTTTGTATGCAACATGGCATGGTTTTATTCATAACTTTGGTTTGGAATGTTTGATTTGTGGTGGCCTTTTAATTTCAGCATTATGGCCATGATGTGGACAACTGTGATGAGAGAGGGAGGGTAAGGTCTGTGGGACTGTTGGTTAATTGGGAATTGGGATTATGGTTATTGGCATCGTGGCTTGATGAGTCAGTCACATACAGCTCGGCCAACAATGTGTTGGTTGCTCTTCCCTTCCCCTTGCTCCTTCTCTTCCTCCTCCTCCTCCTCAGATGTTGCTATGTAACTGGTGATAATGGCTGTAGCCTTATGATAGTGAGATTCTGCAGCAGACCACCACAAATCTTGACCTGTGCTCGGGAGTCCTCCAGGACAGCCTAGGCAGCAGAAGCATTGTGCCAGCAGTCCGTAGGGCTGCTCTGTCACATTTCATGTGGCTGCATGGCTTTTGTTTTATGAATGTTGCCCATGATTGTGTGGGTTGTGCATCAGAGTTATGAACCGTGTTATCAAAAGGATAGCCCTCATCGCCCAGTATCCACCAACAAGTTTTTCACAGTGGTTGAATTGCAGATGGCTCAGTGCAGTGCCACAGAGTGAAGGCATCATGACTCCTGCCAGGATACTGAGCATTGATTGACTTGTGTGGTACTTTGCTTCTGGTGAAACACCACATGTATGTTGAAGGAGTGAAACCCCTTTCAGTTGCTGTGCATGTCAGAGTTGCCATGTGGCATTGGCAAAGTATAACGCATGCAGTCAATGGCACCCTACACCATGGGGAAGCCTGCAATCTCATGAAGCCACATGTTCATTCCACCTGCTTCTCTCTGGCATGAACAAATGGAATGTATTCAGTTCTCTTGGAATAGAGAGCCTCCTTGATCTCCATTATGCTACAGTGAACAGCAAACTACAATATGCTGCAAATATTGCCTGCTCCAACCTGGAAGGAGACAGGTGCTTTAAGGTTCACAGCCGCAGACAACTTCCCAGCCCTGGCAATGCTGTCCTCATCCTCCTGTGAGGATGCACTTACCACAGTAGCAGGTGGCAAATTTCAGTGAGGGCATCCTTAGTGAAGCCAAGTTATCTGAAATATTTACCTTGCTGAGGCTGAGGTTGGAAAATTGCTTCCTGAACACCCTGGGCAGATATAGCCTCCTGCTGAGAGCCTTTCTCCTCCTTCCTCTCCGAGCAACTTGTCCTACTCTGTGTCACCTCTGCTCATTCTCCCTGTCATGCTGTGTTTTAAGGGAGATACATACCACTGAACCTATGTCTGAGAGTACTCGGGTTGTGTGAAATCCTTGAAGTCAAGACCAAGTTCTTCAACACTTGCCACACTATGTCCTGGAGACTTCAGTAGCTTTAAAAGGCTACCCAACACTTCTTCAATCGCAGCAAGAGCCAGTAGAAATCAACCAATAACTAACCTGAAAGTAGTCAATGAGCCCTTAAATAGTGTTAATGGTGAGGAGGGGTGTTGGTTAGGGTGTTCCTTCCTGCTGCTACGCACAGTGATGAGAGAGCTTTAGCTGGACCATTGAGTTCCGAAATGGCAACACTTCCCTCATATCAGCGTTACGCCCTGATTGACATCGCAACCTGCCCACCCGGTATACGTCTCAGGAATGCACATGCTAATACCCTCAGCAATATAGCAGCTGGCCTGGCTAACACCAGGATTTTCACGTTGGCGTGCGGGGGTGGGCCCCACATGCCAATGTGTAAAATGACGTGCAGTGACATTGGGCAAGCATGCCATCGTGATATTTCGGTGGGCGGGTGCGCGATGATCCCCGATGCGCGCCCGCCATTAATTAACAGGCCAGTTAAGGCCCTTGAGTCAGTAATTGCTGCCGATTTTTCGGGGCCCGTCTGATCTTCAGGTCGTCGCACGGGCGCAACGGGCAGAGGGTTAGGCCACATTTTTATAAATCTCACCCACGGGCGGGAAAAGAGGGGTGAGTGGGGTCGTGAGTGTTATTTCTCAGGTATTTAATGCTTAAAGTTACTGATGCTTGCCTGTGTGAGCAGTAAACTCTTCACAGCTGCTTGAACAGGAGTAACAGGCTTCAGGTCAGGGCTCTGGAGTTAACGTAATTTTTGGGCCTTGCTGGTTTCAGGAAGCCTTCCCTTAGCCTGGGAATTGGAGTTGTGCTCTCCACTGAAGGGTCCTCCTCTGAGGAGGAAGGGAGGGCCAGAAGGGGGAGGCCAGGAGTCCACATTCAGCCTCTAGGGGAGCCACTTTTGGGAGGAGATGCGCAGGCACAAGGGGCGCAGGGCCAACAGGAAGTCCAAGGTGGAAGGGGCCACAGAAGACGCCACTCTCCTGCTGCCAGGGTTTACAGGCGGTGAAGCAGCTACCTCAATATGCCTGAGGTGCAGTGCCGAAAGAGGCTCCGCCTCCCAAGAGAGACAGTCACCTCCATCTGTCAGATGATAGGCCCTGAGATCTGTGCCAACTGTGTGGGTGGACACCCCATGCCAGTGGTGTTGAAGGTCACGGCTGACCTCAACTCCTATGCCTCTGGCTCTTTCTAGGGCTCAGTGGGTGATCTTTGAGGAGTCTCCCAATCAGCTGTCCACACTTGTGTCAAGCAGGTCACAGTCGCTTTGTTCAGGCGTGCATTGACTTTCATCCACTACCACTGGGGTGAGGCCAGCCAGACAGAGTGAGACAGAGGCTTCGCGGCCATTGCTGGCTTCCCCCGTGTCCAGGTGCTATAAACTGTACACATGTGGCCATTAAGGCGCCAGCAGGTGAGCTCGGTGCCTTCATCAACAGGAAGGGCTTCCACTCCATGAACGTGCAGATAGTGTGTGATCACAGGATGCTGATTCTACAAGTCTGTGCAAGGTACCCAGGCAGCTCCCACGACGCCTACATCCTCAGACACTCCCAGGTGCCGGGGTTCTTCAGTGCTCCAGCCCGGCTGGATGGATGGCTGCTGGGTGACAAGGGCTATCCCCTCAGAAGGTGGCTCATGACACCTCTCCACCATCCAAGAACAGAGGCTGAGCAGCGGTACAATAGGAGCCACTGCACCACAAGGGCTGTGGTGGAGAGAACCACCGGTCTTCTCAAGATGCGCTTCCAATCCCTGGACCTCTCAGGGGGCGCACTCCAATACCCCACAGATCGTGTGTCGCTGATAATGGTTGCATGCTGCACTCTGCACAATCTGGAGCTGGAAACAGGGGGACACACTGGAGGAAGACGGAGACGCAGATGCTCTGGCTGCACACGATGAGTCCAGCAGTGAGTCCGAGGAAGTGTACACACAGGAGAGTGCTGAGGGGGTAGACGCTGACCCGGGCATCCTCCAGGGAGGCAGGGACACCTGGGAGGCTTTAATCCAATGAACCTTCAGCTAGCCCACCACAGATGGACCTCCAGCACACACCAGGGCTGCAGGCTCCATACTCGATACTTGAGAGCAACATCTGCCTGGTTAGGAACATTAACCATGTGCCTTGTCAACAAAGCTCAATAACAAACAACTCACTCATAACATCATGGGCTCCCGTCCACCTGCAGAAGTAAGGAATCAACCTGAGGCATGTTCACATCTAAAAACTTAATGAATTAACAAAGTAAAGCAGAAAAGAAACTAAATGCAAAGGTGTTCAGCATCACACCAACTTGTCATCAGCTCAAAGCGGAGCAACATAAAACCACCAGTGAGAAACCCGTGGTGTGCCTAAGCTGGCTTAAGTTTACGTTTTTGGGTGCTATGTCTAGGTGCTGCCCCCTCGCTGGGTGTGGTATCTGAGCCAGCCTGGTGACTCTGCTGTCCTGTTGGCCTCGATGACCTTGGCGGGCGTCCTCTGGCCCGTGGAGCCTGTGCTGGACCCGCCCGGGAGGGAGCTGCCAGTTCCACAGCTGGCATCTCCACAGTCATCGCAGCCTCAATGGATCCCACAGTCACTAGCAGAGGGGCAGAGGAGCTGCTACCCTCATCTGGAGCCCCCTGAGAGGAACCCGCAGAGCCGACCGGCAGCTCCTGCGCCGATGTGAGGTCACTTCAGAACTCCCTGTTCACCATTGATAGATGGGCACCCTGCTGGGATACTTGGTGCCCTATCCATCTCCTACACTGGCACTGACCAGCTGAGGTCAATGCCACTGTGAGGGCTTGCAGGGCCAAGCACAACCCCAGGAGGCCCTGATTGTTCTCCTGGAGGAGCCTCTCCATGAGAGTCGCCACTCTCTCCATGGACGAAGCATGGCGCTCGGCCATGAGGCTCATTGCATTGGTGATGCTCCGCGTGGACTCTTCCAGCACGGGCACCAGGCCACGCATTGCCTCATATATCTCCACCAGATCCTCCCACATACCCCTGCAGTCCTCCAACTGCCGGCACCATGGGCACTCTCTGTCTCTGCCTGGACCTCAAGCGAGAGTGAAGTGCCCTCACCGCTGTGCCCCAGGACACTAGCCAATGATCTAGTTCCCACCGAGGTGCCAGTATCTGCGCTGGTGCCTACCTGGCCGAGATGGTGTGACGCTGGTGAGTGGATTTTCTCTGGGCCCTCAGATGTGAGAGGTGGCCCCTCTGCCTCCCCCTCCCGGCCCTGCTCCGGTGATGCTGAAAGGAAGAACAAGGACATTTGTTTAGTTCAAGTGGAGACAATGTCAATGTACATGCCTGTCCCCTGGATCAGTATCTGCTCATCCTTCCATAAACAATGGTCAACCCATGTTGGAAGCTTCAATCGCTGAACATTCAACAGTGGGATGGTTGCTGGGACACACATGGTGACCTCAGTGCATGGCAATCTTACCTCCCCATGGAACCCCAGCCTCACTGCCACCGATGGACCTGGGTGCATAGCGCATCTCCAACTCCATCGCCTCCTGCTGGTATCTGGTGACAATGGCCAACTGGGCCTAGCCTCCGCCAGTCCTCATCCACCTGGCGGCGTTGTGAGCAGTCTTCTCCTGAAAAGGAGAGAGGAGCATTGATTTGTCCACCTTGTACCTCGATTCCCATCGCATCCCTGCCACCCCAACCAGAGTGGGACATTGCAGGGCTCCAGTGAATCATCACCCCGCAGCTGCCGCACACTCACACCAAGAAACCAGGACTGACCCCCCCTTGCCCACATGCTGCCTCCATCACAGTTGCCACCACACAGGTTAACCTTGCAAAGCAAGGGTGCACAAGCATGTGGAACGCTAAGGGCAGTAGATGGATGGGTGCCCCAACACCTGGAAGCTCCCCTCCCAGCCTGTCAGCAGCCTGACTTTGACGTGTTTTGCAATTCCAGCACCGCGCCTAGGTGCAGATCCTTGAGTTAGCCCCCAAAACAGTACTCTGGGTGTCAGTGTACCACATGCTGCAGGTGCAGAACCCATCTCAGCACAACCCTCTCAGGGTGAACTAGGCATTGGCAACATCTGCTGGCCTACCCAGTGAGGGACACATGCTGTGAATGATTCAATGCTGTAACTGCACTCAGAGTTGGCGGGGGTGAGGGAGTCTGGGAGGAAAGCCTACCTGCTGTGTTAAGTGACCTCTGCCAACATGGTACTCACCCCTCCCGAGAGCAAGAGGTCATTGAAATGCTTGTGGCACTGGACCCACGTGCGTCGCACCACGTCATGGGAGCTGACTATCTCTGCCACCTCCTCCCAGGCACGTTTGGTCAGGTGGGGGGGTCTCCTCCTCCCATCCCTAGGAACGAGAACCTCCTGCCGTGCTGCCACCTCCTCCAGGAGGGCAGCTAGGCACTCAGCAGAAAAACAAGGGGCACAGTGCCCCGCTGACCTACCCTCCTGCCTGGCCTGCTCTCCAGCAGCGCTCTGGGGGGTATTCTGTTGTCTTAACGCCCAGCCTTTGCAAGGCTGCCTGTGCGCTATTTAAACAGGCAGTTTATTCATTGCAGTCCCACTGCTGCCCGCCCACTCCGGCTGTCCTCGGGAGCCGTGTTTCACGCTGGGTGGCCTTAATTGACCCGCCCACGTAAACTGGCGGTGCAGGGCCGATTGCGGGCAGCGATCATCTCCACGCCCGTCAGCTCCCCCTCCCGACGGGGAGAAAATTCTCCCCCAGAAGTGTCTATTTGCACCAAATGGCATATTGGAGCACACAACACTCATTGCACTGTGAAGTAAGGAACTGAATTTTACAGCCCAAGTATTGTCTTAAAAAAAATTTAAATAAATTAATTGGAAGATGATGATAAATTGGAAAGCATGTATTTATAGTACAGACCTTTCCCACTATAAAACACAACGAAACCAAACCAAATGAATCCAAAATGTTGAAGTGCTAAACTCATTACTAAAGTGCTTCTTCCCAAGTGTAGAGGAAGCAGATGAGTGTGGCACTGACATAATTCCAACTTATTATTCGTTGAGGCCACATTTTTTTCTCATTAACATTTTCACTTTAATTTAAGGTAATAGAGAACATATGTAGTTTGTTTGTTGCATGAGGTATAGATAGTTTTGGATGTCACTGTCTTGTTTTCCTTTTTATTCCAGATAAAGCAACAGTCATTTCTAGATTATCACCAAAGGAATTTACCCTGGAAGGGGTGGAAGTCTATTGACAGGTGCCAGTGGTTGGAAAATGCTTTAATTGACATTTGGACTATGTTTAGAAGTCTTGCTCTGAGTTTTTCTCTTCCTTCCGCAACTTGTTGTTTTACACAGTTTCTAGTGGCACAATCGCCAATGGGGACAGGGGGGGTTTTTAAAGTCTGAGCCTTTTTTGTTCAACTTTTAAAAGAACTTGAAATTCTTACCAGGAATTTTATTTCCTGTTCTTGAAATGTGAAGCACCACCTCAAGCATCTCAGAGGCAGTGCTAAAAGTGTGTCATTACTACAATGTGAGCTTTCCAAAAGGTTCAATTTTCAGAACAACTAGTTGTGCGTTAGTGCTGCAGATCGTTGTTTTGTTGAGTGCAAGGTCATGCTGAGGCAGCTGTCCTATCCACTTCAGTGTACAATTTTATGACGCTATTTTAATACTTTTTGTCTTCAGTTAATGGAGATAAAAGCAATAGGTTTATAGCAGCACTGCACCACAATGACATCGCTCTTGAGATTAATGAAAGGGAGAATATAAAAATCTTTGGATGTAGAATATCTGTAAAATTAAACCAGATTATGCAGTGTCAACCAAATACCTATAGTCACTAAATTATGACAACAAATCAATCCCAAACCATTTCCTAATAAATGTCTGATGTATTTACTGCTTTAATTATGTTCTTGTACTGTTGTTTAAGATGTCTGTGGAGGAATTTGTTAGCTTTAGGGCACATTTATAGCTCATTCTATATTTGCTATTAGCACTGGCGCCACTGTAGACCCTACAAATGGTTATATGCTGTGGTTGAAAGGTTGTGCTCTCTATAGTGCCATAGTGCAATGTGGTATAGACTGATGGTGAATGTGTAAATCATAATTTAAATTGCAAATGATCCCATTTTATACTCACGTTTATATATCGGAATGCAATACAGGGTGTGCAAAAAATTAAGGGCTTGCGTTTCGAGAGTGGCTTTCACGAAATTTGGATGTTCCAAATGCTTTGCAAGCAATGAAGCACTCTTGAAGTGTAGTCACTATTGAAATGAGGAAAACATGGCTGCCGACGTGTGCACAGCAAGCTTCCACACCCAGCAGCGTGATAAAGACCGACTATCTGTTTTACTGATATTGACCATAATACAGGGGAGAACGCCCCTGCTCGTCTAATAGTACCATGGAATCTTCCAACATCCACCTGCGAAGGCAGACAGGACTTTGGCTTATATCTCATCTAAAAGCCAGCGCTTGTGACAGTATGGCATTCTCTCAGCATTGCACTGAAATGTCAATCTAGATTATATGTTCAAATCTCTGGTGTGAGACAGGTACTCACAGCTTTTTGACTCAGAGGCGAGAGTGCTATGATTGGGTGTTACCAGCAAATGTAAATGCAACTAAGAATGAATTTGAACGTGCACTTGGAAAGGTCTGTAGCATGCTACTTAACTTTATTTTTGCATTAATGTATGAAAAACTAGAATTGAGTGAGCGGGGATCAGCAATTTAGGGAATTGGGTAATTTTCCTCATTGCCCATGTTCTCTCAAACAGCATATGTGAGAGGTTCATTTAAAATTCAAAATACAGGTAACAAGGTGACCACTGAAATTCCTCTACTGCTCTTGTTTGCACACAGCGATAAGCTCATTGCAAATGGGTGTTAAAGGCCAACAAGGGTCTGACCTACAGGTAAGTTTCCTTTACATTTCACTGCTCACTCCTTCCTGCCTCCCTTCAATTGAAAGCCATGGAACTGCATTTATTACACAACTTTGTAAAAGAGGCTGAAGAAGACCAAATAAGGGAGGCTAGGGAGATCATGTAGCAGTAAAGGAGGGCTGGCCAACACCAGCTATTCTGCCTCCAGCCATATCAACAGATTAAATCTCTATCGTCTACTTCCTACCTGTAGGAAACTCGTTCGAGTTACCAACAGTCACAGATTGCAACTCTTTTCGAGTACAATCACAGTTCTTGGTTTCCGGGAGTGGGACATGAACCCACAACCCTCTGATTCAAAGGCGAGGGTGCTATGAACTGAGCCACAGCTGACACCTCCAATCAACAGACACACACACAGCCAGCTGCAAGTGATTGAAGGGAACATTTTTCAGATTATGCATTCGGCAAGGAGTTAGTTACAGCACTATGCCAACTGCTGCAAAGGTATCTGCAGCTAACTTCCATAATACGGATGGCATTGCTAGTGGCAGTTGAGGTCACCCCACCTTAGATTTTATACCTTACTTCCATTCAAGTTGTCACTTGGGACATAGGCAGCATCGACCAACAAGGTGCTCACAAAGATATCAAATAGGTGTTTGGTTCAATGCTCGACAGGGTCAGGATGGTGACCATATGGGTCCCTAGGTCCTAAGCATAGGGCAATACCCTACATGAGCAGAACAGGCTTCAACACATTGACGTGCCGCTGGTCAGTGACCATCAATGTCATGTCATGCGCATCAATGCCTCCTTTGAGGCAACAATCATAATGCTTTAATTTGAAAATAATGGTTTGTGATGGCATTACTGGAAGGTGAAGGCAGACAGCAAGAATGGCTCCTCAGAGACCAAGGGTACAGTTGTCAATTGTTAATAACAACATCTTATGGTAGCCATGGGTAGAAGCAGAGTGAAGGTATAATGAGGTCAACCATAAGACCATAAGACATAGGAGCAGAAATTAGGCCATTCGGCCCATCGAGTCTGCTCCGCCATTCAATCATGGCTGATAAGTTTCTCAACCCCATTCTCCTGCCTTCTCCCCGTAACCTTTGATCCCCTTACCAATCAAGAACCTATCTATCTATCAAAGTAGCCAACAAGCAACATTATGGAACAAAAAAATGACATTTTGAAGCCATACTTATATAGAGATCGAGGGCGTCATGTAGCGTCGACTTGCTCCAAAAATATTCGCATATGCTGCAAGGTTTCCTGTATAAAGATGCCTAAACATGGAGAAGGAGGAAGCCAGAATGAAGGCTAAAAAATCAAGACACAGACTCTGTGGCAGAGCCATCAGACAGCCCAGCAGGGGGTGGGCCAGGTACTCAGCCACAAGACATTTAGTTAACATTTTATTTATCTCCTTACGGAACCTTGCAACCCACAAACACTCAGCAATTTGCCTTGAGCATCTTCTGTAAAATTATTCTACGCACTTTGTCCACTTAAATGAATACCATCAAACAGCAATATTTGCTTTGTTTCTTACTTTCTACCCAATCAAAAAATCCCTCTGGACAAAGTTCAAAAAGAACATAATTGATTTACCATCCTACTTGTGCTGTGTGTCAAAGACATGACAGCCTTGTTCCATTATACTTTCCTTGCTTAGTGCTAGTGCACTGTATGCAACTTGTGGCTTCTCATCTGTGACTGCCTCCTGAGTGATTCCCCTGTGGAAGATTTAAATATGCTGGCTGGCTGTCGGGTCTCAGCGATTGCTGTTTGGAATTTCGTGGTGGCCTGGGGCGGGGGCCACAGTGGGGAGAGGGGTTTGGTGGTGTGGGTCCGGGGAGGGGGAGATGGAAGAGAAAGCCATGAAACACAATTTAGGATAGGGGGTCCCTGATGAAGATTTGGCTTGGTTGGCAGCTGTAAGAATGGTCTCAAAATAAAGACCAAAATATTCATGACCTCCTTGTGCTAACAGAAAAAAGGAGTGGGGGAAGAGGGGAAAGATTAAGGAGATGTGTTCCAGTGTTACTTAGATGTTAGGTTTTGATTTTAGAGACGAAGACAGGATCATGCAGTAATTATGTTATTAGACTAGTAATCCCGAGATCTGGATTAACAATCCAGAAAGTATGAATTCAGGTCCTACCATGCCCATTTGAGAATTTGAATTCAGTTTCATAAAATTTGGAATTAAAGAGCTGCTAAAATTGACAATGAAGTCCTCAAATAAAAACTAAAATGGCTCACGAACACCCTTCAGGAGGAGAAACCTGGTTTTCTGATGTAGTGTTATGACAGGCATGCTACTCAAAACCCAGAGGGAAACTTGAAGCAGCTGCCACAACTATTTGCAATTTGTATTTACTTTGAGATGCGGGCTTTGAATTCAGTAAAAAGGCGATCAAGTCTTATAGGTTTCTGACAAAACAAAATAAAACCTTTATTAATAAAAAAAATGATTTTAAGCACATACATAGGTTTACAAACTACTACTATGATAACTCCTAGCTTCCCTAGTTAATCTAACTCCCAGTTACACCTCCGTTAAGGCAACAGTAAAACACATAGATTTTAACAGACCCAGGCAGAGCACACACCCTGGACAGTCGAATTAAAAGTGAGATTTTCCTCAGCTTTGGTTCCTTGTAGGTAGCAATTTGAGGCTTTTCACACTTGTGTTAGATCTTAAAGATGCTTCTCCTGGCTAGGTGAAATATTTCACCCCCTCTTTTGAATTCAAGCTACTCTCATTTATTTAAAAATGCAAATATTCTCTTTACACGTCATGTTCTACAATTTCAACCATGATTACCTACTTAACATTTCAAACCTAGCTTGCCTTCTGATAAATCAAAGTTTTCCGACCAGCTGCCCTTAATTCAATTAAGTCCCACACACACACACACCCATAGACACAGACCCCCCACCTATTACTTTACTTTGCAATAAATTCCAATAACATTATGAAAATTATCATATCTTCCTGACATCTAGTTTGACCCACGACTCCACTAATGTGGTCGACTTTCTTAACTGCTCTCTAAAGTGGTTTTGTAAATCACTCAGCTCTCTCAAGAAGAACGATATCACCATCTCTCAGGGCATCAAGCAAAGAGCAATAATGCAGTTTTGCCAGCTTTGCCTACACACCTGGAACAAATAAAACAGAAGTGTTGATGAAGTTTTGGCTTTGTTATCCTTGTACTTTATATGGCTATAAATGAATAAAAGTATCAGAAAAGTTCATGTAAGTGTGCCAGAGAGATTGGACATTTATACACCAAGAAGTATGTATCAAACGTCTATGTGAAGTTTATTATTTTAATATGTATTTGACAAAGCAACGCATGATTTACCAGCCAAATTAGATTTCAACCTCAAGGGAAATGCCTGAAACATACAAATACATTTTAAAGTACATAGTTCCTTTTTCAGCTGCCAGTTTCAAGTCTATTTCACCTGTTCTAAATCAACTAACCAGTGGGTTATGCCATTGAATTGATTCAGGAGCATGACCGTCAATAAATAGGTCATCTCAAAGAAATTACCACAAAAAAGGCTTCAGAGAAAAGAAAAATAGCTATGGGAAATATCTGCAAAAATCAGAGAAAGTGCATTTGTTTCATAGATTCCCAAGACATTTCCTGAATATTCTGAGTGGAGGCAGAGTGAATGAAACAAACTGACATGGTCCAGTTTGATCAGAATGCCCTGTCCCTTGATTAATATGAAGTAACAATAGGAGTTTAAAAAATGCTGGTAGTGTTGTCTTTCCTTTAAACTTTACAACGAAGGTCCTTGTCGGTCGATGAAGTTGGTTGAGTTAATATGCCATTCATTCCACCAAGTTCTTACACCAAAAATGCAACTGCAGCTTTCCAAGCCAATTTTTATTGAAGGACTGTAGCACTGTTCTGGAGCATCTGGCTGACTTTAAATACGAAGGTCAATGTTGTAAGGTGATGTTCCAGGCACAAAACCTCAGCAGGTAAGAACTTGTACTGCAGGGACCAGCATGAAGCTCACCTGATTCTCAACACTTTAAATGTTAGAACAAAAATGTTTAAAAGTTTGTTTTAATTTAGGGGGATTGGGGTCTAGTGTGAACCTCATTCCACCTGTGAATCTCACACACATAGGGCAGAATTTTCTGCCTGTCGGGCGGGCGGGCCAATTAAGGCCCTCCCAACGTGACGTCCAGCGGGAAGCGCTATGCGCTCCCTGTGCGGGCGGTGGGGGGGATTCCCCAAAAGCGAGAGTGCAGTCTTTCACGCATGCACACGAAAGAGCGCACATCTCCCTGAGGCTAAGTGCTGCCTCAGGGAGATCGCTGACACGTTTAAAACTATTAAAAATAGAGAGAAAAAAAAATCCCTAACATGTCCCCCTCATGAGATGGGACATGTTCATAATTTACAGAATAACTTTATTAAAATTTTTAAATCCCTACATGAAACTTCATCCCGCCGCTGGATGAGGTTTCATGCTTTTTCTAATGCCCACCGGGGCTCCTGGCCGACCCGCCAAACTTAAGGTTGGATGGGCAGGTCCTTTAATTGTTTCAATGATCCTGTCAATCGCCTCAATTGGCCATTGACAGGTCGGCGGGTCCACAGCTGATTTTGCTGCGCCCCCGCCTTCCTGAAAATTTAAATGGGGCGCGGTGATGTGGGGGGTTCCGCCCAACATCATCCCGCATCATTTTACACATCGGCGAACGGGCCCCACTCCCTGCTCGCCGAAGGCAAAATTCTGCCCATAATGTTTGGTCCCATGCTGGATTTTGGGATTTGGGGGAAGATTCCTCTCCTTTCCCATATAAACCTATGCAATGCTGCCTGTATAATCTGACCCTTAAGAAGTGATTTCTTAAAGGTGCGTTACCAACCGTTGTTTGGCTGGTTTGCATTTATTTTAGTTCTGGTATTGCAGTAATTATGGTTTTATTTAGTGCGCAATATATCTTTTAGAATAATACTTGTTAAGGAAGATCACATGATCTGTAGTGACCAATAGGAGAATAGCACGGGTTACCTCAGCAGTCAGCGTAGAGATAGAGCTGGAGTTGAACGTACATGTGTAGTTGTTGCTGAGTATATTGTAAATAAATTTAAAGCTTCCACCCAAGAAGTGTCTGCTGATCAACTCTATCAACAATAGTAGCAACTCGGCCACCCTTGCAACATATTGGCCAGGATTTTCCCATCGGCGAGTGGGGGCGGGGCCTGCTTACCGACGCGTAAAATGACGCGGGATCATGTCGGGCGGAACTCCCGACCTCACCGCGCCCCATTTAACTTTTCAGGTAGGCGGGGGCTCAGCAAAATCAGCTGTGCACCCGCCGACCTGTCAATGGCCAATTGAGGCCATTGCCAGAGTCATTTAAGTAATTAATGGACCTGCCCGTCCAACCTTAAGGTTGGCGGGCAGGCCAGGAGCCCCGGCGGGCATTAGAAAAAGAATCAAACCTCATCCACCGGCGGGATGAGGTTTCATGTATGTTAAAAAAAATTTAACTAAAGTGTTTTTAAAAGTTATGGACATGTCCCAACTCATGTGACAGTGCCACATGAGGGGACATGTCAGGGATTTTTTTTCCTCTATTTTTAATATTTCTGAGAGCAGAGCCGATCTCCCTGAGGCAGCACTTAGCCTCAGGGAGATGAGTGCACTCTTTTGTGCGCGTGCGTGAAAGAGCGCACTCTCGGGTCTAGGGATTCCCCCCCCCGCCCGCACAGGGAGTGCACAGCGCTTCTGTGCGGACGTCACACTGGGCCCCCCTTAATTGGACACCCCACGTAAAATGGCAGCGTGCCCCAGATTGGTGCCACCGATCGGAGGCGCGCCTGTGCGCACCCCCCCCCATCAACCTCCCTCCCTTCCCCCACCCCGCCCCCCGACGGGGGAAGGATTCTGCCCATTGTTTCTTTTTTTTTGTTCCTTTTAGCTTCGGTTTTTTTAGTATTGCTAGATTTTTATTTAAAATTTTCCCTAAAACAAACTTGTGGTTGCTGCCCTTTCCAGCAAAGTGGACGGGAGGGGATTATTCAGGATTTTTCAGGATTTCCAGTGTTCCTAGATTTGGCGAAAGAAGAGCAGATCACGAGGGGACAAAAAGATAGGTGCAACTGTCACTGTGGCAATACTCTCATTTCCCCAGGTTCCACATTCACTGACTCTGACAGACTTGCTTGGGTAGATCAGAAGATATCTATATTCTCCACATCACAAAGGGTGTTGTTACATACCCCTACCATCTCATAATGGCCAAATTACAGAAACCTCAATCACGTGAACAATCCTTCCCGTAGGTACAAAGGTTATTAAAGCTCAGCCATGATCTGTTTGAACAGTGGAGCAGGATCAATGGGCCGAATGACCTACACATTGCTACTAACGACATAGGCAGGAAGAGTGACGAGGTCCAGCAGCGGGAGTTCAGGGAGTTAGGCAGAATGTTAAAAAACAGGACCTCTAGGGTTGTAATCCCAGGATTACTCCCTGTGCCACGTGCCAGTGAGGCTAGAAATAGGAAGATAGTGCCGCTGAACACGTGGCTGAACAGGTGGTGTAGGAGGGAGGGTTTCCGATATCTGGATCTCTTCCGGGGCAAGTGGGACCTGTACAAGAAGGACAGGTTGCATCTAAACTGGAGGGGCACCAGTATCCTGGCAGCGAGGTTTGCTAGTGTCACTCGGAAGGGTTTAAACTAGTATGGCAGGGGGGTGGCAACCAGAGCAATAGGTCAGCAGGTGAAATATAAGACTGGGAACTAGTGAAAATGGCCAGTAGGACTAAGAGGAAGGGCAGGCAGGGAGAAATTACTGAACACAGTGGGGCTGGGGGTCTGAAATGCATTTGTTTCAATGCGAGAAGTATAACAGGCAAGGCAGATGAGCTTAGAGCTTGGATTAGTACTTGGGACTATGATGTTATTGCTATTACAGAGACTTGGTTGAAGGATGGACAGGATTGGCAGATAAACGTTCCAGGATTTAGATGTTTCAGGCAGGATAGAGAGGGGTGTAGAAGAGGTGGGGGAGTTGCCCTGCTAGTTAAGGGGAATATCACAGCTGTACGACAGGAGGACACCTCGTTGGGCTCATGCAGCGAGGCAATATGGGTAGAGCTCCGGAATAGGAAGGGTGCAGTCACAATGTTGGGGGTTTACTATAGGCCTCCCAATTGCCAGCGGGAGATTGAGGAACAGTTATGTAGGCAGATTTTGGAAAGATGTAAAAGCAGTAGGGTTGTTGTGGTGGGTGATTTTAACTTTCCCTATATTGACTGGGAATCACTTAGTGCTAGGGGTTTGGATGGTGCAGAATTTGTAAGGTGCATCCAGGAAGGCTTCCTGAGACAATATGTAGATAGTCCAACTAGGGAAGGGGCAATACTGGACCCGGTATTAGGGAATGAACCCGGCCAGGTGGTTGAAGTTTCAGTAGGCGAGCATTTCGGGAAAAGTGACCATAATTCAGTAAGTTTCAAGGTACTGGTGGATAAGGATAACAGGAGTCCTCGGGTTAAGGTGCTTAATTGGGGGAAGGCTAATTATAACAGTATTAGGCAGGAACTGAGGAACCTAGACTGGAGGCGGATGTTTGAGGGCAAATCAACAACTGACGTGTGGGGGGTTTTCAAACGTCAGTTGATAAGAATTCAGGACCGGCTGTTCCTGCTAGGATGAAGGATAAGCATGGCAAGTTTCAGGAACCTTGGATAATGAAGGATATTGTGAGATTAGTTAAAAAGAAAAGGGAAGCATTTGTAAGGGCTAGAAGGCTGAGAACAGATGAAACCCGCGGAGAATATAAAGAAAGTAGAAAGAAACTTAAGCACGGAGTCAGGAGGGCTAAAGGGGGTCATGAAAAGTCACTGGCAACCAGGATTAAGGAAAATCCCAAGGCCTTTTATACATATGTAAAAAGCAAGAGGGTAGCCAGGGAAAGGTAGGCCCACTCAGGGACAGAGGTGGGAATCTGTGTGTGGAGCCAGAAGAAATGGGAGAGATACTAAATGAATACTTCTCATCAGTATTCGCCAAAGAGAAGGACTTAGCGGTTGATTTGTCTAGGGAAGAGTGTGTAGATAGCCTGGATCATGTTGAGATCAAAAAAAAGGAGGTGTTAGGCGTCTTGAAGAATATTAAGGTGGATAAGTCCCCAGGGCCAGATGGGATCTACTCCAGAGTACTGAGGGAGGCAAGGGAGGAGATTGCTGGGGCCTTGACAGAAATCTTTGTATCCTCACTGGCTACTGGCTACAGAGGACTGGAGAATGGCCAATGTTGTTCCATTGTTTAAGAAGGGTAGCAGGGATAATCCAGGAAATTACAGGCTGGTGAGCCTTACGTCAGTGGTAGGGAAATTATTGGAGAAGATTCTTCGTGACAGGATTTACTACCATTTGGAAGCAAATGGACATATTAGTGAGAGGCAGCATGGTTTTGTGAAGGGGAGGTCATGTCTCACTAACTTGATCAAGTTTTTCGAGGAAGTGACAAAGATGATCGACGATGGAAGGGCAGTGAATGTTTAATGCATGGATTTCAGTAAGGCCTTTGACAAGGTCCCTCATGGCAGACTGGTACAGAAGGTAAAGTCGCATGGGATCAGAGGTGAGCTGGCAAGATGGATACAGAATTGGCTTGGTCATAGAAGACAGAGGGTAGCACTGGAAGGGTGCTTTTCTGAATGGAGAGCTGTGACTAGTGGAGTTCCTCAGGGATCAGTGCTGGGACCTTTGCTGTTTGTAGTATACATAAATGATTTGGAGGAAAATGTAACTGGGCTAATTAGTAAGTTTGTAGACGACACTAAGGTTGGAGGAGTTGCAGATAGTGAAGAGGATTGTCAAAGGATACAATGGGATATAGATCGGTTGGAGACTTGGGTGGAGAAATGGCAGATGGAGTTTAATCCGGACAAATGTGAGATAATGCATTTTGGAAGGTCTAATACAGGCAGGAATTATACAGTAAATGGCAGAACCCTTAAGTGCATTGACGGGCAGAGGGATCTGGATGTACAGGTCCACAGGTCACTGAAAGTGGCAACGCAGGTGGATAAGGTAGTCAGGAAGGCATATGGCATGCTTGCCTTCATTGGCAGGGGTATTGAGTATAAAAGCTGGGAAGTCATGCTGCAGCTGTAGAGAACCTTGGTTAGGCCACACTTAGAATATTGCGTGCAATTCTGGTCGCCACTTTACCAGAAGGATATGAAGGCGTTGGAGAGGGTGCAGAGGAGGTTTACCAGGATGCTGCCTGGTCTGGAGGTTATTAGCTATGAGGAGAGGTTGGAGAAACTCGGATTTTTCTCACTAGAGCGATGGAGATTGAGGGGCGACTTGATAGAAGTTTACAAAATTATGAGTGGCATGGACAGAGTAGATAGTCAGAAGCTTTTTCCCAGGGTGGAAGAGTCAATTACTAGGGGACATAGATTTAAGGTGAGAGGAGAAAACTATAGAGGAGATGTGCAGGGCAAGTTTTTTACGCAGAGGGTAGTGAGTGTCTGGAATTCGCTGCCAGAGGAGGTGGTGGAAGCAGGTACGATAGTGGTGTTTAAGAGGCAGCTTGACAAATACATGAATAGGATGGGAATAGAGGGATACGGACCCCAGAAGTGCAAAATGTTTTAGTTGATGGGCAATATGATCGGCGCAGGCTTGGAGGGCCGAAGGGCCTGTTCCTGTGCTGTACTTTTCTTTGTTCTTTGTTCTTTGTTCTATGTTCCTATTACTGCACTAGACTTTCATGCAACATGCATCAAATCAGTCGGATTTCCACAGATGCACCAAGCAAACTATGACATTGGTTTGAAACAGACATTGGTCTGGATCTTCCGCGAAGTAGCAATCAGTGTCAGATTGCCACTCCGCTCAAAATTTTCAATGCCTCGGAGGTGCTCTGCATATCTGGCCGGGTCTTCCATGCCAGGCTTCTTCAGAAATGTGGAGCGTACAGCCCCATGAAGAACTCCATCGCAGTGCTGTAGAATTGGGGGAAGACGAGACATGGCCCCTTTTACATTATCTGTCATAAGGTAAGTATAAATGTCCTGTCTGAATGTTGGTGAATGGGTGAGCGGATGAATGAGCGAATGGGTAGGAAGGGTAGGTGGACGAGGTAAGTGGGTGCCCAGGGTGAGGTGAGTGGGTAGGATGGCAGTTGGGTGAGATGGTAAGTGGGCAGGGTGATAGGTGGGTAGGGTGGCGGGGGGTAGGGTCACAGGTGGGTAGGGTGCCAGGTGAATAGGGTGGCAGGGATAGGGTTGCAGGTGGGTAAGGTGGTGTGTGTAGGGTGATAGGTGGGTAGTGTGGCGGGGAGTAGGGTGGCAGGTGGGTGAGATGGTAAGTGGGTAGGGTGATAGGTGGGTAGGGTGACAGGGGGATAGGTTGGCTGGGGCTAGGGTTGCAGGTAGGTAGGGTCACAGGTGAGTAAGGTGGCAGGTGGGTACAATGGCAGGTGGGTGAGATGACAGGTGGGAAAGGTGGCAGGTAGGTAGGGTCACAGGTAGACGAAGTGCGTAGATGGGTAAGTGGATAGGGGGTAATTTGGTTGGGTTGGGGGTTCATCAGGAGGTCAAGGTGGGCAGTCGGGGTGTCTGGAGGTCAGTGTGAGTGATTGTAGGGTTCAGCTCTTTAGTTACCCAGGAGTTAGACAAGGTTTTAATCTGTCTAACATTTTCTGGGTAACTATCCAGGTAAGTACCATGGAACTGTCCAAAGTCCCCGACTTTAACTCATAGTCAAAGACATCCGCAGAGGGTCCCGGAGAACAGGGGAATTGCCCATCAGAAGTTCCAACTTCCCAGGCAATTCCCACAGAGATCAGTGCGTTGGGACTTCTTCAGGGTCCTAACGCGCACCTTGGGTGGTACGTCTGGTCTCCCACGATCCAGACGCCGGAAAATCTGGGCCAATATATTTACCACCTTTCCTATAAGTCGGGGAAATAGGCTTGACCAAACTTTTCCCATGTGGCTGGGTTTCCGAGAGTCAGAGTGTCAGAGACAGTTGTAGCATGCCTAGCAGGCTCCTGTTCCTTTTCTGCCACCTCCAGTTGCCCATTTTGCATCAACTGACATTAGCTCCTCAAGATCACAAACTACACCCTCTGGAATATCTATGTAGTTGTGCTGTTGCTTGCAAATTTCACTATGTCATACCGCTTTATTCTGGGAAACCTATATTGTTGACAGGTTGCTTATCCTGACAAATATTGGGCCAAATATTTGAATGATAGCTCATTGACCACATGCAAAGCGTATATTGCACAATAGAATATTTCTAGGGTTACCTTTATGCCTGAGCAGAAATTAGTAAGCTAAAAAAGTGGGATCATGTTCAAACTGTTTCAACTTTTCTTCCCCTCTCAATTTCTGATAGGAAGCCGTCAGTCTCTAAATGACAGAATTCATAATTTTTAAAAATAATTCAAATCATCATAACACTTTACACTTTTAATATATTTACAAGATTGAATCATTTTAAACTGATTACGACAGCAGCTAGCTGATCTGGAATAAACTCATGATAACTCAAAATGCACCAACTCTATCCTATTGTCATTCAAATATTTTTTCTTTAATCCTTACCACACAAATTTTGCAACCTTCATAAAAAATAATGGGTGATTCATTTGCAGAGCCTCTGTCACTTAAATGTTAAGATTTGCAGGTGGTGTCATACTTTACCCGCAATCTAAAACGTAGAGGAGGATAATTACAATCCGTCTTAATTAACATTTGGTGGCCTTGGACGTGCTTTATACATATATATGGATGGAGAGATGTGAGGTTTAGTAAATGTTTCCTTTTTGATAATTCTGTTCAAACGCACATGATAACTGTCTGTCAATCAGCCTTTGGTCTTCCAAGATCAAAAGGGTAGCATGGATTATAACCCCCAAAGGAAATGTCTTCTCACTACTTCTTCCATTTATGCAGAATCAAACACGTGACCATGTTTTGCATGTTAGATTTATGTTTTGAGGCTGCTCCATGTTCGGGTTATTAGGAGAGATAATGAAATCTCACATCTTTTATTAATTTGCAAATTGAGAAGGTAAACATTAAATGTAATCTAGTAAAATCTGTGTTGTATTTTAGCTGCTGTTGAATTTTTAATTTAACAGACATATTTATAGATTGTATCCTAAACCACGTAGTATGATTATTCTTCCACTTTTCAGAGATTTAACATGAATGGGCTTGTGTCATTTCCAGTGAGAAATGTATTATATCAAGGATGTTCCATTGAATCTTGGGTACTGCAATAGGACAAGAGATTGTGTGTGTGAGGGCCTGGATTTTCTTCAGAACTAATACCCATGTTGGGGTGGATTTTGAGTGGCAAACATAACAAAATGCATTCTTAAAGGGTGTCACCTCAAATCCACCATGAAAAACTGTATTTGTATTCCCTTCCTAGCCATCAGAACCCCACTCTGTTGCCTTCAATAAGGTTATGAGACCAAAACTAGCCTCTACATCTCATTGTCCCCTCTATTTCTGCCCCAAATCTATTCCAAATAATTACTATCATGATATCAGTTAAAGAGTCATTTATGACACAGAAGGAGGCCATTTGGCCCATCAAGCACATGCTGGCTCTCTGCAGATCAATCCAGTTATCCCATTCCCCTGCTCGCTCCCCGTAGCCCTGAAGGTTTATTTCCTTCAAATGCCCAACCAATTTCCTTTTGAAATCATTGATTTTTTTCTGCTTCCACCACCCTCGTGGGCCAGCGAGTTCCAGGTCATTACCACTTGCTGCGTAAAAAAGTTATTCCTCACGTTCCCCCTGCAACTTTTGTCCAAAATCATCAACCTTTGTCCTCTTGTTTTTGTATCATCAGCGGACAGGAAAAGGTTTTCCTTGTTTATCTTATCTAAGTTAGTCATCTTAGCTATACATCTATCAAATCTTCCCTCAAGGCTCTTACAACCCCAGCCTTTCCGACTTAACTTTGTAACTAAACCCCCCATATCTTGAATCATTTTGGTATATCTCTTCTGGATCCTCTCAAAGATCCTCACATCCTTTCTAAAGTGTGGTGACCAGAAATGGATGCAATACTCTAGTTGGGGCCTAACAAGATCTCTGTGTAGGTTCAGTGTACCTTCCCTGCTTGTACACAGTGCCTCTGTTTATGAAGCCCAAGATCCCAATATGCTTTTGCTAACTGCTCCTTCAATATGTCGATGCACATGCACCCCCAGGTCCCTCGCCTCCACACTCGTTAGAACTGTGCCACTAAGTCTACATTGCTTCTTCTTATCTCTTCTACCAAAATGCATTATCTCAAGCCTCTCTGTATTAAACTCCATATTCCATCAATGATTGAAGTAATCGATGATTACTTCGGTGCTGCTTCATGCTCTCGTCGGGACCTGGAAAAATTTATTAATTTTGCTTCCAATCTCCACCTCTCCATCATTTTCACATGGTCCATCTCTGACACTTCTCTTCCCTTCCTTGACCTCTCTGTCTCAATTTCTGATGATAACCTGTCCACCAATATCCATTACAAGCCTACCGACTCCCACAGCTACCTCGACTACAGCTCCTCACACCCCGCTTCCTGTAAGGACTCCATCCCATTCTCTCAGTTCCTTCGCCTCCGTCGCATCTGTTCTGATGATGCTACCTTCAAAAACAGCTCCTCTGACATGTCCTCCTTCTTCCTTAACCGAGGTTTTCCACCCACGGTCGTTGACAGGGCCCTCAACCGTGTCCGGCCCATATCTCGCGCATCCTCCCTCACGCCTTCTCCTCCTTCCCAGAAACATGATAGGGTCCCCCTTGTCCTCACTTATCACCCCACCAGCCTCCGCATTCAAAGGATCATCCTCCGCCATTTGCGCCAACTCCAGCATGATGCCACCACCAAACACATCTTCCCTTCACCCCCCCTGACGGCATTCCGTAGGGATCATTCCCTCCGGGACACCCTGGTCCACTCCTCCATCACCCCCTACTCCTCAACCCCCACCTATGGCACCTCCCCATGCCCACGCAGAAGATGCAACACCTGCCCCTTCACTTCCTCTCTCCTCACCGTCCAAGGGCCCAAACATTCCTTTCAAGTGAAGCAGCATTTCACTTGCATTTCCCCTAACTTAGTCTACTGCATTCGTTGCTCCCAATGCGGTCTCCTCTACATTGGAGAGACCAAATGCAAACTGGGTGACCGCTTTGCAGAACACCTGCGGTCTGTCCGCAAAAAAGACCCAAACCTCCTTGTCGCTTGCCATTTTAACACTCCACCCTGTTCTCTTGCCCACATATCTGTCCTTGGTTTGCTGCAATGTTCCAGTGAAGCCCAACGCAAACTGGAGGAACAGCACCTCATCTTCCGACTAGGCACTTTACAGCCTTCCGGGCTGAATATTGAATTCAACAACTTTAGATCTTAAACTCCCCCTCCCCCCATCCCCACCCCGTTTCTCCCCCCTCCCTTTTTTTTCAATAATTTATATGGATTCTTCTTTTCCCACCTATTTCCATTATTTTTAAATCTAAAACTAAAACTTTGTTAGTCTTTCCACCCCACCCCCACTAGAGCTGTACCTTGAGTATCCTGCCTTCCATTCTTAATTAGCACTTTTCTTAGACAATATCAACACCTTCAACACCTCTTTGATCCTTTTGTCTGTGACATCTTTTGATTATCTGCTCCTATCACTGCTTGCTTATCTCCACAATCAACCCACCCTCAACTTCTCTCTCCCCCCGCCCCCCCCACCTTAGACCAGCTTATATTTCACCTTTCTCCTAACTATACTCAGTTCTGCCGAAGGGTCATGAAGACTCGAAACGTTAACTGATTTCTTCTCCGCCGATGCTGCCAGACCTGCTGAGTTTTTCCAGGTAATTCTGTTTTTGTTTTCCATATTCCACTTGCTTGCCTATTCTGCTAGCCTATGTCATGTTGCACACAACTTGTATCATCCTCACTGTTTGCCATGCCTCTAAGTTTGATATTATCAGCAAATTTTGAAATTTTACTCTGTATTCGAAGGTCCAAGTCATTTATTAAAAAAAATGGTCCTAGCACTGACCCTTGGAGAACACCACTGTCTACCACCCTCCAGTCTGAAAAATAGCTTTTTTTATCACCACTCACTGTTTTCTGTCCGTAAGCCAATTTTTTTTCCCCAGTTGGGCACTCACCCGCCTATTCCATGAGCCTCAATTTTGTTAACCAGCTTTTTATGTGGTACTTTGTTGAACACTTTCTTATCGCGGGAACTGCTGCAAGTATCACTGAGAAGGTTATTTTGTGTGCCGATGGTGAAGATTGGTGATTCCTTGCTTCTGTGCACTGAATCAGAACTTGCAAGATTAATTTTATTCTGTGGAGTACTGCTTTACACTTCCAACAGGAAATTCTCAATGGGCATAATTTTGTTACGATGTTCGAAATAGGATTGAATAGGATGAAGCCAGGTTGGAGGTTCTTGTAATCAGGCATCACTGAAGACATCCATTGAAACTGATTTGCCTGGAGAATTCAGGCCAGTTTCTCAGTTTGGTTCATCAATGGAGAGGGTGTGCTCATGGGAGTGGTTCTTGAAACTGAACAGCAGAGAAGCTGTCTTCTCTTACTGAGTCACAGCGCTTGCAATTTTTGAGCTATTCTGCCTTTGGGACCTGTTCTTTCGTGCCACTTGTACACAGTAACTGAAGAGGAAATGCACTGTGACAGACATGCGTCCAGCCTGTGTTGCCTAGGTTATATTTTAATGCTTTGAAGTGTGAAGATTGTCGAAAATATGTTGATGCAACGAGGTTTTTAATTGTGTATTGCATTTTTCCTGTTGAGTTATGGATTGTATGAAATTCAATGACAGTTTCTGGGGCAACATTGTGTGAGGTCTTGGCAAGGGGAAGCAGTAAATATGGAAGACAGACAACACTTTGTGGTCTGTAATCTTTGGGAAATCTGTGTGATATATTGTACTGTTGGCAAAGTTTTAGCATGGAATTTTCCTGCCCCACCCAATGCTGGGATCATTAGGCCCCACCAAAAGTCAATGGGATTTTGGCTGGGCCACTGTATCTCCCATGGCGGGTCCCACCATGACGGTGCCAAAAAATCCTGGTCTTGGTATCAGGCATGGATTCCCTGGGGTACCAATCTGGACTGACCTTGCATCCATTTCTTAAAGCAGGGCTTATACTTCAATCGAAAAGAAACAGGAGACTGAATGCAGCACTGCTCCACCACTTGCCCACAGACTGCCTTTCATGCCTGCCAAAAGCTGAAGTCATTCCCTTAATGCCGACTGCCAATGCTTTTAACTCCATCTGTCTCCATGACCACTCTCTCTGGCTGTGTTGGAACATTCATAATCTTCGTATCCAGAGCTGAGCTTCAAGCCCCAAAACCTTCCCATCAGCAAGAACGCTTGGTTCCATCTTCACACCGCTGCTTGCCTCTGTCTATAGCTTAGCTCTTCTGCCACTGAAACTGCTCAAATCCTTATACACACCTTTATCACTTGCACATGTGAATAGTTTAATACTCTCCTTGTTGACCTCCTATTCTCCATAAAGTCAAATTTGTCCAAACCTGTGTTATATGTACCGTATTTTACTCAAAGTTGGCTTATGAATCACCCCCATCCTGACCATCCTCCAACGCTAAAGTCACAAAATATTTGCTCTCATCTGTAGATCCTTGAATCACCTTTCCCAACCCATCATGGCAATTTCCTTCCTCCTTTAAACTCTGTGCATTCTTTTCCACTCCTCTTGACTCTTTTAGTGGCAAAGCTTTCAAGTGCTTCAGTTTTACTCTTTGGAACTCCCTCTCCCTAATGCTCTCTGCACCCCACTTCTTTCATTCTGAAAACATCACAACCCACTTCTGCTGGAACAGTACCTAGCACTGAATATTTTTATTAAAATATATTCTCATGGCTATTTCTTAAATTTAAACTGAAACTTTCGGCTGACAAAGGCTACTTAAGATGGCTGACCCTATGTCTGTGAGTTATTGTCTGTGAGTCACCAGAACAAATGGAGCCACTTTGCAGTATCGGAAATGTCACACCTCGTTATTTCTGAGGAGCTGCTAACAGACCACTTTGGGGTCCATAAAGCCCAAATTCAAAGGGAGCTATATATAGACCATTTATACTTGATACACCAGGCCTACCAGTGGACTCAGAGAGTCTACGGAGACAATTACTTCCCAACAAATACTACCTCTTTCAACCCATAATGGCTGAGATGTTATCAGCGAGGAAACACAAAGCCAATTTCCAGAAAATGGATAAGCATCCTTTGTTGAAGACCTTGTGGAGAGGTACGGTCACATGATCTAAGACTTTGGCTTGTTGAACAACTTAATATTGCCTTCCTGAGCTGCAAGCCAGCCTGCTGCTTTAAACCTGACTAGCAGGCCGCACAGAGGGAGTTCTGGCGAGGCTGGACAACTGGCCCCATCTACCTTGACTCTGCCGAAAGTTCTGTACCATTGCTTATAAACTGATTCATCTCTGCATGCCTGTTTCATTTTGTGAAGATAACATCACAGGAAAAGCGAATCTTACACCCTTGGTTTTCAGCCCAGTGATCTCCGTGAAGGAATTCCTCATGGGACTTTGATTCTGGACTCTGGACCTCACATGAACCAATGTTTATTTTCCCTGTGGTAAAACCTTTGTTTCTCCATCCCTCTCTTTACTGTACGTGTGCGGGGGTGGGGGGTGGGGGGGGACGTTGTGGACCCTCCTTTCTCTAGTTTCTGAAAGTGTACAATAAACTAACCTCTTTCAGTTCATTCGGCCTCGAATTTGCTGTGGAGGTTATTAGTACGAACTGGATCACACAAAAACAAAAGGGTTGTGAAATACACAATCGCTTATTAAAAAGAAAACAAATCAAAACACCTTCCTGTTTACGGATGGGTTCTGAGAGAAAATAATAGTCCTGTTTGAATGGACCCACTCCCGTCCTATCCATAACACCATCAACTTTCACTAAGTGTTCGGTCACCCCTGTCAAATGGATCACTCCTCACATATGGGTTAATATATTTTTTATGAGCATTATGAGAATGAAGAAAAGATAAGGCTGATGGGGCAGTAATTGGCTGCGTTGGATTTGTCCTGCTTTTTGTGGACAGGACATACCTGGGCAGTCTTCCACATAGCCGGGTAGATGCCAGTGTTGTAGCTGTACTGGAACAGCTTGGCTAGGGACACAGCTAGTTCTGGAGCACAAGTTTTCAGTATTATTGCTGGAATATTGAAAGGGCCCATAGCCTTTGCAGCATCCAGCGCCTTCAGCCGTTTCTTGATATCACATGGACTGAATTGAATTGGCTGAAAACTGGCATCTGGAGGAGGCCGAGATGGATCATCCACTCAGCACTTCTGACTGAAGATTGTTACAGATGCTTCAGCCTGGACTTTTGCACTGATGTGCTGGGCTCCCCCATCATTGAGGATGGGGATATTTGTGGAGCCTCCTCCTCCTGTTAGTTGTTTAATTGTCCACCACCACTCACGACTGGATGTAGCAGGACTGAAGAGCTTAGATCTGACCAATTGGTTGTGGGATCGTTTAGCTCTGTCGCTTGCTGCTTTCACTGTTTGGCACGCAAGTATTCCTGTGTTATAGCTTCACCAGGTTGACACTTCATTTTTAGGTATGCCTGATGTTTTCCCTGATACCTATTTGTGAAGCAACATCCGATATTACTTTAATTTAAAGACAACGTAAAAATCCCACCACTTTTTTCTCTCTCCACAGAGGCCGCCAGACCTGTGAGTTTTTCTTTTCTGTTTTTATTTCAGATTTCCAGCAGCTGCAGTGTTTTATTTTTATTTTAGCTCCCGCTGCTGTTGATTTCTCACATCCCCTGGTGGATGTGCTCCCTAAACAAGGCACCAGCATGAACATCGCATTTAAATGATATGTGGTAGCTCGTTTGAAATATCCAACGAGTTCAGCTCTCTTCTCTGCCAGGTTGCACTGTGACAGCCCTTAACATCGGAATCACACTTAAACTAGGATTAAAATTTTAAAATACCGTTAATAGTCAATTTAAAGAAAATTTTTTAAAAAATGATCAGTGGAGAAAATTATAGTTACTGCTGCAAAATGAATTCTGGAATGGATTTAACCACCACGGCCTAAGAAAACAGCTTTATCTTCAACATTTATTTCAATACAAGCCAATGAAAGATATTGGCCTCTACCTACCGAGCTCCAGGGCAGTTTATCTGGGGGGGTATCCCAAAGATGTGCTGAGGAACCACCCCCAGATGCTCCCAGGTAAGGACTGCACAGCAATTGCCCGGGAAATCCAAACTTCCAAACTAGTCAATTGCCCTGCACTGGGAACCACCTGAAAATGCGATTTAAACCGTACCCCAACTTCGGATGGTTCCGACTGTCTTGCGGGAATAGTTACGCAAAAGAAGTTAGAAGAATTAAAACCACTTCTAATTTTTGGGTAACTATTGTGCTGGCCTCCTCCAACCGCCCCCCATGGGATCCCCGTCTACCCCCTACACTCCCACTGCACCCACTCGACCTCCCATGGGACCACCCCCACACCCCTCCAACCCCCCACGGGACACTCCACAGCATCCTGACCACTCATATAACCTCCTGACTACACCCCACCCCATTAGCCTCCCCCGACTACCTCCCAACACACCCCCAACCACCCACTCCTACCCCCCCGCATGGGACACTCCTATCCCCACTGGCCCGCATGGGACCTCCCCGACTACACCCTCCCTCACTGACTGCAACCCCCCTGACTAGACCCCCAACCAAGCCCCTCACCACTGACCACCCGACCCTCACCCCGAACAACCCGATCCCCCACTCCGACTGACCACCCCCACCGATGGACCTTTCCCACTAACCGCTGATTTCTCCAAGCAACCCCTCTCTCCCACCCCTATCCCCACCGCCCATCCTACCCACTTATCTTACAAACCTGCCTTCTCCCTGGTTTGAAAGTGGCTAGACCTTTAAACCTACCTGCTTTATGGCAGCTAATGCTGTAAAAACAGGGATGTAGCCTCCTTATGTCCAGCTCTGCAGCCCTTGACTGAAGATGTCAGGAGCGCGCTGTTCTCACATAGCCGGAGGCAGAAGGTCAGATGAGAAAGGATCGCCTGGATTTTGAAGTGGGAAACTAGGAGCAGAGTGGCAATCTGACTCTAACTGCCACTCCGCGCAAGTTCAGGCCCATTGTAGCTTTCAAAGAACGTGGAAATAATTTCATAAAGAATTATAGAGCTATTGGAACAAGTTTTTGGCAACTGGAGAGTGGATGTCAAACACTGGAACAGGATGACAGCAAGAAAACAAAGTTGGAGATGTTATCACCTGGAATTCTGCTTTTTATCATTTGAATAAATTCAAGGTAAGAAACCGATGGCCTCTTTTCACACGGGCTGAATTACAAATCAGAAATGATCTTGCTTTAATTCTCTTCCTCTTCTGCTGATGCTGATTTCTGATGGATATAGTTCAACAGCCATCACCCTCTGTCTGTCACCTGTAACTGAGCATTCCCATGTGGAGGATGGGGCTATAGGTGAGGGTGGTGGGGTGGAGCAGAACCTCACAGCCAACCACAAAGATTCTGTGATAAAAACAAAAAACTGCGGATGCTGGAAATCCAAAACAAAAACAGAAACAGAAATACCTGGAAAAACCCAGCAGGTCTGGCAGCATCGGCGGAGGAGAGCACAATTGACGTTTCGAGTCTTCATGACCCTTCAACAGAACTAAGTAAAATTAGGAAATGGGTGAAATATAAGCTGGTTTAAGGGGTTGGGTGGGGGGGGGTGGGTGGGTGGGGGTTGTTGGGACAAGCAGCCAGTGATAGGAGGAGATAACCAAAAGCTGTCACAGACAAAGGAACAAAGAGGTGTTGAATGTGATATTAGCTAAACGAATGTGCTAATTAAGAGTATAAGACAGGACAGATAATGTACAGATAGCTCTAGTGGGGGTGGGGGAATACTAAAAGGTAGAAATAAACAATGGTGGAAATACATTTAAAAATAATGGAAATAGGTGGGAAAAGAAAAAATCTATATAAATTATTGGAAAAAACAAAGAGGGGGAAGAAATGGGAAGGGGGTGGGGATGGAGGAGAGAGTTCAAGATCTAAAATTGTTGAACTCAATATTCAGTCCGGAAGGCTGTAAAGTGCCTAGTCGGAAGATGAGGTGCTGTTCCTACAGTTTGCGTTGAGCTTCACTGGAGCAATGCAGCAAGCCAAGGACGGACATGTGGGCATGAGAGCAGGGTGTAGTGTTGAAATGGCAAGTGACAGGGAGGTCTGGGTAATGCTTGCGGACAGATTCTGTTCTCTCTTCATCCACTTACACTGGCTTTCCAACAAGAGGTACTGGGACAAGTAATCACAAGTACCACCCTAGTCCAGCAGTGCTGAGGCCAATTGTGGTATTCAGTTGCTGTGGTCAGCAAACTAAACAAAATGTGGGGATTGTTCTAGTTTATCCCTGTGCTACACCAGCCAGTTAGTGCAAGGCAATGGGTTTTACTTATTTTTAAAGCAGGAAGCAATTAGTCCATTTAAGAATTGAGAATTTTTCCCTTCCACACAGAACTTGTAGTTGACTTCAGATTGGACGAACATTCTGGTAAGAGGTTGCATAATGAGAGTTAGCGTGTTGCCTGAAGGGTGATATGCCTTACTAAGAATGCTGCTTCCCTTCTTCTGGCACCTGTACCAGTTTCCTGCAAGGATTGTTGGTTCTGTCCTGACATTAAATGAACATATCATCTACTTTCAACCATTCCAGGACTTTACCTAATCCATTTAATCCAAATAAATCCAAAATCTCCTCTGAGACAAGTACTGATGGGATTTGATTTACAGATCAGTCGGCGTCACGGAGACAACAGTTGTGTCAGATTTCACCTTTAATGAAGCTGTCTCTCGCATACTATATCCTTGATGGCTGCAGAGCCACTCTCCTGAGATAGTTTTGGGTGTTTGGAGTATAATCAGTGGCAATGTTAGGATCTGTTTAGCTCAAGACAGCACCAAGGGAGTTGGTGGGAGGTGGAGCAGACAGAACTGCACAACATCAACCAGCAAATACTCTTATCTGTTTTATAAGAGTCTGATTGATCCTGATCCTGGAAGCATTATCCAAGATGATGCAAAGACATATAAGCAGAATTGGCTGCAGATTATCCTCAGCCCCAGTTGCACAGAACATCTCACCACTGGCATTAAATTAGTTTTCCATTGATCAGTGTGAAAGAGCTGTAACATTCAAACTCTATAGCCACAGTGAGATATGTTGGGTTTTAACCTGACTGAAACAACAAGCATTGCTCCATGCCACAGGTGAGATATTTAGTTTAGTTTGTGGACACAAGGCTCTGGTGGAAGCCTTTGCTGGGCTACTCCAGTGAAGTTACAATCCTGCAAGTAGTAAAATGATCCCATAAACCTTAAACTGATACTCAGACTACTCTTTTCCAATTAATGCTGTTTATTAAATGTTTATTTTTCTAATTAGTTTTCATAGAACCAGCAGATTATTCAATTCAACTGTTTCTAATTCTTGTGAAATGTGGAGCTTATTCTCCCTCTAATCAGAGCAGCAATAACTTGGGGCGGGATCGTCCCAGGTTTGCACTAAGTGCGGTTGTGGGTGTGAAAACCCCACTGGTCGCAATGGCGGGTTTTCACACAGTATCACCTCCCTCCCACCTCATAAATTACGTAATCACGGGAAACATGCTCTCTCGCTGGCGGGCAGCCTCTGGATTGCCCATCACGCCGTTACCTCATCGCTTCCTCACTCCAGGCGCCATATTTAAACTATAGACGCGCACACAGATCTCAAGCTTGCTGCCCAGAACTGCTCCGGTGAAGACATGGTCCTGGAAGCCAAGAAGAGTTCAGTGACCCATCTCTGGAATGCCTTTTGGAGGCCCACTGTGATGTCCTCCACCCCCTGCTCTGGTCACAGGAGGTCAGCAATCTCACCGCTCTGGCTTAGGAGGCAGTGGCAGTGGTGGTCAGTGCCAATGCCGCATAGAAGAAGTTGGTCATCCAGTGCAGGAAGAGGATGAATGATCTCATCTGTGCCACCAGGGCACAGATCTCATCACCATCTCATCACTCTAAACTTACACACTCACAAGACCATCACACATTCACTGGTATCTCACTCACTGCCAGCTCAAGGGACATCACCACTGACTCTCTCACACACACCCTTACACCTCTATCTGGTCTCACCTCCTCTGGAGACTGCCTCCCCAGTCCTCACTGTCTTGAAGCCACTTGTACAGATCAACTTGTGCCCCCACGCACACCCTGGGATATCCCCTTTCCCCAGTACAGCCCTCACCCTGCAGCCTCTTCCCTTGCCTGAGGCCACGTCTCCCCCTTCCCCAAGCAAGCCCTAGCCCTGCAGCTGTTGAAAAGCCACCCCTACCCCCACCTTACGTCTGGTAGGTAGAGACCTGCCCGTGAGCCCCCCTAAAAGTGATGTAGTGCTGTCTGTGAAGCCTGGCGCTGATGACTGCGAGTGCTGCCCGAAGCAAGGTAGGGAAATAAACCTCAAAGTCCCCAGTGAAGTGCAGCCCGCCAGGTGCACGTTGTTTATGTACAGTTGTGAAACAGGTTGGCGTGCGATCACACTGATGTGCCCGGCTGATCCAGTGTGAGGGGAGGGGATGATTCTGGAGAGCAGAGCTTATAATGAGATGCTAAAGTATTGAAACTAGGTTCCCGACATGCAGCAGTGGGAAAGGTGGCCCACCATTGACGGGTGGAGGGGACCATCGCAAACTGGCTTTGTGATGACATGAAACCGATTCTTTGCGATCTCCTGATGTTTTCCGCTCCCGCTCACTACAAATGGGAACAGACGATTCCGGCCTTAGAATAAATCATTTGCGTTTATGTGTTGTGCCACCGTGGTCGGGATTTTGTGGCCCTGTCGTGGTGGGACCTGCCATTCGGGAGATTCGGCAGCCTAGCCAAAAGCCCATCGACTTTCGGAGGGACTGGATGATCCCAGCGGCGGGTGGGGTCGGAAAACCCTGCCCCACATCTCTCAGAAAGGGTTTAGAGTGTTTCATAGAGAATAGATTACTGTGAATGCAGTCACTATTGTTATGTAGATAAAAACATTTGGGCCAGGATCTTGTGTTCTCGCTGTGTTCTTGGAGGCGGAAAGTATTTACTTTGGCAGGATGGTGGTGAACCACAACTCCATCACCTTCCTGCCTCTGCTGGAATTAAGTTTTGGGCAGCAGGACCCATGGTTGACCTTCCTGCCCTGTAGCCAACTGAGGCCCTGAAGTGGCCAATTAATGGCCACTTCAGGGCCTCATCCCACCACCGCTGGCATTAATGCAGCAGCAGGCGGGTCTGTTGCCAGGCGGTGTGCACAACAGGTAAAACTGCAGTCAGCTTGTCACTCCTGGGGTGGGGAAGGAGTCGGGGTTCCCCCTCCATCAAAGTCAATCAGTGCCTGATCAGGAAGGAGTGGGCCTGCTCAGAGCCACCCCACCTGGCCTTGCTGTGGCCTCCTGATCCCCTCACCCCACGACCCCCACCCCATGAAAGCACCCCACAACCCACCCTCCCCCCTCCCCCCAACCACTCCCACCCCCAATGCTACTTAATTGTGGCCTGGGTAGCTCCATGATACCGGGACTCTGGTACCTGTCCTTCTGGTAGCGGCCATGGTCTGTCCAGCTGCTGGCCTCTGATTGGCCAGAGTCTCTTGGCAGGTACAACTTCTGCCCCTGGGGTCTTTGACTCCAGGGGAAGGCTTTCCCCACTGCTGGCCTTGCCACTGTTTGATTGGCATGGGGTTCGGCAGGCAAGTGACCAGGCAAGACCCCCAGCATCTCACCCAGATTCCACCCATGATGGTATTCTTTACACATAAGAAAATATCTTCAAACATTTTACATGAAGGTTCAAATTTTAAAGGGAAGCCATGACTGCAAGATAATTTAAATAGTGACTTAGAAACAATTGTGAATCAATATGTTTGATGACATAATGTCATTTCAGAAGAAAAATATCATAATGAAAATGATTTTAAAACACTTTAGTGATTTAATACCCAAACTCTGCCTCAACAATATGGGATTAAGCTTTTTTTTTAAGAGGAATCAAGCAGATAATTCATAATTGCACATTTTTTAACAGTGATATATTAAAAAATGTAATTATAAAAACTAACTGAGGCTCCAGTTATGATCTAGTGGCCAAGACACTGCTTGGTGCAACGGATCTAAAGTTCAATCCCTGGTTTATGATGAGTTAGCTGATCTCGACTTGCCTGAATGCCCCAGATTTAGGGAGATGGAAAAAAAAGACAGATTCCCTACTCCTGACTGTTATTCAGTTACCACTGCCAGAACGTGATCCTGGTGGGCATGAGGTGAAGACAGAATCAAGTTTGTCTGCAATGCCCTCCATTACCAAATAGCCATGCCAACACTCAGCACCTAGGCCCAAGATTGAATAATAGCAGCTTAGTTGGGTGAACACATTAAACTGCCCAATTGGAATCAATGGGCGTAATTTTGTCTTTGTGCGATAGGTATTAATTCTGCCTTATCATTGGCAATGGTAACATTTTTTTGTTAATACTGTGAGATCATCATGGCATTTGAGTGTAAGGCTATCACCAGTGCTGCACATATGTGGCCAAAAGGTAGAACAATTATTCAGAGTGGAGCACAACTGATGTTAGGCAGGGAACCAGGAATGATACAGGCAGGTTGAAATCAATATTGCTAAAATATTCAGTGTAGTTGGTAATATATGAGCATGCTTAATAATCCCAATTTGTAATAGAAATGTTAGATTTGATGCATTTTTTATTTAAACAAGTTTAATGCATCGTAGACCCCAAAACATTCAACATTTCCCCCGATTCTTTCTTTCAACGTGTAGCACTCAAATATACTACATACACTCAAATAATCCCATTTTTTTCTGCAGTTTTAAGCTAGTCCTGCAAAATCATAATTTCCTATTCATAATTGCTCTCAATGGCACAACAACTACACGGTCTATCAGGGAGGACAGTAGTCGCTGGGAAAGGAAGAAATCCAAAGCAAATGCATATAATAGCAGGTGATGATGTCAGTCGAGTGTCCCGATGTCATCGCGCACTCGCGCAATATTTCGGTCAGCGGACGAGCGAGTGCTGGTGATGCGCCTGCTGACAATTAAGAGGCTTATTAAGGCCATTAACATTGTCATTGATGGAGATTTTCCATTGCCCGTCCAGTGTTACAGTTGGCAGGCGGGTGAATCAGCCAGGCGGCCTTTGCCTTTTTGAGGAAACCTCATCCAAGGGCGGGATGAGGTTTCCGATATTAATTTTTAAAAAATGTTTGGACTCAGCTTTCATCATCCATATGCACAGGTGACTGATTCTGATGCGTGGACATCTTCCTCAGCATTTTAAAATCTTTATTTATTGCTTTTGGATTCTTCAGCTCCCTGAGGCAGTTGCCTGCCTTCAGGGAGCTTTGATTCGACCTGCCCACGCTGAGTTCAGCGCTCGCCCTCCTCCTGCCCCCACCCTGGCAGCGCTGAGCATTTCAATGCGTCTTTCACGCTGGCTGGCTGTCAATTGGCCAGCGTGAGATCACGGTGGGGGCCAATCACAGTTGGCAGTCCATTCCCTGGCCGCTCCTGGATCATGGGCGCCCGCCAAACTAAAAACCCCGCCCTTAGTTTAGCCAAGGGCATAGCATGAATTAGTCTACAATCATTCTGACAGGAATGAAAAGGAATGGGAAGTCAATGGGACTCTGACCTCCTTTAAGTTGATTGTTTTATTCATTGGAAGCAATTCTATTGATGTCATCCAAAACTTCTGCCAGGAGGAGATACCTTGGGACTAGGTTAAATGCTGCTTTGTGGGCTGGGCTTGGATCTGTACTGATTGTATTGTAGCTGTGATTGCTGTCAGGACAGAAGTGATCCCAAAGCTAATCTCATTTACAGATGAAACAAGAGTTATATTGACTGAGAAAATGGATATTAAAATACAGTCTGCATGTTTTAAGTTAATGTTGATAAATTATTTGTTTTCTTTTAAGTTGGACTATTTGACCCAGGTGAAGGTGAGGGAGTGGTTGAGCAGATTGACAATTGTTGAAGTATCATGATGAATGGAGAGCCAAAAGCTAGGCTGTTGACAGCTTGAAAGCGTAATTGTGTGTTGAGGAAAGTCTTTGACGGGTGTGGATGCAGAAGTAAGTGGAATGTGAAGTAGATGATGTGGGGATACAAAGAGCCATCAGAGATTGCCTTGCCTATAAATTACACCTTAACTCTGTATTAATCCCTTATTTCATTGGAGAACCTGCTGAAAATGTCATTATCATCTCTCCAAGTTTTGAATCCTCAAACTTGACTTGAAGTCAATTTTAATATATTTTTGCATTTTTCTTGATTTTATTGATAGTGTGTTGTGTGACAAATCAGAAAGCACTTTTTCACACAAAGCATCTGGAACTCGCACCTCAAAAAGACAGGATCAACTGAAGTTTTCAAAACTATGACTGACAGATTTTTGTTAGGTAAGGGTATCAAAGAACATGAAGCAAAGCCAGGTAAATGTTCGTAGGTTCCAATACATTGAGTAAAGGGAAAACCAAGAATAGAGAAAAGATAACCATATGCCTATTTCTCCTTAGGCGCCACAATCATCTTTGAGCTGAGTGTATTTTGGCTCTTGGTATTACCCATATTCTCACATTTGAGCTAGAAGATTGCGCTCAAACCCACACCACACCAACACTTCAGCATATTATTGAGGCTGTCAGTTACTAAGGAAAATGCTTCGCTGGAGGTACGACTTTCAGATTAGCCATTAAATCATGGCCCCATCTACCTGGTCAGGTGGGTGTAAAAGATGCCATGTTACATTTTCGAAGGAAGAGTGGGGAGTTACCCCTCCTTCATCTCTTAATCAGCACCGTCATGAACAGATTAATGGATCATTCCACTCAGTGAGATTTGTGGGACCTCGAGCATAAATTGCTTGCCGTATTTGCCTACAAAACAAAAATAAACTATCGTTCAAAAGTAATTCATTGGCTATGAAGAGCTTTAGAATGCCCTGTGGTTGTGAAAGTTACTGCTACTTTCTAATATCATTTGAAGTTTGACACAGTTGACTGCAATGGTTGGTCATTTATAATTTGGCCATACTTGTTTATTGCTGCTTGTCATTAACATGGACTTGCCCATCATTTTTCATTTACTTTTAATTTAAATGTAATTAAATTGAAATACAATGGGCAGAGATTGCTGTACTTTCAAACTCCATTGGAGAGACATGACAAAACCCTCATGAGACATTTCAGCACATAACATGGTGTTAGCCGGCCAGGTTTTTCAGCATATTATGAACAGCAGTTGAGAATTTGCTTGTTAACTGGTTTATGCTTTAGAAGAGCAGAGTTTATTAATCAAATTACTGGCAGAAACAGCACGGGAAGCTGTCCACCAGAACCTGGATGTTGAATTGATTGCAAAATTTAATGAGGCCCTATTTACAATGCTGTTTATTATAGGAAAATATTTGATTGCTTCTCTACAGCAGTGTTAAAGAGAGGGTCTATCAAATGCATGTATGGTATACATATATGCAATAGGTTCAGATGCTTTAACCACTGTTGAATAGCAATAAATAACCCATATATATGAAAAAGGCAGTTTAGATGAGGGACTCGAATTTGGGTTTCATTCTTTAGCCTAACTGCTAACATTTTAATCTCCCAGCACAAGACATTCCTTAATCCTAATGCAGCCATACAAGTGGGGAGTGAGAACATTTACCTCTGGTTAATCACTACATTTACAAACTGATTGAGCCTATGGCCAGAATTTTACAGCCCCTCCTGCCCTGTGGGATATTACAGTCCGGCCGACTGAATGGAGGTTTAACTGGCTCGCCACATCCGCCAGGGAGAGACACGCTGCAGCGGATCCTATAATCCTAGATGATTTCTTATAATCACTTCACTTAACAGGTAACAATCACAGCAGTAATTCAGGGAGGGAGGAAGGGATGGACAAATGGTCAGTCTTGCAGCCATACAATCCTTTGAGAACTAAGTCTTCCAACTTTGACTGTTTGTGCATCTCTCACTTTCTCCACCCCATTGGCAGACATGCCTTCAACCGTCTAAATGGTCCCAGGCTGGTTGATTTTCTTAACATCGTCATCTTAGTCCTTCACCAATTTGCCCTACTCAGCTCCCATGAAGAACACAGATGATTCCCCATTATTTCTGAAATCAATATGTGGCAAAAATATAAATAGCCATTCCGAAAAGAACATCTGTCATTCATCAAACATAGATATTTTTCTCCTGCATTTGATTGTGGGCCCTGTTTAAGTAAACTGTTTAAAGAAAGTCAAGTGCTCATAATCATAATGGCACGTTGGGACTCTTCATTCCAAACACCTTAAACATTTTGCAGTTCTAGCAAAATTAAATTCCTCAATAGTAGACAAATTGCAGGAAAAATTTTTCTTATTAAAATATTATTAGACAACTAGTGATAATTTTGTAAATGAACCATTTAGCCAGACACAAATAATTGCCTGACTGTTACCTTAGGGAATATTTATCATGTTTATGCATTTAAAATTTTGCACTTTTATAAGAACCTCTGCTCCACATTTGATGTCATTGTATTGTTTTAGGTTTCAAAATAATTGAAATTAACCCCCATTGTGCTAAAAGCCTGCCATGTTGGGATGGTGAGGCAATGATTCCTATTAATACCATGGAAAGTTGTGTGCTAAAAGCAGAACGTTGCACAGGGAGGGGAATAGAAAAATCAGTCACACGACATGTCCAGTTCATTCTGAACTGGCATGACATGGCTGAATATTTTTGTTTGTTTCTTGTGCCAGAGTGCAGTGTTTCTAAGCACAACATAACTCCCTGTAATATAAAATGTGAATTTTGGTGGCAGGCTTTGAGGCAAGTTCATTTCCCTGACAAAACCCAATTAGCTGTGCAGGTTTATATTGTTGCCTGGAGCCTGGGGCTTTGATCATTTCTGCCAACAAAGCTTATTACAGTTACATTATTAGTGAGGTAGGGTACGATTAACATGTCACATTTATGTATTGCCGCGCAGGTACAATATTTTAATAAGTTGACAGGAATTATGCTGCTGATTTAAGCTCTCGGGAAATCCATGCAAATGAGACAATAATACATATTACTGTGTGATTTTTCTGTGCGGCTGGAACTCCTAGAGGCACCTCTGAGGGTTATAGGCAATCTGAACTGAAAGCTGGGCTGTCTGGGTCTAAATTTGATGAAATTAGTGATGAATTTGATTGTGGTTAATTTCAATTATTTAAAAATCTATAACAATACAATGACATCAAATGTGGAGTGTAAATTCCTGTAGAAGTACAAAATTATAAAAGCATAAGCATGATAAGCATTCCCTAAGGTAACAGTCAGGTGATTCTTTGAGTCTGGCTAAATGGTTCATTTACAAAATTATTCATGTCTAATAATATTTTAATAAGCAAAATATTTTCCCTGCATATTCCACTACTATTGAGTAATCTAATGTTACCTGAGTTTCTTTCTTAGTTTATATGACCTTGGTCTTTCAGGCACCAGTGGTCTGCCTTCAGACAACGATGCTGATTATGAAGTGTGATGCCTGAAAACAATTCTTTGCTTTTCTTGTTATGATTTATTAGCTTCTTTCAGTGCACGTGATAAGAACTTCCCCAGCATAGTTTCTAATATTTGTGAAATAGGAGTGGTGAGAGAACTAAAATTGTTCATAAATTAATTTCCTTTCCACTAATTCTGCAGTCGCTGAAACAAGGAATGCTGGAAGAAAAGGAAACTTAATTATTGATAGGTGTAGGGATATACTTTCCATTCACTCTGATCAGGTCCTATAGATTTTTGTTTTCAAAATTTCCTAAACCGTCTGTTCTTGCTATAATCTGATAGAATTCCGTGGCATTTTGCATTGTACATCTGTCTTATATATATATTGCAATTCTTACATCTGCATACATTTTCCCATCAACTTTCTCCACATTCACATTAATAGCAATGTAATATTGTCACACTGTATTACACCCCCCCCTGCTAGTTGGACTGCTGTAGATCCAGAATTTTATATCTTCCAGTGTTTGAGCCTTTGCTGCAGATACACTCCTAGCGGTTTATGTTGGTTAATGTGTGAAAACAGGAGATGAATGGGTACAGAGCTATTAAGAATAGCCTGCTTGAAAGCCTGGACTTAGCACACAATTTTGGTGCTAATTGCTGATTCTCATTATTTGAATTTGCTTGACGGTGCCAAACCAGTGCTGATTGGACACAATTTTTGTAGAGCAGTGTATGTGGGCTCCTAACACCCACTTTCACTGAATGTGTAGAGTGCTCTGGCTGGTACACGGTGGTTCGGGGACTGGGGGAGAAAGGTGCACATGTTCTCGGATGCACTAGCTAAGTGAACATGAGATGGTGTTGATTTCAAGCATTACTTAAAAAGAAACTCACCATGTTTACTCCCAAATAGCTGTTCGTGGTGGTGTGGGGTGGTGGGGTGGGGGGTGGGGGTGTGCAGAGGGAAGGGGGCATTAGTTGAAGCATTAGCCCCCTACAATGCCATGCAGCCTCTTTAATGAGCGCAAGCAGGCTTGTTAAGCGCTGATCCACTGTCTAACGAGTGTCCCAGTTGCCGTCCCTAGCTCTGCCTCCGACACCTTTACCAAGGGGGTGTCTTGTGCTACATGTTGGCTAAGTCAACGTTTCAGCTCCTGGCCCCATCTTGGCCACTTCAGAGGATCATTAGCGCCTGAATGTGGTGCTGAAAATTGCCCCTATAGGCTCCAAACAACACTAACTCTTTGCTTCCCAAATTCCCATTAAGTTTACTATTTATAACTGTAAATACTAAATAAAAGTATTAGTTAGAAAATAAGGACAGAATGTAAGGTTTTAAAATGCAGTTCTAATAATTCATTGCCCTCTAGCCTCACTTTACCTCAAGACTGTACTTAACCTTGACTTCAACATTATGGAATACTAACTCATAATATATTAAAGTCTTGCATATGGCATGCACCTCCTGCAAGGAGGGCGTTTAAAATCTGTAATAAAGCCAATCTTAGTTGTTATATAACACTGTATCTTCCAACAAAGTATGAACAATGCCAAAGGAGTTCTTCAAGTTCTTAATTCTTAAGTTCTTTATATCATTCATGTATAAATAGAAAGACCCATTTCTCAGTCAGGTCTGGTACAACTTCTATCTGATCAGAGGCTTGAAACTATGGTGCTGACTTTTGCCTTGCGGTGGGGGGGTCAAGTCCTGTCACAGGGAGCAAAAGCAGGAGGGCGGGCTGCGGGACCCTGTGGAAGTCAATGCTGGTGGTGGTCAATTAACAAGCCCAAGTGAGGACTGCGGCTGCCTCTTGAGCCCAATGAAAGGGCTGCTGTTTCAGCAGCTTCAGCAGTGCCACCGCTAGTGGTGAACATTGCTGAGACTGCTTCACTAGGGATAGGGGCGCCTCATTGCTGAGTTGACCCGGAAGAGAGGCGGTTTTATTTGGGGAAACCAGAGCCAGGCAAGAACGCCTGGCATTCAGAGGGTGGGGGTGGCTGATTTTGGGGCAGAGGCTTAGGTGCAGAGGTGAACATTACTGCTGGGGGGGCAGGGGTGGGGGGTGCCCTCCATGGGCCATGGATCACCAACCACCCCCTCCACCCCAGAACCTGCCAGCAGGCTGCTAGGGTTTACCTGGTGGCCTCCCCTCATGGCTGTGGGCCCTCCCAATGTGAACAAAGTGGCCACAGGAGCAAGCATTCATTGAGCCCTTCAGCAGCTCATTTAGCTGCTCAGTGGACAGCCGCACCACTAACTTTCCTCCAATGGAAGAGGCTTAGTAAATTCCACAGAAACCTGACATCCAAATATAGTCTAAATTCAAGTTTTATTTCAAAAATAATCCACACTGGGTCAGGTTCTCCTCCCTCGTTCCTTCCAGTTTTGAGCAATATTATGTTGGGCTGGTGAGGATAATCTGTTCTGTCGGGCCCTCGTCAGCCTTTAGGTGCCCAACCCCAGGAAATTAGCTAGGTCAGGTATGAAGCCCCATTCCTACCGAAACTAAACTGACCTCCTGTCAAGGAAGGAAAAGCATCCCTTGTCTCAAGTGCATTAGTGAAAGAGCTCGTCAGATTAATAGCTTGGGAAGTTCAAAAAACAAAATAGTTCTTTTTAAAAATTCTTTGAAATGATATGCCCGCTGCTAACAAGGCCAGAATTTATGCCCATTCCTATTGCTTTTGAACTGAATGGCTTGCGAGGCTATTTCAGAGAGCGGTAAGAGTCAATCACATCGCTGTGGATCTAGAGGTCACATGTAGGCCAGACCAGGTAAGGATGGCAGATTTCCTTCCCCAAAGGACATTCCTGAACCAGATGGGTTTTTATGACAATCAATGGTAACTGTCATGGTCACCATTGCTTAGGCTGGGATTTTCCGGTCCCTCCCACAATGGGAATTGTCGTGGTGGGATGGAAAATTTTGATAGACCAGCCGATGGTCCATTGGTTTCAGGCATGAATTTTCGGTCAGGTGGCGGGCGGGCCCGGAAAATTCCGGCCTTAGGCTAGCTTTCAATTCCAGATTTTTTATTGACTGAAATTAAATTCCAACAGCTGACTATGTCCCCAGAGTATTCACCTGGGTCTTTGGATTACTAGCCCAGGGACATTAGCACTATGCAACCATCTTCACTCTAACACTTTAGATTAAACTTTGCACATACTCCTCTTCTGACATTTCTACATAATTCCAAGCAACCCTTTGTAAAATATTTATGAGGGTCATAGATCCATTGGAATTTATGGCACAGAGGAAGCCATTCGGCCCATCATGTTTATGCTGGCTTTAGCCTAGACCCATGAAACGAATCTCACTGCCTTGTTCTCTGCCTACAACTCTGCATCTGCCACTGCTTCAAAAGGCTATTTGCTCTTCCTTTTAAAAGATTCGGTAGCCTCTGTTTTCTCACGTACCATGGTGAAGCATTTTGCGTTCCAGCAACTCTCCTGAAGGCAAAAGATACTTTACCTTAGTTTTTCCAGATTTCTGCTCAGCCAATAGGAAACTTGCTTCAGAAACTGAGAACATTTTCCAAGCTTCTTATAATGTCAGTTTGTCTGTTGTAGGGTACTTAGCATGCATCCTCAATAACAAAGAGGTCAGTCACTTTTCAGCTAAGTATAAATACTTTCAAAATTCTAATGAGATTAGTAAACGCCTATGAATTTGGTGTAAATTTGAGAACTGACAGCTTCAAAACTAAATCCACAAAGGCTAACAACTTTAATTTACCATGAAATTAAACTGAAATAAGTAAACCTATTTCCTTAAGTATTATCTACCCCAGTTGTTCATTTCACATGGATTATAAAACTCAAGAGGCACCTAAGCTTAGGATCTGTGCCCGATCGCATAAGACAATCGATTCCTTTGGTCCCGGGTTTGAACATAAAACACAACTGATGAGTCGAAAGTTTCTTCTGGCTGAAGATTGCAAATGAATGTTGGTGGTTTGAATAAACGGTATGGGTTATAAGCACAAGCCACAATTCAGCAACAGTTGACATTCGGGCACATAGATGGTTAGTATTTAATTAAAGGAAATGCTGGGGCAGATTTTCACCTCCTCGTTTTCCCCAATTTTGAGCATGTTTTGGTGGGGGGGGCTGATGAGGATAATCCATTCTGTTGAGCCTTCACCAGCCTTTAGATAACTAACCCCATGGAGCCAGCCAGGTCAGGCGCGGCCTTGTTGGTGGGCAGAAGTCCCATTCCGACTGATACCGATGCTGATCTTTGACCTTCTGCCAAGGTAGGAACATGTCCCCCACTATATCAGCTGCCATGGATTCACATTAAGTTCCGCTGTTCTGTGAATGCTGATGCTGATTGTGGTGATTGCCTTTACTTTGCTAAGGTACAGGCTCATCACTAGAACTTGCTAGCTGGCAGACTGCACACCATGTTAAATCCATTGGGTTACCCTATCAGCCAGTGCACTTTCCCAGAGCATGGCCGATTTTAATTCACTGATTTGACTGAAAATGTAAACAAAGACACTGCTGGCTGTAAATTTGGGCAATGAGCCTGCCCCAATCAAAGCAATTAAAAGAAAAAAAGAAAGACTTGCATTTGCAATTAACTTGAATTATCGTCATTCCACTTTATAATAATTTCACAGGAGTACAGGGGTGCATCAGATAATCGAAGTGTTTACAGTTGGGCTGTAATAGACTGCTGATATAAAAAGTTTTAAGAAAGCCCTTAGATTCCATCCATATTTTTTATCCCTGTACCCACCTTTATAGCAATCCATCTTTTTAATCTTTCACCACTGAAAACACAATTATTTTTGTGTTTAAATACATTCGTTACACAAATACAAATCCTGTATAATGACTTGAACCCTTTAGCCTGATTTGTAGTTTTCCATTAAACAGCTTGATAGAATGTTTTCTGTTAAGCTATAAACGTGATGCCTAGCTGAACAGTAATATAGTTAAAATACAAAGATCTAGGAGGAGAAATTTGTTGGCGTGTTCCGCAGGCTTACGTTGATTCCCCAGGGCAGACGGTGTCAAGGGCAACAACCTACATGGTGCATGCAGTGTTCCTCAGTGATGCCAATGAAAAAGCCATGTGGGTAGTGGCCTGCAGATCTGCGTGTCCCTGGGGAATCAACACGATCAAATTTCTCCGCCCTATTTTTTGCAGAATATTTTTGGACTATGATTCATATATGGAAATTAAAAGCAAATGGATTGTTGGCATGCGCTGTTCTCCAAGTTGTGTTAGTCTTGTCAGTGTGTTAAAAAATCCGATGCTGTTTCAAATTGTCTTTGACTGTGCAGCATCAGATGTTAGATATTGCCCTGAGTAAAAGCTCAACTTTCATCCATAGATGCAAAATTGAACTAATGTATAATTTTATATCAGATGATGGCTAAGTTGGATAGGAGAACATTGAATTTTTTTTTTTTTGCGAGCTATAAAATCTATTAAGAAGGAAATTGAAAGCGATTATTGGTGGCCCGTCCACTTTTACAGTTGGCGGACGGGCCAATCGGCCAGGCGGCCTTGACAGTTTTGCTCAAACCTCGATCCAGGGTGGGATAAAATCTCCATGGGGAAATAAAATAACAAGAGATATCTGGGGACTGTTTTTTTTATGAGGTCTGCGTTCAGGCGCTTGATTGTGATGCATGGACATATTTTGCAGCATTTTGTTTATTCTGTGTAGATCTGCAGCTCCCCTGGGGCAGCTGTTTGCCTTCAGGGAGCTCGGTGGAAGGTGCTCACCAGCACCCGCGGTGATGTCGGTGCCCACGCTCTTCCTGCCCCCACCGGCAGTGCTGAGCCTTTCTCAGTGTGTGTTTCACACTGGCTGGCCGTTAACTGGCCAGACAACATGAAACCATGGTCGGCGGCTCGTTTCCTGTCCGTTCCCGGGCCCACTGATCGCGGACGTTCAGCAAGCGAAAAATTCAGGCCATTTACTTACTCACTTAATGCTTTCAAAAAGTTACAGTAGTTTTACTGTCAACAGATTTGATGGTAGTTTTGATTTATTTTTAAAGTTCACTAATTTAACTGTTAAGGTTCTTACAAACAAATGCTTTGTTTAGTTTTCAGTTTTCTGTATACGTGCCTCAAATTATACGTAACTAACTCTAAAGTGAGTTCTCAGTGATCATTAACTTATGTTGATACTTTTAAAATTCAGTTTCCAGCAAAAGGCAGGAAGCACAAGTAAAAATAACAGCACAAAGTCGATTTTTTTCCGGAATATTGACAACTTAAAGTTTGATATGCGATGGAAGCCATTTTATATTAAAAAATAAAGACCAATCTTGGATTGATGCAAGCACCTTTCACAGGTTCTGGGCCTGCAAAAACACTTCACATTCAATGAGTTACTTTCCCAGTGTAGTCACTGTTATCATGTAGAATATTTTGAGTCAATCTTACATCACATGATCCTGAGAGCAGCAATGAGGCAAATCTATTTTGGTGGTGTTTGTTGGGGAGATGTGATGAATGGAATGGTCGGAGAAGTTCCCAGCACTTCAACTGGTGCCACGAGTCCTTCGTTTCCACTTGAACAGGGAAATGAGGCATTGGTTTATTATCTCATCTGCAGCACCTTCCGCAATGCGGCATTCCCTCAGAGCAGCATTGAAACTAAGGGTGAAATTTTCCCAAGTTTGCACAAAGTATGGTAGCAGGCGGGTAAAACGACATTTTACCCACTGGCCATGATGGTGGGTTTTCACGCCGTATCATCCCAAACCCACCTCATTATTTATGCACTCCTGGGAAACATGCCGTTTCCATGGCAGGCGGGCTCTCATCCACCGCTGCATCAGGCCAGGCGCCATGTTTATAAAGTCCAGCCACAAGCGCAGCGCTCATTGCTTCCAGCTCACCACCGCTGCACAGAAGACATGGCCAGGAAAGGGAAAAAGAACACAGCCCCCTGCTTCAATGACAGGCCCCTCAAGTGACTGCTGGATGCCGTGGAGGCCAGGATGCCCTGTGCCCCTGCTCTGGCTGCAGGATGGGCAGCAACGTGACCAATCCGGCTTGGGAGGCAGTGGCAGCAGTGGTCAGCGTCAATGCCCTTCATAAGAATACAGCCACCTAGTGCAGCAAGAGGATGAATGATCCCCTCCGTTCCGTCAGGGTAAGTCACTCTTCTCATCACTCTCAACTCACACACTCACACACTCACAAACCCATCACACACCCACAGGGTCCTCACTCACTGCCAGTTCAAAGGACATCACCATTCACTCTCTCACACTCACCGTCATTGTCTTCATCCCATCAATGGGACCACTCACCACCCACACAGGCCAGGCATACTTATCACCTGGCCTGGCAGGTGTCTTACTCTTTTACCATCTCTATCCATGCAGGACGAGCTGTCACACAACAAGAGAGAGAGGTCGCAGACCGATGACGCAATGCCCAAAATCAAGGCCCTCACGGACCTTGAAAACAGGCCATCCAGCTGGCCGGCGATGACCGGGACCGGTCCTGTACTGACGGTGAGGTCGGCGCTGCTCTACCAAGTGAGGGTCCAGCAGTGTAAATCCATCAGACAACCATGCTGTGAGTGATGTGTCCTGTTTCACAGGCCACTGACATGAACTAATTATCTCTCTTTGCTTTCACAGGCACATCTGCCAAACAGCCGTCAGAGTCCATGACCCAGAGTCTCCATCAAGCCCCAAAGAAATCTCTTTTCTGAAGAGGAATCTGAAGGCACCCTCGCTGAAGACCCGTCACAGTGTTCACCCACACCCTCCACCAGCACAGAGACACACACCTCGGTGGGACCTAGCTTTACAGTAGCCCCGGGATCACAATCTGGTGAGCACATGGCACTGTCTGATCTACAGCAGGTGGAGGCAGGGACTTCCCAGGTCCCCAGCACTCGGAGGACTGCCGGAGGCCAGAACATTGCTGAGTCCGAGTCAGATGAGGAGCCTTTGGACTCAGTCATGTCACAGTTGCTGGTTCTGTAAAGGCAAGCTCGGGAACATCAGGAAGGGATGTCCACTGCACTCCTCAGATTGCAAAGCACGATGGAGGAGTCCGTTCATCTTCAGGCTGAGGTGATAGCGCCAGCATTGCCAACGCACCGAGGTCACATTGGTAGGGTGGCGGCTGCCATTAGGACCTTGATCCAGTACGTTGCTCCTGCACTGTTGCACGGGCTTAACTCCATCGCTCCATAGTTGGCCTCCAACAGTGTGTACACGAGAGGGGTGCCGGGCAGCTCGGTCTCACTCCAGCTACACCTGCTCCTCAAGGAGTCAGCCTGGGGCCCCCAGGCACCCATAGGGAGGAGGGTCAGCAGGTGCGCACTCCGGGCCCATCCATCTAGGTGACTCCGGGAGTGTCCAGTCAACCCGACTCCCCTCTTCCTGTGACCCCAGCAGCTCCAGCTCCACAGGCCAAGGAGGGTGCCACTGCCACACAGCAGGACCCCAAAAGCAGGCCGGGGCGCTCCAAGTCTTGGCCCTCCAGAGGACGCCTGCCAAGGTCTTCACAGACAGGGCGTAGTAGATAGAAGGCTGCCCCCAGCTCCGCTGTGGATGTCTGTAGACCAACAAGACATAGCGGCAGGGTTAGGGAAGTTAGGAGAATTAGTTTCACAGCCTGGGCACGTTCTATTCACTCTTGCCAATAAACCCCCAAGAATGTCTCCCTGCCTATGGCTCCTTGTTCTGATGAGCAGTGTTCTTGTCACTCAGATGTGAAACCTTTCTGCACAAGATAAAGGCAGGTGTCTCAGTCCAGGGCCTCTTCCCTGTGTCTGTGCAACCTTCAGACCAAAGTGATGGTCCGGCCTCACACCCCCTGGACACATTACTGATGCCTGCACCTCGACGGTGCTGGTCATTGCTGCCAGAATGTAATGGGCAGACGCCACAGAGTTCTCTCATTCTCCATGTGTGCTCTCAGCACCTTTAAGGAGGCCCCCATCTCTTCAGCCGCTGATCCTGTGCCCCAGCTCCTTTGGGCTCAGGTGCTGAAGGTGGACAAAGCACCAGATGCTTCTAAAGTTTCATGGCTGCTTCTCCATGAAATGACTGTGATCATGGAGCGCAAGTGAGCTGCCCACGGCCAGACAGGAGTCAGACATTCTCAGTGACTATATGAAGATCTATGGAGTGTCCTCACCACATGTCGTCATCATCCTCCTGCAATCAAGTGACTATTAGGGCCTCCACTGTGCCTCCATGACAGGAGCATTCTCACAGAGAGTATTCGCGCTGCCATAAGCCAGACTGGAGTCAAATGTTCATAGATGTGATGTGAGGATCTATGGGGTCACTTCGCTGCATGTCGTCATCATCCCCCACAAATCTGGCAGCTATGAGGGCCTCCCGAGCCTGCCTGCCTCATCTAGCCATTGTGAGGGCCTCATCCCCATCATCATCACCTCCGAGGATCTCCTCAGCCTCATCCCCGTCAGCATCCCCCTCATCGGAGGAGATATGCCCCTCCTCCATATCCTCCTCAGCCAGCTCCTCTCCCCGTTGCAGCGCCAGGTTGTAAAGGGTGCAGCTCCACCAGACCGGTCCAGGCACCGGAACCTCATCTTCAGCATCCCGATGGTTTGCTCCACCAAGTTGCAAGTTGCAGCATAAGCCTCATTATACCGTCGCTCTGCTACAGTCTGAGGCCACCGCACGGGTGTCATCAGCCACGGCCTCTGTGGGTAGCTCTTGTCCCTGAGGAGTCATCCCTGCAGCTTCTGTGGACCTTGGGAGACTCCAGGGACCTGTGACCCACTGAGGATGTAGGAGTCGTGGACACTCTCTGGAAACTGTGTGCCCACCTGCAGAATGCGTTTTTGGTGGTCACGCACCAGCTGCACATTCAGCGAATGGAAGACCTTGCGGTTGATGTAGTTCACCATGCGTAGCGACGGAGATCTGAGCATCACATGAGTGCAGTCATTTGCACCCTGCACCTGTGGGAATCCCGAGATCTGGGAGAATCCAATGGGCCTTGCATCCTAGCTGTCAGGGTCCCGGGCGAAATGCACAAAGTTGTGTTGCCATGGAGAAGATGGCATCCTTGACCTCATGGATGTGCTTGTAGGTGGCAGTTTATGATATCCCACAGAGGTCACCTGTGGAGCCCTGAAAGGAGCCACTGGCTTAGAAATTGAGCGCCGTGGTCACTTTCACCGCCAGTAGCACTGCATGCCCTCCATTTCCCCTTGGCACCAAGTCCTGCAGAAAGTAGCAGATGTGCGCGACCAGGTTCCTAGACATGCGCAGTTGTTGGTGACACTGGCTCTTGGTCATCTGCAGGAAAGACAAGGCGGCGTCTATTGACCTTGGGTGCCTCTAGGTGCCGACCGGCCATGGCATGCTGTTGTTCCTGGGCAGCATGTGTGGGAGCCCCTGCTGCCCCCTCTTCCTGAGGTTGCTGCTCCTGCCTTTACGCAGCCAGGAGCTTCGTAAGACCATAAGACCATAAAGCATAGGAGCAGAAATTAGGCCATTCGGCCCATCGAGTCTGCTCCGCCATTCAATCATGGCTGATAAGTTTCTCAACCCCATTCTCCCGCCTTCTCCCTGTAACCTTTGATCCCCTTACCAATCAAGAACCTATCTATCTCGGTCTTAAATACACTCAATGACCTGGCCTCCACAGCCTTCTGTGGCAATGAATTCCATAGATTCACCACTTTCTGGCTAAAGAAGTTTCTCTTCATCTCTGTTCTAAAAGGTCTTCCCTTTACTCCGAGGCTGTGCCTTTGGGTCCTAGTCTCTCCTACTAATGGAAACATCTTCCCCACGTCCACTCTATCCAGGCCTTTCAGTATTCTGTAAGTTTCAATCAGATCCCCCCTCATCCTTCTAAGCTCCATCAAGTATAGACCCAAAGTCCTCAAACGTTCCTCATATGTTAAGCCTTTCATTCCTGGGATCATTCTCGTGAACCTCCTCTGGACCCTCCCCAGGGCCAGCACATCCTTCCTGAGATATGGGGCCCAAAATTGCTCACAATATTCTAAATGTGGTCTCACCAGAGCCTTATAAAGCCTCAGCAGCACATCCCTGCTTTTATATTCTAGTCCTCTCGAAATAAATGCCAACATTGCATTTGCCTTCCTAACTACCGACTCAACCTGCACGTTAACCTTAAGAGAATCCTGGGCTAGGAGTCCAAAGTCCCTTTGCACTCCAGATTTCTGAATTCTCTCCCCATTTAGAAAATAGTCTACTCTCCTCTATTCTTCCTACCAAAGTGCATGACCTTACACTTCCCCACGTTGTATTCCATCTGCCACTTCTTTGCCCATTCTCCTAACCTGTCTAAATCCTTCTGCAGCCTCCCCGCCTCCTCAATACTACCTGTCCCTCCACCTATCTTTGTATCATCTGTAAACTTAGCCAGGATGCCCTCAGTTCCTTCATCTAGATCATTAATGTATAAAGTGATAAGTTGTGGTCCCAACACTGGCCCCTGCGGAACTCCACTAGTCACCAGCCGCCATCCTGAGAAGGACCCCCTTATCCCCAATCTCTGCCTCCTGCCAGACAGCCAATATTCTACCCATGCTAGTACCTTGCCTCTAACACCATGGGCTCTTATCTTACTGAGCAGCCTCCTGTGCGGCACCTTGTCAAAGGCCTTCTGGAAGTCCAAGTAGATAACGTCCATTGGCTCTCCTTTGTCTAACCTACTCGTTACCTCCTCAAAGAATTCTAACAGATTTGTCAGGTATGACCTTCCCTTGATGAAACCATGCTGACTTTGCCCTATTTTACCATGCAATTCCAAGTATTCTGAAATCTCATCCTTAATAATGGACTCTAAAATCTTACCAATGACCGAGGTCAGGCTAATCGGCATGTAATTTCCCGTCTTTTGCCTCTCTCCCTTCTTAAACAGGAGGGTTACATTAGTGATTTTCCAGTCCTCTGGGACCCTCCCTGACTCCAGTGATTCCTGAAAGATCACCACTAACGCCGCCACTATCTCTTCAGCTATCTCCTTCAGAACTCTGGGTTGTAATCCATCTGGTCCAGGTGATTTATCCACCTTCAGACCTTTCAGTTTTCCTAGCACCTTCTCCTTGGTAATGGCCACCATACTCACCTCTGCCCCCCGACTCTCTTGAACTTTGGGGATGTTACTCATGTCTTACACCATGAAGACTGAAGCAAAGTACCTATTTAGTTCCTCCGCCATTTCTTTGTTCCCCACTACTACTTCTCCAGCATCATTTTCCAGTGGCCCAATGTCCACTTTTGCCTCTCTCTTACCCTTTATATATCTAAAAAAAACTCTTGCAATCTTCTTTTATATTACTGGCTAGTTTACCCTCATATTTAATCTTCTCCCTCCTTATTTCTTTTTTAGTTGTCCTCTGTTGGTCTTTGTAGGCTTCCCAATCCCCTGGCTTCCCACTGCTCTTCGCCGCATTGTATGCTTTCTCTTTAGCTTTTATGCTGTCCCTGACTTCCCTTGTCAGCCATGGTTGCCTCATCCTCCCTTTAGTATGCTTCTTCTTCCTAGGGATGAATTTTTGCTGTGTCTCCCAAATTACTCCCAGAAACTCCTGCCATTGCTGTTCCACTGTCTTTCCTGCTAGGCTCATCTCCCAGTCAATTCTGGCCAGCTCCTCCCTCATGCCTCTGTAGTTGCCTTTATTCAACTGTAATACCGTTACATCTGATTCCAGCTTTTTCCTCTCAAATTGCAGGGTAAATTCTATCATATTATGGTCACTTCCTCCTAAGGGTTCCTTCACCTTAAGCTCCCTTATCAAATCTGCCTCATTACACATCACTAAATCTAGAATTGCCTGTTCCCTAGTGGGCTCCACCACAAGCTGCTCCAAAAAGCCATCTCGTAGACATTCCACAAATTCCTTTTCTTGGGATCCACTACCAACCTGATTTTCCCAGTCTACCTGCATATTGAAATCCCCCATGATCACTGTAACCTTGCCTTTCTTACACGCCTTTTCTATCTCCTGGTGTATCTTGTGCCCCACATCCTGAATACTGTTCGGAGGCCTGTACATAACTCCCATTATGGTTTTTTTACCTTTGCGGTTCCTCAACTCTACCCACACAGATTCTACATCATCTGACCCTACATCGTTTCTTGCTATCGATTTAATTTCATTTCTTACTAACAAAGCAACACCACCCCCTCTGCCAACCTGCCTATCTTTTCGATAGGATGTATATCCTTGTATATTTAGCTCCCAGCCCTGATCCCCTTGCAGCCATGTCTCCGTGATGCCCACCACATCATACCTGCCAATTTCAATCTGCGCCACAAGCTCATTTACCTTATTTCATATACTGCGTGCATTCAGATACAACACCTTCAGTCCTGTATTTCCCGTCCCCCTTCTCATTGTCGTCCCTTTATCTGATGTGCTTGAAGTTAGATTCCTAGCCCTTTCCAAACACTCTGCCCTAATTTGTGTTCTGGGGACTTTAATAGCCTCTCCTGGGCTCTCCTTTCTTTTCAGTTTTTTCATAATTTTCCATGAAGTTGAATCCAACCCCCAACATGCTAACCTGCTGCTTTGTTTCCCATTAGTCATACTTCTTGGAGTTTTACCCTTCCTTTCCCCCCCACTTTCTAATTTAAAGTCCTGTTGACTACCCTATTTACCCTTTTCGCTAGAACATTGGTCCGAGATCGGTTCAGGTGGAGACCGTCCCAACGGTACAGATCCCTCCTGTTCCAATACTGTTGCCAGTGCCCCACGAAGTGGAACCCCTCTTTCCTGCACCACTCCTTTAGCCACGTGTTTACTTCCCTTATTCTCGCGTCCCTATGCCAATTTGCACGTGGCTCGGGTAGTAATCCGGAGATTATAACCCTTAAGGACCTGTTCTTTAATTAGTTCCTAGTTCCTGATAATCCCCAAACAGGTCCTCTTTCCTAGTTTTACCTATGTTATTTGTCCCGACATGGACCACAACAACTGGATCCTCCCTCTCCCTCTCCAATATCCTTTCAAGCCGGTCAGAGATGTCCCTCACCCTGACACTGGACAGGCAACATACCATGCGGGACTCTCGATCCTGCTTACAAAGGATGTTATCAATTCCCCTAATTATAGATCCCCCTACAACTACCGCTTGTCTTTTTCCTCCCCCCTCTTGAATGTGCCACGGTGCCGTGGTCAGCTGGCTCATCCTTCCTACAGCCCTGTTCCTCATCTACACAGGGAGCAAATACCTCATACCTGTTGGACAAGGTCAAGAGCTGCGGCTCCTCTGTTCCTGAACACAGGATCCCTCTACCTGCCTCACTTGCAGTCACATCCTGCTGACCCTGACCACTGACCGAATTTGAGGTACTTAATCCACCGGGTATGACCGCCTCCTGAAACAAAGCGTCCAGGTAACTCTCCCCCTCCCGGATGTGCTTCAGCGTCCGGAGCTCGGACTCCAACTCATCAATTCTGACCGGAATTCCTCCAGCAACCAACTCTCTCCTCCATCTCCTCTGCTCTCTGTAGGCCATCAGGCATACAACTAGGTCACCAGGCTCCATGCTCCTGATGTGGTCCTCCTGCAGCATGAAAGAGAGAGACACATGGTTATCATGACTGTACTTAGCACCTTTCCTGGTCATGTGTGACGGCACCTTAACGCTTCCCGGAGAGTGCTGGTCACCCCTCGGATGGCCAGAGATGAGTGCACTGTATGGCTGCCCTGTCAGCCTGTGACATGGGGGAGACAGCTCCTAACCGGGATGCTGAGATTGTAAGGGGCAGTAATCACCTCCAGCAGTGACTGCTACATGGCAAGGAGATTGTACAATGTGTGCAGTCCAACTGCTCCATGGTCCAGTAAAATGTTCGTGGACTCGCAGTCTGTGCCGGGGGTGGGTGGGGGGGGGTGGGGGGTAAGATCTGGAGCGCTTGGTGGGACTTTGGTGCCTCTGCGTTGCTTGTGTGGGTGGGCAGGCTATGAGCCTGACCCCAATCACATCATAGTGTCTGTGCCCGAACTGCCTCAGCTACAGAGAATTGGTCAGTTTATACAAGTGTCCCTACTGCGTGGCCACTTCCCTTGCTTACACTTGATTTGTAATGCGCGGAATCCAATGCCAGGGCAGCAGGTGCTCCCCTACAGCACCCCCCCCACCCCACCCAGGACAACAGTCGCCTCCGAGGCAGGGCGGCACTTCACCCCAGCTCCCCAGCGCCGCTGGAGCCTGCAAAGCAACAGGCGACCCTGGCGAGCTCAGCAGAACGATGCTGTTCACCCACCTCCAGTTCACTGAAAGTGAAGCCGCCAAGCACATGCCACCCGTGTGCTGTTGCGAAACACGTTGACGTGTTTTCCCATCAAAGTGGACGGACGATCTGGTGGGGGGGGCGGGGGTCCAGAGCCTGGTGGGATGGCCTTTTAATGATTTGCTGATGTATCACAATGAGCTCCCAGATGACCGTTGGCAGGAAACACAGCCCACCGTCGGCGGGCTGAGTGGACGATCGCAACCTGCCTTCCCACCATCATGAAACCGATCGAGCCATATTGTCCGTGCACGCCACCTATCACACCCACTGCCAGCGGGCATGGAAAATTCCGCCCTAAAATACATTAACAATGGCATTAATTAATTATATTTGCAGCAAGTGAATTAAATTACGAGGCATCAGATCATTCACTTAAGAGGAGATTTGTATGAAGATGTGTTATACAGGATTGTTTAATGTGCTCAAGCATCTTGGTGGCGCTTCTGCAGCTCAGGTTAATATAAACTCCAATACAGTGTGTTTGTGTGGGGACTGGGCCATGTTATTCCGAAAACTAATCACAAAGTGTAACCAACACAAATTGTGGTTGGTAAGGGAGGGGTAATTGAGATAGGCCAATCTGAGGCCTTCTTGGCAGATGTTAAACATGCTTTTTACTTTATGCACTTGAATAATACATGCAATGAGCTTTGTAACATGCATTGTGCGCAGTATGAATTATATAGGACATCTCAAAAGCATTCAATCTGTAGATGCTAACCTTGGGATATTGAGTAACTCAGAAATACTACTGTAGGCCCCAAAGGACTAATAGAAAAACAGCTGCCACTAGGCAAAAAAAACGTGAACTGATACTTTGGGAATAGGTGATGCTTTGAAAGTCACAATATAGAATTTCATGACTGTGTGTCTTAGACAGGCAACAGTTTAATGATTTCATTTTATCCCTCCCGGTTCTTCACAAGCCACATGTCACTATGCATCCCTGACCCATGTGTACATGGCACTGTAGCCTTTCATGAGTGAAAATCGAATGTATTTTTGGAGAAATCGGCACTGCAGTTTCTCTAACCGAAAAACAGCTTGTATCCATCTGACAGAATCTGTCATCCTGTACTTTCACTGTTTTGGTGGCACAACCTTATTTCAGCATCTTGTCAGAAACTATTTAACCCAAGGAGACTGTAAATTCATATCTGTAGTGGTTGGATACAGCAAAACAAAATCATAACAAGGGAATAGGCAGTAGTTTTAAGAAATCTATAGCAGCTGTTTTCTGTCAACAAAGGACCTTTCATTCCTCTTTCACCATCTAATGATCTCTTCAAAGATTCAGTAAGGAAAGGCGTAATTGATTGGAACGGTACAGTATTCAACATTATTTGAACTTGTAGTTTATATTATTTTTGAGTACTGTTGATGTTTGAACCCCTCCCTGTAGAACAAGACAAACTCTGTTTATTTTTGTGCAGAACAAATGTATATTAGTTGAGTTGATTCTGGTACGAAAAATTGAAAAGTTGTATTATTGATAGTCCAAGTGTAGAGAGCATAGAAACTGTGTTTCTAGTAGTGTTGAAATGAGGGATATTTGAAGAATTGCTTTGTTGTTTTGTCGTTATAATGTACTGTAGCTTATGACCTTTCCATTCTGAGGCATTTTTTCCAATTTTCTCTCCCGTGTTAGAAATACATTGTGCTGGCCCTGGAACCTGACCTTTATTACCCCTGCACGGAACCATTTTTCTTATGTGAGCCTAAACAATGAGTGTTGGTAGACTTTTCAATCATCAAAGGTTACTTCATAGCAAACAGGGGATAATAATATCATTCATTTAATTTGCTTGCTCCTCCCTAGCCCAGGCACTGAGACTAATTGTCGCATATTTAATGGCTGCCCCGCCTAGAACCAGCGAACTCAACGTAGACCAGGCACTGAAGCTGGGATTTTGTTGTCAGTATTGTTCCAAAGTCTGCATTGCAGTTGTCCACTAGATCATTCGTTTATGTGGGGCAGGAGATTGCAATTGATTTTCAGTGGAATGATATAAACTGCAGTTCTATAAACCTTTGTGACATTCAGTGCAACTATATCCAACTATGTCCCCTTTTCAGGATCATATTGAAAGTTGATGCAGATCTGAGGGGCAATTGTACATAAATTTAGCAATAAAGGTAGGCTTTTTTAGGTGTGTTTGTTTCAGGGCTTTATTTGGTTACCAAGTATTTGAAAACTTGGGGAAAGAATGCCAAGTAGCACATTAACCCTTTCCATCAAAAAATATAGAAAAACTATTGCGATAAAGAACACATGTGCAAGGAATTCTCCAACGCAGTATTGAAATAAGATACTAGTCCTCGCCAGTTTAAAGATGGAATTTCGTAACTACCTGCAGTTAAATTGAATTAATATACCAACCTTCATGAATCGTATAATGGGGTACATAGGTTCACAGAGTCAAGTATATGCAAAATTGCCAAAAGATCAACTCTATTAGGCAGTAACTATTGTGCCTCATGTCAATGTGATGTTGCTGAAACTGCTTCAAGTCGCCTGGGCTGAGTTAAACTTTCTTAACCAATGCAACTAATTATAAGAAAGGAGGTTTCTGCTGAGTGTAACAAGCAGTGAACGTTTCTATCTGTATAACACATGCAGCCTAAATTATAATTCAGATAGGCTCTGATTTTAATCCCATCCAGCCACCGCCACCCTCCCACCCCCACCACAAAAACCACAACAACAACCAGGGAGATGCGGTTAAAATGAGCGCAGTCAATTATTACTACCTCTGATCCCACTACCTTCCCAGCCTGTCCCAATCTTAACCTGCTCTTCGGAACAGGCGAACGGGACCACAGCAAGAAAGAATTGACTCCTTCTTTAAATTAGCATGTCAAGCCACAGTGGTCTATCTACCATGTGACACCCTCACCACACCCCACTATCACCCGCCCCATCTCCCCGCCTCCACTCATCATTAAAATCAGGGCCTTCAGCTTGTATTTCCGAGAGTTCTGAGGAATGAAGTCCTGTTAAAAGATAATTATGAGTATAAGGACCAGCGACCGATAAAAATGGTGAGAATTTGGACATAATACGTAGGCACTATCAATCGTATTTGAACTGAATTCTTATCAGATTTACATGCCAGAACCAATGATTGAAATACTAAATGCTAATCAGCATTTTCTTTGAATTTTAAATATTTTACAGGATGTTACTGGATGGATGAATAGAGACAAGCCAAATTGCCTTCCTTATCCAGAAATCTCTTGTGATATAAACTAAAGATTTGGGATACAATTGTAAAAGCTTAAGTTGTTCATGAAGATAAAAGGTCATCGTTGTTCACCTGTGCTATCAGCAGACAGTCACATTGTTCATTCCAAACAATGGGATTCATAAATAACAACAAACATAATTTTGTTGCCATACAGCCAAGGCTGGATTTAGTCAACCAGTACATTTTTGGGATAAGCTATCCATATTTAGACAAGTTCCATTTTTAATAGGATGTCCACTCTTGAAGTGTTGTTTTGCTTGTATCTTCATTACTATAATCATGCCCAGAAAAGGCATATCATATTCATAGCTTTAAAAATGGACTGTATTCAGTATAGAATTTTCTGGAACTGCAGTTTCTTTTAAACATGGTCATTAAAGGGTGGCTAAGATGGCTGGTGAGAGTCAGGTGACATTTTCAATTTCTGCACGGACAACCACAAGTCTCCAGAAGGTTCCTAATTGATTAACCATGGATGGGGTTGCCCCTTGAATGGGCATACCAAGACGAAAACCATGTGTGGAATGCACACTTTCTATTGTTTGTGGACTTACACAAAACTCAGAATCTATTGACTCCTAGACTTACTGTCTCCAATGCTCGAACTCGAACAATGAGAGATATAGAGAAACCAGTCAAATCATAAGTAGGTGTGAATGGCTTACGTCCATTCTCTATTGTATAGTAATGGCTTCAAACTTTGAAATCATCCTGGGTGGGAAACAAAAGTATTGATCATGTGACCAAAACTGACTACAGATAACAAATCTTATTACCCCAAGAGCTGGGGGGAATGGTGAACCAGTCAATCTGCGGACAATAGCTGCAGAGGCCACAGCAGAAAAGGCAGCAACATCTACACCTTCAAAAAGTAGAGACTGCAACAGCTTTAAGTCTCCAAGTCTGTTCCTTTTTAAGTCTACCTGTACAGAAAACCAACTTCCTCTAAGAAGACTACAAGTAACTAACTTTGTGACCTGCTGAAAATCCATCTCTTCAAATGAATCCTGCAACAATTCTGATATATAACTCTGGCTATTGAATCCACCTGGACTACCATTCAGTAGTGAAAAAACTTCTTCACTGGCCTGCAACACATGTTCATTCTTAGACAAGTCAAACATATGAATTATGAACTATCCTTTTGCTTATGACTTGTAAAAGTGCACTTTTCTCTTTAACTGCATTTTTCCTTGAATGTGTGTGTGTGCGTGTGCGAGTGCTGAGTGAGTGACATGGCATTAGGCTTTTGGGGTGAATGTGTGAACAAATTTAGGTTGAGCATACACTCATGGGTTAAGAAACACACATATCTTCCTTTTCAAAAACACGCTGATTATAGACAGTATGGAAAGAAATTGGTGTTTTAGTTCTCTTTCACCCCTGTCCATAACAGAAACACATCTTATTTCAAATAGTTTAGATTGAAAACAGTTCCCACGAAGTGGAACTTCATCACTTTGAAAAATGTCTGAACTGGAACTTTTTTTTCCCAAAACTCATTGGGCAGAATTTTGCTGTCGGTGAGCAGGGGGCGGGGCCCACTCGCCGACACGTAAAATGACGCAGGATGACGTCGGGTGGAACCCCCGACGTCATCCTGCCCTATTTAAATTTTCAGGAAGGCGGGGGCGCAGCAAAATCAGCTGTGCCCCCGCCGACCTGTCAATGGCCACTTGAGGCCATTGACGGCATCATTTAAACAATTAAAGGACCTGCCCGTCCAACCTTAAGGTTGGCGGGTCGGTCAGGAGCCCTGGCAGCAAATAGAGAAAACATGAAACCTCATCGGCGGGATGAGGTTTCATGCAGGGTTTTAAACATTTTAATAAAGTTAATCTGTAAGTTATGTGACAGTGTCACATGAAGGGGACATGTTAAGGAATTTTTTTTCTCCCTATTTTTAATATTGTTCAAAGTGTCAGCCATCTCACTGAGGCAGCACTTAGCCTCAGGGAGATGTGCGCTCTGTCGTGCGCATGCGTGAAAGACTGCACTCTCACTTTTGGGGAATCACCCCCCCCCCCCCTCCCCCCCCGCCTGCACAGGGAGTGCATAGCGCTTCCCGCCGGACGTTACGCTGTGCGGGTTTTATTTGGCCCGCCCACATAAAATGGCGGTGCGGCCCGCTTCGTTGGCGGGGATCGGCTCCCCGCCCACCGGAGATTGGGTCGGGCCCGCCCGCCTGACAGGCAGAAAATTCTGCCCATTATCTTTCACGATTCAAACAGCTTTGTTCACTTCTCAACTGAAGTTTTGTAGGTGTTCTAGTTCATAGAGTAAGGAATTGACTAAAGGAGGGAAAAGTTAAGTTTGCTCACTCACCACACTGCTAATATGCATTGAGTAATTATAGTAATAAGTAACTAACAATGGGGAACTCTAAAGTTATGGATAAGAACAGCTGCATAATAATATGACAGTGACAGTAAAGTAAAATAATTGGCCACTGTTTCATGTTCATGGCCCATTTATAAGTTATAATTTGTGTGGTGGGTGCCAGAGAATACAAATGTAAACTACCAGGGATACGTGGTCACCACCGAATGACTTGAGAACAAAGATGCAACCTCCACCAACAGGAAATGGAGCCATATTCATTAGGCCACCAAAGAATACAGATGTGTCTCTGACCACTAGGTCAGCTGACATCAAATGTATACTTGCTCCTAGGCCTCCAAGAACTGGATGTACCAATTAGGTATATACAGTTATTTTTTTAAACTGTTCCCCTTTGGGGATGTGGCTGTCGTCATAAATGCGACTGGCACTGACCACCAGCTGCAATGACATTATAGAATGTGTGGCAGCACAGTACAAATGATCATAGTGCATTCCCAGTGGGATGTTTTGCTTTTTCGTGTGTTTAATTATTAAAAGAAATGCGCATATTCAAAATTGTTTGAACTTTGCTGCATTTGGAAGTTGATGAGTGAAGCACATTAGGCCACTTCAGGTCTTAAATCAGTTTGCTGCTTATCCTTCAGTGAAAGGAAAAATTAAGCCATCAGAGATGTAAATTTGTACAATCCAATTCCATCTCATGGCAAATTTCTCTCATTCACCATCCTGCATAAATTTCAGTTTGCTGAAAGCTCACTTACCTATACTCCATCCTACATTACTCATCATCCCATTCACTACATTGACTTCCTAACACCAGCACATTAAAGTTAAATTCCTCATCTTTAACTCCCTTGGCAATTTCCTCCAATCTTACAATCTTGTGGTACCTTTGGTCCTCCGATTCTGCCCTTGTTTGCATTTCCTCCAAATCTTTGCCCCACCATTGGTGAAAGAGCCTTTAGTCACCTTGGCCCTAATGTTTGGAGCTCCCTGTCTTAAACTTCCACACTCTTCACCCTTCTCTTCACCTTTAAAATCCATAATTTCAGCTTCTAGTTACCTCTCTCAACTCCAGTACTATGGCTCCTATTTTTTTATCACATTTTTACCTGTGTGTCCTATGTAAAGCACCCTGAGGCATTTTCTACATTAAAGGTGTGATATAAATGCTATAAACTACAAAAGATTTTATTATGTAGGCAAGCATAGCAATGATTTTGCAAGCTGCAATTAGATGAATGAACTGTTAATCTGTTTTAGTAATTGCGCTTGAGATGAGGACATTAAGAATTATTACAAGGGAAACAAAACAAACGCCTTGTGTAAAGGATTTAATTGCTATAATTTAAAGATATTAACTATTGCAGTAGGAATTATTATTTTACAGAAATATTTTAACAATTTTTGTATTTGTCACTGAATACCATCAGGAAAAATGGAAATCTGAACAGGAGCTAAAGTATGATCTGTAAACATTTGGAAAAGGTACAGTTTCCATGGAGAATTTCTAATTTTTTTGTATGTAAATGAACGTAGGACTGTAACTTTAAGAATAATCCTGTGTTGTAAGATCACATGATCTGTGTAAACCAATGTGTTAGTAGTGCAGGGAACCAGGACAGAGGGGATTTCTCCTTTAGCTATGGAGTTTGATGCACACGTGCAGTTGCTGCAAGTGTCTTGTAAATAAAGTTAAATGTTTCCACTAAGAAAAGTTGCCTGAAGATCAACTCTATAACAAACTGGCGATGAGGATAAATCAGATCCATTGCTGTACCTCGCCCAGCGATTGTGAGTATCAAGTATGTTAAAAATAAAAGAAGGTATATTCATCTGAAATGACACAGCTTGGCAGAATTGAACCCTTTTAGCCAGCCATAGATGATTGCTCTCAATATATAGAACATCTGGCATTCTACTCTCAAGCCAACAAAATCACAGGGGAGGGGAAAAGGAGAGCGATTCTCCTGAGTATTTCTGGGAGCAAGACCTACAGTTTAATTCAAAGTTTGACAGCCCACAATGCCCCAGATTCAAAGACTTTCAGTGAATTAGTAGACCTCGTCCAGGGACTTTTTCAACCGAAGCCCTCAGTCACAATGCAGAGGTTCAGGTTCAATTCACGGAATAGAGCCCCAGAGAAGAGCATTGTTACCTACCTGGCAAAATTAAAACAACTAATGGAATAATGTGGTTTCAGTGAATCCCTGAATGACATGCTCAGGGATGGTTTAGTATGTGGCATACAGGAAGACACTATTCAGCGAAGATTGTTGGCTGAAGTGAATCTTGATTTTATGAAAGCGTTAGAAATAGCACTGGTGATGCAACGTGCTGTAAGGGAATTGCAAGCAATTCAAGGGGCGCAGAATGGCGCCGTGCACTAAATCGGGTGGGAACAGTCGGCCAAAAGTGGCGCAAAAAGCCGAGGCTCCACCACAACGCGGGAAACAGCCCCCGACCGGAAAATGAGAGGAAACAGCTTAGCAACTAAATCGAAAAATAACTTTCATCAATGTGGAAACAATCAGTCTTCTAGTGGTTGACAATTTAAAAAAGTAGTGTTATTTTTGTCACAGACGTGGACACATAATGAGACAGTGCAAAGTGAGATTTAAACAGGCCTCCAAACAACAAACGAAGCCCAATGAAGTCTATAATGTAGAAGAACCAGAAACAACCAATTCTGACATTTATCCACTATTCAGCATGAAAGTTGGGAAAACAGAGTCAATTATTGTCACAGTGCAAGTAAATGGTAAACCATGAAAAATGGAAGTAGACACGGGTGCTTCTACCACTGTAATAGGAGAACACACTTTCAGATATTTAAATAAAGGTGATCAACAATTAAATTTGGAACAAACATCTGCCAAGTTGAAAATGTACTCAGGCAAATAAATCCAAGTAAAAGGTATCACCAGAGTAACAGTTCATTATAGGCACCAATTGGCACAGCTACCAGTGATGACATTAGACGATAGAGGACCAAGCCTTCTAGGTCGAAATTGGTTGAGGGAAGTTAACCTTAATTGGCCAGTGAAAGGAAACTGGAAGCGTTCCTGTCTCGAAAAAGGAACAAGGAAAGGTACTTCAGAAAAAGCAAAAAGATAAAAGCAAAATACTGTAGATGCTGGAAATCTGAAACAAGAACAATAATTATTGGAAAAACTCAGCAGGTCTGACAGCATCTGTGGAGAGAAAGAGTTAATGTTTCAAGTCCAGATGACTCTTCTTCGGAACTAAAGAGAAGTAGAAATGTGGTGAAATATATACTGTTTAAGGGGGGGGTGGGGCAGGTGAAGCTGGATAGAAGGCCAGTGATAGGTGGAGGCAAAGGAGAGATTGCAAAAGATGTCATAAGCAAAAGGTGGAAGGGGTGTTGATGGTGGTGATACTGGCTAAAGGAGGTGCTAATGGTGACATTAAGAGTAGAAAGCAGGATGAGCAAGTGACAGATGGCCCTAGTGGGGGTGGGGTGTGGGGAGGGGGCACAGGGGGAGGGGACAATGTGGAAACAAGGATCAAAATAGACTAAAAGGTGGGGATAAAATAATGAATGGAAATACATTTTAAAAATTATAATAGAAAAAGGGGAAAAAGTATATATAAAAATTTAAAAATAAATATTTGGAAAAAGTGGATCAAAAAGGGGTGAGGATGGAGGAGAGAGTTCAAGATCTGAAGTTGTTGAACTCAATATTCAGTCCGGAAGGCTGTAAAGTGCTTAGTCGGAAGATGAGGTGCTGTTCCTCCTGTTTGCGTTGAGCTTCACTGGAACATTGCAGCAGGCCAAGGACGGACATGTGGGCATGAGAGCAGGGTGGTGTGTTGAAATGGCAAGCGACAGGGAGGTCTGGGTCACGCTCGCGGACAGACTGAAGGTGTTCCACAAAGCGGTCACCCAGTCTGCGTTTGGTCTCTCCAATGTAGAGGAAACCGCATTGGGAGCAGCGAATGCAGTAGACTAAATTGAGGGAAGTGCAAGTGAAATGCTGCTTCACTTGAAAGGAGTGTTTGGGCCCTTGACAGTGAGGAGGGGGGAAGTAAAGGGGCAGGTATTGCACCTTCTTCTCTCCGACAGGATTTCCGTATCTCTCTTTTGCCCTGTTCGCCTTCGTTGCTTTCCATTTCCCTCCTGGTGTTTGACAAGGTGTTTATTAAAACTCACTTACAGAGCCATATTTCCTTCCTCAGCGACTGTCTCCATCTCTGTTTTACCTCACATAGATTCCAACTGAAGTTCCATCCCTCATGTTTCAAATCCGCCCAGGATTACAGGAATCTCTGGGATATACAACGTTCCTCAGACTGCTGTTCTCGTCGCATCCTGAGATCCACACTCAGTGCCATGCACCGCTATATGAACATATTCAACCTCTGCCTCCAGCAGTACCAACTCACCCTATCTCTAAGCTGTCCTTGCCCCCAGTTTCATTTTATTCTTCGTCTCATCCAACGCCTTAGCAATAAGCTTTGTCTCTTTCTTTCAGGTGCTAAGGAGCACAAGCTCCAACAACTCATTGATACCAACGCCCATCCAGGACCCTCCACCCATTCTCGTACCTCTGACCACAGCCCGTCTTCTAATCCCAGCCTTGGCCGTGTATTCACCCCGACCTTCCCCTCTCCGATGCTGAACGTTCAGTGCTCAGCAAAAGACTCAGTTTCACACCCTTACGCCCTCACCTCAATGAATTTCGGGCTCGGCACGATGCTGAACTCTTCTTCCGCTGCCTTTGTCTCCGTGCTCACTTCTTTGGGCAGGAGTCCTCCCCCCGTTCAATGGATCCTTTTACCCACCTCCAGTATTCTCCCTCCACCTGGACCCCTCCCTCTGGCCTCTTACCTGCTCTTGATCTTTTCATTGAGAACTGTCGGCGTGACATCGGCCATCTCAATTTCTCTGCTCCTCTCACCCACTCTAACCTGTCTTCTTCTGAACTTGCCGCACTCCGTTCTCTCAGGTCCAACCCTGAACTTGTTATCAAACCTGATGAAAAGGGTGGTGCTGTTGTTGTCTGGCGCACTGACCTCTACCTCGCAGAGGCTGAGCGTCAACTCGCAGACACTTCCTCCTACCTCCCCCTGGACCATGACCTCACCACTGAATATCAAGCCATTATTTCCAGGACCATCACTAACCTCATCTCCTCTAGAGATCTTCCCTCCACAGCTTCCAACCTCATAGTCTCCCAACCTCAGACAGCCCACTTCTACCTCCTCCCCAAAATCCACAAACAGGACTGTCCCGGCAGACCGATCGTGTCAGCCTGTTCCTGCCCCACGGAACTCATTTCTTCTTATCTTGACTCCGTTCTGTCCCCCCTTGTCCAGTCTCTTCCCATCTACATCCGCGATTCCTCTGATGCCCTACATCATATCAACAATTTCCAGTTCCCTGGCCCCAACCACCTCCTCTTCACCATGGACGTCCAATCCCTCTACACCTCCATCCCCCGCCAGGATGGTCCAAGGGCTCTCCACTTCTTCCTTGAACAAAGGCCCGAACAATCCCCATCCACCACCACTCTCCTCCTTCTGGCTGAACTTGTTCTCTCACTGAACAATTTCTCCTTAAACTTGTCTCACTTCCTCCAAATAAAAGGTGTGGCTATGGGTACTCGCATGGGCCCCAGTTATGCCTGTCTCTTTATGGGATATATGGAACATTCCTTGTTCCAGTCCTACTCAGGCCCCCTCCCATAACTCTTTCTCTGGTACATCGATAACTGTTTCGGTGCCGTTCCATGCTCTTGCCTGGACCAGGAAAAATGTATTAATTTTGCTCACAATTTCCACCCCTCCATCACTTTCACATGGTCCATCACTGACATTTCCCTCCCCTTCCTTGACCTCTATGTCTGAATTTCTGGTGATAGACTGTCCACCAATATTCATTACAAGCCTACCAACTCCCACAGCCAACTCGACTACAGCTCCTCACACCCTGCTTCCTGTAAGGACTCCATCCCATTCTCTCAGTTCCTTTGTCTCCGTCGCATTTGTTCCAATGATGCCACTTTCCTAACAGTGCTTCTGACATGTCTTCCTTCTTCCTTAACCAAGGTTTCCCACCCATGGTGGTTGACAGGGGCCCTCAACTGTGTCCGACCCATCTCCTGTGCCTCTGCCCTCGAAACATGAGGGATGGAAACTCAGCTGGAATCCATGTGGGGTAAGCCGGAGATGGAGACAGTCACTGAGGAAGGAATTATGGCTGTGAAAGCGAGTTTTAGTAAACAGCTTGTCAAACACCAGGAGGGAAATGGAAAGCAATGAAGGCGAACAGGGCAAAAGAGACAAGCAGAAATCCTGTCGGAGAGAAGAAGGTGCAATACCTGCCCCTTTACTTTCTCTCTCCTCACTGTCAAGGGCCCAAACACTCCTTTCAAGTGAAGTAGCATTTCACTTGCACTTCCCTCAATTTGGTCTATAGCATTCGCTGCTCTCAATGTAGTTTCCTCTACATTGGAGAGACCAAACGCAGGCTGGGTGACCGCTTTGCGGAACACCTTCAGTCTGTCCATAAGCATTACCCAGACCTCCCTGTCGCTTGCCATTTCAACACTCCACCCTGCTCTCATGCCCACAAGTCCGTCCTTGGCCTGCTGCATTGTTCCAGTGAAGCTCAACGCAAACTGGAGGAACAGCACCTCATCTTCCGACTAGGCACTTTACATCCTTCCGGACTGAATATTGAGTTTAACAACTTCAGATTTTGAACTCTCTCCTCCATCCCCACCCGTTTTTGATCCCCTTTTTCCAAATACTTATTTTTTAATTTTTATATATACATTTTTTCCCCCACCTATTTCTATTATTATTTTAAAAATTTATTTCCATTCATTGTTTTATCCCCACCTTTTAACCTATTTTGATCCCCTCCCCCCACCCCACCCCTACTAGGGCCATCTGTCACTTGCTCATCCTGCTTTCTACTTTTATTGTCACCATTAACACCTCCTTTAGCCAGTATCACCACCATCAATACCCCTTCCACCTTTTGTTTATGACACCTTTTGCAATCTCTCCTTTGCCTCCACCTATCACTGGCCTTCTATCCAGCTTCACCTGTCCCACCCCCTTAAACAGTGTATATTTCACCACATTTCTACTTCTCTTTAGTTCTGAAGAAGAGTCATCTGGACTTGAAACATTAACTCCTTCTCTCCACAGATGTTGTCAGACCTGCTGAGTTTTTCCAGCAATTTTTGTTTTTACTTCAGAAAGAGCCTGGAGATTCCATGGACCGCAACAGAATGAAAAAGGAGAGTGTTAGCATTCAACAACCTGAAGAAATGAAGACTGTCTTAAACAATGACATGGAAGAACAGCAGAAGAAACCCATGGAGACTCTGCTGAATTACAGAATTCAAGATGAAGTGAGTGAACTTCGCAAAGAAAAGGAAAACCTGTTGATAGACTTTACCACACTAAAAGGATCCCTCAAGTCAAAGTTTGTGGCTCTGAAAAATTATGAAGAGAAACAGGAAGAATTTAACATCTCCCTGAACAAACTGAGGAACCAGTTGGCAGGAAAGATACAGCAATGTCCAAGTTTCCAGGAGGAAGCCAACAGATACAAGAAGGAGACAGAAGAGCTGAAGAATCAGATAAATTAAGCTAAAGAGGCTTTGAAAGGAAAAGTAGTAGAACTTTCCAAGATGCGAGTAGATAATGAAGTCATAGGCAGCTCAACTACTGAACTAAGATAAGTTAAGATTTAATCTGAGAGAAGTGGACAGTGAAGACAAAAAGAAGACAGAGACTAAATTCTGTGGTAAAAAAAAGACAAGTAGAAAGAGGATGCAGAATTACTGATGAGGCGCCATCTTCGAACAAGACTGAGCCTAATACCTCCCAAATTGGAGGAGAAGGTGGAGAAAACTCAAGAGAACCAGAAAGTGACTCATGATTTACATAGCCGTGAGCGACAATTTACTGTTGGAGAAGCAGAATATGCAAGGAATGTCGGTGGAGGACTGAAGTGGTTACCTGGTAAAGCAAGCTCCGTGACTGGACCACTGTCATACCACGTGGAAGTGGAGGGCTGGATCACCCGCAAGCATGTGACCATTTAAGAAAAAGAGAGATACCCCAACAAAATGGCTCACCTGTAACCAGTACTGAACCAGTGGTTCCTGCTGAAGTTGCTCAACCAAGGCCATGCCCGATGTCTTTGTCAGAGTGGAAGACACTAAACTGCATGTACCTAATGAGATGCCTGATGTTAATGCAGTTCCAGAGAACGTGTTTCCTATGAAAGAATCTGAAATGGTGGAGCTGCGACATTCCACACGGATCAGGAAGCCACTTGAAAGACTGAACTTGTAATTTCATGACCTGTGTAATTATTGTAATGTCATGAGATAAATATCCTCGCAAATACAAAATGTACAGAAAAGTTAAAGGGGAAGGAATGTTGTAATTACAGTTTTTATAAACATAGGACTGTCGCTTTAAGAATAATCCTGTTATAAGATCACATGATCTGTGTAAACCAATGTGTTAACAGCGCGGGGAACGTCGACAGAGGGGAATTCTTCTTTAGTTATGGAGTTTGATGCACACGTGTAGTTGCTGCTGCTGTATTGTAAATAAAGTTAAATGTTTCCACTAAGAAAGGATGTCTGAAGATCAACTCTATAACAGTAGTATGTAATTTTGTCAACATATTGCCTAAGCAGAGGAATTGAGCAGTTCTGTGGCAAATGGGCAGAGGTAAACCATGAACCCAATTAGCTTTTGTTCCACAGCATACATTCATTTTCGCTGTAACTTCTGTCTAGATTAATTCTTGTCGCTTCCTATTTTATATTTTATTTGGTTACTGGAAAAAAGGCCTTACAAAATGACAAAAACACATAATCACCTTAGTTTGCTTGTCCATTTTCTTGTTGACACATCTCCTCCAGGCTTTCTGCTATTGTTGAATGTGGGTGTCACCACCAAGAGTCAGTTTGTTCTGTAGTCTAAAACAGATCATCTCCTAAACAATGTTCCATTTAGGAAACACTAACCTTTTTGTTAACTGAGTGGATGTTTATAAAATGTATGTTTTATTTCACAAGGACTGGCTGAAAGCTGAAAACATCATAAATCTACATGCTAGCCAAATCTACATGGAATCCACACTTGGCTGCCCTCACTAAATACGTTTCAAACGTCTTTAAGCAAGTTCCGTTAGTTAGAACAGTATGTGATGCTGAATTGTTCCATCAACAACAACTTATATTTATATAATGATCTTTACATAGTAAAATGTTGCACACAGTAGCACTAAGAAGGAAAGCACAACGGAGAAAGACTATCACTGACACATCAACAGCAACTTATATTTATATAGCGCCTTTAAAGTAATAGAATGTCCTTAGATGCTTCACAGTAGATTTCTTGAATAAAATTTGGCGCTAAGCCACACAAGGAGATATTAGGACAAGTGGCAAAAGCAGTGGTGGCATTGTGGTATTGTCACTGGACTGGTGTCCCAGACACCCAGGGTAATGTTCTGGCAGATTGTGGAATTTGAATTCAATAAAAATCTGGAATTAAACATCTAATGATGACTATTGTTGATTGTCATGAAAACTCTTCTGGTTCATTAATGTCCTTTAGGGAAGGAAATCTGCCATCCTCACCTGGTCTGGACTACATGTGACTCCAGATCCATGGTAATGTGGTTGACTCTTAAATGCCCTCTGAAGTGCAAGTCACTCAGTTATATCAAACCGCTAAAAAGTCAATAAAAAAAGAAATGAAACTGGATGGACCAGCCGGCATCAACCTAGACACCAGAAAAGACAATGGCAATCTCAACCCTGTCAAACCTGCAAAGTCATCTGTACGAACATTTGGGGGCCAGTGCCAAAATTGGCAGAGCTGTCTCACAGACTAGTCAGGCAACAGCCTGACATAGTCACACTCGTGGAATCATACCTTACAAATCACGTCTGAGGCACCACCATCACCATCCCTGGGTATGTTCTGTCCCACCGGCAGGACAGACCCAGCAGAGGTGGCAGCACAGTGGTATACAGTCAAGAGGGAGTTGCCCTGGGAGTCCTCAACATTGACTCCAGGCCCCATGAAGTCTCATGGCATCGGGTCAAACATGGGCAAGAAAGCTTCATGCTGATTATCGCATATGCCGCCCACCCCCCTCTGCTGATGGATCATTCTCCCCCATGTTGAACACCACATTGAGGAAGCACCGAGGGTGACAAGGGCACAGAATGTCCTCTGGGTGGTGGACATCAATGTCCATCACCAAGAGTGGCTTGGTAGCACCACCACAGACCTAGCTGGCTGAGTCCTAAAGGACATGGCTGTTAGACTGGGTCTGCGGCAGGTGGTGAATGAACCACAAGAGGGAAAGATGTATTTGACCTCATCCTCACCAACCTGCCTGCCACAGGTGCATCTGTCCATGACAGTGCCAGGAGTGACCACCGCACAGTCCTTGTGGAGACAAAGTCATTCTTCACATTGAGGATACCCTCCATTGTGTTGTGCGGTGCTAGAAAAAAAGTGTCCTCGGCCCAACCATTTTCAACTGCATCATCAATGACCTTCCTTCCATCATAAGGTCAGAAATGGGGATGTTCGCTGATGATTGCACAATGTTCAGCACCATTCACAACTCCTCAGATACTGAACAGTCCATTTCCAAATGCAGAAAGACCTGAACAACGTCCAGGCTTGAGCTGACAAGTGGCAAGTAACATTCACGCCACACAAGTGCCAGGCAATGACCATCTCCAAGAGAGAATCTAACCATCACCCCTTAACATTCAATGGTATTACCATCGCTGAATCACCCACTATCAACATCCTGGGGGTTGCCATTGACCAGAAACTGAACTGGACGAGCCACATAAATACTGTGGCTACAACAGCAGGTCAGAGGCTAGGGATCGTGCAGCGAGTAACTCACCTCCTGGCTCCCCAAAGTCTGTCCACCATCTACAAGGCACAACTCAGGAGTGTGATGGAATATTCCCCACTTGCCTGGATGAGTGCAGCTCCCACAACACTCAAGAAGCTTGACACCGTCCAGGACAAAGCAGCCCACTTGACTGGCACCACACCTACAAACATTCACTCCCTCCGCTACCGATGCACAGTAGCAGCAGTGTGTACCATCTACAAGATGCACTGCAAGAATTCACCAATGCTCCTTCGACAGCACCTTCCAAACCCACAACCACTACCAGTGAGAAGGACAAGGGCAGTCGATAGATGGGAAGTCCACCACCTGGAAGTTCTCCTCTGAGTCACTCACCATCTTGCCTTGGAAATATATCACCATTCCTTCCCTGTCGCTGGGTCAAAATCCTGGAACTCTCTCCTTAACAGTACTGTGGGTGTACTTACACCACATGGACTGCAGTGGTTCAAGAAGGCAGCTCACCACCACCTTCTCAAAGGCAGTTAGGGATGAGCAATAAATGCTGGCCTAGCCAGCAATGCCCACATCCCACAAATGAATTTAAAAAAGAGTAAACTTCAAGAGATTGTTAAACAATAACACTAACCATCAGCAATCCACCTAGAAGTTGATGGTTCCCTGTAAATAGGAGAAATGCACGCTACCTGATCTAGCCCGATGGACGGTATTTAATATATGTGATGAGGGTGTTGATGCTGGTCAGAAAAATGACAAGAACCCCACATTGTCTCCTTTCGGCAAGATCCACCACATTAAGTGCCAATCAGGTATTAAGTGGACAGTGGCGGTTTTCCCCAGGATCAAGAAACTTCTGCCCCCTGAGAGCTGCTGGCCAATCAGAGGCTGGCAGCTGTGCATTGTAACAGCCCCAGCAGGAGATGTGGCTGTTGCTAATACCCCACCCACCAGAGGCCCAGGATTGCCAAGAGACCCCAGGCCAAAGGTGAGTGAGGGCATGGTGACGGCACACGGAAGAGATATCGGCAGCAAAGGCAGGCAGCAACAAAGGCGGGAAGGGGGTGGATCCCAATGGTCTCCCATTCCCAATTCTGGATCCCTTGATCAGGCACTGAGTGCTTAAAACCAATGTGGGTTTGCTTTCTGAGCTTCCTGCACGGCCAGTTCCCCCATCCACTGCCAGTTGAATGCCAGCAATGGTGCCGTGAGGCCCTTAACTAGGCATTCAGTGAAAGAAGATATGAGCATCTCTGTTGGCAAGGCCTTCATTCCTAGAGCAGCTGAAGTTGGCCAATGGGAATGCATGACCCTTGCATGGGCCACATCCTGAACTCCTCAGTGACCTCCTCCCACAGCAACCCAGTCTCTCCTGTGAGGTAAATGTTTCTAGTAACAGCTGATCTCCAGAAAGGTAATTGTTTCTTAGCAGACATGTTGATGAACACTGACACTGTGACCCTGCAGCTAGAGTCCATCCACTTCCACCCTCCTTCTGTCACCCTCAAGCTTCCTCCAAACTCCCTTGATACTCCCAACATCACCCTACTCCTTCCCCAAATCATTCGAGAGCATCTGACCATCACCCTTCACCCAGAGCCATTGACCCAGGCCTTCCATCTCTAACCCCTGACTTTCCTTCCATCTCTAACCCTCAACTCTCCCACCCTAACACTCAAAGCCCCCTCCCCAATCTTTCATCCTTCACCTGCCTTCACTTTTCCTTGAAACCCTCTTCCCTCTCAATGACCATTGACCTGCTCCACCCCACCCCAGCTGAAGCTGGTCCTACCCTGCTTCAAACACAAGATTCAACTCCCTGACTGTTGATCTGCCCTGTATGGTGCAGCTGCCTCCCTTGGACACACAGACGAGACTACTGCAAAGACAGACCCTGGCCTATAGGCTGGAGCCTGACTCCCTTTGGACACCTCCTTCCTCCCACCCCCAAACCTGCCAATGCCTTGCTGTACTGCTGTTTGAGTGCCAAGCACCAGCCCCATACTTTTGCCAGTCCAATCGCCATGCTATTTGAGGGGGGGGGGGGATGGTGGTACAGTGGTAATGTCACTGCCCTAATAACTCAGGGGCCCAGGCTATTGCTCTGGGGACATGGGTTCAAATCCCCATGGTCACTGATTTACATTCAATTTATAAACCTGGAATATAAAGCTAGTGTTAGTAATGATGAGCCTGACAGCTATTATTAATTATTTTAAAAACCCATTTGGTTCATTAATATCCTTTAGGGAAGGAAATCTGCTGTCCTTATCCAGACTGGCCTACATGTGACTCCAGACCCACAGCAATGTGGTTGACTCTTAACTGTCCTCTGAAATGGCCTAGAAAGCTACTCAGTTCAAGGATAATTAGAGATGGGCACCAAATGCTGGCCTTGCCTATGTCACATGAAAGAATAAAAGAAAACTTAAGTCCATTTTCCTGGAACCATTCCAGTAAATCTTTTCTGCACCTTCTCAAAAGCTTTCACATCCTCCCTAACGTATGGTGCTCAGAATTATATACAGTACACCATTCGTGGCTGTGCAGTGTTTTATAAAGGTTCATGATAACATCCTTGCATTTGTATTCTATGTCTCTATTTATAAAACATTGAGGGTGTGGTGTGGTGATTGTGGAGATGAGCAGATAATCAAAAGATGTCACAGACAAAAGGGTCAAAGAGGTGTTGAAGGTGGTGGTATTTGTCTGAGAAAAGTGCTAATTAAGAATGGAAGACAGGATATTCAAAGTACAGCTCTAGTGGGGGTGGGGTGGAAAGACTAAAGGTTTTAGTTTTAGATTGAAAAATAATGGAAATAGGTGGGGAAAGAAGAATCCATATAAATTATTGAAAAAAAAGCGGGGGGGGGGGGGGGAGGTGAAAGAAACGGGGTGGGGATGGGGGGTGGGGGAGTTTAAGATCTAAAGTTGTTGAATTCAATATTCAGCCCGGAGGGCTGTAAAGTGCCTAGTCGGAAGATGAGGTGCTGTTCCTCCAGTTTGCGTTGGGCTTCACTGGAACAATGCAGCAAGCCAAGGACAGACATGTGGGCAAGAGAACAGGGTGGAGTGTTAAAATGGCAAGCGACAGGGAGGTTTGGGTCTTTCTTGCAGACAGACCGCAGGTGTTCCGCAAAACGGTCGCCCAGTTTGCGTTTGGTCTCTCCAATGTAGAGGAGACCGCATTGGGAGCAACGAATGCAGTAGACTAAGTTAGGGGAAATGCAAGTGAAATGCTGCTTCACTTGAAAGGAGTGTTTGGGCCCTTGGACGGTGAGGAGAGAGGAAGTGAAGGGGCAGGTGTTGCATCTTCTGCGTGGGCATGGGGAGGTGCCATAAGTGGGGGTTGAGGAGTAGGGGGTGATGGAGGAGTGGACCAGGGTGTCCCGGAGGGAACGATCCCTACGGAATGCTGTCAGGGGGGGTGAAGGGAAGAAGTGTTTGGCGGTGGCATCATGCTGGAGTTGGCGGAAATGGCAGAGGATGATCCTTTGAATGCGGAGGCTGGTGGGGTGATAGGTGAGGACAAGGGGGACCCTATCATGTTTCTGGGAAGGAGGAGAAGGCGTGAGGGAGGATGCGCGGGATATGGGCCGGACACGGTTGAGGGCCCTGTCAACGACCGTGGATGGAAAACCTCGGTTAAGGAAGAAGGAGGACATGTCAGAGGAGCTGTTTTTGAAGGTAGCGTCATCAGAACAGATGCGACGGAGGCGAAGGAACTGAGAGAATGGGATGGAGTCTTTACAGGAAGCGGGGTGTGAGGAGCTGTAGTCGAGGTAGCTGTGGGAGTCGGTAGGCTTGTAATGGATATTGGTGGACAGTCTATCATCAGAAATTGAGACAGAGAGGTCAAGGAAGGGAAGAGAAGTGTCAGAGATGGACCATGTGAAGATGATGGAGGGGTGGAGATTGGAAGCAAAATTAATAAATTTTTCCAGGTCCCGACGAGAGCATGAAGCAGCACCGAAGTAATCATCGATGTACCGGAGAAAGAGTTGTGGGAGGGGGCTGGAGTAGGACTGGAACAAGGAATGTTCCACATACCCCATAAAGAGACAGGCATGGCTGGGGCCCATGCGGGTACCCATAGCCACACCTTTTATTTGGAGGAAGTGAGAGGAGTTAAAGGAGAAATTGTTCAGTGTGAGAACAAGTTCAGCCAGACGGAGGAGAGTAGTGGTGGATGGGGATTGTTGGGGCCTCTGTTCAAGGAAGAAGCTAAGGGCCCTCAGACCATCCTGGTGGGGGATGGAGGTGTAGAGGGATTGGACATCCATGGTGAAGAGGAAGCGGTTGGGGCCAGGGAACTGGAAATTGTTGATGTGACGTAAGGTGTCAGAGGAATCATGGATGTAGGTGGGAAGGGACTGGACAAGGGGAGAGAGAAGGGAGTCAAGATAACGAGAAATGAGTTCCGTGGGGCAGGAACAGGCTGACACGATCGGTCTGCCAGGACAGTTCTGTTTGTGGATTTTGGGTAGGAGGTAGAAGCGGGCCGTCCGACTTTGGGCGACTATCAAGTTGGAAGCTGTGGGAGGAAGATCTCCAGAGGAGATGAGGTCAGTGACAGTCCTGGAAACAATGGCTTGATGTTCTGTGGTGGGGTCATGGTCCAGGGAGAGGTAGGAGGAAACGTCTGTGAGTTGACGCTCAGCCTCCGCGAGGTAGAGGTCAATGCGCCAGACAACAACAGTACCACCCTTGTCAGCGGGTTTGATGACAATGTCGGGGTTGGACCTGAGAGAACGGAGTGCAGTGAGTTCAGAGAGAGACAGATTAGAATGGGTGAGAGGAGCAGAGAAATTGAGACGGCTAATGTCACGCCGACAGTTCTCAATGAAAAGATCAAGAGAAGGTAAGAATCCAGAGGGAGGGGTCCAAGTGGAGGGAGAATATTGGAGGTGGGTAAAAGGATCCGTTGAACGGGGAGAGGACTCCTGCCCAAAGAAGTGAGCATGGAGACGAAGACGGCGGAAGAAGAGTTCAGCATCATGCCGAGCCCGAAATTCATTGAGATGAGGGCGTAAGGGTATGAAACTAAGTCCTTTGCTGAGCACTGAACATTCAGCATCGGAGAGGGGAAGGTCAGGGGGTATAGTGAATACGCGGCTGGGGCTGGGATTGGAAGATGGGGTGAGGACGGAGGGACAAGCAGGGGTGGAGGGTCCCAGATGGGTGTTGGAGTCGATGAGTTGTTGGAGCTTGCGTTCCTTAGCACTTGAGAGAAAGAGAAAAAGTTTCTTGTTGAGGCGATGGATGAGGCGAAGAATAAAATGAAACTGGGGGCACGCGCAGCTTTGAAAAAGGGTGCGGCGGTGCTGCTGGAGGGAGAGGTCGAGTGTGTTCATATGGCGGCGCATGGCACTGAGTGTGGATCTCAGAATGCGACGGGAACAGCAGTCCAAGAAACGTTTTATGTCCCGGAGATACCTGTAATCCTGGGTGGGTTCGAAACAAGAGGGATGGAATTTCAGTTGAAATCCACGTGGGGTGAGTCGGAGACGGAGACAGTCACTGAGAAAGGAGATATGGCTGTGAAAGCGGGTTTTAGTAAACACCTTGTCAAACACCAGGAGAGAAATGGAAAGCAATGAAGGTGAGCAGGGCAGAAGAGACAGTCGGAAATCCTGTCGGAGGACAGAACCATACTTCTTCAAAGAGGGCATTTTTTGAAGAGAGGTGGCAGTCAATCAAACACAAAGATAAAAACCCACCACCCACCTTAAACCAATTTATATTTCTCCCTTCTTCTAACTATGCTCCAGTTCTGCCGAAGGGCCATGAAGGCTCGAAACGTTAACTGATTTCTTCTCCGCCGATGCTGCCAGACTTGCTGAGTTTTTCCAGGTAATTCTGTTTTTGTTTTGGATTTCCAGCATCCGCAGTAGCTTTTAGCTTTTTGTTTTTATTCAACATGACTGTCTGCTTCCTGTCCTTTACCCAATTCCTTATCCATGCTGCTTTTGCCCCTTGTATTCCATGGGTTTCAACTTGACTGACAAACATATTAAGTGGCATGTTAACAAATACTGGGGTTATCAAATCAGTTATAGGAGCAGACTGCATGTTTAGTTGTTGGTTGAAAGCACACGAAATGTAATATGTGTCTTTGTAAATACAAGCTTGAAAATGTATAAAGACTCGCTCCAGCTCCATCCTTCACTGCCTGGCTACCTAAGCTGTAACATCCCAGCTTGGAAAGCAAGAAAGCCTAAGCACAATAAGCACAGTAAAAAGTTTATAAGGCTGCCATTTGCTATTCGATTTTTTTTTACTATATTCTCTACTATTTCCATCCCCAGTATTATAGCCAATATAACTTGGCTGGTGTACAGCATCACCAGTTCAGCACCTACCAACCCCATGGAGCCAGCCTTGCTCCAGGAATTTAGCTAAAAGCCCATTATGATATTGTGAAATTATTAAAAAGGAAATTGTATGAAATTTTACGTGGTTTGTGTGATTCAGCAGTTGGCACATAGGCCACCTGGTCAGACAGACGTCCCGTTTTTAATTGAAACTCAACCCAGGGCAGGATAAAAGTCGAGCAGAGCTGTGGCAGTGTGACTAGGTAGTGGTTTAGGGGAGAGTGGGTTGTAGCTGCTTTTCTGACAGTTCATTGCATTTCCTATGTTTTCTGGAGGCCTCTTTGGCTTACAGGCTTTCTTACAGGCTTTCTGCCAAGTGCAGCCTTCAGGGTGCTACCCTGTGTCATCTGGATTCCAGCAAATGGGGATTGCCTACTCTGCCGGAGGGTCCTCCTCAGGAGAGGAGGGGAAGGTCAGAAGGAAGAGGAGGCCTGGTGTCCACAGGCAGCATCCCAGAGAGTGACCTGTGGGAAGAGAGGTGCAGCCAGAGGGGGTGCAGGGCCAGCAGGAAGTGCAAGGCAAAAGGATCCACAGAAGACATCATTATTCTGCAGCCAGTGTCCCCAGGCAGCACTTGAGCTACCTCGACATGCCTGAGGTCCAGTGGCGAAGGAGGCTCTGCCTCTCTAGGGACACCGTGACCTTCAATTTCCAATTGATTTGCCCAGAAATCGCCTCAAACTATATATATAGGTGGCCACCCTATGCCAGTGGCTCTTAAGTAACAGTGGCCCTGAACTTTTTCGCTTCTGGTTCTTTCCAAGGGTCAATGGTGTTTCTCAATCTGCTGCTCACAGCTGCAACAAGCTGGTCACTGACCCTGTTCAGTCAGGTCAGTAACTTGATTCATTTCCAGACCAATGAAGCCAGGCAGGCTGAGTGAGCCAGAGGATTCACTGCAATTGCTGGGGTTCCCCCACACCCAGAGTGCCATAGATTGCACTCATGCAGCCATTAAGGCACCAGCGGATAAGTCGGGTGCCTTCGTCAACAGAAAGGGCTTCCACTCCATGAATGTGCAGATTGTTTTTTTCTTTATTCATTCATGGGATGTGGGCTTCACTGGCTGGGCCAGTATTTATTGCCCATCCCTAGTTGCCCTTGAGAAGGTGGTGGTGAGCTGCCTTCTTGAAATGCTGCAGTCCATGTGGTGTAGGTACACCCACAGTGCTGTTAGGGAGGGAGTTTCAGGATTTTTACCCAGCGACAGTGAAGGAATGGCGATATATTTCCAAGTCAGGATGGCTGGGAACTTCCAAGTGGTGGTGTTCCCATGTATCTGCTACCCTTGTCCTTCTAGGTGGTAGTGGTCGTAGGTTTGGAAGGTGCTGTTGAAGGAGCCTTGGTGAATTCCTGCAGTGCATCTTGTAGATGGCACACACTGCAGCTACTGTGCGCCGGGGGTGGAGGGTGTGAATGTTTGTGGGTGTGGTGCCAATCAAGCGAGCTGCTTTGCCCTGGACGGTGTCAAGCTTCTTGAGTGTTATGGGAGCTGCACTCATCCAGGCAAGTGGAGAGTATTCCATCACACTCTTGACTTGTGCCTTGTAGATGGTGGACAGGCTTTGGGGAGTCAGGAGATGGGTTATTTGTTGCAGGATTCCTAACCTCTAGCCTGCAACAACAAGATACAGATTTTGCAGATCTGCACCAGGTACCTGGGCAGCTCCCATGATGTGTACATCCTGCGACACTCCCAGGTGCCAAGGCTCTTCATTGCTCCAGCTTAGTTGGATGGTTGGCTCCTGAGAGACAAAGGCTATCCCCTGAAAAGTTAGCACATGGCACCACTCCGACACCCAAGGACAGAAACGGAGAAGAGATACGACGTAAGTCATGCCTCTACAAGGGCGGTAATTAAAAGGACCATTGGGTTGCTCAAGATGAGGTTCAGATGCCTGGACCAATCAGGGGGAGCACTGCAATATCCGTCAGAACACATCTCACTTACTGTCCTTGTGTGCTGTGCTCTGCACAATTTGGCTCTGTCAAGGGCGGACGCATTGGAGGATGAAGAGAGCAAGGAAGCTTTCCAGGCTATAGAGGACGACTCAGCTGATGGGTCTGATGAGGAGGCAGAGGAGGCCCAGGTTGGGGACGTGACTGCAGAAGTGAGGAACCTTGTGGAAGGCAGGGAGATCAGGGAGGCCTTGATTCTCCATTCATTCAACGAGGCATCCAAGGCTTGGCTTGAACTGTGGGCATGGGTGAAACCCCCTTATTGAATGTTCCTGATGAGGCCATCCTATGACCCCTATGTCAGGTAATGACCTTTGAAATTAATTGGCCAGCCAGTGTGAAATCATATCCAGGTTGCGATTGCATGTGTACAACGTGTGTAAACTTCATGTCTTTAACTTATGTGGAGGTTATATTGGCTTGTTATATTATACTTAAGCTGACACAATGTACTCCCTTGTCAGACCATCATCTTGAGCAGGTCTCATTCAAGGTGACAAAGTGGAGTTTCTTTGGATTCAGTAGTAACTTTGTATTGGAATTTTTATGACATGAATTACCATTATGAGCATAAAAGCCCAAATATAACAAGGGTGTTAGTCATGTGGGAGGTAGTTTGTTGTCAGATGTGGATCTTGGAGTGCAGTTATGAATTGTAACAGCCAAAAATAATTCATGCTCTGAGGCTTAATGCACACATTTACATGTCACCTTTTCCTCTGGTGTGTGATTTGCAAACCCCATAAATAGCTCACTGACACAGTTCTATTTATTTTTGAGGTAGCTTGACTGACTGCAGGCTGCAACATCAGAACTTGAAGGAAACAAAAAGAACATCAATTCATCACAAGTTGCTTAGAAAATCAGATACAGGAGAAGCTTTTTTGTGTTACTCACACTGACACAAACTGTGTTATTTTACATATTGATTAGGTATAGAATGAGCCCATTTTGGTGTAGTGTAGTTACCTGTCACCTTTTAGCATTGTGCTAAGCTTGCATCTGCAATGTTCAGATGGTCCATGAGTTATCTGTTTATATTACTAAACATTTAGCTCAGTGCTTCCTATTTGGTTTTCCAAAAGTTGGAAGTGGGAAATGTAACTTTGGCTGGGATTTCCCGGCCCTGTCCTGGGTGAGGCGGTGCCCCAGCCAGAAGTCCATTGACTTGAGGCAGGACCAGAAGATCATGGCGGCGGGCGGGTGTGGAAAACCCCGCCGTTTGACCTTGCTTTCCCACAGCAATAAAATAGTGGCTGACTTGAAAACAAAGTTACTGATAACAAGAAAAAAACATCGTCACTGCCCAACCCAACTATGTTCCTCTTAAAGCTCTCAGTCTTTTCTGTACCACACTCAAAGTATTTTCAGCTCCTGCAAGATAAAAAAAAAACTGGTCTAATAAAAAGAAATTAAAAAGAAAATATTGCTTAAACTATGCCAGTTTATAATGTGTCATATATCTTAAGGAGACTGTGTGAATCCAAACATTCTCTCAAGCAGCAGTTTCAAAGCCCTACTTTGATACAGTTAAGGCAGGGAAGCCATGGCACAAATGATTCCTTCGAATGTTGGCGCTATTATGGTACAAGTAGGAGGAGGAAGGCCCCCTCATGGATGGAAAATATTAGTGATGGCCACATATTTTGGCTACTCCTTTCTTCCTTTTGTTGGGAAACTGCTCCAAAGTTTATTTGGAATGACTTTCTCAGCAAAAGGGTAAAACTACGATTGTACAGAGAACACTTTTGAAATTATCTCTTTTTTGTAAACATCATTAACTTAGCTCTAATGACAGATTTGCATTAAATGATAAGACAGTATGGAATTACTCCACTGGAACCTGATAAGGTTGCCTTCATTATATTGCAGGAACAAGTGATGGCTGCTGAATGTTCATTCATTCAGTTTAGAACATTACTCACATATTTGTCAATTTTTTCTTTGTTCATTGTTTATTTCTCCTATGCATCAATAGCAAATATCGTGTCACCTAATATACAGAGATCTAATAAAATTAAATTCAAAGGTAATCTGGGGGACAACTCTCCATAGGATGTTGTCATATGTAGCTGAAGGAAGATTGTTGTGGTTGTTCGAGGCCTATCATCCCAACCCAGGACATCACTGCTGGATTTCTCAGAGTAGTGTCCTAGGGCCTCAGTTTCACCACTGGCTTTCCCTTCATCATTAAGTCAGAAGTAGGGATGTTCACTGATGATTGCGCAATGTTCAGTTCCATGCGCAATTCCTCAAATAATGAGACAGTCCTTATCCACATGCAACAAGATCTGTCCAACATTCAGGCCTGGACTGATAATTGACAACTAACATTCATGCCACACAAGTGCCAGGCAAAGACCATCTCCAACAAAAGAGAGCCCTTGACATGTAACAGCATTACCATTGTCAAATCCTCCATTATCAACATATTAGGTGTCACCATTGACCGGAAACTTAACTGACTGGCCATATAAATTCTGTGGCTACAAGAGCAGGTCAGAGGCTGGGAACTCTGTGGCGAGTATCTCACCTCCTGACTTCCCTAAACCTGTCCACGTTCTATAAGTCACAAGTCAAGAGTGTGATAGAATACTCTCCACTTGCCAGGATGAGTGAAAATCCAACAACACTCAAGAGGTGCAATGTCACACAGGACAAAGCAGTGTGCTTGCTTGGCACCCCATCCACAACCTTAAATACTCACCCTCCTCCACCAGTAATGCCTCAACAAGGCTGTAGTGTGTGTCATCTACAAGATGTACTGTAGCATTCACCAAAGCTTCTTTGACAGAACCTCCCAAACTTGTGGTTTCTACCATCTAGAAGGGCAAGAGCAACAGGTACATGGAAACACCTCCACCTTCAAGTTCCTCTCCAAGTTACACACCATTCTGACTTGTGAATATAGTACCGTTCCTTCAACACTGCTGGGTCAAAATACTAGAACTCCCTACGTAACAGCACTGTGGGAGTATCTTAACTATGCAGGCTGCAGTGGTTCAAGAAGGTGGGTCACCACCACCTTCTCAAAGGCAATGAGGGATGGGCAATAAATGTTTGGACTTGCCAGTGATGTCCACATCCTGTGAATGAATAAAGAAAAATATAACTAAGCTCTCTTTGACTCATTTCTATGATTTGCCTTGTTGCAATTGTTTAACATATTCATAGCTACTAATCGAGTGATTGATCTAAAACAGTATCACCTAAGAACAGAACCAATAAACTAGCAGCTCCAATCAAAGTTGTTCATATAACCCAAGAGTTCTGGTATATAATGTACACAAATGAGTCACTACCCAAGCAAAAGTTCTATTGACACAGTCTCTAATCAAGTGATTCGGATTGTGCTGTGATTTATAATAGGAATGCTACTAAGTAGTTTGGAGATTTCCAGACAAGTTCAGTAGATTTTGTCAGGGATTTCCAAATCTTCAGGCTGATATAATCCCCTCTTGAATATTCATTCATTTCTCAAGTAGTTGGCAAATTTTCATTGTTCATTACATATGTCTTAATGACAAATATCTTGTAACCATAGAATAGCTGCCCTAATCCTCTTTGCTTGACTCCTTTAGTGGTTACATAATCATTCTTAGCCCTGACATTGAAATTGCAGATCACAAACTACACATTATCCAGATGTACTATTGTAATACTGACTAATGGAGCTGTCAGTACTATAACTGTAGCAAGAGGATGGTACAGTGTTAAGCTTAAACATAAATGTTTTGAAATTCCAGTATCTTCCTGGGGAAAATGTAGAATAGCCCCAGATTACTGGATTTAGGGCATAGGTCAAATATGTCAGAGTTACACCTATTCAAAAACAGGGATAAGTTAGCTGTGTGATTTTCAAACCAAGAGTTCACAGGCTTTGAATATAAACTTGTCTGAAATATTGGCACTATCTTTTTTGTGATGGCAATGCCATCAAACTTGTTGGAATTCATCATCTTAACTCCTCTGAAACTGTCAGCAACTCTGGAGTCCGCACATGTACTGTTAAAGTCACAGGGGAGGATTTTTCCCTGGTTGAGTGAGCTCGGTGGGGCAGGAGGGGGCGCTCAGGGAGCTGACTGCTGCCTGCGATTTGGGCTGGACCGCGATTTCACACTGGTGGCCACTTAAGACCTGCCCAGCGTGAGTCACACGCAGCATCGCTCAGTGCTGCCTGTGTGATGGGGGAGGAGAGCGGACACGAACTTCACGCACGTGCGTGGGGTGCGCGCTGGAAAAGTTCCCTGAGGCACAGAGCTACCTCAGGGAGATGAAGAGTTTTAAACATTAAAAATAAAGATTTTAAAAATGTTATAAAACGTGTCCCCTCATGTGACTCTGTCACATGAGCAGGGACACATTATAAATGAAATGTTAAAATGCTTATTTTATTTTTATTTGATGTTGGGAACCTCATCCCGCCCGTGGCCTCAATAGGTCTTTTAATTGTCGGCGGGCGTGTTGAGACTCCGGTGCGTGCATGCTGACGGAAATATCACGCGAGTGCGCGATGATGTTGGGACACTCACCCAATGTCATCGTGTGTCATTTTACACTCGGTCGGGTCAGACACACACCCACCCAATGAGCTAAAAATTCTGGTTATAGATCCAGAAGCTGCTAACAATGATTCCGTGCTTCTCCATTGAGAGTACTGTTTAAATCTGTGCAAACCACAATCAATTGGAAATTATTGAACGAACCAGAACTTCCCTTTCTGCCCTTATTCACATTGTAAAAACCATTGAAAAAATTACAAGCTGTTAAATGAGGTGCAGCTTGTTTTTAATGAACTACTAAATTCATAACCTCTCTGATTCTGAAAAAAATAAGTTTACATTTGTGGAATGTCAAATTGCCCTACTAAGATAACAAAGATGTAGGTATTTTTAAAATAATATATATTTTTTAAATTTATGAATTTCAGCTTCTACTTTAATCCCAAGTGTATGCCTCAATCTTTATTTCACTTCCTGTGAAATGATATTAAAAAGTATAGAATAATCTGTGTTTTTAACTCCCTGGTTTGCTGTCTGGGAGAATTCTTCAATGTGATTGGCTACTCATCCTCCTTGTTGACGTCACTGTAGCTGGGTGGTTGAAGATCCCCTTGACTTGGTGCCAGATTTAAGTTCCTGTTGAGAAAGGTGAGATCCACGCTACAGAGAGTGTTAGACCAGTTCATTGCTGACCACAAAAGCCAGGCCGTTATGTTTGACTGAAGTAAATAGAAAAGTATTTTTTCAGCTGTGTTGTTAAGGAAGGATTCTGCAAATTTCCTTTCAGAAGCTTCAGATAATGAAATATGTTCCTTCCCGTCCTCCTGTCATGAAATCCCTTCAGTGGGATTTACTGTGGCCATTTCCTGAATGATCCTTTGTAGGGAGGTGGAACAAGAACAGTCTGACGAGAGAAAGGAATGTGGGAAATACCTAGGATGAAACAACAGCAAAAGAGAACAGCAAAGAGGTACACTTTCACCAGAGCTGACAGAGCATGCTGCTTCCTTCAAAATATATCAGCAGAGATGTACTGAAGGAGGCATGGAAGGAATTGTGGCCAGAATTTTCCGGCCTTGTTGGCGTCAGGCGTCATGGCGGGCGCGGGGTGGGGGAGGGGGCAATTCACCGTGAGGGGCAGAAATGGGTTTCATGATGGCGTGAAAGCACAGCGGGATCTTCTGATGGCGCCTGCCATTGGAGAACGAGACTCTCACTGGAGGCCAGCAAGAACCCGATTAGGGGTTAGGGCCAGGCTCAGATCGCGGACATCCAAGGAGAAGAAGATGATGGAGTCTTACAGCTACTGGACCCTGGAGGGACATGTGCACTACAGACTGGGGGGTATTCTCGTTGACATGGCTCCACTGCAAAGCAGCACATGGAAGGTGGGGGGGGTCTCCATTGATGCTTTGCATCTGCTTCGGAACATCACGGTCTTGGCCATGGGCTGCTACCGATGATCGGCGAGGGGGGGGCAGAGGAAGTTCCAGCTGTGAGTGGGAGAGGGAGGTGTACCGGGGGAGGTGGGAGAGGAAGGCCTAGGTTTGACTGTGAGAGGAAAGTGTACCGGGGGGTAGTGGGGTTGGGGGTGGGGGGAAACGAAGGTGTTGGGAGGGTGGGGAAGGGGGTGGATGAAGATGTCGGGGGTGGGGGTGAGTTGGGATGGGAGAAGAGGGTGTAATGGGAGAGAATGTGGCAAGTGGGGATGTAGGTGTAAGGGGAGGGCAAGGTGTGAGGGGAGGAGTTTGCAGGTGGGAAGGAACTCGGAGAGGGGAAGGTGTTCGGGGGGAGGAGAGAGCTCGGAGTGGGGATGTTGTTTAGGGGGAGGAGGGAGTTCAGAGAGGGGAGAGGGGGATATCCAGGTGAACGTGCAAGGGAGCAGTCTGCAGAGTGAATAACTGCCTCCTGCAAAGTGAATTGAGGGAGGGCATGGTTGGAATGGATGGTGAGTGTGAGAAGGGACAGAGGGAGCTGGTGAGATGAGAGGGTAAGGGTCCATCGGTAACAGTAGAAGGGATGGCAAGGGTAGTTGGTGGGGACTCGGAGGCAGAGAGAGACACTGGGGGTGGGAAGGGGGAGACCTGGGAAGCGAATGTGGATAGGGGTGAAATTCTCAGGAAGGTATTGAATGCGCATGTTCTCCTGGGCACCCTGGAAAGAAAAGGATTTGGTTTGATAGGTGACGATGGAGAAGTGGAAGGTGATGCCGGGGGGGTGGGGAGGTCATTGACAGTGGTGGGGGAGAGGGCATGGATGACTGGGGGAGGGGTAAGGACATGAGAGCTGATGATATACTCGAACAGGATCATCGTTGTCGAAATCGAAAGTGAGAAGAGCCTCATGTTGGACGGGCACAGGGGCTGCCTGGGAGTGTGACCAGTGGGTGGGTGGAGACCCAGGTCAGCTCAGATGGACAACTGAAAGTGAACCTCAGCAGCAGCATTGAAAATGCTCGGGACAGTGAGATGAGTATCATGGATGAAGCCTCCATGTGTGTGGGAGAGTGATTGCACGAGGCTCCGAAAGACCCTGCCACACACACACTTCTCCCTCCAGAATCACTCTTGCTCCAGCTGCGTGTAGCTGAACTGCTAATGGCCAGGTTGGAGGGGAGGGGTGTGGGTGGGGGTGGGGGGGATGCAGTGGGGAGACTCACAAACCCTGTCAATGAAGCTGAAAGACAACTTCACACATTATTCAGTGGAAGTGAATATATTTACGGGTCATAAAGTGACAAATTGTGTTCACTGTGCAACCACTTGTGATCAGAATTTCTTGACTTTTCTAGGCCTCCCATTTCTTCTAGGTGCTGCCCTGACATCCACAGCAGGGGTGGAGACAGTTTGTGCAATGGTTGGCCCTGTTGCCTCCGATGACGTTGGCGTCCGTCCTCTGGAGAGCTGATGCCTCGAGGGCCCCAGCTCGCTCTGGCTGCTCCCTCTGTGATGACAGAAGATGATGTTCGGGGGTCACAGGGAAAGGGGACTCAGAGGGAGCGGACAGCCTCTGAGATTCCAAAGTAGATAATCCAGGGATGTCCAGCTGTTACTTCTCCTCCCTTCGGGTACCCGAGGACCCCGGCCTGACACCTTGAGGGGAAGGAGCACCTGGAGGAATGTTGAGGTGCCCCCTTTCCCTCTCGCGTTACTACTGCAGGAACCCACACGTGGTCACCGCGATGGAGTGCAGGTCTGCACACATCTCCGCGTTCTGATGGACCAGGGTCTCCATGGCATCTGCCATCCTCCTCAGGAGACCTTCATACCCCCACATGTAGACGTCAGATAGCAGGCAGACATACTCCTCCGACTCATGTACTACTCTACTGAGGGCTTCCAACGGCTCTGCATGATGTTCCTCCGCCTTCCGCTGACTCTTCACAATGAGTTAGAAGGCCGAATCCAGAGCCTCGTCATCTGACTCAGACCTCAAAAATTCCTCTTCCCTAGCAGTCCTCCGAGTGTCAGGAAGCTCAGCTGATCCTGCCTCCTCCTACTGCAGACACTTGTCCATGTGGTGACCACCAGTTTGTGAACCCGAGACTGCTCTAGATCTAGGACCCACCGAGGTGTGTGTCTCTGCGCTGGTGGAGGGTGTGGGTAAGCGCTATGATGGGTCTTCCAGGCTGCTTATTTCCAGCTCTTCAATGGAGGAGGTGTCCTCTTGGCTGGAGGTGAGGACCTGGATGGACCTGAGGGACTGGCTGGCTGAGGGTGTCGGTCACTTGGCAGAGCTCTCAGTGAACCAAAGTAGAGATAATTAGTGCATGGCAGCAGAGCCAAAAGCAGGAGACAGAGACACTCACAGTTGTGTTGAGAGAGGGATGATGTGGCGCAGGATCCTCAGGTGGGTGTTCGCCACTGACCTCACCGTCACCGCAGGCACGGTCCATGTGCTCAACAAGTCAACACGATGACACACTCCTCAAAATGAATGAAGGGCCTAATGTTGTCCACTCCACTCCTGGTCTGGGACCTCTCCCTGCTGTTGTGAGCCAGTTTCTCCTGCATGGAAACAGATGGAGAGAGTATGAACATGGCACAGCATGGAATGTTGTGTGGTGAGCGGAGACATAGACAGGATGAGGATGCGAGTTCCAGATGATTTGAGCCTGATGGAGATGTGAGGGTGTGGGTGAGAGTTAGTGGTGTTGTCCCTAGAGGTGTGAGGTCCCTGTGGATGTGTGATGTGTTTGTGAGTGTGTGAGTTGAGAGTGATGAGGTGGTTGACTTACCCTGGCGGAACAGATGAGATCATTCATCCTCTTCCTGCACTGGATGGCTGACCTCCTCTGTGCTCCGGCGGTGCTGATCGACACTGTCACCACCCCCCAGGTGGATTGGTGATGCTGGTGGACCTCTTGCAGCCAGAGCGTGGATAGAGGACATCGTGGCGGCCTTTCACTCTGTCCAGCGGGCACCCCAGAGAGAGGTCACTAAATCTGGGGGCTGCCGTCTTCTTTGCTTTTGGGGCCATCTGTTGCCTGGAGCAGTCCTGGTCTGGAGACACGAAGTAAGCGGGTGGTCTGGTGCACTTTAAATATGGCGCTCGGAGCAAGGAAGCGCCGAGGACACTCGCTGCCGTGGTGGGCAAACCTCAGCCTGCCCGCCAGTGACCCGCAGTGTTTCCTTAATGCATTATTAATGAGGTGGGATGTGCCAGGGGCATACGGCACTGTAAACCCACCATTGCGGCTGGCGGATAAAACAACTATTTTTGCGCCCACTACCGCACTTAACACAAAGCTGGGGCGATTCTGCCCTGGGTGTCTCATTGTAAGCTAATGTCAAGCACCATCCCAAAGACAAGTAACAGAAAACAAACATATTTTGAAGCACTGGATTTCGTATCACAATGATTTTACTGTGCACATGTATATTTATAATAGTCTTTTGTTTCATCGCTTTACATATCCCTTGTGCCTCTCTGTGCTATTTTTAAACCCATCCTGTCAGCCTTGTCTGAGTAGTAACACTTCTGATTGAGACATTTGTAGTTCAAGCCCCACTTCAGAGACTTGAGCACATAATCTAGACTGACACTTCAGTGCCAAACTGTTGGCAATGCTTCACTTGCCCTCTCAGGTTGACAGAGAAATTCTATGACTCCATTTGGCAGTCAGTTGCACCAACCATCTTTGGTCAACCACAAAGAACTGGAGGCTGAATGTTGGGTGACAAGTAATACCCACTATACACCTGGCTAATGACTCCCCTCAACCATCTGACCTCGTGAGGACAGTGCGTCTAGAATGAGTCAGGCAGTAGCCAGGAAAGCTGTGGAGCAAACTATAAGAATCCTGAAGCAATTGTTATGCTGCAGATCGTGCGTGTATGTGTGTGTGCACGTATGTGCGCATGTGTGCGTGTGTGTGCGTGTGTGTCCAAGTTCATGGTAGGCTGCAGCATCCTCCACAAACTTGCTATCATGAGGATGCTGCCCTTGCCCCCAGGCAAACTGGGACCACCTCAGGAAGAGGCAGGGAGGAGGCATCCTGGATCACTCTGCTCCAGACAGGCTGTCCATCTGAGGCTGGAATTTACAGCCCCAACCCCCCCGCTGGCTGTGTTTAAAGGCAGGGAGGGCATGGAAAATATGGCAGGTAGCTAGCCCACTACCTTCTCGCCCACCCTGACCCAGTCCCCATAATATTTGGGTATGGATAAAGCGCCCACTAGGCTGCCCACCCTTAGGCCTATTTAAGCCCTTGAACGGCCAATTATTGGGCACGTAAGGGCCTAAGTCCCCCTCTGTTGCCATAATACACTGGCCGGGAGAAGGCGGAGCAGAGTGGGCAGGTGGCTTTTTCACTAAATTTGGTGAAAGGGCTGGAATGAAGGGGGCTACCTCCTTTGGGGAATGCCCTGTGTGCATTGGGTGCACCCCGCCACCCCCCCCCCCCCCACCACCCCCCACCCCCACCCCAAGATAGTAGCCCCTACTTTGTGCTTCTCCGTCTGGCATTCAAACTGCCCCCACCTCCCTAGATCCCCACCCATCCCCCCACCTCCTCTCTAGGATCCAAATTTCAACACCCCCCCCCATCTAAAACACCAGAATTACCTCTCTCAGGTGGCCATCTCCTCTTCATTCCAAGGACTTCTCGTAGTCCCAACAGTGCTCTCCACTCAGTTCTGAAATTCAAATTGGCCGGCAACTCTCGAGCTCGGGTCTTCCTTTGACTGAAGGGCTGAAGACCGACCCTCAGCCTATTTATGGTTTCCCCTAGTGTGATATCACTGTGGGGCAGCCTTTTTTATAGTTGGCCGGTTTCCGACAGACTTTTCTTCCGGGATGGGGTGTGGTCAGCAATACCTCCCCACCATAGAAAGCTCAGCCCTTGAGTGGCACCTCTACATCCCAGTTGCTCTATAATTCCCCATCTTTTCATTCTGCTTTGAACCATCACAGCATCCTCTTGGCCAAAATCCTCAGATAGGAGCCACCAACAGAAACACAATCTTATCCAAAAACACTTGCAATAATATATATAAAACTGAGCTGTTCACCCTTGCGCATTTCCCCAGCACTTGCCTTCTGTGTTCCTTTGCCTAGTCCTAGTTCTCTGATACAGTGCTACCCCAGCAGCTGCTGCATGCTGTTGAGAGGTTCCTGGCTTCTACCGAGGGAGGCTGCAGATGGTCTTGCAGGACTCCCTCAACCAGACCTGGGTCTTATAGGCCCGGCTTTTGGCTCCATCCCCTTAGCAAGGCCGGCAGCAGACTGGGCTGTCTGGCTGAAAGGCAGCTGCTAGGTCACTGGCGGAGCGGCAGTGACAGGAGCGTGAATGCTGTCATCCCGAGATAGGACAGTGGGCTTGTGTTCCACAAAGCCACTGGCACTCCCCTGGGTTTGGGCCCCAGCAATCCTGGTAATCTGAAGGACGGGGTGCTGGGTTGTTTTAAGAGCTGGCACTGGAACCCGGTCGCTATGATGGCAGTGAGCACGAACCTCATGACATCAGCCTGAGCTTCCACAGCAGCACTTGGACGTTAGGTGGCTCACGGCTGCAATGGAAGCTGAGATATTGGCACCAGGCGTTGAAACCAAGATTCAGAGAGTCATAGGGCAGAATTTTATGGCCCCGTTTCGGCGGGAATGGGGCCATAAAATGTGGTGAGCCATTAAAAACCCCACTGACTTCAGTGGGAACGTAAAATCCCACTGCCGTAAAATTCTGCCCATAGAATCATAGAGGTCTACAGCACAGATAAAGGCCCTTCGGCCCATCGAATCTGCGCCAGTCAAACAAGTACCTAACTATTCTAATCCCATTTTCCAGCACTAGGCCCATAGCCTTGTGTGCCATGGCATCGCAAGTGCACATCCAAAAACTTCGTAAATGTTATGAGGGTTTCTGCCTCTGTCACCCTTTCAGGCAGTGAGTTCCACATTCCCACCACCCTCTGGGTAAAAAAATTCTTCCTCACATCCCCTCTAAACCTCCTGCCCCTTACCTTAAATCTATGCCCCCTGGTTATTGATCCCTCCACCAAGGGGAAAAGTTCCTTCCTGTTTACCCTATCTATGCCCCTCATGATTTTATACACCTCAATCATGTCCCCCCCTCAATCTCCTCTGCTCCAGGGAAAATTACCCCAGTCTATCCAATCTCTCCTCATAACTAAAACTCTCCAGCCCAGGCAACATCCTGGTAAATCTCCTCTGCACTCTCTCGAGTGCAATCACATCCTTCCTATAATGCGGATTCCAAAACTGCACACAACACTCTAGCTGTGGCCTAACCAGCGTTTTATACAGTTCCAGCATAACCTCCCTAAATTCTGTCATGGAGTTGGACACCATTTCCGTGCTGGAAAGATCTGCTTCAAGCTCTACGCAAAGCCATGAATCACATTGGAGCCTGAATTGTCCATGCTCCTTGACAGTGACAACAGACTATATGGAAGGTCTGCCAATGCAGTAAGCATCTCAGTGTGCATGCCTATCAGTATACCCTTCTAAACCACCACACTGAAGTTTTCATCAGGGGTCCCCCTGCAGCAGGAGCTGTCTGCAACCTCATCCTCTGGTGAGCAGGCACACGAACTATCCTTACTCCTTGCATACCCAGTGATCCCCACATGCAGATCCCTCCTCTATACTCCCCTTTTCAGGTATGTACAGTGCCAGTATCTGCCAGCCTGCCAGCAGCATCTGAACAAATCCTTGTCACCGCGGCTGGTTGCCACGTACCTTCTGTGGGACCCTGGATGCGAACTTGTTGTCCCAGTTATAAACTTGGCAATTCTGCATTTTTACTGTGCATATTGGTCCTCTTCCCATGTCGGGCGGGGCTTGCTGGAGCGGGCACGGGCAGCCACAGACCCAATCACCGCTGGCAATCGGGACCGCACTGCCATTTTACGTGGGCAGGCCAATTAAGGCTGGCCCAGCGTGTTTGGCAACTCCCAGGGACAGTGGGCGGAGTTGGATCGGCAATCACCGCCGAGTCCAATGGCGACCCGGCCGCCTGGTTAAAGGCCAAGCTGCAGCCGCTCCAAGGCTGCTGTACGTGGCCAGAGGTCGAGGCCAAGGCACATCTAAAACAGCCATGCAGGAGGGTAGGGCGGGCGGCCAGTGTGTGCCCAGGTTCTCTGACGAATGCCTTGCTGCCCTCCTCGAGGAGGTGGCAGCATGGTGGGATGTGCTTGTCCCTAAGGACGGGAGGAGGAGGCCACCCCACTTGACCAAGTGTGTGTGGGAGGAGGTTGCGGAGGTCGTGAGCTCCCACGATGTGGTGCAGCGCTCATGGACCCAGTGCCACAAGCGCTTCAATGACCTGCTGCGCACGGGAAGGGTGAGTAACATGTTGGCATCGTTCACTGCACCCATCATGTAGGCTTCTCCCCCCCCCGGTGCCCCACCCATGTCTGAGTGGCCTGAGTGCAATGGGTCAGTGACGGCATGTGTCCTTAGCTGGGTGGCCCACCAGATATTCCCTATGTGTTTGTCAGCCTGAGAGGGTGGCGATGAGATGGGTTCTGCACCCGCAGCATGTGGTGCAGTGACACCCACATGACTGTGGTGGGGTCAACCTGGAGGAGCTACACCCAAGGGCACTGGTCGAACTCCAGGACATGTGGAAGTCAGGGCGGTGACATGGTGTGAGGGGATGTTCAAGGTCCTGTGGCACAGATGGATCTGCTGCCCTCTGCCCTCCACATCATTGTGCCTCCTTACATCAGCTGGTACAACTGTGTGTTCCCAACTGTGATGAAGGCAACATGTGGGTGGGGGGAGGTGGGGGGAAGGACACACCTGGCATATTAGTGTGAGTGCCAGCCACCAGCGGGGGAAGGATGCACTGCAGCCCTGCAATGGCCAACTGGGCTTGGGGTGGGCCGGAGATTGACGCAAGGAGATTGACGGTACAAGTATCACTTATCAATGCTATTTTTTCATTTGCAGGAGAAGAATTCTCATAACAGCGCCGAGTGGCTGAGGACTGGCGGTGGGCCAGGCCAGATATTGATGCTCAGCTGCTTTGAGCAGGAGGCACTGGACCTGGAGAGGTGCCACGCGCCCAGGTCCACTGGAGCCGGAGAGGCTGGGGTTCCACGGGCAGGTATGTATGGTCAGCACTCACGTCACCAGTAGTCTCCCAACATCCATACCATTGCTGATTGTTCAGTGAGTGACGTTACCAACATGACTTGCCCAGTGCGTGTGGAATGATGAGCGTTTGATGATCCAGGGGACAGACATGTACATTGACATTGCCCGCAGGCTAACTGATCGAATTTCCTTACTCTTCCTTTCAGCATCATCGGCACACGGCCGGGAGCAGGAGCAGCAGGAGCCCCTCTGACACCTGAGGGCCATGAAGTTGCACCTTTAGAAGCATCACACCATCTCTGCCAGGCAGGCACCAGCGCAGATACTGGCACCTCAGTGGGCATCATGTCTTCGGCTAGTGTCCCGGGTCACAGCGGTGAGGGAACTTCACAGTTGCTGGAGGAGCTGGCGGAGGCAGAGAGTGCCGATGGCGCCAGCAGTCGGAGGACTGAAGGGGCCCAGGCACATGCTCAGTCCGTGGCAGATGATGAGCCTCTGGAGTCGTGGGCGATGCAGCCAAGTGCTGACATGTGGCCGGGTGTTCGGGAGCATCTGGTGGAGATTCATGAGGCTCTGCTTGGCTTGGTGTCAGTGGTGGAGGAGTCTACATGGGCCGTGGCTGATGCATTGAGCCTCATGGCTGAGTGCCAAGCTTCCTCCATGGAGAGATTGGCGACTCTCATGGAGAGGCAGCTCCAGGGACAGGATCAGGGGTTCCTGGGGTTGCGCTCGGACCTGCACAGCCTCACATGGGCATTTACCTCATCTGGTCAGTGCCCGTGTGGGCAGTAGTTTGGCCACCAGGTATTCCCCCTCGGTACCCATCCATCTATGGTGAGCAGGGAGGGCCAAACAGACCTCACATCGGCGGAGCAGCTGCCTGTCATCTCTGCTGGCACCTCTCAGGGTGCTGCGGGTGAGGGCAGCAGCTCCTCCGCCCCTCTGCCAGAGACCGAGGCACCCAATGAGGCTGCAATGGCTGGGGAGGTGCCAGCTGTGGAACTGGCAGGTCCCTCCCGGGCGGGTCCATCACAGGCTCCACGGGCCAGAGGACGTCCGCCAAGTTCATCGAGGCCAACAGGACATCAGAGAGAGCAACTGTCTCAGATGCCAGTGCCAGCGACCGGGCACCACAAAGATGTAGCACCTGAAAACGAAAGATGAAGGCACCTTAGGCACATCCCGGTTTCATCACTGGTGGTTTTCTGTTGGCTCCCCTGTGAGTTCCTTCTGATTGTGTGTGAAGTGCAATGCCATTTATTCCTGCTATGTCGAGAGACTTTTGTTACAGCATTAAATTTATGTTGTCTCAAATGGCTGTGGGTGCCTCTTTTCTTGGGCAGGTGCATGGATTCCTGAGATTTGATGAGTGATTTGTGTGTCATTGACATTTATTGTCTGGGCCCATTGTCAATGCTCTTATTCAGGCAGATTTTGCACTAAGGTCTCCAGGATGGAGGCTACCGGCCAGGCTTGTGTTGGAGATCCATATGTGCTGTGCTAGCTAAAGGTTCCTTGGATTAGAGTGTCCCGGGTGTCCCTGCCTCCCCGGGTCAGCCTGTGCCCCCTCATCATTTCCCTGTGTGTGTTCATCCTTGGACTCACTGCTGGACTCATCGTGCTCAGCCCCAACCACTCCGTCTACATCCTCTTCATCCACAGCGTCCCCCCTAATGCGGACAGGTCTTTGACAATAACTATCTCCGGAAAATACACAAAGAAATAATGATAGCATTAAAATACTTGAACTGGTAACAGCACTGTACCTACTCGATGTTGTGCCTGGCTGTATCTTAACTTTTCACAGCAGTTTGATACATATTGTGCAAAACATGACATACATGACTAACGGCAAACACATAGACATGCCAAAGATTTCAGGGACATTAACCTGAGTGTTTACATCCATAATGCAGTGCTGCATGTTAAAGAACAGTATAGGGATCAGATAAATTCATATTTAAATTCATTGCAACATATCATTCTTTATTGTGAGGCAGTTGTAATCTATGTCCTTGAAACAATGGATGATAATCACTTTCTTCTGACATACGGTAAATTGCCGTGTGGACGATGAGTGAGAAAGATTGAATAATATGCAGGAGAATGAGTATTCAAATAAAAGTTTGATGAAATGGGTATTTTGAGATCTGTTTATGTGATGAACTTTGGGAAAACAATATTATATTGTATATAAATAACAACTGTGATCTTCCTGAGAATTACTCCCTTATATTGCAACGCACAGCCATGGTCACCTTTCATTTTAGCTGCAGCAATTGCTTTTTTCTGTTTGATTGTTTTAAATCTTTAAAGGTGTATTAAAGGTTTCTTCAGCTTTACAATATATTTTATCATGGTACGCATGAATACTATAGCATAAATATATGTTCTAATTTTAAAAATGTATCAGAATTGATTGAACCATCAAATACAACAATGTGCTATTACTAAATCCGCTTTAAGCCAACTATAAGTCTTCTCGTCTCCATGAGGAAAGCATTAAACAAGTTGTGTCTGTTTCTTAGAACCATCAGAGCTTTCTTTGTGGCTGTTCCCAGCTTTTGTTTTCAGCAAGTGAAGATGTAATTATGAAACATTCATGATGTTCAGTTCTAAAACATTTCCTTAAACCCACAGACTCTGTGTGGGAGTTCTCAGTAACATCTTGTGTCCATGTAGATCAGTCTCAGTGAGCTTAATCTTCACCATAAATGACAGATCAATCCCGGCATTCCCAAGGGCTAAAGCAGCCAGAGCAGGATAATGAACCACCAAGTGACCTCAGGAACTTCCTGTCTGCTTGTGACCCTGAAGACAAAACTATTCAATAGGATGTTTTGTTGCCTTTGATGGATTTTTGTCACTGAGCTATTCAGAACTTGTGGTGTCCATTTTTGCCTTTGAGATATGATCAATAAGAACATCAAGGGAAATACAATTTAACAGAACAATAACTTGCACCAAAGCTTAAAATACATTTTTTGTTTTTAATTTTCCCAACTATTTGGAATCTGAGTAGTGTGACGAAACACTGCTTGAATGAATTGTTGATTAAATATTCACCTCACACTATAAAAAAGTGGACTTTTCTTTGTCAATAATATCTTGAGCAAGGAAGAAACTCAGGAGGGAAAAGATGAGTGGAATAAAAGAAATACGCACTTTAAAAGTCAAACAATAGAATAAAGGATTTAGGAATCAATATTACATTCTCATGATTTCCTAAAGTACTTTACAAGAAGATTCTGTTGCTCTGTGAGCAGCCAATTTGCATATGGCAAGATCTCACAAACAACAAATGAAATGAATGACTAAATCCCTGGTTTTAGGTGTTAGTTGAAAGATAAATATTGGCCGAGACATTGAGAGAACCCCCATGCTTTTCTTCAAATAGGGCAGTGAGCCTTTATAAGGGGGCATATGGCACTTCAGTTTAGCATCTCATCTGAAAGTTGGCATCTATTACACTCATTCAGTACTTCACTGAAATGTCAGCCAGGATTTTGTGCTTGGAACTGGAGTGAAATTAAAATCCACAACCTTCTGACAAGAGTGTTACCCACTGAGTCAAGGCTAACACCTAATATTACTTTGCTTAAAAACGCCACTGCTAATTGTTACTCAAAATAACCCCATATTTGTAATATATGAATGCTTCTACTTAGAGGACCACATGGTCTACAGCTAACATGTATGCACCTGCACAGCAACCAACAGTAATAAAGGAAGGTGTGTGCTGCAAAAATTAAATACGAAGAAAGCAGAGGTCACAGGAAAACAAGTAATGCACAGGACATTACAATTTACCAGGAAACACCAAAAGGTAATTAGCAGGACCATATCTTCAACCTACTTTAAAGAGGCTTGTTTGGGCTTTTACAAATGTATTTAACGAAAGTATTTGTGTACTGCTTCTTTGACCCGATACGGGTCATTCATGATCTGCCAGCAAAAACCACCTTTCATGACAGGCTAAAGGCAGCAGCTCTATCGGAAACATATACTGAACTTTTCAAAAGTACAGGAGTTTACTAAAGATCAGTAATGTGCCCATTTCAAGCAGCATCTTTTTAGTAAATCCTTTCTTGTAACCAGGTAAGGAAAATCATTTTAATAATTGTTAATAAGGCCAAAATATACTGATAATGTAATCTCATTTGCCCTAAATGTATAAATAAATATTTTAAAGTGAATAATTCCTGATGCAATTTCAAGCATTCTTCATCTTAAAAATATAGTTGTGTGGTTGTTGGAGGTCAACCATCTCAATCAACCCCAGGACATCACTGCAGATGTTCCTCAGGGTAGTGTCCTAAGGCCCAACCATCTTCCAGCTGCTTCATTAATGACCATCACTCCATCATAAGGTCAGAAGTGGGGATGTTCTCTGATGATTGCACAATCTTCAGCACCAATAGCAACTCCTCAGACACTGAAGCAGTCAGTATCTATATGCAGCAAGACGTGGCCAATATTCAGGCTTTGGCTGACAAGTGGCAAGTAACATTTGTGCCACACAAGTGCCAAGCAATGACCATTTCCAACAAGGGAGAATCTAACCATCTCCCCTTGACATTCAATGGCATTACCATAACTGAATCCCCTATTATCAACATCCTGGAGGTTACCATTGACCAGAAACTGATGAATCAGCCATATAAATGCTGTGGCTACAAGAGCAGGTCAGAGGCTGGGAATCCTGCAGAGAGTAACTCACCTCCTGACTCCTGTCCACCATCTACAAGGCACAAGTTACTCTTCACTTGCCCAGATGAGTGCAGCTCTAACAACGATCAAGAAGCTTGACAGCATCCAGGACAAAGTAGCCTGCATGATTGACACCCTTTTCAGCACCTTAAACATTCACTCCCTCCACCACTGGCGCAAAGAGGCAGCAGTTTTTACCAGAGAGAATTTGGACTGCAGTAACTCTTCAAGCCTCCTGTGACAGCACCTTCCAAACCTGTGACCTCTTCCATCTGGAAGGACAACAGATGCATGGGGACACCACCATCTGCAAGTACCCTCCAAACCATACACTATCCTTACTTCAAACTATATCACTATTCCATCGCTATTGTTGGGTCAAATTCCTGGAAATCCCTTCCTAACAGTGCTGTGGGTACCTACACCAGATGTACTCTAGCAGTTCAAGAAGGCAGCTCACCTCCACCTTCTCATGGGCAATTAGGGATGAGCAACAAATTCTGGCCTACCCAGCGACACACACAACCCACAAATGAATAAGAAAAATCTAAGTCTCCCCCAAGTTAGATCATCATCCAGTATCTATTATTCTACAAACAGTGCATGATACCCAAGCAAAGAGCAGAAATAAAAAGATTTTGTTAGCTATAGCAAGCTCATTTGCTTTTAATCTTTCTTCAGATTATTGCCATTAATTTATTCTTGAGCAGAAAAAATATATTGTAAGAGGTAAACACCTATTGTATTTTTATATTATTTGTAAAGAAGTAGGAACCAATTGTTATGAGTACATCCAGGGTGCCATGTTTTACTGCTGCACTGCACTCATGTATCAAGTAACAATTTATAAGAAATATACTTGATGAAGATGCAGCATTTTGAGTCTAAAAATGTGATTATTTTGAATTCTAGGAATCAGATAATATAACAGCACTGATATATAATCAAAAGGGGTCATTATGAATATTGGCCTTCCTCTGTACAAACTACATTTCTTTTGGTTTCCATTTGGTGAAGGTTTAATCATTTCAATTTGCTTTTAACTGCTTTGTTTAGTCTGTCAACTGGCCTTTATGTTAAGTTGGTTCCTAATTTATTGTGCACCTGTAGCTCATCTTCTCTAATCTGTGTGTTTTAACTATTGTTAAATTCCCTTCTGCATTCTGCCACACCTTGTGATTTAAAGTCTGCCTGTATGAGTCGACCTGGTTGGCCTTGGCTTCAAATGGGATGTTTGTATTGAAACACTTAAGTGGTGTGGTCTCCTAATCATAAAGGTGGTTTTTCTCCTGTAATTCAAAAGCAACTAACTTATTGATTGAGAAGAGGAGTTCTGATCATGAAAACGATGTTTGAAGCTTCTGAGTGTTCCTGTTTTAACAGTGAAGAGAAACTTAGTGAAAAATCCAGTGCTGCATGAGCAGAAATTTGCTCAGTTAAATATTGGGAAGACTGAAGCCATTGTCTTTAGTCCTTACTGCAAACTTCATTCCCTGGCAACTGCCTTAGGCTAAAAATAACTGTTTGCAACCTTGGTGTTATACTTGGCCCTGAGATGAGCTTCCAGCTATAACTGTGCCATCATTCAGACCACCTATTTCCTCTTTAACATTGCCAGACTCCAGACCTACCTCAGCTCGGAAGTTGCTGAAAACCTTAACCAAGCTTTTGCTACCTCTGGACACGGCTAAGCTAACGTGCTCCAAGCAAGCCTCCCATGTTTTAAGCTCCATAAATTTGATGGCATCTAAAACTCTGCTACATGAGTCTTAACTTACACCAAATTCCATTCGCCAATGCCGCCTGTACTCATTGGCTCCTGTTTTGGAATACCCATCCTTGTTTTCAAATCTCTCCACGGCCCTCACTCCTCCCAATCTCATAATCTTCCATCCCACAATGCTCTGACATATCTGCCCTCCTCTAATTCTAGTCTTAAGCATCCTTGGTTTTAATTTCTCCCCCATTGGTGGCTATGCCTTCAGCTGCCTAAGCCATAAATTCTGAACTTCCCTCCCTATATCTCTCTGCTTCTTTATCTCACTTTCCTTCTTTAAGGTGCTCCTTCAGGCCTACTTTTTTGAACAAGCTTTTGGTCATTTGCACTAAAATCTCCTTATGTACTTTGGTGTTATACCTGTTTTATAATGCACCTGCGAGGCACCTTGGGGTGTCTGATTATGTTGAAGTTGCTATATAAGTTGTTCAAATACATTTTTTTGAATGCTAGTCTATGGAGCGGGAATAGTTCAACTCGATTGCTGTGTTAAACAAAAGACTTGATTTCTAAATTTGTAAGACTGTTAATTCTTCTGTGTTTTGCTGCAGTTGGGGAACAAAGAAGTTGTTTATGTATATCTACACTTTCTTAACACATGTACCAGATCAGTGGAACTTGTATCTGAGAGAAGATGAGCATTCACTGTACCTCAATCTGTTTGTACACGTTTTTTCTTTCTTTCTCCCCCACCTTATCTAATTTTTATTAATGGTTGCCACCCACCTGGTATTGGACCAGACTGTCTGTTTTTAGTGGGGCTGCCCAGAGATTTCTAAAATAGAAACCAGACACCCAGAGGTCTGGATTTATTTCTCCCCCACTTGCTGTCATTCCCATGATGTGTGGCATTAGTTTTAAAGATGCCAGGGCCATGAGGCCACTTTTTGCCTCCCTCATCCTATCACCCATTAATATAGTTTTGTTAATGTATGTGATGTTTTAAAGCCAACAGCAAGTGGGCACACCTATTTTATCATACCTACCAAACCGTACTGAATTAGTTCTGCATCCTTGGTGGCAGCCCTTTCAGGAGAGAGTTTTTAAAAATCGCCTTTATAGAGTTTTGAATGTTGAGAAAAGGCAGGAGTCTGCGTAATGTTTTTTGTTTGTATTTCAAAATGACCGAGCTGTATGTTTTCTGACTGTCTGGTTGGGGGGTATAAAATGGTCTATTTAATCTTGCTAAAGTCCAGTTTTTCCAGATGGATGCAAATCAAGAATTGAGAATTCCAGTTTAAAATCATCGAAATTGGTGAGCGTTAAGTTCTTTAGTTCTGGTTGTGTTGATGTAACGTTCCCATGGCCACAGGGTTGTGCCTGGGCATAGAAGTGGGAATCAAGACAAGATTCTGTGATTTAACAGAAAACTGGACAGAGACCCGGAAAGAAAATAATGAGAAAGTGAGGAAGGAGTTTGGGAGAATACATGGAAATAACTAAGGTAAATGCTTCTGGAATTACAAGCAAAACACAGAGGAAGCAAAGTTTACCCAGTCATAGAAACCATCCAGCACAGAAGGAGGCCATTCAATTGATCATGTCTGTGCTGTTTTTTTTAAAGTGCTGTGTTTTGTATTTGACTATGGTTCAATTTGCCTGCAGTGACTGGAGCCATAAAAATGAAAAGTATTAAGTTTCGCATTTATAAACCTGTGGGTTATAGTCCAGCAAATGGCTATAGTTACTTTTGGAAAGAGGAGAGGAGAGTTTAGATTTCCAATTTTAACACAAACTCGTTGGCCATTCCTGCATTCCTACTCCCAATTAGCTGTTGTCTCTCAAACCTTACTAGGATCATCTATTAGGGCAGCAAACATAGTAGTCCCTTTGCACTTTGCAAAAATGGAATGGTATGAAAGAACTGAACTTCAAAAGAAATTATTTTCTGAAGGTTGACATTAACGTAGCAGTTCAATATTGAAGCCCATCTTTTTAAAAATTAAATCCAGTCTCAAGAGACGTCAATATTTTCTTAATATTGCACAGGGGCATTTGTTATAAGCAGGAGCAGTGAGTGTTGCTTGGTTAAAAACTGGAAAGAAAGTTACTAGAATCAGCCTTTTCAATTCTAATAAATTGCAAAAATCAGCACTCAATGGACCTCTGAAGATCATCTCCTTTGTATCCAGCAAAGTTAGCTGCTGCCTTAAAACTCATAAATATTAAAAGGATGCATGGTATTTCTTCTTTCGTGTCTTTGGTGATGATTGGGTTACAAAGCCAGGATTATGGGTTACTCTGTGGCTGCCTTTGTGTAAAGGATAAATCTGAAGAACTATTTGATCTATTTTAACAAATTCCTACTTCAGAACTTCTTTACTTCTTTAACATGCAAAGATGGATGCACCTGTAGCTTTGGTCAGGTACCTGTGCAAACATGAACTCATAATTGGATTTTCAAAGAATTTCCTGTGCTTTGAATGGTTCATCTACATTGGGAATGATTTTCCTAAATAGGAATGTGGAGGTGCTCTTGTCAATAGTTTGATTCCAAAAATAACTGTCATCTGGAAAGTTTGATTGAATGTAAACGAAGCATTTACTTCTTACCTGCAGGCATCCCAATTTTCTCCTTTATACTTGGTTTAGATAAGGCTGTCCCTACTTGTGTGTGAGGAAACAGGAACTAGTACAGAAATTGTATTCTCCAAAATACTCAGCTGTAGATACTCTATCTAAAGATGATTGCAGGAAAACCATCTGCATTTTCATTTTGATGGCCTCAAAGTCCAACAAACTTTTCACTGGAAAATCTTACTTCAAGGTAGATTAAATAATCTCCTAACTGACCCCACCTTCCTTAAAAAAAAAACTATACAGCACACACCACCTTTGTGTGCTTATAATTTGGAGCCCTTTACATCTTGGGTCCAGATTTGATAATGTTAGGAAATAGAGATAGTTTAAGTAAGTTATATTTGTATTTGGATGTGTTAAGAATAAGGTATATCGTTAAGTTTAAGTTCAATTTATATATTTTTTCTATTTGTGGGTTAAAAGGTGAAATCTGGGATCTAGTTTCATTTTTGAGTTGAAACAGCAGGTTTACAAATCTGCTTGAATACCTGCATTTCTGATGAGATTTTTATGACTCTTGAAGAAAAGTTAATGCCAACAGAGTAGATAAAAAAACTGTGCTATTGCCTAGCAACAGGGTCCAGAGAGGGAGGCCCCACCCACACACACACAGACAGACAGTGGGAAAAAAAAGCAGTTTGAGTTCAGTTGGAAGCAGATGACAGAGAGACTGGACAGCAGAGGGACAGATAGCACGTCCCAAACTGTAGTTAAAGTCAGGATTCCAGAGAGACTGGATACTGGGGCAGGGAATTGCAGCGAGAGCAGATTTCCCAAAAGAACCAAAAGGTTCCAAGCCAAGGAGTAAGACAGGAAGGAGAGGTCCCAAGGAGACCTACTAGTCAAAGGAATAACAGGAGCTTGGGAAAGGTCCTGTTCTGTGGAAATGAAAGAAAGGAGCAGAGAGGAAGGCTTCAGGCTTAAAGAAAAGAAGGCTGGGGGACACAGATTTAAAGCAATATAGGCGTGCAAGAAGCCGGAAGGTCCAAGTATACAGCTGAAGATCTGTAACTCTTTGCTATGGGCATGTGAAACAGTGGTGTACTATTGGCATTGACCACCTGTGCCCATGCAGGGTTGGTTTCCCTGCTCAGCCTCCTCCTCCCATCAGCTGAGTAAAGTATATTTCTCTGGACCTCATATGGTCCAAGAGGACATGCAGGTTGGCATCACTAAACTTCGGTGCTGGGCCTTCACCTCCCCTTCCAAACATCTCCATAGTTTGTATTGACGGTTAGGATGTCCGGGCGCCTTTCAAATATGGACCCGGATATGACGGCGGCGGGGGCGCGTCATCCACCCCACCTCACCACGGAAAACGTCAAGAAACTCCCGGCTGCATAATTAATTACGCTGGAGGGGGGAAGATACTGCGGGATTTCCCATCAGCCTCCTCAGCGGGAAACACTCCCCCACCCCCATCCCCGCCACCGCCACCACCAATGGGGCTTAGACCCAAGTGGGAGAATTCCACCCATTGTGCTTGTGGCTAAAATGGTGTCACTATAGCCACGCCTGTGACCTAGTCAACAATTTCTATTGGACAACATTGATGCAGCCTAATCTTGTCCTTACCTAATATTCACATGTAGACTTCCAAGAGGAGTCACTGGTTTTCAGAATTAGGAACATTGGCCCATTTTCATTCTCCAACTCCGTTATTGCTCCAGATGAGAACAGGTAACTCAATTCGGATTGAGCCTGCGACATTCTTGGTTTGAATGACTCCGCTCCTCACTAGCCTAGCCAGCTGAATGATTTGGGAAGCCTTAGAGTCATAGAGTCATAGAGGTGTACAGCACAGAAAAAGGCCCTTCGGCCCATCGAGTCTGCGCCGATCAAACAAGTACCTAACTATTCTAATCCCATTTTCCAGCACTAGGCCCATAGCCTTGTATGCCATGGCATTGTTGCATATTACAGGAAAAAATAATGATTTCATAGTGCAAACCAGTATTAGTGCATAAAAATCACAGCAACTTGCAACTGGGGGAAGGAGAAGGCATAGTGATATTTTTACTGAACTAGTGATTCAATTAATATTTAAAGATAGAAAATAGAGCTTCTGCTTTGGGCTCAATCAGCAATCTCAGCACAAAATGCACCCAGAGCTGCACGCACCTTGAAATGCTTCTTTCCCCACCCCCCCACTCCGTGTTTCTGGTCATGCATATCAAAAATTGCAAAGATCTGCCATGAACCAGAATAATCTGGCCATGTTTTAAAAGTGCAATTAAAAACCTTGACATAAAAATATATATATAAGGCTTGCAAAAGATTCAATTGGTGATTAATCAGGATGTGGTTTGTTTTGTGGACAAGGCCTGTCTGCAGTTCAATGTTTCAGAAACGAGAGGCAAAGATCATGGAAAATTAATTTCACTGAACGCAATTTTGTTTAAAAATTTGACAACCTTTTGCACCGGTCACACCGATATTGGGGGAATTGCGGTAAAAAAAAACTCAATGGAGCAGGAAGTTGAGTCATTATCTGATGGCTGGAGTTTGATTTTATTTGTAAAATTAGTTCCAAAGCCAATGATGATTTGATACAATCCGATTTAATGATGTACAGCTAACGACCCTGACATTGCAATGACTTAAGGGTAAAAGGGAAAAGAAACCAATAAGAGCTCAGGCAAAAGCACAACCAAAAAAAATCGGCACAAAATGAGACCAGAAGTGCAAAGATTCCTGTGAGTAACAAAGAGCCAGACACTGAAAACAATGTAAAGATGAAAAAAAGCACAGAACCGGCAGAGAGAAGAAAGGGTGAGTAGTACAGAAAGGAATTCCAATTAGTTGACTGAGTTTTTAAATGTTGTACAGGATTTTCTGCATGAATATTTTTCCAGTTCTTGTGTTGAGTAGAAAGCACATTTGTGTAAGAGAACTTCAGCCATATGTAAATTGAAGTTTTATATCCTGAGTTTGCATCTCAAATTCAAGATAATTCTTGAAGTTTACACAATTTATTTCGCTGCTTTTTACTGGCTTCAGAGTGAAATTTCAGCCAATACTTTTGCTTGCCTACAGAGCATAAATGTTTATAACCTTTACGTATTGGTGTATACAAAACAATATTTTAGTTCAAATATCTAAAAGCCACAGTGAATGCCCAAGAAAAATATTCCAATGAGTAAAAAGTCCCAAACTCAGTGGTAAAAACTTGATTTGGTTAGTAATCTGGCACTTTTTAATTGACTTGAGGTGATCTGTGTCAATCTAAAGCCCTGGAATCCATTGCCATGTTAAGGGAAGAAGTCAGGGACACATGAGGTCCATACTGTTTCAGTGCTTCCAACCTGTGGCAAATCTAATGGTTAAATGTGGGGTCTAGTCAAATTTGCTGGGGATTTGGGGTTTACATAAATCCGACCAAGAGCTCTGCGCTGTCTTAACTCTTTATTATGTTTGGAACAAAATATACCTCAAAACTAAGCATGTAAGAGATAACTTTGATCTTAGCATGTCCTCCGGACACCACAACACGTTTCACAGGCAATGAATTACTTTTTTGAAGCACAGTCTCTGTTATGTCAGCAAATATAACCGTCAACTGTGTACACAAGGGCCCCAGAAACAACAAATGATAGTTGATCTATTTCTGGTGCTGTTGTTTGAGAGGGAGATTTTGGCCAGACACTGAGAGGATTCTATGCTCTTCTTCATGTGGTGCACTGGAAACGTTTATTCTCATCTGAACAGACTATTGGGGCCTTGGTTTAATATCTTATCCAAATGACGGCACCTCCAACGACATTTCTTCCATACTGCACTGAGCTGTGACCCTGGACTCTATGGTCAACTCTTAGAGTGGAGTTTTAAAATCATTTTAAAATAAAGCGTGATGATTCCAAAATTAGGAGCCTGGAAGTAGCGCTGACCATATAGAATCATATGGCACAGAAGGAGGCCATTCAGGCTGTTGGTCTATATTTCTTGAAGGGGTTTAAACTTTTGTTAAGATATCACTGGCATGTGAGAAGAATTGCTTAGCTTTCTATCTTTCTACTCATTGGAGAGTCTAGGACTAGGGGGCATAGTCAAAAATTTAGAGCCAGATCCTTCAGGGGTGAAATCAGGAAACACTTCCTCACACAAAGGGTAGTAGAAGTTTGGAACTCTTTCCACAAATGGCATTTGATGCTAAATCCATTATTAATGTTAAAATTAATAGATTTTTGTTAGCCAAAGGTATTAATGAATATGGGGTAAAGACGGGTATGTGGGGTTAGGTGACAGATCAGCCATGATCTCATTGAATAGCAGAACGGGCTTGAGGTGTTAAATGTCCTCCTCCTGTTCCTATATTAATATGTTCCTACAATCCAATGGGGCAATATTTTGAAATGTAATTATGAGAGCATTTAATTTAGATAATTTTGATGTTATTTATAAAGTAATCTTTATATTTGGAGCAAGTTAGGGTGTATCACAATTATAGTTATGTAGAGTGGCTTTGTTTCACACCCACCCTAGTTGTAGTTTAAACTTAGGCCAGGATTTCCCGGTCATTGAGCGGGTGGGGTGGGGCCCGCTCGCCGACGCGTAAAATGATGCGGGATGATGTCAGGCGCACCTCCATACACCTGCTCCTAAACATCCCCCCCCCGATGAGGGGAAAGTTCTGCCTTAGAGGCAGAGCACACCCTGACTCTCGGACAAAAGTGAGGGAGGCACCATAGGAGAGTTTCAGCTTCTCTCTGGAATCAGTCCATGACTGTGGATTTACACTGCAGCTTCTTAATGTCAGTGCAAGCAAAATAATTTTACTAAAGCAAAATTGTGCTGATACTGGAAATCTGAAATTAAAGCAGAAAATGCTGAAAACACTCAACAGGTCTGACTGCACCTGTAGAGAGAGAAACTGAGTTAGCTTTTCACGTCAATGACCTTTCATCAGAACAGCCATCAAGACTACTGTTGTGGTGATGCAAAATAGCTGATCAGTTTAAAATGGGGGATCTAATTGTAGAAGATGCATTTTCCTGGTCCTGTATGCCTGGATTTATTGGTTTATATTTGCGGCCAGTGGCAGAGGGAGTATATGACCCCAATTCCACCATTAACTGAAGTAGATGGAAAATTGTGCCGACTCCCTTATAAGTGCGTACTCCTATCTGAATTTCCATTTTTATTGCTGGACTAGAAATCCAGAGACCCAGGGTAATTCCCTGGGAACCTGGGTTCAAATGCAGATGGTGGAATTTGAATTCAATAAAAATATGGAATTAAAAGTCTAATGATGACCATGTAACCATTCTTGATTGTTATAAAAACCCATCTGGTTCACTAATGTCCTTTAGGGAAGGAAATCTGCTGCCCTCTGTCCTCTGGAGATCTTCCTCCCACAGCTTCCAACCTGATAGTCGCCCAACCTCGGACGGCCCGCTTCTACCTCCTACCCAAAATCCACAAACAGAACTGTCCCGGCAGACCGACCGTGTCAGCCTGTTCCTGCCCCACGGAACTCATTTCTCGTTAACTTGACTCCCTTCCTCTCCCCTTGTCCAGTCCCTTCGGACTTACATCCGTGATTCCTCTGACACCTTACGTCACATCAACAATTTCCAGTTCCCTGGCCCCAACCGCTTCCTCTTCACCATGGATGTCCAATCCCTCTACACCTCCATCCCCCACCAGGATGGTCTGAGGGCCCTTAGCTTCTTCCTTGAACAGAAGCCTGAACAATCCCCATCCACCACTACTCTCCTCTGTCTGGCTGAACTTGTTCTCACACTGAACAATTTCTCCTTTAACTCCTCTCACTTCCTCCAAATAAAAGGTGTGGCTATGGGTTCCCGCATGGGCCCCAGCTATGCCTGTCTCTTTATGGGGTATGTGGAACATTCCTTGTTCCAGTCCTACTCCGGCCCCCTCCCACAACTCTTTCTCTGGTACATCGATGATTACTTCGGTGCTGCTTCATGCTCTCGTTGGGACCTGGAAAGATTTATTAATTTTGCTTTCAATCTCCGCCCCTCCATCATTTTCACATGGTCCATCTCTGACACTTCCCTTCCCTTCCTTGACCTCTCTGTCTCAATTTCTGATGATAGACTGTCCACCAATATCCATTACAAGCCTACCGACTCCCACAGCTACCTCGACTACAGCTCCTCACACCCCGCTTCCTGTAAAGACTCCATCCCATTCTCTCAGTTCCTTCGCCTCTGTTGCATCTGTTCTGATGTTGCTACCTTCAAAAACAGCTCCTCTGACAGGTCCTCCTTCTTCCTTAACCGAGGTTTTCCACCCGTGGTGGTTGACAGGGCCCTCAACCGTGTCCGGCCCATCTCCTGTGCATCCGCCCTCACGCCTTCTCCTCCCTTCCAGAAACATGATAGGGTCCCCCTTGTCCTCACTTATCACCCCACCAGCCTCCGCATTCAAAGGATCATCCTCTGCCATTTCCGCCAACTCCAGCATGATGCCACCACCAAACACATCTTCCCTTCACCCCCTCTGGCGGCATTCCGTAGGGATTGTTCCCTCCGGGACACCCTGGTCCACTCCTCCATCACCCCCTACTCCTCAACCCCCACCTATGGCACCTCCCCATGCCCACGCAGAAGATGCAACACCCGCCCCTTCACTTCCTCTCTCCTCACCGTCCAAGGGCCCAAACACTCCTTTCAAGTGAAGCAGCATTTCACTTGCATTTCCCCTAACTTAGTCTACTGCATTCGTTGCTCCCAATGCGGTCTCCTCTACATTGGAGAGACCAAACGCAAACTGGGCGACCGCTTTGCAGAACACCTGCGGTCTGTCCGCAAGAAAGACCCAAACCTCCCTGTCGCTTGCCATTTTAACACACCACCCTGCTCTCTTGCCCACATGTCTGTCCTTGGCTTGCTGCATTGTTCCAGTGAAGCCCAACGCAAACTGGAGGAACAGCACCTCATCTTCCGACTAGGCACTTTACAGCCTTTTGCGCTGAATATTGAATTCAACAACTTTAGATCTTAAACTCCCTCCCCCATCCCCACCCCCTTTCCGTTTCTTCCCCCTCCCTTTTGTTTTTTCCAATAATTTATATAGATTTTTCTTTTCCCACCTATTTCCATTATTTTTAAATCTATAACTGTAATACCCTGTCAGTCTTTCCACCCCACCCCCTTTCCGTTTCTTCCCCCTCCCTTTTGTTTTTTCCAATAATTTATATAGATTTTTCTTTTCCCACCTATTTCCATTATTTTTAAATCTATAACTGTAATACCCTGTCAGTCTTTCCACCCCACCCCCACTAGAGCTGTACCTTGAGTGTCCTGCCATCCATTCTTAATTAGCACATATTCTTAGATAATATCACCACCTTCAACACCTGTGTGACAAGCAAACAGTGATAGGAGCAGATAATCAAAAGATGTCACAGACAAAAGGAACACAGGTGTTGAAGGTGGTGATATTATCTAAGAATATCACTGCTTGCTTGTCCCTACAATCACACCCCCCCCACAACTTCTCTCCCCCCACCCACCCCACCCCCACCTTAAACCAGCTTATATTTCACCCCTCTCCTAAGTTTACTCAATTCTGCTGAAGGGTCATGAGGACCCGAAACATCATCTCTTTTCTTCTCCGCCGATGCTGCCAGACCTGCTGAGTTTTTCCAGGTAATTTTGTTTTTGTTTTGGATTTCCAGCATCCGCAGTAGTTTTTTGTTTTCATCTGTGTTTAATTGACTGCCACTCCTCTTCAAGAAATGCCTACCTTGAAGAAGTATTGCTCTGCTCTCCGACAGGATTTCCGCCTGTCTCTTCTGCCTTGTTCACCTTCATTGCTTTCCAGTTCTGCCGAAGGGTCATGAGAACTCGAAACGTCAACTCTTTTCTTCTCCGCCGATGCTGCCAGACCTGCTGAGTTTTTCCAGGTAATTCTGTTTTTGTTTTGGATTTCCAGCATCCGCAGTAGTTTTTTGTTTTTTTAATCTGCTGCCCTCACCTGGTCTGGCCTACCTTTGGCTGCAGACCCACAGAAATGCGGTTGACTCTGAACAAGGGCAATGAAGGATGGGCAATAACGCCCATATCCCATGAATGAATAAAACAAAGTATTTACTGTGCTGAGCTGATCTAATTATGCCAGGCACAGGACCACAAAAATTTACTCTCAGATACAGAAAATGCTGGAAGCATTCACATGGTCAGGCAGCATCTGTGGAGAGAGCAAGGTAGGCTCAACATTTCAGGTCTTTGATTTTTTTTTTGTCTGAATGAGCCTTTTTATTCTCATGTCTTTAATGTAACCACACAGAATTTCTGGATCACACCTTTCTTCATCCCCTTGTAGTAAACTGCTATGTCCTACTCATCTTTGTTACTTGTAAGCATCAGATCTGTCTAGACAGCACTTCCCTTTGCAGTCTTTTCTTTTCATGATGTAATGATTCATAGTAAAGTTCACCGTGTAACAATACCTTGGCCACAGCAATCTATCATTAACCAGTCTGTCATGTCACACAGTGACAGAACCCCAACCCACTATACTCTTCAAACGGGTTATTATCTCTATCATTAGCAACAAGTGTTTGATGTCTGCAGGCAAAGAGAACATAAAGATAAACAAATAATTTAGGCAGTTTTGTCTAGTTTTTTTGTCTAACAATGCACTTGATTAGGAAACTCAGCAGAATTTTGTCCCTCCCCCTCCTTTTTGTTTTTTTCCAATAATTTATATAGATTTTTCTTTCCCCACCTATTTCCATTATTTTAAAATGTATTTCCACCCATTGTTTTATCTCTACCTTTTAGCCTTTTTAGTATTCCTTCATCCCACCCCACCCCCACTAGAGCTATCTGTACCTTGTTTGTCCTGCTTTCTACCCTTAATTAGCACATTCCTTTAGATAATATCATCACCTTCAACACCTCTTTGGCTTTTTGTCTGTGACATCTTTTGGTTGTCTCCACCTATCACTGGCTCTTTACCTAGCTCTTCCTGTCCTAACACCCTCCCCCCCTTAAACCAGCTTATATTTCACCCCTTTCCTATTTTTACTTAGTTCTGTTGAAAGGTCATGAGGACTCGAAACGTCAACTGTGCTCTTCTCCACTGATGCTGCCAGACCTGCTGAGTTTTTCCAGGTATTTCTATTTTTGTTTTTGTTTTAGAATTTTGTCCCAGTTTTCTTGAAATATTGTAGTCATTTTCTGAAACTAAGCCATAAAATGTTTTCTTTATATTTGTGGTAAAGATGTTCAATGTGATTTTTATTTCCCAACAACTTACTGTGACATCAGTTAAAACGTAGAATACATGAAAATATTGCCAATATGTTTTTTAATAAGCACATATTTCTTGGCCAATACATTGGTGAATTACAAATTTAAAACATGAAGTTACTTGTTTCGATTCTTATAGGGACTGATAACATTTTAAATGAAATTAATTTCTCAAATGACTAATGGGAATAACTGAAAGAAAATAAATTCATGTTCTAACACTTTTACTGTAACAAACAAACTAAAATCCACATATAGTCACTCGGTAGTATAGAACTTGAGTATTGCTGAAAAAAGAGACATGCTGTCAAAGCTTTTCATCTTGCACTCATCAGTACAGATGCAAGAATGCCAAATTTCAATGGGAACGAAAATTTATACTGCATGAAAAGTGGATACTGATTGGTTGGCAAGAGGAGTCTGATTGCTAGAGGTGTTACCATGGAGAATGCACCAGGGAACAGTTAACTGCCAAGCTTTTGTTTAAATTCAAGCCAGGCAAGTCAACTCTGATTGGTCAAGGCATTGACATGGGGACTAAATTAAGGAATAACTGTGCCCCAAACTTTTGTTCAGTTGAAAAGTTTGCAATGCATGGACATGCTCTTTTTTTTATGAGAAGGACAGGGTCTTGTGCGTGAATATATGTAGCTTCTAGTACTTGTAAGTGAGCCACACTGCGAGCTGGACAGATAATCTTACATCGGTTGTCAGTGTAATTCTTAGCGCAACCAAGATTGTTTGGTAAGTGTTGTCCAATCGCGGAATCACATTTAATGTTGGATACTATGTTCTGAGTTTTGCAAGCACGGGCTGGTTGAGTATGTTCAGTACTTTGCCTATTGCGAACAGCCAAAGGGACATGCTATTTGATACGATGCACCAATCACTGGGACTTACAGCCTACATACCTGGCATCACACTAGCACTGAAATTCATAGTGCACATTACTTATTTGTGTGATTGGCAGAACATCTTTTTGGCTTGATGGCTGACTGAGATCGGAAGAATAACACTTGTGCTGCTACTGAATAGTAGCAGTGTAAAATTACACAATGATAAAATTATATTTGAATCCTAGAAGACACTTTTAATTTGTATTGCACTTGGACATTAAATAGCATTGATTGAATTTCAGTTGACTGCATTATAGTTTTCAGCACTAAGAGATGCTAAAGCCATTTGACTTTAGACAGCTGGGAGAAATGGCCTGAGATAAGATAAGTGACTATTTTCCTCTTGTATTCTTTTCTGATCTCCAATAGCATCTTTATCGTCAAAAGGACTGGCTTGGATTCAAGTATTTTCATTGAAGAAGTCACCTTGTGGTCTCATAATGGCTATGTGTTCAATTTGTGACACTAATCTCCTCCTTACTACCAGAGCAGTGAGATACAATTTAAATATATTTCAACACGTGGTTGACACCAGGGGCAGAATTTTCCCCCTGTTGGGGGAGAAGTTGATGGGCTATGCGCTTCCTGTGCAGGTGGAGGGGATTCCCTAAGCCGAGAGTGCGCTCTTTCGCGCATGCACGTGAAAGAGCGCACTCACCTCCCTGAGGCTAAGTGTTGCCTCAGGGAGATCAGTGCCAAATTCAAAAAGGTTAAAAGTAGAAAAATTAAATTGCCCTGAATTGTCCCCTCATGTGACAATGTCACATGAGTTGGGACATGTCCATCACTTTCAGTTAAACTTTTATTAAATTTTTAAAAACCTACATGAAACCTCATCCTGCCCGTGGATGACGTTTCATGTTTTCTCTGAAGCCCTCCAGGGCTCCCGGCCTGCCCACCAACCTTAAGGTTGGACAGGCAGGTCCTTTAGCTACTGCAATTACTTTTTAAATGGCCTCAATTGGCCGTTGACAGGTCGGCGGGCGCACAACTGATTCAGCTGCGCCCCCGCCGACCTGAAAATTGCAAAGACGTGGGGTGACGTCGGGAGTTCCGCCTGATGTCATCCTGCGCCATTTGACGTGTTGGCGAGCGGGCCCCGTCCCCCTGCGTGCCGACCGGGAAATCCTGCCCCAGGGCACAGAAATATTAATCATAAATTATTCCTTTATGCTGTGCAGGAACTAAATAATAAAAATTCACAGTGATGACTGAACCAGTCTCCATCCTTCCCAATATAACGTGTGAGAATACAGAACAGGTGCACTGACATCAGATTTTGGAAGTGATGTACCCTGAAAGGGAATTCCCGTGACTGGCCTTGGGTAGAATTTTATGGCCCTGTCGCGGTGGGGGTGGGGCCGGAAAATGCACGAGCTGTTCAAAACTCCATTGACTTCAGCAGGACCGTAAGGTCCTATCGGCAGGAGGGGGCCATAAACTTCTGCACCTTCTTCTGCTGTGAATATGATGCGTAGATGCTCCATAAATCAGAACATTTGAAAAAAACCTGGAACCTTTCTGGACAGGTATAAATCGCACTTAACTGGTTTACTATCGATTTGTAAAGTTGTGCTCAAGTGTTGGACTTTTGATTGGTTACATGGATAATGGGATCATATTTGGTGAACCAAACTTGCATCAACATGTTGTCAGACATACCAACTTTTTATCTTTTAATCTAAATTTTCTGCCTTTCTCTCCACCTCTTAATACTTCTACAGTTAACTTACATATGTTAATTGATTCAGCACTTTGCTTGTTTTTAACATTTTCACAAACTGTGCATAAGTTTTGCTGGATTTGTTTTTAGTTGGCTTGGTTTTCATTCCACGATTAGTTCTCTTTGTTCTGGGTTCTGTAACCAAGATTCTTTATCTACCTTGAGGCATCAAAAGCAATGAAGGAATTTGATAATAACCTTATTCCTTAATTTCCTCAGTTCTGGGGGATATAGGGCAAGTTGACACAGCCTTCTCCCATAATTACCAAAAGCCTTTCTATCTATTTAGGAATTGTTTAACTCTAGGATTTAAAATAAGGATCCAATTGGTGAGTAAGAAGTAACTTCTGGAAGCCTACTCAAAAAGGAAAGTAAATTCATTCATTCGTTTCATTTAATTGGATGATTGTTTAAAAGTGCAAGAATACAGTTCTTTAGCTTGCTAACAATTTAACTGGATTCGAGGTAGGTTAATAATAGATGAACTGATCCCTTTTGGAAGAGTAGAACTAGGGGATAATTTCCCTTCAAGTTCTAATCCCATGTAAACACTAAGGGATGTTAGAAACTTAAGATTAAAGATGTTATAGAGTAATTGTCAAACTAGTGACTTGACCCTGAATCAATCATTTAGAGGAGCTGTCATTTCTCAAAGACTATCTACAACAGTACTGACTGAAAAACTTGCAAAAAAAAGTTCTAATTAAATTTTCCATTCATTCTCTTCTATCCCACATGTGTAAGCTTGATAATATGAAGCACAAGGTGGCAAATTTCACCTGGAACCCTTGCTTCTGTTGAAGTTCTGTTGAAGGGTCATTCGGACTCGAAACGTTAACTGTGCTCCTCTCCGTAGATGCTGCCAGACCTGCTGAGTTTTTCCAGGTATTTTTGTTTTTGCCTTGCTTCTGCTTCTTGTGTTTAAGATTTGTGTATTTTCTTTTCCCTAAAGTGGACGTCAGTGGTAAAGACTCTTTGCCTGATCACAAGAAGAATGTTGCTAGCCCTATAAGCAGCTATGCCAGAGGACAGTGGACAGTGAAGTCTAATTATGCATGCGTCTCTTTAACAAATCTTTAAATAGTGGAGTTGATTTTAGTTTTCAGGTCTCAGTCAGCTGTCATGTCCATTAGACCTGAAAGAGATCATAAACCATTTAAATCAAACCTTACTTTCTGCTTATTCAAAAATGGGCTGTGCTGGACCAAAAACATGGCTGCTACACGTCACATGATTTGCAAGATGGCTACAGTTCTGGAAACTTCCAACAGTATTTACAGGACAAAGCTCAACCCTCCTCCTTGTGGAATCCCACACCTACCATCATGGGGACCCATTACAATTAACAAAACAAGTGAGCAGCAGATGGTCTGTCTCCCCAGGCAGGGTTTATAACAGATAGAGAGCCATTGAAGCTTGTTATAACTGTGGAGGTGCTAATAGCCAACATCTATATGATAAGGTGAACAATGGATTATGACTAGAGACATTGGAGAGAATTTTCTTCATGTCGGGATGGCCGAGCGGGAGGGGCTGTGGACCCGATTGCCACCCGCGATCGGGTCCGCTCCGCCATTTTACGTGGGCGGGCCCATTAAGTCCCGCTCAGCGTATTTCTCAACTCCCGAGGATAGCGGGAGTAGGCGGGCGAGCACAGACCACCGGGTCCAATGGCCACCCAGCGGCCTGTTTAACTGAAGGCCTGGCAGCCTTTTCTAGGCTGCCCACAATGGACGGGAGAAGAGCACAGCAGAGGGCCACTGTGCAGCACGCAAGTCCGGAGGGTAGGCCAGCGGGTCAGGCCAGGCTGGAGGGTAGGCCAGCGGGTCAGGCCAGGCCAGATGATACGCCAGCGGGTCAGGCCAGGCTGGAGGGTAGGCCAGCGGGGCAGGTCAGGCCGGAGGGTAGAGCAGCGGGTCAGGCCAGGCCGGAGGGTAGAGCAGCAGGGCAGGCCAGGCCGGAGGGTAGAGCAGTGGGGCAGTGTGCCCCTCGTTTCTTGGATGAGTGCCTAGCTGCCCTCCTGGCAGTGCGGCGGGAGGTCCTGCTTCTGAGGGACAGGAGGCAGAGGCCTCCCCACCTGACCAAACGTGTGTGGGAGGAGGTGGCCGAGAGTGTGAGCTCCCATGATGTGGTACCAATGTCCCCCCCCCAACAACTCTGAGTACAGTAACGGCATTGAATCCTTCACGGCTTGTACCCCTCACTGGGTGGCCAGCAGATATTGCCCATATCTAGTTTACACTGAGAGGGTTGAGCTAAGATGGGTTCTGCACCCGCAGCATGTGTGACACTGACTCCCAGAGTATAGACTGGGGGTGAAACTCAAGGATCTGCACCTAGGCAGAGAGCTGGAACTGGGAAGCATGTCAGAGTCAGGGCGCTAACAGGCTGGGAGGGGAGCTTCCAGGTGGAGGGGCACCAATCCATCTGCTGGCCTTTGTGTCCCACGTGCTTGTGCCTCCTTGCTTAGCAAAGTTACACCTTGTGGTGCCACATGTGAGGGAGGCAGCATTTGGGCAATGGTGGGGGGCGGGGGGGGGAGGTCAGCCCTGGTTTGTTTGGGTGAGTGTGCGGCAGCTGCAGGGTAATGAAGAACTGGAGTCCTGCAATGTCCCACTCTGGCTGGGTTGGCAGGGATGCGATGGGAATCCAGGTACAGGCTGGACTAATCAATGCTCTTCTCTCCTTTTCAGGAGAAGATTGCGCACAATTCCGCAGAGCGGATGCGGACTGGAGGAGGCCAGGCCCAGTTGACGATCCTGACAACTTTTGAGCAGCCGGCCATGGATCTGGAGAGGCGCCAGGCCCCCAGGTGTACCAGTGGCGGTGAGGCTGGGGTGCCACGGGGAGGTATGTTTGCTGTGTGCTCAGGTCACCATGTGTGTCCCAGCAGCCACGGCACTGCTGAATACTCAGTGATTGAAGCTTCCAACATGGGTTGACCATTGTTTAAGGGAGGATGAGCACATAATGATCCAGGGGACAGGGATGCACATTGACACTGTCCCCACTTTAATCAAATGTCCTTGTTCTTCCTTTCAGCATCACCGGAGCAGGGCCGGGAGGAGGAGGCAGAGGGGCCTCCTCTCACTCGAGGGCCCAGAGGAAATCCACTCACCAGCGTCACACCATCTCTGCCAGGTAGGCACCAGCACAGGTACTAGCACCTCAGTGGGAATTAGATATTTGGCTAGTGTCCTGGGGCACAGCAGTGAGGGCACTTCACACTCGCTTGAGGTACGGGCAGAGACAGAGAGTGCCCATGGCGCCAGCAGTCAGAGGACTGCAGGTGACCAGGCACATGCTCGGTCGGTGGCTGATGATGGACCTCTGGAGTCGTCCGTGAGGCAGCAGATGCTGGGAGTGCAGCAGGGTATGTGGGAGGATCTGGCAGAGATACATGAGACTATGCATGGCATTGGTGCCCATGCTAGAGGGGTCCACGCGGAGCATCACCAATGCAATGAGCCTCATGGCCGAGCACCATGCTTCCTCCATGGAGAGAGTGGCGACTCTCGTGGAGAGGCTCTTCCAGGAGAACAATCAGGGCTCCTGGGGTTGCGCTCAGATCTATAAGCCCTCACAGCGGCATTGACCTCAGCTGGTCATTGCCCGTGTGGGAGATGATTTGGGCACCAAGTATCGCAGCTCGGTGCCCATCCATCCATAGTGAGCAGGGAGGTTCAAAGTGACCTCATGTCAGCGCAGCAGCTGCCTGTTGTCTCTGTGGGCTCCGCTCACAGCGCTCCAGATGAGGGCAGCAGCTCCTCCGCCCCTCTGCCAGTGACCATGGCATCCGATGAGGCTGCGGTGACTGGGGAGACGTTAGCTGTGGAACTGGCCGCTCTCTCCCAGGCGGGGCCAGCACAGGCTCCATGGGCCAGAGGACGCCCGCCAAGGTCATCGAGGCCACCAGGACAGCAGAGTCAGCAGGCTGGCTCAGATGCCAGCGCCAGTGAGGGGACAACACATAAACGTAGCACCCGAAAATGTATACATAAGGCACCTTAGGCACACCACGGGCTTCTCACTGATGCTTTTATGTTTCCCCATATTAGTTCATTTAAGACTTGGTGTGATGTGCAACAACTTTTGTTTTTGGTTTATGAAGTTACATTTGATCCCTCCACAAACTTTGAAATGTAACCATGGCTCAGGGTGATTCCTTATTTCTGCGGGTGGACGGGAACCCGTGATGTTATGGGTGAGTTGTTTGACATTGAGCTTTATTGACAAGGGCCTTAGTTAATGTCACTATCTAGGCAGATTTAGCACTCAGGTATCGAGTCTGGAGCCTGCAATGCTGGCGTGTGTTGAAGGCCCATCTGTGTTGTGCTAGCTGAAGGTTCATTGGATTGAAGCCTCTCGGATGTCCCTGCCTCCCTGGAGCATGCCCGGGTCAGCGTCTACCCCCTCAGCATTTCCCTGTGTGTGCTCATCCTCGGACTCACTGCTGGACTCATCGTCTGCAGCTGCAGCCACTGCGTCTACATCTTCATCATCCACTGTGTCCCCCGTTTCCAGCGCAAGATTGTGGAGAGTGCTGCATGCAACCACTATCACCAGCACACGATCTGGGGGGTACTGGAGTGCATTCCCTGAACAATCCAGGCATCAGAAGCGCATCTTGATAAGACCAATGGCTCTCTCCACCACAGCCCTTGTGGTGCCGTGGTTCCTATTGTACCGCTGCTCAGCTTCTGTTCTTGGATGGCGGAGAGGCATCATGAGCCACCTTCTGAGGGGATAGCCCTTGTCACCCAGCAGCCATCCATCCAGCCGGGCTGGAGCACTGAAGAGCCCCGGCACCTGGGAGTGTCTGAGGATGTAGGCGTCGTGGGAGCTGCCTGGGTACCTTGCACAGACTTGTAGAATCAGCATCCTGTGATCACACACTATCTGCACGTTCATGGAGTGGAAGCCCTTCCTGTTGATGAAGGCACCGGGCTCACCTGTTGGTGCCTTGATGGCCACATGTGTACAGTCTATAGCACCCTGGACACGGGGGAAGCCAGCAATGGCCGCAAAGCCTCTGGCTCGCTGTGTCTGACTTGCCTGGTCCCAGTGGAAGTGGATGAAGGTCAATGCCCGTCTGAACAGAGTGTCTGTAACCTGCTTGACACAAGTGTGGACAGCTGATTGGGAGACACCGTAAAGATCTCACACCGACCCCTGGGAAGAGCCAGAGGCATAGAAGTTGAGGGCAGCTGTGACTTTTAGCGCCACTGGCATGGGGTGTCCACCCACACAGCTGGAGTAGATCTCAGGGCCTATCACCTGACAGATGGAGGTGACTGTCTCCCTTGACAGTCAGACCCTCCTTCGGCACTGCACCTCAGACATATTGAGGTAGCTGCTTCACCGCCTGTAAACCCTGGCAGCAGGATAGTGGCATCTTCTGCAGCCCCTTCCCCCTTGCACTACCTCTTGGCCCTGCGCCCCTTGTGCCTGCGCCTGACCTCCCAAAGGTGGCTCCCCTGTAGGCTGAATGTGGACTCCTGGCCTCCTCCTCCTTCTAGCCCTCCCTTCCTCCTCAGAAGACGTGCCTCCAGTGGAGAGCACAACTCCCATTCCCAGGCTAAGAGAAGACTTCCTGAAAGCTGCAGGCCCCAAAAATGATCTTTCCTGTAGAGTCCTGACCTGAAGGCTGTTACTCCTGTCCAAACAGGTGGTATGAGCTTTGAAGTATCCCTGCTCACACAGGCAAGTATCAGTAACTTTCACAATTAAATACTTGACAGATAACATTCGCGACCCCACTCACCCCTCTTATCCCGCCAGTGGATGAGGTTTATACAAGTGTCTCCTACCCGCCTGCCCGTTGCGCCCGCGCGACATCCTGAAGATCACATGGGCCCCAAAAAATTGCAGTCAATTGCTGCCTCAAGGGCCTTAACTACATGATTAATTAATGGCGGGCGCGCATCAGAGAGCATCGCGCGCCCTCCCACCTAAATATTGTGACGACGCGCTGTGACATCGGGACGCTCGCCTGACATCACCGCGCGTCATTTTATGCGTCGGCGTGCGGGGCCCCTGCATTCCAACAGGAAAATTCTGGCCATAGAAACTGATTGTTAACCTGAAACTGACTCATCAATGGGCAACACCGCTTGACCTAAGCTCCTCTGGCTTTTCAGAAGTTTTAATGTGACATTACTGGACGCTCAGTCTGCTGTTAACATCCAGCCTGTCAACAATTAATCAGGACTCCAGGTTGACAACAAAGTCTGCCTCAAGTCTAAACCTCCTTGAAGCCTTGGTCTCTGGAAGATTACTGCCATCACCTGTACAGTGGACTGAGTCTCTGGATACCAACCTCACCTTGCCACGTCATCATCACCTTTAAAGGAATTCGGCAACTCCTGCTTTCAGCTCGCTGAACCTGTCTGAACTTTAACCCTCGCTGGACTCTGACATTCTGGACTCCAACATTCGCATGAATTAATATTCCTATCCTTGCTTTTTTTTCCTTTGTTCTAAGTTATTCCTAATTGCAAAGCTCTTTTCTATTCTATTGGAGCTGGAAAAATTTATTAATTTTGCTTCCAATTTCCACCCTTCCATCATTTTCACATGGTCCATCACTGACACTTCCCTTCCCTTCCTTGACCTCTCTGTCTCAATTTCTGGTAATAGACTGTCCACCAATATCCATTACAAGCCTACCGACTCCCACAGCTACCTCAACTACAGCTCCTCACACCCCGCTTCCTGTAAGGACTCCATCCCATTCTCTCAGTTCCTCCATCTCCATCGCATCTGTTCCGATGATGTCACTTTCAAAAACAGCGCTTCTGACATGTCTTCCTTAACTGAGGTTTCCCACCCACTCTGGTTGACAGGGCCCTCAACCATGTCTGGCCCATCTCCCGCGCATCCGCCCTCACACCTTCCTCTCTCTCCCAGAAACATGATAGGGTCCCCCTTGTCCTCACTTATCACCCCACCAGCCTCTGCATTCAAAAGATCATCCTCTGCCATTTCTGCCAACTCCAGCATGATGCCACCACCAAACACATCTTCCCTTCACGCTCTCTGTTGGCATTCCGCAGGGATCGTTCCCTCCGGGACACCCTGGTCCACTCCTCCATCACCCCCTACACCTCAACCCCCTCCCACGGCACCTTCCCATGCAACCGCAGAAGGTGCAACACCTGCCCCTTTACTTCCCCCCCTCCTCACCGTCCAAGGGCCCAAACACTCCTTTCAAGTGAAGCAGCATTTCACTTGCATTTCCCTCAATTTAGTCTATTGCATTCGTTGCTCCCAATGCGGTCTCCTCTACATTGGAGAGACCAAACGCAAACTGGGCGACCGCTTTGCAGAACACCTTCGGTCTGTTCGCAAGCATGACCCAGACCTCCCTGTCGCTTGCCATTTTAACATTCCACCCTGCTCTCATGCCCTCATGTCCGTCCTTGGCCTGCTGCATTGTTCCAGTGAAGCTCAACGCAAACTGGAGGAACAGCATCTCATCTTCCAACTAGGCACTTTACAGCCTTCTGGACTGAATATTGAGTTCAACAACTTCAGATCATGAACTCTCTCCTCTATCTCCTCCCCCTTTCCAATCCAGTTTTTCTAATAATTATTATATACATTTTAAAAAAATATATTGTTCTTTTCCCACCTATTTCTATTATTATTTTTAAATTTATTTCCATCCACTGTTTTACCTTTTAGTCTATTTCGATCCCCCCACCCTCACTAGGGCCATCTGTCACTTGCTCAACCTGCTTTCTACCCTTAATGTCACCATTTGCACCTCTTTTAGCCAGAATCACCACCATCAACACCCCTTTGTCCTTTTGTCTATGACATCTTTGGCAATCTCTCCTTTGCCTCCACCTATCACTGGCCTTCTATCCAGCTCTACCTGTCCCACCCCCCTCAAACAACTTATATTTCACCTCATTTCTATTTCTCTTTAGTTCTGATGAAGAACTCGAAACATTAACTCTGTCTTCCTCTCCACAGATGCTGTCAGACCTGCTGAGTTTTTCTAGCTATTTTTGTTTTTGTTTCAGATTTCCAGCATCCTCAGTATTTTGCTTTTATCTTTTCTATCCTCACCTTGTGTGGTTATGGTTGTGTGTATGTAGTTGCGATGTCCATCCCCCAGGATTGAATCTATGAATAATCAACACTAAAGAGAGTTTGCTGCGAGTCACTTTAAATTTGAATTCACAAACAGAGGGTCTAGGCAAACACACCACAGTCCATTTCGAAAATTAAAACACTTCTGCTTACGGACAGACAGCAAGAAAAAAAAAGAGTTCAGTTTGCCTCTCTCCACTGTCTGTTACACAGCTTTAAATGGTTAATAATTGGTGCAAATCCAACCTAAGGAGGTTAGTGTAACAAACTAATGTAAACTCATTTACACAATTATTTGCAGCACCATAGGCCGGTTTTGAATATTGGGAGTAGAAAACTGCATGCAAGTTAAATGAGAAGAAATGGAGCCATTAAATGGTCAGCAGGGGATAAAATTTAGGAAACTTCGAGCTTCAAAAGACTTAACTCATTAACAGCTTCTACCTGTTAAGGCATAAAGAAGAGGGTTCCTCACTTGACAACCTCCCCCGTCTTCCCCCACCCCCAACCCACCTCTGATAGGAAGGTGTATTGTTGAGTTTCCCATTTTTAAGAATATAACACCCACCACCACCGCCCCCACAGCCGTCCTGCCCATCCTGTAGATTTAAATCCCACTACCTCACTACAACCTCAGGTTAAAGTGTACACCTGGCCTTAACATCCAGCACACCCATTGGCTGGTGAATTAAGCATGGACATTCTGCACCTTAGTTTTGTTATTGCAACAAATGGAATCGCTTCTCGGCCTTTTGGCTAGGATCCAGTGTAGTTGTGAAGCGATGGCTATAACCAGTCGAGCCCCAAACCGTGGGGTATGTAATACTGCTCGGGTGACGGTGAAGGACAGTGAAGGACCAGCACCCATGGATCGGGCCTTCTTCATCAAGCGGATCCTGTTGAAGGCGTGTGGATTTGAAGCGGATGAGATCTACTCCCTGCAAGACTTCCCCAGCGCTGGATGTTTTGACGTGACTTTCAAGCGAGCGGCAGCTTGCGTCAAGTTCCTGAAGGTTTTCAAGGAGAAGAGACACCAGCCGGAGATGAAGATCCTGATGGTGGAGCCGCTCTTTGCTCTGCCATTGTAACGGGACCGTGTGGTGACTGTGCATCTCTACAACCCCCACATCCCTGTCACAGACATGTTCACCTTCCTCCCCAGGTACGTCGACAAGGTTGGGAGCTGCACCGAGGTTAGAGATGCCTTCGGGATTTGGACCAGCAAACGCCAGGTCAAGGTCACACTCAAAGCCAATGGTAAGGGAGCCATCTTCCACCCTCCTTCCAGCTCCGCTATCGGGGGAAGCCTTGTCTACTCTTGGCAGCCCAAACTTTGTCGCTCGTGCGGCAAGCCTGGTCATGTGGCGGCCAACTGCAGCGCCTCCCTCTGCAAGAACTGCAAACAGGAAGGGCACCAGACAAAGGACTGCAAACAGACTAAGTGCTGCAACCTGTGTGGTGAGGCAGGCCACCTCTACAGGACCTGCCCCAAACGCTGTCTCATTTACACACAGGCAGCTAAAGCCAATGAGGGGGAAGCAGATGAAATGCTTCGTGTCACCACTACCAAGGACACTTGCAACACTCCAACCACCATGGCCCCCAGTGAGAACAACAGGACAAAGGAGGACATGGAGAGAGACAAGGTGGAGGAAAAGATTGAGGCAGAAGACAGCCAATCAACTGCACTGCCCCCTGAACCTCCCACTCCTCAGGAGAGTGAATCAATGGAGGAGGAGGAAGCAGTGAAAAATCAGCAGGGGGAGTGGCAGCTGGTGAAGAGAGCCAAAAGGAAGAAGGGGCTAAGAAGGGACCAAGCGACTTCCCAGACATGTGGCAAGAGGCGTCTCCCATCCGACACGGATGACAAGGGCAGCTGCTCTTCGGACGAAGAAGTGCAAGGGCGGCACCTACAGAAGAAGCAGCAAAACTCTAGGGAGTTGGAGGACGAGACACCCGAGCTCCAGAACATTGGAGACAATGAGGAGACCAGCGCACCCCAACTTTGCCCACAACCCGAAGAGGCCAGCGCACCCCAGCCCCAGGAATCTGGGGGCAGTGAAGCGCTCAGCGCACCCCAGCTCCGGGAAGCCGGGAGCAGTGAAGCGCTCAGCGCACCCCAGCTCTGGGAAGCCAGGAGCAGCAACGCCCCAGAGGGCGAGAGGATCGGAGAGACTTCTCCAACAGAGAACTATTCAAAACTCGTTCCTTGCACGAACCCCCAGATGCCACCTGAGCAGAACATCTCCAATGGGGAGGTTCAGGACAGTTTCCTCAGCCCATCCAAAGTGAGACAATTTGTGAACACTATGGGCAGAATTTTGCCCTTGATGGGCAGACGGGCCCCACCGGCTTGGCGATGGGCGGGCAGCCGATCGCCGCCACAGAAGCGGGCCCCGCCGCCATTTTGAGTGGGCGGGCCAATTAAGGCCTGCCCAGCGGGCTGCCCAACAGGAAGCGCTATGAGCTTCCTGTTCCGGGGGGAGGGAATCCCCAACTGTCAAAGTGCGCTCTTTCACACATGCGCACGAAAGGGTGCACTGCTCCCTGAGGCAAAGTGCTGTTTCAGGGAGAGCGCTGAAAGTTTTATAAACTTAAAAAATAGAAAAAAAATTATTAACATGTCCCCCTGATGTGACAATGTCACACGAGATGGGACGTGTTAAAAAATATTACATAAAGTTGATTAAAGCTTTTTAAAACAGACATGAAACCTCATCCTGCCAGCTTATTTCACTGTCCGCCCGCCTTCCTGAATATTTAAATAGGGCGGGATGACGTTGGGGGTTTCCTCTGACCTCATCCCGCATCATTTTCGTGTTGGCGAGCAGACCCCGCCTCCAACTCACCGACAGAAAAATTCTGGCCTATGGGTATGCAAGAGCCATAGTGCACCGAGGGGCTGGGAATTGTATAGACCCCTTGGGCTGTACAGCTCACAGTGAATGTATGCATCGAATACTAATTGTATTATAATTGTATTGAAGCACCTCAGAGTGCAACATGATGTATGTTGATAACTCCAATCCCATTGTCTGATTGTCTGTAATGATCATATTGAAATGATGTAATATTCATTGATTGTATTGAAGCTCCTCATGATCCATGTGTAAAAGTTGGATCTGATTGCACTTTTTGTGATGGCGATTTAGAAATGTTTTGTAATGTTTCTTAAGATATTTTATGAACAAAGTATATTTTTCAAAAAAAACACAAAGGGCGGAATTTTCCCCTCCAGCCAAAATTAGCCAAAAACCGGACACCCACTGGTGGGAAAACAGTTTGGAATTTTCCCTCATCACGTTCATGGTGGTTGGATAGCGGGCCGGTTCCCCACTAATCCATGGCGGGAAACCCAGTTACGTGTATTACCATGTCATGAATGCTCGTTAAATATGCCACTTGCCAGAATCGCGTAGTTCCTCCCAGTCATATCGATGGGAAATTCGACCGGTCTGGAACATGTTCAGAAATAAGTAATGTGCAGTTGTCGGCCCTCACTTTGCTCCAGGCTTCGAGGTGAGTGCAACGTTCAAAGCCAACCTGCAACCGCTCTCACGAAAGCTAGGGGGACACTACACTGGTGGGGTAGGCAGATTGCGCTCTTCACTGGCTTCCTCCATTGTCCAGGAGGCTGTTATCTGGGGGCTCAGGCAGGGCAGCAACCGAGACAGAGACCAGCATTTCAACCAGCGGAGAAAGAGTGGGGGGAAGGAGGAAAGAGACACTGGGGGGGCAGGGGGCAACGGGCAAAGGTGGGTTTGGGGGAGTCAGGGGAAGGAGACACGGGGGCAATGGGCAAATTTGGGGCTGGGGGAGTGGTGGAGGGGGTGGGAATGATGGCAGTCAGCTGGGAGTCCTAGGGTGTGGAAGCTGGAGCCCAACATGACAGACTGGAACACAGACACAGTAGTGGGTAGAATGGGGACAGAACTACACAAACTGGAGGGGAAACACGCAGACTCAGGAATACGAGGGGGTGGGGGCTGTTGTGTTAGTTTGGCACAAGAGAGTAAGGCTTGCACAAAGACTCATGGAGGTGGGGGAGGGGAAAGGATTGCACATGAGGGATGGGTTGCACAGAGACTCATGGAAGCAGCAGACTGTGTTGTCAGTAGTCAAGAAGGAATGGGAGAGCTAAGAGAAAGACAGTCATAGCCCCTAGTCTGGGGCCAAGTGGTCAGGGTGCGAGAGTGAAGTCAGTCCTGGGGCTTTGTGGGCCATGCTATAGGACTATGCATGGCACATACATAATAGTGAAACAGTGAAATGAAGTCAGAGATGAGAGAAAAGTGGAAGGTCTCCTTGAGAATGTTCCATTGGAGACATTGCCTTTTTTAGCACTTTAATGAGAGACTGTAGGAGTCACTGGCTTCACAATGAAGTCACTCCATTTGAGCTTCACCAGAGAGATATGTGAAAATGTCAATCAGCACAAACATCTAGGAAGCACAACCGCTACAAATGTGGCAGATTATCAATGAAAACCTCTAATGTGCTTTATCCAACAGGCCAAAGGGCATCTATTCAAAGCTGAAGTGTTAGTTAAGGTTGATTAACCTGCATGATGATAGATCGCAGGAGTTCCTTTGGTAAAGTCATATATTTCATGATGGCTCCAAACCTCTCACAAGTTCTGTGAAATTGAGATGTAAAGCATCAGGGTTGGCATCGTGGGCACCTAGATATGTAAATGTGCCCCTCAGCTGTAAGACTGTATCAACGAGAAGCTATTAGTGCAGATGTAGCTCTGGGGCATGACATTGTCTTTCTGTGTTCGAGTGGGAGGTCCACTATATCTGCCCTGTGCTCATTAATCTCTTGCATCAATCATTCCCCAGGGAGAAGGAGAACTGAAGAATGGAGCTGTGGTCAATGCTGCCATATTGATGGCTATGATCCAACTGAGGAGGAGGAGAAGATCCCGTCAGCGCCTAGTGCAGCTTCAAGAGGAGGCCCGGCCTGAGGTCCATGGTCCAGGGGAGCCCCAGAAAGACCCAGAGGATGAGGAGGTTAGACCCATTCTAAGCAGGCGACTCAAACAACCAAGGATCTACCGCAGAAGGCTCTCCTATCTGGAGGTGAGCAACAGACAATGCTGCACATGTCTGTGCTTGTCAAGAGAGTTGGTGGATCATATCTGCCACATTCTGCCAGAGGATCTAACGCCCCATGGACTGGGATGACATTCTGCTTCATGACTTCAGAAACCTGTTTTTCAATGCAGATGGCACAAAATGGTTACTAAAATTGACTAATTTGCCTGAAATATGATAAATACTCTGGAACTTTTTCTTAAAGATAAAGTTTTCAGAAAATGTTCGTTTCTCAGATTTGTGTCCATATTGCACAATGTCCTATTATTAAAGATGTTAATGAGGAAATGCCTCACCTCCAACATAATAACCTGATAGTTTTGAGCTGCCTATGTAAAAGGTCATGGTCCAACTCCAGTCTTATGTGGCAGAACTTTATATGATGGCTGCTACCTTTAACTTCAATGTTAGGCCTTTAAGAATTGACCTAAGCTGGGTACTACCAAAAGTTCTGTAAAGCCCAAAAGGCCTTCACTGAGTTGTGGTCTCAGCTAGGCTGGCAGCCCCACTACTACAATTGGTATTAGTGTTCCTGAATTGAAGAGTGGGAAAAAAATCAGGCCACCCTGCTGCCCCCGATAGCGATTTAATCACTCCTGCTGCAAACTCCATCCATGTATCTTGGGCAAAGTCAGTGTCAGGCTTGGCTCGGAGGCCCTCGATGATCAAGCAGCCACTAGAACATGGTGAGTTGCATTGTTTCACAATGACATTACCGTAACTAGCCCATTATTAGAACTTGTCTAAGCTCATGTGAAGAATGGCCGTGTGAAGAAACGAGGACGCAAAAGTAGAAACGAGACACAAGGACACTGAATGTGCACGTCAAACTTGACCTTGGTTTCAGAATTGGTCGGTAATTGCACTAGTTTGATACCAATATTAACATCTTTGTAAAAAAAAAACCCACTCCCAGAACTGAAAGTTTGCCATGATGTTAGATGTGGCGGGGGGAGGATGATATGTTGATGGGGCGGTGACTGGGTGGTTATCGTACAACGAAGTTTCTCTTCAGTTTGAACTGGATTAAACGAACTAGGTTTTATACTTGGTTGGTCTGTGCATTTCCAGGTAATAAGAGATGCTAGTATAAAAATGTGATGTAACTACACTGGCATCTGTTTATACAGCAGCAGAGCCCAGACTCAAAGAAGCAGTCAAGTGAAATGATGTGAAGCCATGTTGAGCAGGTCCATTTCATCCATGTAAATTCAGCTGTAAAGAAATCAGTGAAAGACAAACTGTTCTGGTAATTCCTAGCCAAGGGTAACAACTCGGGAATGTCATTTTGTTTAAAAAATCCGAAAGTTAAACTAAATGAAATGAATCAAAAGACTAACTAGTTTAGCTGAATGAGCTCTTTTAGGTTCATGACAAATTTAGTGTTTTAGCTGAATAGAAATGACATACGATGCATTATAACTGGTGCCATGAGTGGCATTTCATAGATGTACGTGTATTCTATTCATATCCTACATAAAATACTTAAAGAATAATAAGGTATGTAAATATAAATTTAAATGACAAGTTCTAATAATGGGCTAGTTACGGTAATGTCATTGTGAAAGAATGCAACTCACCATGTTCTCTGTTCTGCTTTATGAATTAACCTCAGTTATGAAGTCATCTCCATTAAGCATTTTAACTATGAAACACATGGTCCTGACATCAAACACTACAGAGCCCTACTAAATTCACAAATAGTGTGACTTGTCACACACATTTCAAGATGATGGTTGTTATAAAATTGGCTTGGACTTAATTCACCTATTTCTACCTTTATCCTAAAAAAACAGTTAATGCCATAATCTTCACTGTTACCTAGTTTATTTTTTTAAATTTACAATTAAGAAAGCTGTTGTGAATGTGTGGATTTGCTTGTGCCCTTGTGAAACAAAGGTCCTGTTGAAAGATTGAGCACAAAGTGTTTGCTCTGGTACACATAATATACTTCTTAAAAATGCTAATGGGTGCATCAGGTGAGGGACATAATTTCCTGTGTCTGGAACAGGCTAATGAGTTTTCTGTTCTGTTTCTCTGGTAATATGTAAATGAAGTCAAGGTAGGTTGGTATCTTGACTTCAGTGGCAGATTAATTGATCGTTATAGGAAGCTGTGCATTTGCAGGAACAGAGAGAGACCTGGGGGTATATGTGTACAGATCGTTCAAGTTCGCAGGACAGGTTGAGAACGTGGTTAAAAAAGGCATACAGGGTTCCTGGGCTTCATCAATAGAGGCATAGAGTATAAGAGCAAGGAAGTTATGATGAACCTTTATAAATCGCTGCTTCGGCCACAACTGGAGTGTTGTGTCCCAAGGTGGGCACCAAACTGCAGGAAAGATGAAAATTCTTTAAAGAGAGTACAGAAAAGATTTTAAGAGAATAGTTCCAGGGATGAGGCACTTCAGTTGAGTGAATAGACTGGAGAAGCTATGGTTATTCTCTTTGGAGAAGAGAATATTGAGAGGTATTCAAAATGATGAGTCTAGACAGATTAGGGAGAAAGAGAAACTGTTCCCATTGGTGGAAGGGTTAAGAACCTGAAGACAGGATATAAGGTGAATGGCAGAAGTACCAACCGTGACATGAGGAAAATCTTTTTAAGCAGTGAGTGCTTAGATCTGAAATGCATTGCCTGAGACAGTTGTTGAGGCAGATTGAATCATGACTTTCAAAAGAGAATTAAATAAGCACCTGGCGCTGCACTTTACGCGCACCCGCTGGGTGTGTTTTCGGTGTGGGGGGGAACACAAAATAGGGCAGGTGCCCATTCCATCATCTTCCCACCCACCCCTGAGCTCTCCCCCGTAATATGAGGAGGTCAGGCACTGAAATCGGCAGTCCATCCATCACACTTAAATAGATAATCAAGGGTTAATTAGACTTGTTTCCAAGCCATCTGACCCCGATAATGTGCTGCCCAAGCCATAAAATGGTTGGCGTGGGCAGTCAGGCAGGAATGGGGGATCCAATTCTTTAAAAGAATTTTTCAAAGGGCGAGAAGGAAGCGGGGGAGCTTCTACCTTTGCTCTTTGTACATTGAGGGGGCAGCCCCGCACTAGATAGAACCCCTCCATTTCTTCCTCACTGCCTGCTGCCTTAAACCCACCACTCCCACCAACATCCCCCCCCCCCCCCCACCCACCACCTTAATCTACCCAAACACTACTTGCCCAAGATCCCGAACTTGCTTGTTTCTGGGTATCCATTGGTCCTTCTTCCTACTCGGCAGCTCCCGAGGAAAGGGCTTCCACCCTAGCAAAGGGCAGAAGTCCCGCACCCACCCTGTTTAGTATGCCTCTCGTGCTTTATGGCTGTGGTGCGGGCTGGGGTAGAATGGATCAGCTCCACACCAACTTTGCTTCTTTTGGGGGGGGTTGGGGTTGGGGCGAGCCATCTGCACCCCACCTGTAATATTCAGCCCCTGGAGAGAAGCTGCAGGGAAAGGATGGGGGAGTGGAACTGGTTGAGTTGCTCTTGCAGAGAACCAGTACAGATACAATGGATCGAATGGCTCCCTTCAGTGCTGTACCTATTCTTTGATTCTATGAAGAGTAATCACATTGTTTGTATCTTGAATGGAAACTCATCTCATTTCATCCGATCATTGCAACTTCTTTGCTAATTATATTGATGAATATCAATCTAGTCAGGCTTCAATTCAACAAAAACCACTTGCATTTATATAGTACCTTTAATTTAATGGAATGTCCCAAGGTGCTTCACAGGAGCACCTCAAAACAAATTTGACACTGAGCCACATAAAAATAAAGACTTGCATTTAGATAGCACTTTTTCATGACCACAGGACATCTTAAAGTGCTTTACAGCCAATGAAGTACCATTGAATAGTAATCACTGTTGTATTGAGTTGTGCTCGAGGTGAGGTATGAGTGACTGCCTTTGACATCAAGGCAGCATTTGACTGAGCATGGCAATATTGAAGTCAATGGCAGTCAGGAGAAAATCTCTTCACTAGTTGGAGTCATACCTGGCGCAAAGGAAGATGGTTGTGGTTGTTGGTCAATCATCTCAGCTCCAGGACATCACTGCAGGAGTTCCTCAGAATAGTGTCCTAGGCCCAACCATCTTCAGCTGCTTCATCAATGACCTTCCCTCCATCATAAGGTCAGAAATGGGGCTGTTCACTGATGATTGCACAATGTTCAGTGTTATTTGCGACTCCTCCGATACAGAAGTTGTCCATGTCCATATGCAGCAAGACCTGAACAACATTCAGGCTTGGGCTGACAAGTAGCATTCGTGCCACACAAGTGCCAGGCCTAGCCAGTGAAGCCCACATCCCATGAAAGAATATTTTTAAAAATGCGGCAGTCAGTTTTGCACACAGCAAACTCCCACAAACAGCAATGTGATAAATGACCAGATAATCTTTTTGTGATGTTGATTGAAGGATAATATTGACCGGAAAACTGGGAATAACTCCCCTGCTGTTCTTCAAAATAGAGCCGTGGAATATCCTCGAGAACTGACAGATGGGGCCTCGGTTTAACCTCTCACCTGAAACTAGGCACCCCTGGCAGAGCAGCACACCATTGTACTGCATTGGAATATCAGTTGCTATTTTTGCGCTCATTTCCTGGACTGGGACTTGAATCCAGAACCTCTTGCCTCAGGCCTGAGCGCATGCACCCAATTGAGCCACAGACGACATGTGAGGTAATATGAGCAGGTAGCCAAAAGCTTGGTTAAAGAGGTAGGTTTGGAGGGACGCCTTAAATCAGGAAAGAGAGGTAGAGCCAGAGAGGTATAGGGAGGGGACTCCAAAGCTTTGGACCTGGGCAGCTGCAGGCACGGCCACCAATGGTGGAGAAATTAAAATCAGGGTTGCTCAAGAGGCCAGAATTGGAGGAGTGTGGGTTTGGAGAAGTTTACAGAGATGGGGAGGGAAGCTGCCATGGAGGGATTTGAAAGCAAGGATGAGAATTTTCAAATCGAGGTGTTGCTTCACCAGGAGTCAGTTAGATCTGTGCCAGTAGCATTGTGCAGGCGGCAGACAACCATACCCGCAGGCCTGACTGAAAGTACGTCCCGACTCTGAAATTCGGCCGCTGTCCCTAATTTGACGGAGCTTCTGGACACAACATCCTATTTGGCTGCCTCCAGGGATATCTACCAGACAGGGCACCACCAGCGCTGATGCACCTCCCTCTCCTGGGCGTTGGCCAGTTCCCCTGCTGTGTGCAGAGCCAACAAGCAGCTCAGGCGAAGAGCATTCAGCACTGGAACTGCCTTGGGCCAACACTACAATGATGCCGATGAAGTGGTACATGAAAATGGCGTGTCATCCACGTCGATCTGCATGGGTGTAGGTAGGCCATGAATATCACTGACTCCCATCCCCTACTTACCCAAGAAAACCACAAAAAAACAATTGTCAACCCTATTTGTTGGAGCAGAAAAATTAAGAAGAATTTGATCAGTTTGAAACTGCTGAAAGGGAAAAAAATCAGCTTGAACTTCCAAGAAAAGTGTAGATTAATTAGGTTAAAAGCAAAACACTGCGGATGCTGGAAATCTAGAACAAAAACAAAAATACCTGGAAAAACTCAGCAGGTCTGACAGCATCTGCGGAGAGGGATACAGTTGACGTTTCGAGTCCGTATGACCCTTCATCAGAACTAAATTAGGTGTAGGTTTACTGATGTGAAGAAATTGAAAGGAAAGAATTGCTTCATCATTTAAAAGTTATTTAAAGATTTAGCTTCACTCTTAAAGTGAAAGTTTTATTATATTGTATTGTAATAAATTATAAGGTTGTAAAATGCTGACGGTTGACAGGTTTGTAAGTAATATTAACAAAGTACTGGAGAAAGCGGGAAAGCAAATGTCTTGAGGCTGGGAATCAAAAAGAACTTAAACAGGTTCCTGCACAAACCACAGGAGAGGGTAGAAAGATGAGATACATTCTTTTCAAAGCTTTTGTTCAATGCTTCAGTTCAGGTGGAATAGTTTCCAAGTCACCAGTGACTTGAATGGGGTCAGGATCCGGAGATGGTCCCAGCTCACAATTATTTTCTAAGTCCGGGAGAGGAGGAAAATCCAGGCTGAATGGGAACCTGTTTCTGACTCCCACTTTTGTGTGAGTTCCATTGAGGCTAGCTCCTGGTGTGCGCCACCAGAGGAGAATGTGAGGCCAGTGTTAGTTAAGTCCAACTCCTTATTTGCCCTGGTCCTCTCCCTCTTCTCTGGTGACCAGAACTTGGAGCCTAGTCTGTCTCTCTCTAGCTCTGCTTCTTAAGCGAAAAGGCAAAAAGGGTTCTATCCATTAGGTCTGCTGCTTGGCATGTTTTAATGGTCATTTTTATTAATTACTCATTTTTTGAATTATCAATTTATTGTTTTGAGATTGATTTTTTTTTTGTTTAAGCAGGTTGTTTATGTTTTCTTCATTCCTTAAACCTTTTTTTTTTGAAATTCATGTTTAATGTTGTGCCAAACCAGATCTCAGGTAGCTGCTGCTGGTTTCTTGCTGAAGGGGAAACAGAGGTTCACAAGAGCCCGATTGCTTTTTGGAGGGCTGGATAAAGGGGTTCTTGCACAAATAGAAACGGCAAGTATTGGAAATGCTCAGTATGTCTGGCGGCATCTGTGCAGAGAGAAACAGAGGTCAGTGTCTTTTCGTGAGAACTAGCGCAGATTGTGGACCTAAAGTACAGACTCTGTTTCTCTGTCCACAGATGCTGCCTGGCCTGTTGAATATTTCCAACATTTTCTGTATACTTTTCAGATTTCCAGCATCTGCAGTACATTGCTCTCATATCGTATACTCCATGCTGAGCATTTGTAAATGTGATTAGTTTCAATGTAACATGATAAAATATTTATCACTCAGTGTAAAATTATTTTTTCAGTCAGCAAAGGCCACTTGTGTGGATAGAAATAGCAGATTATTGCAGGTGAATTGGTTTGTGCTAATTTACTAGAAGGCTTTGCCATTTTTAAACTTGGAAGTGAAACCAGGAGTCATGTGCAAATTGAATGTGTCACTGTTAGTTCAATATATTCTCACTTGTGCATGGGATTGTTGTTTGCAGTGCTTGTGAGGTTCAAGTCTTTTGCATGTTGCTGTCCAGATAGTGCATAGGACCATGTTCAAAGAAGCAGAGCTAGTTGCATTATATCAATGACCATGTTGTGTGTGATTGTCTGGGGTTGGAGGTTCACACGGGCCTTCAAACAATTCATCCACCCAACTGTCTGAGCACCACCTGCCCCACACATGGCAGAGTTGCAGATTGAACATTTGACTTAACAGCCATCTCAGAACCCATCAAACCTGCTTGGAAACAAGCTATCCTTGAGGGACTGCTTAAGAAGAAGGAGTTGAGGTAGAAGATTAGTTATGATCTTATTGAATAGTGGAGCAGACTCAAAGGCTCATATGTCTACTCCTGTTCCTATTTCTTACCCTCTCATATTCCTACGATTTTCTGCTCGTTTAAGGATAATTAAATGAGACTATATTCATTTGCACTGATTATTGCAAATAGAGTAACTGCTAATCCTACACATCATAGAAGCAATAGCTCCCAATTCATAGGTCCACCAAACAACAGTTTCAGTGAAAGCATTGAGAGAGAAAAATAGTTCAATTAAAAACTCCAAAATGGTTACGTGCTTGAAGGCTCCAACCTTGAATTGAATTCTGATTAAGAATTACATCATGTTTAAGTTATGTTGCATATCAATCTTAGTTGCGCATCACATATATTTTGGTGTCGAGTTGAAAAAATCATTCTTAGATAAGAACAGTAAAGGTTTAACTGCAAAGCTCCATTTATCCCACACAGCCAGATTGAAAAATTATCTTAGACAGAGATTTCCTTCACTGATATTTGACTCCAGCCTCAACCATTCCCATATAAATTAGGATCTCACCTGGCTGCCTCTTGACTGGTGCATTGGTTTACATAACTCTGCTTTGTTACATCTTACTTTGTAAGATTGTGGCTTAGCTTTCATGGAGCATGTTGTTAATCTTATAATTGTTATCTGTTCCTGTTTTCTTTTTAAATGTTGTTCTTCTCCTCATTCCTTCAGCTTTTCATGAAGAGGCTACACTTTTTTTTGGAAAAATATACTTTACTCATAAAATATCTGAAAGAACATAAAACATTTCTAAATGGCCATCACAAAAAGTGCAATTATATTCAACTTTTACACATGGATCACGAGGTGCTTCAATACAATCACTGAATATTACAGTCACCTCAATATGGTCATTACAGAAAGTCAGGCAGTGCAATGGGATTGGAGTTATCAACAAACATCATGTTGCACTCTGAGGTGCTTTATTACAATTATAATACATTTAGTATTCACTACATACATTCATTGTGAGTCATACAGCCCGAGGGGTCTATACCTTTCCTGGTCCCTCGGTGCACTATGGCAAAGGTCTTAGACATCGACCTTTCCCCATTGCGCCTTTACCGTGGCTGCCCCAACTTTAGTGCGTCCCTCAGCACGTAGTCCTGGACTTTGGAATGTGCCAGTCTGCAACACTCGGTCAGGGACAACTCTTTGCACTGGACGACCAACAAGTTTCGGGCAGACCAAAGAGCGTCTTTCACCGAGTTGATGATCCTCCAGCTGCAGTTGATGTTTGTCTCGGTGTGTGTCCCTGGGAACAGCCCATAGAGCACAGCGTCCTGTGTCACAGAACTGCTTGGGATGAACCTCGACAGAAACCACTGCATCTCTCTCCAGACCTTCTTTGCAACGGCACATTCCACAAGGAGGTGAACAACGGTCTCTTCCCCACCACAGCCACCTCGAGGGCAACGTGCCAAGGGGGTGAGACTCCTGGTGTGTAGGAAGGATCTGACAGGGAGGGCCTTTCTCACCACCAGCCAAGCTACATCTTGGTGCTTGTTGGAAAGTTCTGGCGATGAGGCATTCTGCCAAATGACTTTGACAGTCTGCTCGGGGAACCATCCAACAGGATCCTCCATCTCCTTTTTCTGCAGGGCCTCTAGGACATTACGTGCCGACCACTGCCTGATGGACTTGTGGTATGAAGGGGCTACATCTTTTTTTTTATTAATAAAATATCTGAAAGAACATGACAAAACATTTCTAAATTGCCATCACACAAAGTACAATCATATTCAACTTTTACACTTGGATCACAAGGTGCTTCAATACAATCAATGAATATTATAGTCATCTCAATATGAAGGGGCTAAATCTGAAACTTTGACTCAGCCATAGGAGCTGACTGACCTGCTGAGTGTTTCCAGCATTTTCTGCTTTTGTTTAATGATTTGCTCCTCAAGGTGGGTGTGGGGATGGGTGCAATATGGCTCTGGAAGTTGCTGAGGAACATAAGCTCTTTCTGTTTTTCTATGCAAAGTGTCTCAGTGATTGACTTGATTACATTATTATAGCTCCAGGTTAATCAGCATTCATGGTTCTGGTGGTTGATTATGCAAAGATTCAAATTTCAGGACTTGTTAACTAATCATTTTTAAACTGTTTCACGGAGACAAATGAGATATGAAAGGGATGACCATCCAAAGAAAAAAGAGTTTAACAGTAAAACATTATCAAACAGGTAAATTGCATTAGATGAGATTGGAAGAAAGGCAATTCTAGAAAAAAAAAAGCCTGAGAGAATTGGGGTGGAGGGAGAATGGCTGGAAAACCAGAACAAAAGTATTTAAATTTTAAATGTTTTATTTATAATTAGGATTAATTTTAGTAGTTTAGCATTAGTATTGCAGTGAGCAGATCCTGATCTGAGTAATATGTTACTGTAATAATTTCATCAGAATCTCGATGCATGGCTTGAAATCTTTCAAAATGGCTGACCAAAGGAGACCTTCACTTCCTTGTCAGTCAGTAAAATCAAAGACTATGCTTAGATGAAATAGGATAATATTGCATTCTTAAAAAGAAAAGAATCAAAATAAACTTTTAATTACATTCTACTTGTCCTTTGATCTGGATTAAAAGTCATGCAAACAGCAAGTCATGGCATGTACAGTCAATGTCTAGCCAGCCTCGCTGTTAACAGTTGCTTCAGCAGTTCTATGGAGAGGTACATGCTGCGGGCTGCGATCTCAACCCCTCCAGCTAACAGTAACGGCTCTCAATCTTGGTTAAACTCTTGGCTCAAGCTTCTCACATAAGAATATGCCTTCAACAGATCACGTAACTACGTGCATTTATACGCAGAAATATTATTGCAAGGTTAATTATTTTCTGGTAAATTTTGACAGTCTTTAAGGTTTATTATGTTAATACTTTTTATTCACAGTGTAGTCAAGCCCATGTAAATCTTTTTACAATTAGTTTGAATTATTGGTTTGTTATTTTTAAACAACTAGAATAAAACAAAACCAAGGGCTGAATTTTCTGGCTGGTGGGGGGATGGGGGGGTGCGGAGTGGGAGTGGGACTGAGTCCGTGCCACCATTTTATGTGGCTGGGCCAATTAAGGCTCGACTCCCGTGCATAGTGGGAGTGGGTGGGCAGCCGTGGGTGCACTCAGCCTGCCGGGTCCAATGGCGACCTGGTGGCCTGTATAAAGGAAAACCCTGGCAGCCTTGGAAAGGCTGCTCGCAATGGCTGGGAGAAGGGCTCTGCAGAGGGGCAATGGAGGTAATGCAGGTCTGGAGGGTGGACCATCGGGGCAGGCCAGGCCAGAGGATAGCCCGTCGGGGCAGGCCAGGCCGGAGGGTAAGATGGGGGGGCCAGTGTGCCCCTCGTTTTTCTGATGACTGCCTTGCTGCCCTCCTCGAGGGGTGGCAGCACGGTGGGAGGTGTTGGTCCCCCAGGATAGGAGGAGGAGACCCCCCCACATGACGAAACCTGCCTGGGAAGAGGTGGCGGAGGTGGTGAGCTCCCGCGACGTGGTGCGGTGCACCTGGATCCAGTGTCGCAAGCGCTTCAACGATTTGTTGCACTCTGGAAGGGTGAGTACCATGTTGGCATTGGTCACTTAACCCAGCAGGTCGGCTTTCCCCCACTGCTGCACCCCCCACCCCCGCCGCCGCCGCCGCCCCCCCCCCCCCCCACCCCCCCCCCCACCCACCCCCCACCCCTCTCCCCAAGCCTGAGTGCATTGAATCATTGACGGCATGTGACCTGTGCTGGGTGGGCCAGCAGATATTGCCCATGCCAAGGTCAGCCTGAGAGGGTGATGAAGAGATTGAGTGGCAATTCTCATGGAGAGGCTCCTCCAGGAGACCCATCAGGGCTTCCTGGGGATAGACCATAAGACCATAAGACATAGGAGCAGAAATTAGGCCATTCGGCCCATCGAGTTTGCTCCGCCATTCAATCGTGGCTGATAAGTTTCTCAACCCCATTCTCCCGCCTTCTCCCCGTAACCTTTGATCCCCTTACCAATCAAGAACCTATCTATCTCGGTCTTAAATACACTCAATGACCTGGTCTCCACAGCCTTCTGTGGCAATGAATTCCATAGACTTACCACTCTCTGGCTAAAGAAGTTTCTACTCATCTCTGTTCTAAAAGGTCTTTCCTTTACTCTGAGGCTGTGCCCTCGGGTCCTAGTCTCTCCTGCTAATGGAAACATCTTCCCCACGTCCCACTCTATCCAGGCCTTTCAGTATTCTGTAAGTTTCGATCAGATCCCCCCTCATCCTTCTAAACTCCATCGAGTATAGACTCAGAGTCCTCAAACCTTCCTCATATGTTAAGCCTTTCATTCCTGGGATCATTCTTGTGAACCTCCTCTGGACCCTCTCCAGGGCCAGCACATCCTTCCTGAGATACGGGGCCCAAAATTGCTCACAATATTCTAAATGTGGTCTCACCAGAGCCTTATAAAGCCTCAGCAGCACATCCCTGCTTTTATATTCTAGTCCTCTTGAAATAAATGCCAACATTTATGCACTTGGACCAGCCAACCCTCACATCGGCATTGACCTCAGCTGGTCAGTGCCAGTGTGGGAGATGGTCTGGGCACCAAGTTTCCCAGCCCATCCATCCACAGTGAGCAGGGAGGTCCAAAGCGACCAACCGGTGAGGCTGCGGTGACTGGGGAGGTGCCAGCTGCGGAACTGGCAGCTCCCTCCCAGGCGGGTCCAGCACAGGCTCCACAGGCCAGAGGACGACTGCCAAGGTCATTGAAGTCAACAGGACAGCAGAGTCAGCAGGCTGGCTCAGATACCACTCCCAGCGAGGGGGCAGCACCAAGACGTAGCACCCGGAAACGTAAACATAAGGCACCTTAGACCTTAGGCACACCACGGGTTTCTCACTGGTGCTTTTGTGTTGGCCCAAGATGAGGTCTTTATAATTTGCTTTGAATTGGAACACCATTGTCATTTTTTCGCTTAAGTTTCTTTGCTTGTGATATTAAATTCAGACATGTGACCATGAGAGTGCCTCTTTTCTTCTGCAGGTGGATGGTTTCCAGTAATGTTAGCAGTGCTTTGTGGGACATTCAGCTTTATTAAAAAGGCCCTTAGTTAATGTTCCTGACCAGGCAGATTTTGCACTTAGGTATCGAGTATGGAGCCTACAGCCCAGGCTTGTCCCGGAGGTCCATATGTGGTGCTCTAGATGAAGGTTCATTGGATTAAAGCCTCCCGGGTGTCCCTGCCTCCCTGGAGTAGTCCCGGGTCAGCGTCTTCCCCCTCAGCATTTCCCTGTGTGTGCTCATCCTCAGACTCACTGCTGGACTCATCCAGGCTCACCTGCTGGCGCCTTGATGGCCACATGTGTAAGTCTATAGCACCCTGGACATGGGGGAAGCCAGCAATGGCCGCAAAGCCTCTGGCTCACTGTGTCTGGCTTGCCTGGTCCCAGTGGAAGTGGATGAAGGTCAATGCACGCCTGAACAGAGCGTCTGTAACCTGTTTGACACAAGTGCGGACAGCTGATTAGGAGACACTGCACAGATCACCCACCGAGCCCTGGAAGGAGCCAGAGACATAGAACTTGAGGGCAGCTCAACCTTCAGAGCCGCTGGCATTGGGTGTCCGCCCACACAGTTAGGGGAGATCTCAGGGCCAATCACCTGACAGATATAGTTGACTGTCTCCCTTGAGAGACGGAGCCTCCTTCGGCACTGCACCTCAGACATATTGAGGTAGCTGCTTCGCTGTCTGTAAACCCTGGCAGCAGGATAGTGGCATCTTCTGCAGCCCCTTCCACCTTGGTCTACCTCTTGGCCCTGCCCCCTTGTGCTTGCGCCTGTCCTCCCAAAGGTGGCTCCCCTGGAGGCTGAATGTGGACTCCTGGCCTCCTCCCCCTTCTCGCCCTCCCTTCCTCCTCAGAGGAGATGCCTCCAGTGGACAGTTCAGCTCCCATTCCCAGGCTAAGGGAAGGTTTCCTGAAACCCGCAGGCCCAGAAAAGATTCCTCACTGTTGGGTGCTGACCTGAAGGTTATGAGTCCAGACAAAGCAGCTGGTCTGCGTTTTGAAATTTTGCGGATCACACAGGTAAGTGTCAGTAACTTTGAAAAATCATTATTTGACAGAGCGCACTCGCAACCCCACTGAGCCCTCTTATCCCGCCCGTGGATGAGGTTTATACAAATGTGTCCTACCCACCTGCCCGTTGTGCCGACCTGAAGATTGCACGGGCGCCGCAAAATCGCGGTCGATTGGAGCGTCAAGAGCCTTAAGTGACCCATTAATTAATGGCAGGAATGCATCAGAGAGCATCACGTGCCTGCCCAATGAAATATCGCGATGGTGCGAAGTGACATCGGGATGCACACCCAACGTCACCACGTGTCAGTTTACGCGTGTGCGTGTGGAGCCCACCCCCATACGCCAACAGGAAAATTCTGCCCCAAAGGCTTTTAGGGACAATTTGAATTTGCTTATTTGTTCACCATGCAAACTTGATGCTGAAAACAGTACATTAAAATTATCCTGCGGGCTAATGGCTACCCTGATCTGATCATCGCTCACTGTGCCCAGTCTACCCTGGAAGGGTAAGGTGTCTCAAAAATTTGAGCATCAAGTGAAGCTATTTCTTGCTGCCACTATACAGTAGCAACATGAGCGGTGTTCTCTGCTAACAGGATGCTGCTGTGAAACCAAAAAGAAGCCTGCCTACCATACAAATGAGTCATGTGGTATATAAATTCCGGTGCCAGTGTGATGTCAGGTATGTAGGCCATACATCCCAGTGACTGATGGATCGTATCAAACAGCACTTCCCTCCGGCTGATCGCAACAGGCAAAATTCTGACCATACTCAACCAGCCCATGATTGCAAAACTCTGAACATAGTGTCCAACATTAGATGTGATTCCACGATTGGACAACACTTGCTAAACAATCCCAATTGTGCTAAGATTTGCACTGACAACGAATTTAAGATTATCTGTCAGGTGCACAGCGTGACTCACTTACATGTACTACAGGTTACATATATGTCCTTTGCAAACAGAAAGAGAATGTCCACACATTGTGCCTTTTCAACTAAGCAAAAGCTTCGGGGACAGCCATTTCCTGGTTCATTCCCCATGGCAATTCCTTGACCAATCAGAGTTGACCTGCCTGGTTCGAATTTAAACAAAAGGGCTTGGCAGTTAATTGTCCCCATGTCCATTCTCCATGGCAATACTTCTACCAATCAGAGTCCACCTGCCAACCAATCAGCATCATCCACTCATGCAGTATAGATTGTTGTTCTCTTTGAGATTTGGTCCTGGTGAGTGCAAGATGAATGCCTTTTTCCAGAAATGATTTGAATCATAATTCAGAAACTTTGAATTATAGGGAGCAGATGCACTAAGCTTTTCAACATGTGAGAGTTCTAAATATGTGCATTTGAAGCCATTCGATTGACTTCATTTCTGCCCACTACTATTCATATCTGTTGAGGGCGGTTGATTTACAATTGGAAGTTCCTGGTAGCTGTGTTAATTAGAATGTTCTGTATCTGCATTGATTTGCTTCTGTCATTCTGAATATGAAACCTTGGCCAGTTGAAACTGTGAGATAAAAATATGTTTGAGTCCTAATTCCTGTCATAGAATGGGCACAAATGTATATTGTCTAATCAACTTTTGGTGATGCTTACAAAACCTGTCAAGTCCTGAGCACAGTTGTGTTGTCTTGCTGCTGACACTAACTGTCCTTTTAAGGCCACTGCACAGATTGTGGGGAAGTGCTCTAAATAGGGGCCCTTCAGTAAGGAAAGAATAGCAATGTTAGATACACTATTGTATAAGTAGCTTTTATCTATATAGTAGAAATAGTCTGTTCGCTGTTTAGCTATTGCTATTATCTATTGTTACTGATTTCAATCTTTCACCTAATATTTCAGTTTAGATGCCAGGAATATGGTGTTCGTGGTTTTTCATATTTGAGTAATTTTTAAATTGGTGAACTAAATTTTAGTAAATTATAATTTGCAATGGTTGATCACCTGACTCCCTCCAAGATTACAAATTTCTAATCCCCAGCCCTAATAATTTTCCTGGCATACAATCTTTAAATTATTGAACTGCAGATTGCTTAATGATCTCTTCTTGAGTTCTAGTGGTTTCTCTAAGGGTTTACTGTGGTATTTCTTTAATCTATAATAGTCATTTGTCTATAAGTGTATGTATAAATGTCCTGCAAACTCCCTCAAATAACATTTAACGAAGTGCTAAGAAATATAATGGCATCATTAGATTAGATAATGTATAAAAATTGTAATATTGTGGAGGGTCAATCATGGATCTCACAGACCAGTTTGGGATCAATATTGAGGAGTTATTTATTCTAAGGATCTTTAGATCCAGGAGATAAAGCTTTTGAACCTTTGGTTTCTTTAGACTGCGACTGGAAAGGTGTGTTTATTTGTTTGACTGCTCTTCCCAGTAAGTATTGAACATAGAAAATGGCAGACATTTGTTTAGTTTGAGTTAATTTAGAAAAAAATATTCCTTGATCTGATATTTATTTAAGTGTCATCCACTAGTATTGGGAGCAGTAGATTTCTTTCCCCTCGAGGTCCACTGAACCCATTTATCAAACCAAGATCAAGAGATGCACTGATGAATACACAAGAGAAAATATGGTACTGTGTTTTAGGAGAGTCTGGCAGGAGTTCAAAAGTGAGATTAAATGGGAAATCCTACAAAGCAAATTTTTAATAGCAAACATACGTTCAGATGTAGCATTAGATTACAATACATAAAGAAGCACTGTCTCTTTTGTTGCTTTACAAAGACTGCATTTCAAAGCGATCAAAAACGTAGAAGTATTCGTCATCCTTTTACTTATCTCAGCATGTTGATCATAATTTAAGCATTTTTTTTTTGTTGCTGCATGAACTCTCCAGCTTCACTCTACAGATTCTGATTGTTGTACAGTGATGGATCATGACATTGTAAAGTGAAGATCATAATGAGTCATGTTCAAACACAGGTACTGGCCAGCTCTTCACGGTGATCAGAGGGATTTGGCAGCAGTTTGAAGATGGGCAATAAAATTCTCAGTTTTAAGTTTCTTCTTTGCCAAGTGAATACTTTAACCATGCATTTACCTACCAAAATATGCCAACCTTCACTTGTAGTTGATGCATTTTCGTTCATAAGTATTTCCTCTTCCTTTATCCTGTTGCTGTTATTATTCAGCCCAGATCTTCCACCTAGATCAAAAACAGAATTACCTGGAAAAACTCAGCAGGTCTGGCAGCATCGGTGGAGAAGAAATCAGTTAACGTTTCGAGTCCTCCATCTAGATCGTTCATTGTCCAGGAAGTTACCAAGGTTCAAAAGAGTAATAGGAGGAAGTTATAGAGTGACGAGGAAAATATTACATGAACTTTGCATTTTAAAGTTTGTAGAAGGCAAATGTAAGAGAAAACTTCAGAATTCAAGCTGTTCCACTGCTGGAGCCCTTTGGAAAGATTGAGTTAGCAAGCAAGCTGAAGCCATAGAGCCATAGGGCTGGACTTTCACTACCAAGGCAGGTAGCTCAAGTTGGGGAAATTTCTCAACTCACCATGCCATCTTTGGTAAAAAGTACTTCAAAACGCACGATTTCATGGGGGCAGGCTCGAGTGATTGGGCAACAGCTTTTGAGGGAGCAGAATGACTGGCACTTAATATGACGAGCTTTCCCCAATAGAGGCAACATGGAGTTCTCTGGCTTTCCAGCCAGTGGGCGATACCCCTGTCGCCCTGATTAAATTCCACCCAGGGAGTCACAGTCCGTTATGGCATAAAAGGAAGCCATCGGGCCACTGAGTCCATGCCAGCAATCTGTGGAGCAACCCAGTCATCCCTATTTATCCACTCAATCCCTGTGGCCCTGCAAGTTTATTTCCTTCAAGTACCCACCAATCTCCTTTTGAAATAATTGATCATCTCCACTTCTAGCATGCGCAGCATGGGCAGTGGGTTCGAAATCATTACCACTCTCTGCACAAAAAAAGGTTCTTTCTCAAATTGACCCTGCAACTCTTTCCCAAAACCTTAAAACTGTGTCCCTTAGTTCTTGTGCCTACAGCCACTGGGAACAGTTTTTCTTTGTCTACCTTATCCAAACCTGGCATAATCTGGTACACCTTTATCAAATCTCCTCTCATTCTCCTTTTTTCCAAGGAGAACAACCCCAGCTTATCCAGCCTAACCTTGTAACTAAAATCCCCCATCCCCAGAACCATTCTGGTAATTCTCATCTGCGCCTTCTCAGGGACACTCACATCCTTCCTAAAGTGTGGTGACCAGAACTGTACACAATACTTTAGCTGCAACCTCAGCAGAATTTTATATAGGTTCGGCATAACCTCCCTGCTTTTGTACTCAATGCCTCTATTTATGAAGCCCATTGTCCCATATGTTTTGCTAACCACTCTCACACTACGTCCTGTTACCTACAAATATTTATACACATGAACTTACAGGTCCCTCTGTCCATGGACCCTCTTTAGACCTGGGCCATTAAGTCTATATTGCCTCTTACAGTCAATTTGTATCATTCTCACTGTTTGCCACTCCTCAAGGTTTATTATCTGCAAATTTTGAAATTTTACTCTGTATTCCAATGTCCAAGCCATTTATGTACATTTTTTTTAAAAAGCAGTGGTCCTCGGACCAACCCTTGGTGAACACAACTGTCTGCCATTCTCCACTCTGGAAAAATAAACATTTACCATGACATGCTGTTTTCTGTCCTTCAGCCTATTTTTATCCAAGCTAACATTAACCCTCCTATTGCATGAGCCACAATTTTATTAATCAACTTCTATGTGGTACTTTGGCAAACCTTTTTTTTATATCAATATAGGCAACATCCACCACATTCCCTTTGTCAACCTTCTCTGTTACTTCATCAAAAAAATCATTTAAATTAGTCAAACTCCATCTGCACTTTATAAATCTGCCCTGGATATCCTTTATTAACTCAAATCTCTTGAAGTGCCTGTTGCTTTTTCACTCAGATTATTACTTCTTATTAAGCCTCACCCGCTACCGATATTAAACTAACTGGTCTGTAGTTATGAGGACTGCCCTTGCACCCTTTCTTGAATAAAGGTGTCACATTTACCACTTTCCAAACTTCTGGCACTTCCCCATATCTAGAGAAGATTGGAAGATCCTGCAAGCCCTTCTTCTATTTCCACCCCTCTTCCTTGGGATGCAGGTCATAAAGACGAGGTGATTAGCCAGACTTCCCAACACCTGCAGCCTCTCAATTTTCACCTCTACCATCTCCACTTATATCTATTTTTTCAGGTTCTTTATCATTAGTAAATGTTGATACAAAGCACTCATTAATCACTCTAGCCGTGGCCTGGTCTCTAATCATAATTCAACCTCTTTGTCCCTAATATTACCCAATCAAACCTCTTGCTACCAATTTACAATTTCCATGTAGATAGAAGATTTTTAGGTTCCCTTTTATGTCGACTGCCATTCTATTCTCATATTTTCTCTCTACCAGTCATACTTTTCTCTTCACTTCCCCTCTCATTGTATTGTAATTGACCTGACATGCATCATGCACTCTCTTTTTCTCCATCTTCCTCAGCATCCAAGAAACTCTGGCCATGGTTCCGCTACCTTTCATCCTTGCTGGAATGTATTTAGCCCTTACCCGAAGCATCGCCTTCTTAAAGATCACCCGTTGTTCAGTTACAGTCTATCCTGACAGTCTTTGGTTCAATTTTGCCCTGGCTAGGTCCCCTCTCATTCCATTGAAATTAGTCCTCTTCCAATTTTGACATTCAATTTTAGACTGTTCCTTGCTCTTATGAGTCTTATTTTCAAACTGTGATATGGAAGCAGAATGCTGTGATGACCTGATAGCTGAGGTGGTTTAGGGATAATGAGTTCAGGCTCGGAAACTGCTGTCCCATTGTGGAGGGGAGCAGCAGAGGGACGGTGAGATGAGAGTGACTGTCCCTGACAACATGGCAATATTTGACTGAGTGTGGCATCAAGGAGCCCTGGTAAACTTGAAGTCAATGGGGGAAACTCTCCACTGGTTGGAGTCATACCTAGCACAAAGGAAGATGGTTGTTGTTGTTGGAGACCAATCATCTCAGTCACAGGACATTGTTCCAGGAGGTCCTCAAGGTAGTGACTAGGCCCAACTATCTTCAGCACCTTCATCAATGACCTTCCCTCCATCATAAAGCCAGAAGTGGGGATGTTCGCTGATGATTACACAATGTTCAGTATCACTTGCAACTCCTCAGATACTGAAGCAGTCTGTGCCCATATGCAGAAAGACCTGGACAATATTCAGGCTTGGGCTGATAAGTGGCAAGTAATATTCATGGCACACAAATGCCAGGCAATGACCACCTCCAACAAGAGAGAATCTAACCATCTCCCCTTGACATTCAATGGCATCACCATCACTGAATCTCCCACTATTAATAGCCTTGGGGTTACTATTGACCCTAAACTTAATTGAACCAGCCATGTAAATGCTGTGGTTGCAATAGCAGGTCAGGGACTGGGAATTCTGTGGACAGTAACTCACCTCCTGACTTCCCAAAGCTTGTCCACCATCTACAAGGCACAAGTTAGGAGTGTAATGAAATACTCTTCACTTGCTTGGATGAGTGCAGCTCCAACAACACTCAATAAGCTCAACATGATCCAGGACAAAGCAATATGCTTGTCTGGCACCTCATCCACCACGTTAAACATTCAGTCCCACTACAGTGGCACAGATGCATGGTGACAGCAGTGTGTACCATCTACAAGATGCACTGCAGCAACTCACCAAAGCTCCTTCGACAGCACCTTCCAAACCCATGACCTCTACCATCTAGAAGGATAAGGGCAGCAGATAGATGGGAACACCACCACCTGCAAGTTCCCCTCCAAGCCGCAGATCAGCCTGATTTGGAATTATATCGCTGTTCCTTCACTGTCGCTGAGTCAAAATCCTGGAACTCACTTCCTGACAGCACTGTGGGTGTACAAACACAACATGGATGGCAGCATTTCAAGAAGATGGCTTGCCACCAGCTTCTCAGGGGTAATTAGGGATGGGTAACAAAGACTGGCTTTGCCAGCGATGCTCACATCCTATTAAAGAATAAAGAAGACAAAGATTAGAATACCGATTGCACATGCAATACTTTTCCACGTAGATTCTTTTGATGAATATGTGCAAATCCAACATCAAGACTTTGTTTGTCCTTGGAAGAACAATCTGGTCCTTAATAGCCTGAAGATAAAGATAAATGTGAACAAGTTGTTTATTTTAAATGAACAAAATAACTGTTTCCTATTCCTATTAAAGTCAATGTTAAACTAGATGTCTGGAGCTGGCCCCCCACATATTTAGGTACTTGTAAGCACAAACTATAGATCCAAATGCCTGTAGCACATCAAACTGTTTACATGTGCTACAGATGTCACTGTATTTTATGTAGTGTCAAACCATGTTCAACAAAAGCTCCCTGGAAAAAGTCAACATGAAGTGTTTACATGTGGCTAAATGGTATAAAGATACATGGCTGTTAGAGAAGTGTTGATGCAGAGTCTCCATATAAACATAGCCGTCAACTATGTATAAAAACACTGGTGATTATATATTTTAAATGTTTTTCACTGTGTGCATGAAGCAAAGTAGTATCAGTAGTAATGTTTGGTATTAGGCAGGATTAACAAACAAGGGTGTTACCTTCTTTCCAGGACTGCTGTATCCTCCTTCAGACATGCTTTAAAGTTGGCTATGGTATCATTATATTACCTGAGCACATTGAAATAAAATCAACTCTGCTTCTATTTGATATAATAAAGTATGTTATTAACAACATCATGGCAACTGTTTGATCTCTATGCTGTGTGAGTTAGTTAATTTCAATGAGCGCAATAGTCGAATACTATTGTTTGGTTTATGTGTTCCTGGACTTGGAGTGGTCAAAGATTAGGGCCAGGATTGTATGGCCCTGCTATGGCTCAGCAGATGTGGCGAGCCATTTAAATCTCCATTCAGTTTGGCAGAACCATAATACCCTGCCGGGGTATATCCTGCTGCAAAAACCTGGCCCAGGTTTCTGTTTATGCTTGCTATCCAGTACTGGAAAATGGGCATGTGTAGGAATTGAGTAAAGGCAGGAACGCACTTGACTGTGATATCCTCCTTGGGAAGCCAACCTCCCTGCTGGACTCAAAAATATTCACTTCAGTGAGATTACAACAATAATGTTGTTTCTATGACCGCGGAGGTCTATTGACAACAAATATGATGAAAGCAATCGGTGTTGTTTTAGAAAACAAAATGTGTTTACTTAACTGATTTAATTTTCTTTGGCTTCTATCAATGGTATGTTAAAAATCTCATAGCTAAAATTTGATTATGCATTATCATTCCTTTCGATCTATTGATATTCCCATTCTTCCAGACTATTATTATGCTGGATAATATCTTGGTTTGCTTAAGTGGGATATTTCCGCCCCCGACGATTACTGATTGGTACGCAACTCTCACTGTTCATATCCTTGGACCAACTCTTCCTTCCAGGCTATCTAGATTGGCCCCCACTTTTCTGTCATATGCCTCTGATTTTACAACTTTGCCTCATCCATTGATGTCATTAGGAAGTGCGCAATTTCTGATTGGAACTCAGTGTTAATGGCATCTTATCAGCAATTGTCATATTCAATAAGAACACCTCCCTGGACTTATTCATACTGTGAATCATATGACCTTAATGGGGACATTTTATCACTGCAATAAAAACTTTTCCAAGACCCTCACTGAAAACTCGCTTATAATGTGAGACCGAACCCTTTAAAGAATGTGACCATCAGTGGAGCTTTGTAACAAGCCTGTAATTATACACAAAATAAGAAAAAATTATATAATACAGCAAACATGAGAATAAAAGGTTATTTTCAACAAGTCACTCTAGGTTTAAAAAATTCCACAAGGCAAATAAAAATTATGCATAGAGATTTTAAGGGAACATTGTTATGGTGGAGTAATTTGCATGCAACTTTGCCTGAATAGCAGCTACACATTGGGATGTGATTGGGCCTGAGTACCTTAGCCCAATGATCCCCTGCCCTCCATTCATCTGAAGACTGCATTTGATCTTGACTCCCTGTACACAACAACACAGAAGATCGACTTCTGTTGTAGAAGAATTGCTGGAACAATGCCCCTTAATGTACACAGATTAATGTATTGAGCCATCATATACTTTGAGCTTTTTAACACAACATGACACAAATAAAATTGCTGCCTAACACTAAGATCCCACTAACTCTGTTGGAAAATAATTCCTAGCATAAATGTAATTGATATATTATGTAATGCCACACATCTCTAGGCAATATCCCCATACATCCTTTTCACCCTTTCCTGGAGAGCTTACTGCAACATTTAAATACAAGAAAACTTATCAGCATTATTTTTATATTAGTTATATGCTATATAATATAAAAAATATGGTGATGGAGCATTTGAAGTGGTCATTCCAGTTGTTTATAAAATGCCCTCAAGCATTGCTGTTATTTTGCCCAATATATTTGGAATCACACATTGAGTGTTATCCCACAGTTTGCTTATAGTTGTATCTTATGCTGTATTTACAGTTACCCTCTTATTGGTTTAATCATGACTTCATTAATGGAAGACATTTTATGAATTTGATGATTTATAATTCAGTGTGGACTGTCAAAATATGACAGATTGATCACTGAGTGTTAAGGCAGTCAAAGTGTACGCTTACCCCTGACATTAACTGACCTCATTTGAGTAAGATTTTTGGTCCAAAGCTACAATGTTGTTTGCTGACGAGGTGCCCATGAGGGAGGGTAGATGTTCTCTATGCTTGAATTGTGCCTCATAGTTTCTATGGGTAGAATTTTCCTTGACCATTGGCAGCAGGCATATTCGGCGGCGTGAGTGGACAATATGATGAGAAGGTCAAAAGTCGGTTCCACAGCCTCGTGAAACCAGTTTGCAAGCGTCCGCTTTGTCTGTCACAGGCCAGATTTTCCACTGTTGGACGTAAGGAACTTTGTTGTAATACATCTGCATGTCATTATAGGGCCAGCCTGCCAGAATCATCCCCCCATCCCCTGGATCACCCGACCACACTGGCAGGAAAACACACCAGCGGGAAAACACACCAGCGGGAAAACACGCCAGCGGGAAAACACGCCAGCGAGAAAACACGCCAGCAGGAAAACACGCCAGCAGGAAAACACGCCAGCAGGAAAACACGCCAGTGGGAAAACACGCCAGTGGGAAAACACGCCGGTGCACAACACGTCTTGACAACTGTGACGTGCAGAAGTCGGGACTTACCATCAGGGCCTTTCTCACATCACAGGCGTCCGAGGAACAGAAGATGCTGGAGCCCGACAACAACAGGAGTCTGGAGGAAAGTCCATCGCATGTTGGGTAGATCCTGATGGACATGGCTCCACTGTGAAACAGCTCACGGAAGGTGGAAAGTCGCCATTGAAGGTCTGCTCAGTGTTTTGGCCATGGTCTACAATGGATGTTCATCGAGGGGGTGGAGAGGAAGGTCCAACTGTGTTTGGGAGAGGAAGGCGCACCAGGAGATGAGAGAGGAAGGTCTAGGTTCGACTGGGGGAGGAAGGTATGTCAGGATGGGGGGAAGTGAGGTTGAGGGGGGGGGAACAAAGATGTCAGATGGGTGAGGTTGGGAGGGGGAGGGAGTACAGGGGAGGAGGGGTTTACTGGGAGAATACAGCAACCGGGAAGGTTGAAAGGTTTAAGGGAAGGAGTTCAGTGGAAAGAGTCTGAAAAGAGGAAGGACTGCAGGGGGAGGAAGGATTTCAGAGATGGGAAGGAATAAGGGTGGAAGAAGGAGTCAGGAAGAAGGAAAGAGTAAGGCTGGAGCATGAAGTAAGGCTGGAGGCAGGAGTCCAGAGAGGGATAAGAGTAAGAGTGGAGGAAGAAGTAAGGGTGGAGGGAGGAGTCCGGGGTGGGGGGGAGGGGCAACTGGAGTCTGGGAGGGGGAAGGAGTCTGGGGGTGTTGGGTGAGGAATCTGGGGGTGGGGGGGTGTAGGGGGAAGGAGGCCCAAAGGGTGAAGGAGTTCCAAGGGGGAAAGGAGTCCAGAGGGGGTTATGTCTAGGTGAACATGCAAGGGAAGGGTCTATGGAGTCGATGACTGCCTACTAGGGAATGAACTGAGGGGGGCCATGGTTAGAGTGAATGGTGAGAATGATTGAGGGCAGAGTGAGGCAGTAGGGTGGGAGGGTGAGGGTGCGACAGTATTTGTAGAAGGGACGGTGAGGGTGGTTGTTGGGGACTCAGGGCAGACCTGGATCCTGGGGTTGGGAGAGAGGATGTTGGAGTGTTTAATGTGGATGGGGATGGGATTTCAGGAAGGTAAGGAACCTGCATGTTCACCTGGACATCCTCAAAAGAAAAGGGTTGTGGCTGGTAGCTGATGGAGGGGAGCTGGAAGGTGATGCTAAGGGGGTCGACAGTGATGGAGGAAAGGAAATAGGTGACTAGGGGAGGGGTAAGGACAGGAGACCTGAAGAAAAACTGTACCACTACCATGCTTGTTAAATCGAAAGTGAAACAAGACTCATGGTGGGCAAGAACAGGTGCTGCCTGAGAGAGCGGTCAGTGGGTGGGTGGAGACCCAGGTCAGCTCAGATGGACAACTGAAAGCGAACCCCAGCAGCAGCATTGAACATGCTCAGGACAGTGAGATGTGTGATGGATGAAGGCTCCACGTGTGTGGGAGAGTGATTACACGCGGCTCCGAAAGGCCCTGCCACACCCACACTTCTCCCTCCAGGATCACTCATGGTCTGGCTGCGTGCAGCTGTACTGCTAGCGGGTGGGTGGGGGAGGATGCAGGGGGCTGTCAATGAAGCTGAAAGACACCATTACACATTATTCAGTGAAGGTCAATATATTTTCAGATTGTAAAGTGACAAAATGTGTTCACCCGTGCAACCAACTGTGATCAGAATTTCTTAACTTTTCTAGGCCTTATACTTCTAGGTGCTGCCCTGACATCTGCAGCAGGGGTGAGGACAGCCTGCGTAGTGGTTGGCCCTGTTGCCTCTGATGGCATTGGCTTGCATTCTCTGGAGAGCTGAGGTCTTGGGGGCCCTGGCTTGCTTTGGCTGTCTTCCAGCTGCTCCCTCTACAGTGACAGAGGACGAGGTTGAGGGGATCAGAGGTAAAGGGGTCTCAGAGGGTGAGCCTCTGAGATTCCTGAGTAATTGTCTGCTGCTGTTCCTCCTTCCTTTGGGTGCCCGAGGGCCCCAGCCTGACTCCTTCAGGGGAAGGAGCACCTGGAGGGATGTCAAGATGCCCCCTTTCCCTCTCACGTTGCCACTGCAGGAACTCAGCCATGGTTACCGCAATGGAGTGCAGGTTTATGTGCACCTCCACCTTCTGCTAGACTGGGGTCTCCATGGGCATCCACCATCCTTCCCATGGAGACCTCCATACCTGCAGATGTGGGCACCTCTTCATCAGAGAGCAGGTGGATGTACTTCTCCGATTCATGTGCCACTCAGTTGAGGGTTTCCAACAGCTCTGCATGATGTTCTCCCGCCTTCACAGATGCCTCTTCCCCAGCAGTCCTCTGAGTGCCGGGGAGCTCGGCTGAACCTGCCTCCTGCTGCTGCGGACATGTGTCCATGTGGTGACCACCAGATTGTGAACCAGAGCCTGCTCTAGATCTAGGTCCCACCGAGGTGTGTGTCTCTGCACTGGTGGAGGGTGTGGGTAAGCGCTGTGATGGGTCTTCCAGGCTGCTTATTTCCAACTCTTCAATGGAGGAGGTGCCCTGTTCGCTGGAGGTGAGGACCTGGATGGAGCTGAAGGACTGGCTGGCTGAGGGTGTCGGTCACTTGGCAGAGCTCCCTGTGAACCAAAGTAGAGATAATTAGTGCATGGCAGCAGAGCCAAAAGCAGGAGAGGGAGCACTCACAGTTGCGTTGAGAGAGGGATGATGTGGTGCAGGATCCTCACATGAGTGTTCGCCACCGACCTCACCGTCATCGCAGGCACGGTCCACGTCCTCACCAGTCAGCACGATGGCCGCTCCTCAAAGAGTGAGGGGCCCAATGTGGGCCACTCTCCCCCCCCCCCCCCCCCCCCCCCACCCCCCCTCCCGGTCTGGGACCTCTTCCTGCTGCTTAGAGCCAGCTTCTCTTGCATGAAACAGATGAAGAGAGTGTGAGCAGGTGAGCAGGACACATGGAACTGTGTGGAATGTTTATGTGGTGAGCAGAGCCATGGACGGGATGAGGAAGCTAGCTCGAGAGGGTATGAACCTGATGGAGATGTGAGGATGTGTGTAAGAGTTAGTGGTGTTGTCCCTTGAGGTGTGAGATCCCTGTAGATATGCGATGGGTTTGTGAGTGTGTGAGTTGAGCGTGAGGAGAAGAGCGACTCACTCTGATGTAACGGATGAGACCATTCGTCCTCTTTCGGCACTGGGTGGCCGTCCTCTTTTGCAGGGCATTCGGTGCTGACCACCGGCTCCCATGCTGGATTGGTGACCTTGATTGCTGATCTTCACCGAGAGCGGAGGTAGAGGAGATCACGGCGAACCTACACGGCATCCAAAAGGCACTCGAGGAATGCATCATTAAACCGGGAGTCTGCATTCCTCTTGCCTTTTGGGGCCATGTCTTCTTTGCAGCAGTCCTGGGTTAGAAGCACTGAGAGGTGTGCACGCGGCTGCACTTTAAACATGGCACCCAGCGAGGTGATGACGTGACGGGCGACTGAGAGCCTGCCCGCCATCGAAACGGCATTTTTCCCGGGAATGCATGATTAATGAGGTGGGGTTGGGATGACACGGCGTGAAAAAAGCCGCCATTGCAGCCGGCAGGTAAAAAGTCCTTTTTCCCGCCCGTTACCACCCTTAGCGCAAATCTGGGACAATTTTGCCCAATGTTGTATTGAGAGTCAAGGAAGTTTACCACTTGATTGGTTCCCCATCCTTCACCTAAACATTCACCTTCTCCACCACAGTGGCAGCTGTGTGTACCAGCTACAAGGTGCATTGCAGCAACTCAACAAGCCCCCTTCAGCAGCACCTCCCAAACCCACGATCTCTGCCACCTAGAAGGACAAGGGCAGGAGGCACATGGGAACATCACCATCTGTAAGTTCCCCTCCAAGTCACACGACATCCTGACTTGGAACTCAATCACTTTTGCTGGTTCAAAATCCTTGAAATCCCCTCCCGAAAGGCAATGTGGGTGTATGCACAAGACATGGACTTCAGCTGCCTATCACCACCACCTTCTCAAGGGTAATTAAGGATGGGTCAAGCACATCTTTCAGTCAACCATGAGATAATACAAAAGATGCAACTACACCGTTGCTTACATTTTGCTTTCTTCTTTCCTAACACAGGTTTGACTTTTAGAAGAGATTTCTGAATGAAGTTGAAACCATCTTTTTGGGTAACTGTAGACCAACTATAGATCTTGGAGAAAATTTGAAACTGTTTTGGGTGAGTGAGCCTGGTCAGTAAGAGATCACTATAGGCCAATGTGAGAGCAAACACGCTTGGGGAGTCACTGCAGTGAAGATCACTCTTGCTTACCCATTGTTACTGCAGTCATTGGGTCAAGTGTCGTGGGAATATGGAGGCCTCTTGAGCTTCTAATTATAAAAAAGGGGGAAAAAATGTAAACTGAGAAATCAAATCCGCCGTATGTTGTGCTTATTGAAATGGAAGTCTAATTGGTAATTGCAAACATATGAATAGTAAGGAAAATATTTACAGCAGTTGCATTTATTTTTAAAAAGACAATTACTTTTGATTACAAGTTAATGCATAGGTAAAATCTCGTAGCAATCCCCTGTCAGGAATTAGAAGCCTGACCCAGGAGAAAATAGACACAGGGGAGAATTTTCTCCCCATCGGGCGGGCCGGTTGGGAGCGGGCGCGGGCGGGCGCAGAGCTGATCACCACCCACGATCGGCTGCGGGCTGCCATTTTGCCTGGGCGAGCCAATTAAGGCCTGCCCAGCGCGACGGGTGCCCGGAAGCGCTCAGCGCTCCCCGTGCGGGCGGGGTGAGGAGGGAGGCTCGGCGCATGGGCGTGAAAGGGCGCGGAAACCTCCCTGAGGCAGCTCCGTGCCTCAGGGGGATTAAGTTCAGTTATAAAGATGGCAAAAAAAAAAATTATTCAGGCATGTCCCCTCCTGCGACAGTGTCACGTGAGCTGGGACAGGTTTATGAATTTTCATGAAAAATTTTATTTAATTAATAAACCCTTCGTGAAACCTCACCCCGCCCGTGGATGAGGTTTGATGATAAATGCGAAGGCCGCCTGGGCTCTTCGCCTGCCCGACAACCTTAAGGTTGACCGGGCAGCCCGGACAATCACTTTAATTAGTTTATTAATGGCCTTGACAGCCCTTCGACAGTTTGGCAGGCGCGCAGCCGACTCTGGCACGCTCCCGCCGAACTAAAGATCAGAATGACGCGCCCGACGTCACCGCACGTGATTTTACACGTCGGTGTGCGGGGCCCGCCTCCACACGCCGATCGGAAGATTCTGCCCATAAAATTCATGCTTTCCTCATTCATCATTTAGAAAATTGCGGTTTGCCATCTTTCATCTGGCAATAATTCTTTGTAAATGGTTATGTTTTGCATTACAAAGCTTTTAAATGCCCAATCAGCTGCAGTAGGAACAATAGACTGGGCTGAGGTAATGATGTGGTTATAATTTTGCAATAAGAAATCAACTGTCCCGATTCAAATAGAAAATGAGATTTATTTTATTTTTCTCTATATTGGCTATTTCTTGTAAGCTGATAAGTGACCCATAAACCTGCCACTTTGTTCATTTCATTGTAATATTACAATTATTGTACAATGTTTGTGTAACCTAGCAGTTAAAGCAATCACTTAAAGTGAAACTCTATACCAACTTATAAAAGGTGCATTTCAGTTATTTTTGCCAAACACTTTGAACCACATGTTGTAGTATTGTGAGTCTGAGCTCTCTATAACCTTTTCAGTATTAGGAGGATGCAACTTTAAATGCATTCCAGTTAGGACAGCATCATGGTGATACTGTGCAGCTGTACTGAATGACTCCTCATCAGATTTGTTTGGGGCAAAATTTCACATCTAGGCTTTGAAGTGTAACGATGTCAGTTCATTGTTTATGCTCAGTTGCTGAGTTTATAGGAAATTGCTGCTGCAGCTCAAAAGTCCGATATCAAGAAACTATCTAAAACGGTCAGCCCTAAATGTCTGTTAAAAAAAAAAGTTATGATGACTTGTTTTTGTTTTTCTAGTGTGGGAACTGAGGATGTGTTGTGTAACGTCCACGACCCCACAGTAACACATTGAAACTTCATCGCGTCTGCTTGCCTTCCAAAAAAGGTGGGAAGGAGTGGGTGGAGATTTACTGTCTTTTGAGTGTGAGAATAACTAGGGTAAGTGAATTGGTCTGGTGTAACATCCTGTAGCAGGTCCTGTGAATTTCTACACTTTGCTGCGTGTAGTACAGTTTTAGCCGGAGATTCTCAAATGTGTACAAATAGCGCTGGGGTAATTAAAGTGCCTGTTTTTGGGCAGGTTTTAATCACTTGCAGCCAATTGCTTAAATGAGCAATAGCCCGATGAATCTCAGTTGTTCTAAGAATGGCTGGTAAGCACATATAAAGTTGCCTCCCCTTTTATCTTGAAGGCACTCAGTTGCAATATACAGATTAACTGTCCATTCTTTCACACTTTTGCGAAGAGTGGTTCTTTTTCTTTTGCAAAATCCCTGAAGCTCTGTGAAGCTGGACAAAATCCAATATATTTCATAAATGTAGATGACCGCTGAACTTTTCTGTGAAAAATACGTGACGAGGGAAAGATTCCCCTGGTTGTCATTGTTAATGACACCGTAAACATGGGCAGAATTTTACATCTTGGTGGTGGTGGGGGGGTGGGGGGGGGGGGGGGGGGGGGGGTGGGGGGCGAAGGCGGTGGGGGGATGGGGGCGAAGGGGGTGGGGTGGGGGGTGGGGGTGGCAGTGGCACCCGATCCGATTGGGCATAAAATCGTGTGAGCCGACATTGGGCGAGCATCCCGACATCATCGCACACTCGCACGGTATTTCATTCGGCAGGCGCGTGCAAAAGTCAGAAGCGCGCCCACCAACAATTATGAGGGCAAATTAATTCCATTAACAGCACAATTGTCTCCGATTTTTCGTGGCCCGTCCAATCTTACGGTTGGCGAACGGGCTAATCGGCCAGGCAGCTTTTACATTCTTCATCAAACCTCATCCGAGGGCGGGACGAAATCTCCATTATGAAATAAAATAAATATAAATATCCGTGGGCAGCATTTTTATGAGGTGTATTTTCAGGTGCTTGATTGTGATGCATGGACATTTTTTTTGCAGCTTTTAAAATCTTTATTTAATTGTTTGAGGGCCTGCAGCTTCCCTGAGGCAGCTGTCTGCCCTTGCCCGCCCTCTTACCGCCCCACCCCGGCAGCGCTGAGCTTTTCAACGCACGCTTCACGTTAATTGGTCGCGGTCCGCTTCCCGGCTGCTCCCGGGCCAGTCAATCGCTAGAAGAATATTCATTGGGTCATTTCTACAAATACTGTGATGGTAAACAAAAAATTGTGGATGCTTCTGTAACCATGGCCTCTTGGAATGCCTGTACAATTTTGGCGAAAAAAGGAAATTTTCCAACCATGTCCATATTGCCACTAATGGGGCAACCCAGAGAACTCTTATTCTGACTATACAGAGATCAAGATACTCGACAGGAACATACACTGCAAATTATGCAGGCCTAGCCAATTAAAACTATACATATTATACTCTACATCATGGACACTCACTTAGTTTGGCCAGAAGTCCAACGTCAGTCTTAACAGGGAAAGGAGGAAAGACTTGCATTTATATAATGCTACTGGACATCACAAAGGGCTTTAAAACCAATGAAGTACTTTTGGAGTGTAATCACTGTTGTAATGTAGGAAACACAGAAGCCAAATCGCTCATAGCAAGCTCCCACAAGCAGCAATGTGATAATGACCAGATATGATCAGTTTTTGGTGGCATTTATTAAGGGATAAATATTGGCCAGGACACCACGGGGAACTTCACCGCTCTTCTTCGAAATAGTGCCATAAGATCTCTTGCATCCATCTGATAGTGCAGACAGGCCTCAATTTAATGTCTCATTTGATAGGACACCTCTGACCATGCAGCACTCCATCAGTACCCTACTGGAGTGTGAGCCTAGTTTGTTATGCCCAAGTTCTGGAGTGGGACTAGAACCCTTCTGGCCTAAAGATGAGAGTGCTGGCATCTCAGCCATAGGTGGTACACTTGTCAGTAATATATTAGATCCTATATTATTAAACAGTGGAAGCAGCATGCTATGGACAGAGCTAAGTGATATCATAACAAATAGTTCAGATCAAAGCTCTGCAGTCTTGCAACGTCCAGTTGTGAATGGTGGTAGACGATTAAACAATTCATGGGAGACAGAAGGGACAGAAGGACCTTGATATTTATGTACAAAGGTCATTGAAGATGGCAAAGCATGTTGAGAGTGCCATTAATAAAGCATGCAGTATCTTAGGCTTTATTAATAGGGGCATTGAGTACAAGAGTAAGGAGGTCATGTTGAACTCGTTTAAGGCCCTAGTTAGGCCTCACCTGGAGTACTGTGTCCAGTTCTGGGTGCCCTACTTGAGGGAGGATGTGAAGACATTGGAGAGAGTACAGAGGAGATTCACAAGAATTATTCCAGGGATAAAGAACTTTAGCTATGATGATAGATTGGAGAGGTTGGAACTGTTATCCTTGAAGATAAGGCTGAGAGGGGACTTCATAGAGGTATTCAAGATCCTGAGGGGTATGGACAGGGTAAATAGTAAGAAACTGTTCCCAATCAAGAGAACACCAAGAATTAGAGGGCACAGATTCAAAATAATTGGCAAAAGGAGTAAATGTGATGTGAAGAAAAGTTTTTCCACTCAGAGGGTTGTTGAAGTCTGGAACAAACTTCCTGAGAGGGTGGTGGAGGCAGGTTCGATCGAGGTATCCAAAAGGGAATTGGGTTGCTACCTGAAAAGAAAGAATGTGCAAGATTACAGGGGTAAGGTAGGAGAGTGGGACTGGGTGGAATGCTCATTCAGAGAGCCAGTGCAGTCTCGATGGGCTGAATGGTCTCCTTATGCACTGTAAAGATTCTGCGATTCCATGATTTCATGAACAGCCCCATCTTTCCTGATGGTGGCACCCAGCACATCAGTGCAAAATACAAGTCTAAAGTATTTGCAACCATCTTCAGCCTCCTCCTGAGGTCCCCAGCATCACAGATGCCAGTTTTCAATCAATTCTATTCACACCATGTGATATGAAGAAACAGCTGAACATGCTAGATACAGCAAAGGTTATGGACCTCATCAAATCCAGATTGTAGTGTTGATGCCTTGCGCTTCAGAATTATCTGCGCCTCTGGCTAAGTTGTTCCAGTACAGCTACAACACTGCCAAATGCTTACCTGACAAAATGGACAATGCCCAGTTACGTTCTGTTCACAAAAAGCAGGGCAAATCCAATCCAGCCAATTATCACCTCATCAGCCTAACTCTCAATCATCAGCAAAGTTATGGAAGGTGTCATTGGCAGCGCCATTAGGAATCACCGTCAATAACCTACTCACCTATACTCAGTCATCAAGACCTTTCAGCTCAAGCCCTCATTACACCCTTGGGCCAAACATGGACAAACGTTCTAAATTCCAGAGTTTAGCGTAAAGGGTTAACATCAGAACCATACATGATGCTGATGTAATACTGACATCAGATCACATTACTGACAAATAGAGATCTGGAAAGAGGAGAAGCTCCATCCTCATATAGAGTTCCAAATGTGTAAATACTTGGAAATAAAGAGTAATGGTTTTGAGAAGCTACCATTCAGCCCATCTTCTCTCCTCCATCCAGAAGGAGCCTACAATTTCCCCACGGTGGCATTCTTAAATAATTTTGCTTCGTCCACTTAACTCTGAAGCCTGTTCCATGTGTTGATCACTCAATGTGAACAAATTCTTGATATAAATTCTACTTTGAACCTTTCACTCCTTATCTTACTCCTGTAATTTAGTTTAAAATAATCTTTAAGATTTTCCTTTTAATCCTAGCTACTACCTTGTATGTTTCTATAGGATCGCTTCTCAGATGCCTCCAATTAAGGCTATAAATCTTGCATTTCTCTAGTCTTCTCAGACACCAGGCTCCCCTTTGAACTAGTTTGAATGACTGCCTCTGTCTTGCATCACCTTCCTTTACTAGCCAGCTGAGCACAGGGACAGCCTGAAGCCAGAACGTCGGGGATATTTTATGATTGAGGACTATTTCATGCTAGATTGCACCTTGGACACAAATATAACTTGATCACTCCGAGAGATTATTTTACCCTTCTTATTGGTGTGACTTTACCTTCAACGGGAGCCTAAACTACAATTCTTTGTGGCCCTAATACAGGAACAAGGGGAGACCGTTTCACTTTTCAGATTCCCAGTTCAGCAATATTAAAACTTTAACCTATCATTTTTTAATTTCCTCAAAATCCTGCATGGAAAAGTCTGCACACGCTGAAATATCCATATGCAAGATATTCAATTAAGGAAAAAGAGTGCAGGGTTCTGACTGTGCATAGATTGAATGGGAACTAGAATGTGGAGTGCCAGAGAGGTTCCATACATCAGGGACTGTGGTGAAAATAGGTTGACAGAAAGTCAGTTCTATGCTGTAGTCCAACTGTAACTGTTTCCCAGTCCAGTGCAACAGATCATTGTTTGCTATTTGAGCAAGCCTGTTAACTTGAAACATAAAGAATCAGTAAAAAGGAATGAAATAATGACGTTTTAAATCAGTGCTGCTCTAGTCCAATGTAGATCAATCTTACTCTCCATAGTGAATTAAAGTGTAAAGGTTAAATGTTTAACGTTGTTTCTTCTTCATCGCACTGAAGGAACCGATAGGTCCCTAAGCTTTGCTGCAAGAAATATTTTTGGACAGCTCCATGTATTCATCCCTCACGTTGCAAACTACTGAATATCCTGTAACGTGGCAGGGCAGTCTACATGGATGTGAAAATATTGGGAAATGATGGCCTGGATTTTGTGGTAAAAATAATGGTGAGGCCATCAAATCTCACCATTATTAAAGAGTAAATTGAACACCACTTTCCAGTGACCACACATGCACAGTACAGCGTGGCAATCAGGAAGATGCTCTGAGTTGTCCTCTTCCAGAAGTTTTGTTATACTGGTATCCCACTGAGAGATCAGCATTAAAACATATGGTTTGGCGTAAAGCTGTATCACTTGCATGTTGGATAACCACTAACATGTGTGAAAACAATAGGCTTTGTCCATTCCAGCATAAGTGAATTTTTAATGTGTGATCAGTCTCAATTACTACCAAGCAACCTCTTTGGCACTGAAAATTAACTTTTACATCATTGCTTCAGAATTGGAGAATTTTAAAAATTAAAAAGATTATTTTCATTAACTTTTTCTTCTGTCTCTTGTATATCTCTTTGTTCAATCTCATCTTTCTCTCTGCTTTATCTCACATTTTGTATCTAATTTGACATTGAATTAAGTATTCCAACTTATGCTTCCCAGTTTAGAGACTGCACGCCTCATTAAGGGTTCTTCATTCTGATTTGGTTAAGGAAATATATAGTTGCTTCCCCTGTTCACACAGGTCACAGATCTCCTGTAAAGGGCATCATGCTGAAATGGATTTCTAAACACTACAACATCCATCACAGAAGTCCATAAAAAATCTGGGTGAGTGTTAAGTGTAAAGATAGGCTGACACTGTTCATTCACTGACCACAAAATCCAGCCCAAAATTGCTGTACAACAAACTTGGTGATGAATGGGGCCTTTGGTTCTTTTTTTGAAAATCTTATAGTGATTCAGGTGATGACAGTCTGTGCTTTTTAAAAAAAATAAATCTTTTCCCTAAACTGCTGAATCACCCAATCCCTGTGAACTATGTTTAGGGCTTTTAACTGGTTCTGGAGTAAAGACCACAGAATCCCTTTAAGACTGATGTTTAATGTTGCTATGGTGAGTACATTAACAAGGATGCCAGTGGATAATGTACCTGCATTACTAATTGCAATTGGCACACATTATTTAGTGTCAAACATTTCATGAAAATGTTTTGTATAAGAATGGGATAAAGTACTCGTGATGTCTCTGGAATAGTCAAACTTGGTCTGCCATCCCACTAGGTGATCCTACAGCTGAGCTGTTCTTGACTGTTCCAACAACCTATGTCTCTACCATAGATAAAAATTGAAGGCTCAACAGGGATTTGGGTGTCTGGGACCATATAATTCATTTATTTAGAGAGCAATTGGAGCTATCCTCAAGCAGGCGCTGGGTCAGTGCCTCATCAGGACGCACATCACTTCGATTATCATCTTTCAGATCAGTGCTGGAGTTTCATGCCCACTGACTCGAACCATAGGTCTAACTGCAAGAGGCAAATCTTCCCTAATTAAAGGACAATGAAGCTAAACCTTCCTGCAACATGTCACAGTGAAGAGCCGACAGTTTTACAACACTACTGAAGGGAGCAGCTGAAAAATTCAACATTTTGATCTAATCACTGCTGACAGACATGGGTGACAGCTTCTTTTATGGCAGAGGAAATGTATTAAATGTGGGAAATTACACATAAAGTTGATAAGGATCTTAGCTTGACACAGACAATTAGTTGGTGTTTACAGGAATAGAAATTGATAGATCAAAGACCCTCAGTTTATGTGTTGTGGCTGCTTTTCCATTCAATCCAAATCTCTCTGTATTCTACACTTCTGAAGTTGAACCTTTCTAGTTCCAAATAACTATCTATTGACAGCTCCCAAAAGATGCATCATAAATTAATTAGAGGAAAATATTGGAACATGACTACTGAAGAGCTTCATTGATCAAATGTTTCTAACTCCTGAGTTTCACAAAGAAGAAAAACCTCAGTGCAAATTCACGCAAAACAAACTGTATCGGTTTGCATTAGCGAGAAATAGAGATGGAATACAAGTGAACCTCAGGCTATTAGCGAGCTGTGCAGGTTGTCATTGTGTAACAACCAACAGGTGGTCATTCTGTAACAACCAACTTCTGTAGAATACAACTAATAGTAATTTGCAATGTGATAGCACCCTTATTAGCAGGCATCCCAAGGTGCTGAATCAAAAATAATGCTGAACAGTAGTGGAAGAGTTAGATTGATAGATTAGCCTAAGAGGGGTTTGAGGGAAGTTTTAGAAAGTGGGGGTTAAAGTAACAAGGCAATGGGGTTACGGTGGGGATGTTCAGAGTAAAGCTAAGATAGCTGAAGGCTTTTCCTCTCCAAAGGTGGATCAGATGGAATGGGGGATACACAGGAGGCCAGGACTGGAGGACATATGTCTGGAGAAGTCAGCAGAGACCAGACCATGAAAGGCTATATAAATGGCCTTGAGGATTTATAAATGAAAAAGAGAACTTTGAATTCAATGCTGTGGGGAATGATATGAAAGCGGGATGTATTGTCAGACAAGGTCCAAGCAGCAAAGTTCTGAATGTGCTGGAACCTGTGTAGACTGCAGCTTGGAAAGCCTTTGTAGCAGCAATGGAATTAAGAGCTGATAAAGTAAAAGTCAACAGTGGAGGTTATGCACAGCCCATGGGCTTTGAAGCTCAGGTCTAGTACAAACAGAATACCAATATTTTGACTGGTTCACCTGAGCAAGCAGCCAAAGAGAAACTCTAGCATATTTTGGTGGGAGCTGTGTCAGGCCTTAATCTGATGTTCAGTTAGAAAACATTTTGACAACCATGACTTGACCTCAGAAAGGGAACACTAGCACTGTCGTAGTCCTGGAGTCAGGGGTGCTGGCGCAAAGGTAAAAACAGGCATTGTCATCATACATGTGGAATCTCACTACATGTCCAGAATCAGGCTGCCATGGAGCAACATGTAAACCAGACAAAAAGAGGTCAAAGGTGGATTCTTGGGGCATTCATGCATTGGAAAATCAAATGCTAGAGATGTTTACCCTTAATTTAGCTTTGTGAATCTGCAGGTGTTGCGAGAACAGCATCATATTGACATCTCAACTACTCTATTATTATTGTACATTGCCATTAGATAATCCCGTGTCTTGACTTGAAAATTTTCATCCATGTTTTAAATTCCTCCATGGCTTCACCCCTCCCTATCTCTGTAAACTCCTCCAGCCCCACAATCCTTTAAGATTTCTGCACTCCTTTAATTCTGGCTTCTTTAACATTCATGATTTTAATTGCTCCACCATTGGTGGTCAACCTTTGGTTACCTAGGCCTCAAGCTCTGGAATTCCCTTCCTCCACCTCTCCGCCTCTCTACCTCACTTTCCTCCATTAAGATACTTCTTAAAACCTACCTCTTTAACCAAATCTTTTGTCATCTGACCTAATATCTCATTATGTGGCTCAGTGTTATATTTTGTTTCATAATGTTCGTATGAAGTGCCTTGGACTGTTTTATTATGTTCATGTGCTGTATAAATACAAACTGTTGTGTTGCATGTACATCAATGGCGATGGTGAAAGTGAATACCATCTGCAATCTGTCCAATTGAAGTTCTGAGAGTTTTGAAGTTCAACTTTAATCTGACATTTTAAGATGAAGCTTTGGCTTTTAAAGCAGTCATTGTTGAAGTAAACTTATATGGCTTTGCATTATTTGTTCCCAATCTGTTATGGTAAATCCTTAAGCTACCTCTGCAGCATCGCCAATAGGACAACATGGACACCACCACACAAATTAAGACAGACACAGCCTTTGGCTTAACAGCTAAAATGATCTGACCTGTTAAACATTTCCCATTGTTAAGGAATTTTGGCTTGTCACAACAAATCCTTGTTGACAATCCTCAAGAAGTGATAGTCCTGTTTACTGTTGGAGTTATACTTAGTGATAGCAATAGTAGCAGCACAGGAGATTTTTTTAAAAATAAAGATTCTGTAATTAATGCTGTTCTTAATGATACTTCCTACAACATCTGTCAGGAACTACTAAAAGCCTTCCTTAAAGTTATCATCTTAGTGCGGAATTCTTGAAGCTTGGGTCTTGACAAAATTTTGCTTAACAGAAGTGTTTCCTTGTTCTCCATTTTAAGATTAATTTCTTGCCAACTGTGACTTATACCATTCCAGGCTTTGGGCACTTTCTGTGAGGGGGTGCAAAAAGGTGGCATGGGTTAATTTATTCCATTCCTGAAGAGTCACATTGTTTTGGATTGGCACTTCCCCAGGTTATGTAGTTGAGGTTGGGAATTTGTCCTGTAGGGAATCCCAGAATCAATCTCTTAACTGCAAATGTACATCATTGTTGTCTCCCACATGATCATTAAAATTTCACTATTTTTCAAAGTAAAATACTCATTTATCAAGCCTAAATTCACCAAATGAAGCTAATTTCAGATTGATTTTTTTCTGCCGATTTAATATTTGCTGTTTAAATTCTAGAACTAACTGTGAGAAATGTTAAATTGTGGGCCATAAATCATGAAGCAGAAAAAAGACACCAATAAACATAAAGGGTAATCCCAGATTTCATGACACACGTCACTCTTGTATTAAACTGGAACAAAATATGAGCTCATGAATTGCAGTAATTGTAACAGCAAACTCACAATGAAGAGCTTTCATTTTGGGACAGAACGTTAGAGGACTTCATGATACAAATCTCTTCCTATGAATCAAAGTGCCACTAAAAGCTACGTCACTGACCAAAGCAATGCTCAGTCCAGGAAAAAAAAGACTAGAAGATGGATTGCCACAACATGTTTTTATGACCCTGAAGTGCCTCTGAAGCCATAAGCCTCGGCCACACAGATTGCGAAATAAATCAGAAATTTGTGAACTATATTCAGGTATTTCTGCATGCTTCATAATGAGTATTGGCTCAAATCACCCTGCTGTAATATGAAGTGTATTGATGGGTCACAAGCAGCTGTATGAGAGCATGCAATTTAAAGAAAATGATAGCTCTGAGCTCAGGCCAAAAACCTTCCATTTTCCACCTCAATGTGGATTATAATTGCATTTTATGTTGAAACTTCTTTGGTGAATGATATTGATTTCAGCAACAAATTATAGGTCTAGGAAGCAGCTTTAGTATATTAGGCCACTTCAAAGGCCATGATTAAAAAAATAAATTAAATGATTTAATACTATTTTGGTGTTAGGTGACTCATACGTGCATTACTATTAACCTAAACATGACATGAGCAAAACTCTTTCAGCCTAAAAATGGTGTAAAGACACAGAAACAACAATGTAGAGTAGTAAATGGACAAGAGAAAGGTAAGAAGCTGCAAGTGGTCACCAGATAAAATACTCTACTTCAAAGCTCCTGACTAAAGGGCATTTGGTAGCAATCATGAGAAACACATTCTGTTGACTGCTATTTATGGCTTGGGTTTCAACTCTGCCATCTGATACCTTTTTAGCAACACTGGTATTGGTGATAGCCTACAGCTGGTTCAGGCTGCACTGGCCTGTGACAAGCGGCATATCTGTGTAAGAGGAAGTACAGTAGACCCCCTTTATAAACCTGCCCTTGGGAGTCATTCATAAAGTGTGTTATAAAGAGACTGTTTTATATGGGTTCTTTGTTAAAGGGAAGTATATCATTGCATGCTAATATCAAAGGTCATGGTATATGAAAGAGGCTTATAAAGGGGGATCTAGTAGACACACAAATATACCTTTAGCAAGAACAATGAATGCAAGATTTGTCTTCTCATAGAAGGTCACATTCACTCTACCTTTTAAATTTCTGATGTCATTTCAGATTGCATCCCAGGTTGTCTTCAGCGGATGAACTGAACACTCTTTGTTTCTCTCTCCCCTCCAGTAGAAAAAGTCTGCTTCATGTCCTGTTTCAGTTTGTGATCTCCATCTCTAGCTTCCTCTTCTCCTCTTTTCCCTTACCAGCTCCACCTCCTCCAGCTTGTTTTCTCCCTATTCCACTCCGGGCTCCTTATAGTTTCAATTTGATCCTCATTTCCTCCAACCCAGTTTTCTCCTCTGAGACCCAGATCTGTCACCGTGTTTTCCACTCAACTTCAGAATGCTCACTGCTTCTCCCCGACCCAACGTTTATTAACATGATCAATGACCTGCCTTCTCCATGTACAGTTTCCTCTTCTGAAAACCTCTGTCGTTAGGCCTTTTCATTACAAAAGTGTTGTTGTTCCATATCCTTCCCATTAAGATCTTTGAAAGTATTTGTTGCCATGCAACTCAGTGATCACAAGACTGGCTAAAGCCACTATGGTCATAATCCCAGAGGATATCATTAGTATCTTCCTGTTAGATAATCTCAGTACTTTGGGCACTTTAGAAACCATGCTGCAGTGATATCTCCTGTAAATGTGACCATGGCCGGAATCATCCCAGATTTGATATAAGTGCGGCAGTGGGCCAGTAAAATGACAATTTACCCGCCAGCCACAATGATAGGTTTTCACGCCGTATCGTCCCAAACCCACCCCATTAGTTATGCATTCCCGGGAAACACGCCGTTTCCATGGCAGGTGGGTTCTCATTCACTCGCCACACCATCACCTTGCCACTTCATCACGCCAGGCGCCATATTTAAAGTCTAGCCATGCGCACACAGTGCTTCCAGCCCACAACTACTGCAGGGAAAATGTCCACGATAAGCAAAAAGACTGCAGTCCCCAGGTTTAATGACGCGTCACTGGAATGTCTTTTGGACACTGTGGAGGCTGCCGGGATGTCCTCAATCCCACCCTGGCCACAGGAGGGGCAGCAGTATGACCAACCAAGCTTGTGAGACGTTGGCATTGGCGGTCAGTGCCAATGCTGCACAGAAGAGGTTGGCTGTCCAATGCAGATAGAGGATGAATGATCTCATCCATGCAGCCAGGGTATGGCAACCATCTCATCAATCTAAACTCACACACTCAAGCCCATCACCCATTCAGTGGCATCTCACTCACTGCCAGCTCAAGGGACATCACCGCCCATTCTCACACACACCCTCACATCTCCATCTGGCCTCATCTCCTCTGGAGACTGCCTCCTCAGCCCTCACCATCTTGAGGCCACTTGCACAGATCAACATGTGTCCCCATACACACCTTGGGATACCCTCCTTCCCCAGTACAGCTCACATCCTGCAGCCGCTTCCCTTGCCTGAGGCCACTTCTCCCTCTTCCCGAAGCAAGCCCTCACCCTACAGCCATTGAAAAGCCACCCACATACGGCTGATCTGGTAGGTAGAGACCTGCCATGTGTCCCCCTAAAAGAGTGATGTGGTGCTGTCTGTGAAGCCTGGCACCGATGACTGCGAGAGCTGGTTGAAGCAAGGTCGGCAAACAAACCTCGAAGTCCCGAGCGAAGTGGAGCCTGCCAGGTGCACATCGCTTATGCGCTGTTAAAACACGTCAAGGTGTTTTCCCGCCGACATGGGCGGACGATCCAGCGGGGCGGGGGGGGAAACGATTCCGGCAGGCTGGCCTAATAATGATATGCAGATGTATTACAAAGAGATTCCCAATGTCCAATGGCAGGAAACACAGCCCACCGACAGGCTGAGCAGACAACCACAAACTGGCTTCACGCCTCCATTGCGCCATATTGTCCACTCACGCTACTGAACACACCCAATGCCAGCGGACACAGGAGATCCCAGCCCATATCGTGATATCCCCTCATTGTCTACTTTTGAGTTTATGCAGTGTTTGACACAGTCGACAATTCTATCCTCCTCCATCATCTCTCCTCTGTGCTTCATCTTCCAAAGATCACTTAAGCATGGTTGCTCTCCTACTTGTTCCAGGCAAGCAATGGTTTCTGTGTAACCTCAGGTTCTATCTTTGTCATTAAAAAATCATATCCTTACATGCTGCCTATTATCTGACTTTCCGCACATATTACATATTACTGCTCAACCTCCCCTGTCAGCAACTTTGGTTTCATGACCAAGACTGTGTCGTCAGGACCCCTATCTGCTAAAGAGTTGTGTAGATGGACCAAAATCTTCTACATTTGAGGAAACCATGGTCATCCTTATTTGGCTCTCAGGAAAAACCCCATACCATTAGCCCTGACTGTATTCTCCTCCCTTAGGTTGACTCAGGTCATATGCAGGCCTGGTGTCCTGTTTGGGTCACCTGAACTTCAAACCCTGTATCCTACGCAATATTAAGATTGCATATTTTCATCTCTAAACATTGACCATAGTCACCCATACTCCCTGTCACCATGGAAACCGTGCTTCCCATCAACACTGACACACTGATCCATATTTGTGTTATCATAATCCTCTTTGACCGATCCTTACATAACCTTCAACTTGATCAAAACTTTCCAACCCTGTATCGTCTTGAAGAGTGTTGCTTTGGTGACGTGCCAGGTGAGGGCATGTCCAGGGGAACTATATCATCAAGAGAATAGAAGAGAAGACAAGAAAGAGAAGAATCAGAAATATTTTTTATCTTGCTTTAAACATACGTATATTTGAAATTTCCCTGGTCACTAATATTCATTATTTAACTTTCGCCTTTCGAAAATATTCACCCCAACATTGTGTGTGTCTGTGCGTGTGTGTGTGTGTTTGTGAAAAAGACAGCTAGAAAAGCAATCTACTCCCAAATTTGTGTCATTATCATTCACTGACTGAATATTTGGAGACACATTAGAGTAACCGAGTGCTAGGAGATATGTCACAGCAACTGGGTGGCTGGGAGAACAACAGAGTGGCCAGACTCTGGGAGGTCCAAGGTGTGTGCTGACTTACCCAGGTCTTATTACTAACAAAGCAGTTAAAGTTCATGCAGGTAAATATTAAAAATTGTGGACGTTCATTTTGACTGGAAACCTTATGGTCTTTGTAACATTATTTGCGTTGTTAGTGCGTGCTGGAGAGTAACAGTTCTGCAATAAATATTAGTTGATATATGTTTTATTCACTTTATTTGCACAATCTAAACCAATAATAATCCACCAGAGTGAGAAATGAAGAGTAATTCATGTGAGTGTGTCACTTAATGATCTCCAACCACACACAGCTATACACAGAGTTTCACTTTCACTCAAGATCTCATAATACCAGCAGTGCATTATTTTCTTACACGCAAGATGATTAGAGTCCAGTAACCAGTCTTGTGTAAAAATCAATGAATTAGATTTTAATTGATAGCGCTACAAATGCACATTTTACCGCAATATTAAGAGCAAATCAGCTTGACTGCATTTATGTGCAGTTTCACTTGTGGTTGAAATATTATTAATCAGCTGAGAAACATGTGCATTGAAGCATATTTAGTGCTCATTTAAAAAAAAAAGACTTTTTGCATTGCAATTTATTCTCAACGATATTTGCTGTAATTTTCAATCTTTAATTGGTAAAATATAGCCACAGGGTAGAAGAGATAGGGCCACAAGTTAACCAGTATTTCCCAGTATTCAATCCTCAAGTACAGCCAAGTTGTGGATGAAATATTTTCAGATTACTTACCATTTAAATATGCTCCTATGATTCGTAGTTTATATTCGTATTTTATAGCCCACTACACTTAAGACTGCATCCTTTCTCATTGGGTAACTTGATTGTTACTGAATCATAAGCACTGCAGGAGGACTGTGAAATGCTATCATTGCCTGTGGCTAAGTTGGAAATATTTCAAACTAAATATCTTCAAAATGAGGTAGCATGTAGCGAGGAACAGGAAAGATGATTATGTTGCTGAGTAACTACACGTTGGTTAGAATTTTACAAAACTCTTCTGACTGGAATTCTGTTCCAGCTTGTCCTGTCCAGTCATATAATATGTATATAGTTTGTGTGTATACATGGCTTATAATTCAAATGAATTCATAAATTCATGGCAAATTTGAAATTTAGTATCCAGTGGAGTTAATGGTCAAGTTTATATGGAATGTCTGTTTTTAAGAATTATGACCATATTGCTTTCATTTTCAAAATTGCATAGTCATTATCCAATGCTTTGGCATTTTTTAAACTGCATTGTTATGTGCACATTGCTGAGAAGCACATGTTCTTTATGCAGAACAATTTGATCATGAAACAAGGGAAAGCTTAACAAAATAAGTTCTTCCCAAAAATACAAAACCGTGTTCACAATGAATTCCGTACTATTTTAGAGGGAGGAAACATCAGTAATTCCTGCAGTAAAACATCAAATTTCAGTATTTTTCTCGTTCATTGGTTAGAATCTGAAATGGTCAAAGATCTTGCCCATGCTGCTTCACAATGATGAAATAGCCTTGAGTATGCTTGGGTTTTACCTGCATGAAAGCATATTGGTAAGAACCCCTACAGCACCATGAAACTGCTCTGGAATCACAAATCATTGAATTAAACAACATGAAAGGAAGAAAGAAGGCCACTTGGCACTTCATGCCTGTACTGTCCCTTTGAAATAGCTATTCAATTAGTCCCATTCCCCTGCCTTTTCCCTATAACCCTATACATTTTCCCTTTCAAGTATTTACCCAATGTCCTTTTGAAAGGTATCATTGAATCTGCTTCCACCACTCTTTCAGACAGTGCACTCCAGATCACAATAACTAATGCTGAGGAATATGTTTGTGGCCTATCTAGAGATTGAGTAGTTCCTTTTGGAAATGTAATTACACCACCAGATTCTAAGACGTGTGTGTCAAAGTGCAAAATGATTCATATTTAAAGCTACAGGTGTACTGCAGTCTCCTCATAGATATCTCTTCAATTATAATTTCCCATTTTTGGAATAAGGCTCAAACCGAGAGTGGTTTAATTTCCTCTGCCCCATTTTTAGCATACCAGTTCATGTGTTGTGTGTTAACTCCCTGTCTGTGCTTTTTACTGCCATCACCAATAACCAAGGTTAATAATTGTTAAAATAGCACAGAGAGGAATAAATATGTTACATCAGTGCTAAAAATAGAAACTCAACTCCTGAATGTCTAATATTAAGAAATAAATTTAAAGTGTAACAGAAACTGAGAAAGGTAATAGGAAGGGGAACTCCCAATGCACCATTACAATACAGTTACTTTAGAATTACTATCCTCCTTGTAGGATATTATCAATGGGTCTTTAGGGATTCAGCTTCTGTTGGTGAAGTGAATGCTGTCACCACCTTTTCTCATCTTTTATAGGAATGTCTGGGAGTGAGCAATTTTTGGCTGGATGTTATTAAGTTTCTGCCAATGATTTCTAATCATAAAATTTCATACAATTACAGATTATTGATTCTGGAGATTTATCACTCTTATATTGTTTGCTAGAGGTAAAAGTATTTATTGGATTACGTATTTTATTAGGGAACAAGACTATATTGCAAAATTGGAAGACTAATGATGACATTCCCATACCTCAATGGTGCAATGCACTACATGATCAATGGACTCTTGAAGTGATTACACATTGGCTTCAAGGAGGGAAAAATACGTTCACATTGATCCAGCCAATTTTTTAAATCCTTCATTAAATCACAAGATTGCTAGGCCTGGAAAATACACAATCCTCCTTTGGCCCTGCAAAAACACAGAAGTCACATAGAGTGAAATTTTACAGCCCTGTTGTGGTGGGAGCGGGGCAGAAAAATGCAGCAAACCACTCAAAAGCCCATTGACTTCCTCAGGACAATAAAATCCCTCCAGTGGGAGGGGCCATAAAATCCCACCCTATAATGTTTGAAAAATGCAGAAGCCTACTGAATTTTGAATTGCTATTTATCTAATCTTGATTATTTGTGATTCATTAGTTCATTGTTCAATAGTGAATTGTTTGTCAAATGTTTAAGTATAACGTTTATAACTAAACGGACCCAAATTTGCTAGAGCAAACTTTGTCGGTAGGATCTGACTTGTATGTTACCCAGTTGACTGTAATATGGTGTACCTGAAGCAGAGTGAAGGCTTGCAGTCTGCCTAGTTCTGTGGGGAGAGCTTGAAAACTTCTCCTGAAGGGAGAACCAGGAAGGTTTGATGATAATTCAAAAGCTGTAAAGTTCTTCCTCATAGATTATAACTGGCATCAAATCACTTCCAGTTGTTATTGCCTTAAAAAAATTATACATGAAGGACATCACAACTGAGCTGAGCCTCTCCTTATTGGCATCCTCACATAGACATCTTCCTTCAAAGGTCATTGACCAACCATCAAGGATGAGAATTCCGGTTTACCTTTTATATTTCTCTAATCTAGAGTCACTGAAAGCAAATCTATTGACTTAATCCCAGCTGAGCTCAGCTAACTCAACAGGAAAAGGTATCAACACTGAGACTTTCCTGATGCCTATGGCTCATTACCACCTTGTACATAGGAAAGAAAGAGCCTCTCTTGCCTTATTGAGTAATGTAACCCCTCTCAAAATGAATGTTTACACCTCTCATTTTTCTTATTTCGATACAATAAATGCAATTTGTGAACTGCTATAAAGAAAGAATGATGTCCACGTATCTAATTCACACAATTGGGCTGGAAATTTCCAGTCCCTCCATGGCCAGGATGGGGCCGTAAAATGCGGTGAGACATTCTAAACTCCATTGACTTTGGAGGGACTGTAAAATCCAGTTGGCGTAAAATTACACCCTTGGTGTGTAATAAAAGGTAACAAACTGCATTCATTACCTATAAAAGTATTAAGTGTTCTCTACTGAAGTCTTAGGGCACAGTGTCTAATTGATACCTTGCATGTTTTGGTCCAACACTGGAAAGGAGGGAAAAGGAAGAATTCACGATTGTATGATGCCTTATCACATTGACAGGATACCCCAAAGAACTGTATCTTCAACATATAACCTTTGAAATGCAGCCATTATCATTCTGCAGGAAAATATGGTCCTTATATTTTGTGAGCAGCAAGTATTCAAAAAAACTATTTTTATGATGTTGTCCAAAACACAGGGAGAACTCACTGCACTTTTTTTGAAGTAGTAAAATGGGGGAGAGTTTTCTCCCCGTCATGGGGGTTGGGCAGGACCGGGTGCGGGCGGGCGCACAGCCAATCACTGAACAGAAGTTTCTGGCCGAGGGAATTTTACATAGACAGAAGGGGCTTCAGCTTACCATTCCATCTTATATTGTAGCACTCCCTCAGTACTGTGCTGATATATTAGTTTGCATTATATGCCCAAAGTCTTAGAGTGGGGCTTGAACCTATAACTTCGGATTGAGAAGTGACAATGCCATCAACTGGAGCTTGGCAAGCAGTTTGTTATGCCTTATGTTGTGAGCTTCCTTTCCTGTTAGAGAAAATTCAATAAAAACATTCATATTTGATGTATTCACAGCAAACGAGAAAGTGGAAAGAATAAACTTCTGTTTTGAATCCCAATCTCTTGGTGTCTGGTTAATATTTTAGACAGCCCACTCAAAAGCCAGGCTGTCTAGTATAAAACTGAATGGTGGCAAGCCAATTTTGTGCCTCACTCAGTGTTATGACACGGCTGATGGTAAATGCTGAGCTGCTCAAATCCCAAAGGGAAACTTGAAACAACTGCCACAACTGTTTTGCAACTTGCATAAAGCTCGAGAAGTGTACCTTGAATTCAATAGTAACAAAATCACTGAGTCTTATAGGTTTCTTACAAAACTAAATTAAACCTTTATTAATAGAAGAAATGATTTTGAGTATACACATAGATCTACAAATTACTACTATTACTACTCTAAATCCCCTAGTTAATCTAACTCCCACTTACACTTTCATTAAGGCAACAGTAAGACACATAGATTTTAAAAGACCCAGGCAAAGAAACACAATATCCTGAACAATCCAATTCAAAGTGAGTTTTCTTAATTTCAGTTCTTTGTAGACAGCAGCTTGAGGCTTAGACGCTGGAGGCTTTTTACACTTGTTTGTGGTCTTAGAATGCCTACCCTTACACACAGTCTTCTCTCCTTTATACATATTTTCCTCTTTGAATGAAAATTCCCATTGTTTCACTATGCCTTTGGACTTTACCTCTCTAATCATAAAAATCTCTCACAGTACCAATTTTATCAGTAATTTGGGGAAAATAAACACACTGGCCAGAATTTTTCCGTCGGCGAGTTGGGGGCGGGGCCCACTCACCGACGCGAAAATGACGCGGGATGACGTTGGGAGGAACCCCCAATGTCATCCCGCCCCATTTAAATATTCAGGAAGGCGGGTGGACAGTGAAATCAGCTGTCCGCCCACCGAACTGTCAATGGCCAATTGAGGCCATTGACAGGATAATTAAGACAATTAAAGGCCCTGCCCGTCCAACCTTAAGGCTGGCGGGCAGGCCAAGAGCCCCAGCGGGCTTCTGAAAAAACATGAAACCTGGCGGGATGAGGTTTCATGTCTGTTTTAAAAAACTTTAATAAAGTTTTAGTCACATTTATTAAGATGTCCCATCTCGGTTGACATTGTCACATGAGGGGGATATGTTAATAATTTTTTTATTTTTCTATTTTTAAACTTTGAAGCACTGTCAGTGATCTCCCTGAGACAGCACTTAGCCTCAGGGAGATGTGCGCTCTTCTGTGCGCATGCGTGAAAGAGCGCACTTTGACAGTTGGGGAATCCCCCCCCGCCACACAGGAAGCGCATAGCCAATTGAGGCCATTGACAGGATAATTAAGACAATTAAAGGCCCTGCCCGTCCAACCTTAAGGCTGGCGGGCAGGCCAGGAGCCCCAGCAGGCTTCTGATAATACAGGAAACCTCATCCACTGGCGGGATGAGGTTTCATGTCTGTTTTAAAAAACTTTAATAAAGTTTTAGTCATACTTATTAACATGTCCCATCTCATGTGACATTGCCACATGAGGGGGACATGTTAATAATTTTTTAGTTTTTGTATTTTTTGACTTTTCTTACCTGTCACTAATCTCTCTGAGACAGGACTTAGCCTCAGGGAGATGTGTGCTCTTTTGTGCGCATGCGTGAAAGAGCGCACTTTGACAGATGGGGAATCCCTCCCCACCCCCACACAGGAAGCGCATTGCACTTCCCGTCGGGCAGCCCGCTGGGCGGGCCTCAATTGGCCCACCCACTCAAAATGGCGGCGGGGCCCGTTTCGGCAGCGGTGATCGGCTGCCCGCCCGCCGCCGAGCCGGTGGGGCCCACACGCCCATCAAGGGAAAAATTCTGCCCACTGATCTTGAACTTCTCCTGGCTAAGTGAAACATTTCACCCCTACTTTGAATTCAAGCTAGTCTGGTTGATTTAAAATGTAAATGTTCCCTTTACCTCTTACATTCTAAAACTTGCCCCATGTTTACCTACTTAATATTTCTAACCTAGCTTCTCTTCTGATACATCAAAGCCTTCAGACCAGCTTCCTTTAATTCAATTAAGTCCCACACACACACACACACACACACAGACACACACACATATGCAGGCCCCACAATTACTTTACAATAATATTATGAAAATTATTTTATCTTCCTGACACTCAGTCACTATTGTAAAGTGAGAGGTTGGTGTCTGAGTTCATTTTAATTCCCTCATCCCACCCAAGCCCTTGATGCAAACTGAGAGTTAACACAGCTGTAATTCAGTATGCTTTGGGTGCACTGTAGTTGAAAACTGTATCAAGCTTCTAACAAAAGCAAATCTGCACAAACCCAGGTGGCCTTCTGAAAATGCATGAAACCTCATCCATACATTAAACTAGAATGCCAAGTTTTTTCAAGTTAAACACTTGAACTAGACTGTCTGCAACATCGACTCTGACCTGAGCTTCCACTCCCACTAACACCATTGCCTCCTGCCAACTGCCTAAGTCCAAATGCTGTTCAAACCTTCATTCATGCCTTTATCAAATCCAGAATTAACTTTTGCATCCAACCTCCATGCTCTGTAAACTTTATCACATTAGCATATCCTATCCTGCACCTAGTTCTGCTCACCCATCACTTACCTTCTTGCTGACTAACATTTTTTGCCTGCCTGCTAATGCTTCCAATTTAAAATTCTCATCCTCATATTTAAATCCTTAATGGCCTCACCCTAACTTCCTCCAGTCCTATAACTCCTCCATAAATCTCCATCCCTCCAATTCTGACCTTCTGTACATAGGAATTAGGAACAGGAATAGGCCAATTGGCCCCTCAAGCCTGCTCTGCCATTCAATAGGATCATGGTTGATCTGATTTTAACCTCATATTCCTTCTTACCAGGATAACCTTTCACCCCCTTGCTTATCAAGAATCTATTTACCTCCTGCCTTCAAGATATTCAAAGACTCTGCCTCAACCACTTTTTAAGGAAGAGAATTCCAAAATCTCACAACCCTATGGGAGAAAATTATTTTCCTCATTTCTGTCCTAAATGGGCGACCCCTTTGTTTAAAACAGTGACCCTAAGTTTTAGATTCTCCCATAAGAGGAAATCATTTCCACATTGACCCTGTCAAGTCCCCTCAGGATCTTATATGTTTCAATCAAGTTGCCTCTTACTCTTCTAAACTCCAATGGATACAAGTCCAGCTTATCAACCTTTCCTCATAAGATACCCCACCCATTCCAGGTATTAATCTAGTAAACTTTCACTGAACTGCTTCTAATGCATTTACATCTTCCCTTATATAAGGAGACCAACATTGTACACAGCACTCCAGGGGCGGTATTCCCCAGTTGGCCAGCAGGGGCAGGGCCTGCTCACTGGCATGTAAAATAATACAGGGTGACATCGGGCATGTGTCCCGACATCGCCCCGCGACATTTAGATTTTCAGTTTGGTGGCCCACAGCCGAATCAGCTGCACACCCACCGACCTGTCAACAGCCCAGTAAGACCATTAAAACAGTAAGTTAAAATAATTAATGGACCTGCCCGTCCAACCTTAAGGTTGGCGGGCAGGCGAAGAGCCCAGGCGACCCTCTGAAAATGTATGAAACCTCATCCACAGGATGAGATTCCATGAGGGATTTAAACTGTTCAGAAAGTTTTTAAATAAAAGTAATGGACATGTCCCAGCTCATGTAACAGTGCCACATGGGGGGACATGTCAGGAAAATTTTTTCTTACCTTTAATAAATTTTTAAAAGTTCAACCAATCTCCCTGAGGCAGCACTTTTCTTCAGGGAGATAGATCTGCTCTTTCGCGCACATGTGTGAAAAAGCGCACAGATCTGCTCAGGGAATCTCCCCCTGCCCGCACAGGGAGCGCTCAGCGCTTCCAGGTGGATGTCACGCTGGGCGGGCCTTAATTGGCCCGCCCACGTAAAATGGTGGCGCGCCCCTGACCGGGGGCGCTGATCGGGAACTCGCCCGCCCGCTCCGGCACAACCCCTCCAACAGGGGGAAAATTCTCCCCATGATTTTCCTTTCACAAAGCCATGTTGACCCTGCCTGATTATCTTGAATTTATCTAAGTGCCTTGTTATAACACCTTTAATAATAGCTTCTAACATTTTCCCCATGACAGATAATAAGCTAACTGGCTTATAGTTTCCTGCTTTCTGTCTCCTTGCCTTTCTGAATATTTTCCAAGCTAATGGAACCTTCCATGAATCTAGAGAATTTTGGAAAATTTAAACAAAAGCATCAACCATCTCACTAGCTACTTCTTTTAAGACCCTCAGATGAAATCCATCAGGATCCAGTGACATGTGCACCCTTTATCTTTGCCCCTACCACTGACAGCCATACCTTCAGCTGTCTAGGACATGGTTTTGGAATCCGTAGACCCTCTGCCTCGCCAATCTCAGTCACTCCCTTTAAGACCCTCCTTAAATCCCACCTCTTTCCCTTACCTACACTGAACCCCCATAATGTCCCAGATCTTCCGTTCCCGGAGATACCCCAGAAGATACGCTGGGGGACCTCTCAGAAGTCCCCAGGCAAGGACTGGACAGGAATTGCCCTAGAAGTTTCAACTTCTGTTGGACAATTACCCCGCGTCTCGTACCCTCCGAAACTCCAGTTTAAATTTGGAGACTGTGGATAGTTCCCACTCTCTTAGCAGAATAGTTACACAGGAAAAGTTAGAATTAAAACCTGTTCTAACTCCTGGATAACTATACTACTGACCCTCCTCCCCCGACCCCCTTCTGGATCCCCCGACTACACCGCCTCCCACCCCATTAATAACCCCCTTGGCCACCCAACAACCCTCCAGATCCCCCAACCCTCCCCATCCCCGATTATTCTCCCAATCTCAAACCCCGACCATCCGACTACCTCCACCCCCTGACCATCCCCACACACCTGACTACCCCTTCCGAACCCCTCCCCCCACAAACCTTCCCCCCCCACCTCTTGACTACCCCACCGGACACATCCTGCCCACTTACTTTCCACACTTAACGTTCCTCCTGTCAAAATGGCTGGGGCATTTAAACTTGGACATTAACAACAGCTGGTGCTGTATAAAGGGGGCAGGACATTGATCCCCCTGATGATCCTACACTGCACAGAAAGGCTCCAGGAGCACCTGCGCTGCACGTTTCTCAGGATGCCTGGGTCGGAAGTCCGGGTGAGAAATGTGCAGCTCCCAACTAAAAAGGAGTTGAGTGGCAATCTGACAGTGATTGCCACCCCAACAAAGATTCGGCCCAATATCACCTTTGCCTGGGTGTCCATCCATGTATTTTACACCCCTTTGAGACCCTGTGGGACATTTCTCTATATTAATGGTACTATAGAAGTGCAAATTTTTTTTTTAAATTGAAGTCCCCACCGAAAGGTAGTCAAACAGAGACCCAGAAACATCACGCCCACTCGCTTTCTCATTCCACTATCCCAAATCAAGATCTCTGTGCCAAAAACCTGCAACAAATGACTAAAGGGGAAGAACTTTACCTCCACGTGTTTAGTTGAAAATAGAGACTTGCAAACACCTCACAAGATCTACAGAAACCTGAGCATGTGGAAAGAGTCTTGCACACCTGCCATTGATGGCACTGTTTCAAAGTTAAAAAAGGGTCCCCATTGCATGACTGCAACTCTTTTTAGATGCTGACAATACGGAGTTTCCAACGTTAGAAGGAATGACCCATGATCTCAAGTTCTGCAGTCGTCTGCTAGTCGGAACTGATCCAGGTGTGTTAGAATTCAAATGGCATTTAACAGAAATGTTCACATTTACACTTGCTTCATACATGCTTGACACTTCTTGCCTTGGGCCACCAATGCTGTCAATAGTGATGGAAGCATTAGTACCTTTTAGCAATAAATCACTGATAAAAGGCCTGTTAAGCAGTAAAACAGTCTCACTTGAAATTAACCTCGGAAAATTGGTTGAATCTGATGAGTGTTGTAAGTCTTGATCCCAGATGGACGATTAATTACTGAGGAAAGTGTGGTTTTCAGTTTAAGGAGACAGGATTCATTGATGGGTTTCTTTTGAAGAGACACAACCATTTATCATATCCAACTAAATTGTTGTCCACAAGTGAGAGAAATCAAATTGCCGCATCATTTAAAGGACAAATGTGTGTACAAATATACTTAGTAAATTTTTCCTGTTCCATCTTTGGTGATGGGTCTTATTTATGATGCATTTGGTCGCCAAATGGTTGCCTGACACTGATCCATCACAGAAAATTTCATCAGCTACTCACTGAAGGAATGGAGAGCAAAGCCCCAGACTACATCTGCAGATGTGTTACAAAGTAATTGCATTGACTGGGCATTTTTGGGAATTCCTTACTCTGAGCTATTTTCTCACTGCGAGACCCCATGTTATTTTTCTTGAAGTTCGATCTTTTAATGCTTTGCAGGGATATGTTAGTATGTATCGCAAGCACTTGTAGGTGAATATGAGAAACATAGATGAATACACTGAAAATTGCAAGTAAATTCATTTGCCATGTGGACAAAGTAGTAATCAGCCAAAGCCACGAGTACTTAGATTGTAAAGACCCAGTATCCCTGAATCGAATCTGTGTTATCCTGCAGTTTCATTTATTGCAAATATACTCTGACTGTTAAATATTTGGAGCTGATTATTTGAATGAATTATTATCCCTGAAATAAAACAATATTAGATTGTAAGTCGAGAAAGTGGCTTTGATAATGAATTCCAGTGGTCAATGATATTTTACAGAAGTTGGCCCAATTTATATTTGACAATATGACATATTTAATTTTACAGTGTATCATCTCATTAGAAGGTTATGTGGCTCCCATGCATAATATCTTTCCCTATACTGTTAAGGCGGAGGAGTGGGACTAGGTGGAATGCTCTTCCAGAGAGCCAGTGCAGTCTCGATGGGCCGAATAGCCTCCTGCTGCGCTGTAAAGATTCTGTGATACTGTGATATAACTTAACGGAAACATCAAACTGCCACTTTGGGAACAGGACATTCCCCAGGAAATGGAATTATTGTTTCCACTTCATTCCTGACTTGATGTTGTCACTTAAAGCAAAAATCCAAACTGGAATGTAAAGCCAGGCCACATTCACCACATTTCTCTGATCATTATCTTCATGAAAATGTTTTTACTAAAACAAATAAGCTAATGGCACAGAGAACTGTGCAAAAGCGACACAGTGATAATGAGCAGAATCATCCCAAGTTTGCACTAAATGCGGTAGCGGGCAGGCAAAATGGAGTTTTACCGTTGGCCGCAATGGTGGCTTTTCACTCCGTATTGTCCCAAACCCACCGCATTAATTATGCATTGCCAGGAAACATGCCATTTCCATGGCTGGCAGTTTCTCATACACCAGCCACGCCATTATCTTGCCGCTTCAGTGTGCCGGGTGCCACATTCAACATCTCAGTGTTTCCAGCCCAGGACTGCTGCACAGAAGACATGGCCCTGAAAGGCAGAAAGACTGCAGCCCTCAGGTTCAATGACATGTCCCTCGAGTGCCTTTTGGACGCAGTGGAGGCTCGCCAGGATGTCATCTATCCCCACTCTGGCCGCAGGATGGGCAGCAACCTCACTAATCCCACTTGGGGAGACGGTGGTCAGCACCAACACCCTCCAAAAGAGGACAGCCACCCAGTGCAGCAAGAGGATGAATGGTCTCCTCCATTCCACCAGGGTTAGTCACTCTTCTCATCAATCCCAACTCACACACTCACAAACCCATCACACAGGGACCCCACTCACTCATTCAATTCAAGGGACATCACCATTCACTCTCTCACACCCACCATCATTGTTCTCATTCTGTCCATGGGACCACTCATCACCCACACATGCCAGATGTACTTATCATCTGGCCTGGCAGGCATCCTACTTACACTCTCTCCATCTCTATTCATGCAGGAAAAGCTGACACACAACAAGAGGGAGAGGTCGCAGACCGGTGGAGGAATGCCCGAAATCAATGTCCTCACGGACTTTGAAAACAGGACCATCCAGCAGGCCGGCGACAATCTGGACCTTTCCTGTGCTGACGGTGAGGAACCAGCAGTGCAACATCCATCAGGCAACCATGCTGTGAGTGATGTTTCCTGTTTCACAGGACGCTGCCATGCACTAATTATCTCTCCTTGCTTTCACAGGCACATCTGGGAAACAGCCGATGAAGTCCATGACCCAGGCCCTCCAATCAAGCCCCGAAGAAACCTTGAAGAAGAATCTGGAGGAACCCTCCTTGAAGTCCCATCACAGCGCTCACCCACACCCTCCACCAGCACAGAGACACACACCTCGGTGGGACCTAGCTTTACAGTAGCCCCGGGATCACAATCTGGCGAACACATCGCACTGTCTGATCCACAGCAGGCGGAGGCAGGGACTTCCCAGGTGTCTGACACTCGGAGGACTGCTGGAGACCAGAACTTTGCTGAGTCTGAGTCAGATGATGAGCCTCTGGACTCGGTCATGTCACAGTTGCTGGAGCTGCAAAGGCAAGCTCGGGAACATCAGGAAGGGATGTCCGCAGCATCAGATTGCAAGGCACAATAGAGGAGTCTGTCCGCCTTCAGGCTGAGGTGATAGTGCCGGCATGCTAACGCACCGAGGTCATCACTGGTAGGATAGCGGTCGCCATGGAGACCTTGATCCAGGACATGGGCTTAGCTCCATCACTGGCCTCCAACAGTGTGCACACGAGAGGGATGTGGGGCAGCTCGATCTCACTTCAGCTGCCCCTTCTCCTCAAGAAGTCAGCCAGGGGCCCTCGGGCATCTAAAGGGAGGAGAATCAGCAGGTGTACACCAGGGGCCCCATTCATCCAGGTGACTCTGGGAGTGTCCAGCCTATCTGAATCCCCTCTTCCTGTGGCCTCAGCAGCTCCAGCTCCACAGGCCGAGGAGGGTGTCACTGCCACACAGCAGGACCCCAAAAGCAGGCCGGGGCCCTCCAGGTCTCGACTCTCTAGACGACCCCCACTAAGGTCATCACAGACAGGGCATCGCAGTCAGCAGGCTGCCTCCACCACTGCTGTGAATGACCAGGGAGCACCAAGGCATAGCGGCAGGGTTAAGAAAGTTAAGAAGATGTAACCTCACAGCCTGGGCACGAGTGTTAATCACTTGTACATGCTGTTCACTATTATAAATAAACTCCCAAGAATGTCTCCCTGCCTATGGCTCCTTGTTCTGATGAGCAGTGTTCTTGTCATTCAGATGTGAAATCTTTCTGCACAAGATAAAGGCAGGTGTCTCAGTCCAGGGCCTCTTCCCTGTGTCTGTGCAGCCTTCAGTCCAAAGTGCTGGTCCGACCTCACACTCTCTGAACACATTACTGATGCCTGTACCTCGATGGTGCTGGTCATTGCTGCCAGAATGTAGTGGGCAGGCGTCACAGAGTTCCGTCATTCTCTCTGTGTGCTCTCAGCACCTTTAAGGTGGGGCTGGACCCCATCTTTTCAGCATCTGTGACCAGTGATGCTGTGCTCCTGAATGGCTCAGGTGCTGAAGGCGGACAAATGATCAGATGCTTTTAAAGTTTCATTGTTGCATCTCTGTGATATGACCCTTATCACAGAGAACAAGTGAGCTGCCCTCGGTTAGACAGGAGTCAGACATTCTCAGAGGCTATGTGAAGATCTGTGGAGTGTCCTCACTGCATGTCGTCATCATCCTCCTGCAATCGAGTGACTATTAAGGCCTCCACTGTGTCTCCATGACAGGGGCATTCTTACAGAGGGTCTGTGCGCTGCCAAAAACCAGACTGGAGTCAAATGTTCAAAGATGCAATATGAGGATCTATGGTGTCTCCTCACTGCATGTCGTCATCATCCTCCACAAATCTAACAGCTATGAGGGCCTCCCAAGTGCACCTGCCTCATCTGGTCAGTGCAAGGGCCTCATAGAAAACCAAGCAGGAGTAGGTTATTAGACCCTATGAACCTGCTCCGCCATTCAATATGATCGTAGCTCATCCTCTATCTCAACGCCATACTCCCGCTCTCTCTCCAGACCCCTTGATGCATTTAGAGTCTGGAAATCTATTTCCTTCTTAAATATATTCAGTGACTTGGCCTCCATAGCCTTCTGTGGTAGAGAATTCCATACATTCACCACCCTCTGAATGAAGAAGTTTCTCCTTATCTCAGTCTTAAGTGGCCTACCCCGTATCCTGAGATTGTGCCCCCTTGTTCTAGACCCTCCCAGCCAGAGGAAACATCATCCCTGTATCCAGAATTTTATACATTCCAATGAGATCCCCTCTCATTCTTCTAAACTCTAGTGAATACAGGTTTAGTCAGCCCAATCTTTCCTCATACGACAATCCTGCCATCCCAGGAATCAGTCTGGTGAACCTTCAATGCGCTCCCTCTATGGCAAGTATATCCTTTCTTAGTTAAGGAGATCAAAATTGTACACAACACTCCAGGTGTGGTCTCACCAAGGCCCTGTACAGCTGCAGTAAGACATCCTTGCTCCTGTAAAGTCCTCTCGCAATAAAGGCCAACATACCATTTGCATTCTTAACTGCTTGCTGCATGCTTGCTTTCAGTGTCTGGTGTACAAGGACACCCAGGTCCCTTTGTACATCAACATTTCCCAATCTATCAACATTTAAATAATGCTCTGCCATTCTGTTTTTCCTACCAAAGTGGATAACTTCACATTTATCTATGTTATACAGCATCTTCCATGTATTTGCTCACTCACTCAACTTGTCTAAATCACCTTGAAGCCTCTTAACACCCTCCTCACCGCTCACATTCTCACCAAGCTTTGTTGTCAGGGAATTTGGAAATATTACATTTGGTTCCCTCATCCAAACCATCGATATAGGGAGATGGACCCAGGGGACCCCTGTACTACATGCTTAGTGCCCTTACACTGTCTGGTGGTCACCCATTCCATTTCTGCCTGTGCATTCTTTATCTCCGATGAGACCACCTCACTTTTTGTGCTATCCATGAAGATCTCAGTCATGCAGATGCTCCACAGTGACTCCAGCTGCTTCTCCAGATCCAAAATGTGGATTTCAAGTAGCTGCAGCTGGGGACACTTCCTGCATATGTGGTCACCATGGACACTAGAAATGTCCCAGACTTCTCACATCGCACAGGATGAGCATTCCACATGACCAAGCTGCCCTATTATTACTTACCCTTAAATTACTCCCTTTACTTTTACTCCCTCTAGTTTAGAGAATATTAAGGACAGTAGAAATACTCACCAAGTCCTACTCACCAAGGCCACTGCTCTTCTTTCTGAGGAAAAGCAGAAAATGAAAGGATCACCTCCTTTCCTCTTCATGGAACTCCCTCACTCACCAAACTCCAACTGAAGCACACAAATGCAGCCCAAAGCAGCACTCCAACACAGACAAAAGCAGCACTGTAGGTGGCTTTCTTTTATGCTGTCTGAATCTAGATTCTGAAAACCTGTTTAAGCCAGTTAACTAACAACTAGCTGCAAGCGGAGCCTGAATGAGGCCTGTTTTGAAGCTGGACTAAAACTTGCCTTCTCCCAACCCAAAGAGCAACTTTTAGTTAATTGCTTCAATAATGTTAGACCAGACTGTAGATAGAAATTAACCCTTAAATTAAATTAACCCTTAAAACTCCCTCACTTACTCCCCAAACTCCAAGTGAAGCTCTCAAATACTGCCCAAAGCACCACTTCAGTGCAGACCATCATCATCACCCTTGAGGACATTCTCATTCTCATCCTTATAGGTCCTCATCGGAGGAGACCTCCAGCTCCTCCATCTCCTCCTCAGCAGCTCCTCTCCTCGTTGCAGCACCAGGTTGTAAAGGGTGCAGCAGATGACAACGATGCGTGGCGCCCTCTGTGGACTATATTGCAGGGCTCCACCAGACCGGTCCAGGCACTGGAACCTCAGCTTCAACATCCCGATGGTCTGCTCCACCAAGTTGCGAGTTGCAGCATGAGTTTCATTATACTGTCGCTCTGCTGTAGTCTGAGGCCACCGCACGGCTGTCATCAGCCACGTCCTCTGTGGGTAGCCCTTGTCCCCGAGGAGCCAACCCTGCAGCTCCTGTGGACCCTGGAAGATGTCAGGGATCCGTGCCCGACTGAGAATTTAGGAGTCATGCACACTCCCTGGAAACTGTGCGCAAACCTGCAGGATGCATTTGTCGTGGTCACACACCAGCTGCATATTCAGTGAATGGAATCCCTTGCAGTTGACATAGTTGACCACGTGTTGCAACAGAGATCTGAGCTCCACGTGAGTGCAGTCGATCACACCCTGCACCTGTGGCAAACCCAAGATCTGGGCAAATCCAATCACTCTTGCATCCTGGCTGTCCTGGTCCTGGGTGAAATGCACAAAGCTGTGTTGCCCTCGCAAAGATGGCATCTATGACCTCATGGATACATTTGTGGGTGGAGGCTTGTGATATCACACAGGGGTCACCTGTGGAGCCCTGAAAGGAGCCACTGGCGTAGAAATTGAGCACCGAGGTCACTTTCCTGGCCACTGGCAGCGGATGCCCTCCATGTCCCCGTGGTGCCAAATCCTGCAATAGCTGGCAATGTGACTGACCAGTTCCCTAGACATGCACAGTCTTCGGCAACATTGGGTCTCGGTCATCTGCAGGAATGAAAGGCGGCGTCTATAGACCCTGGGTCTAGCTCGGCGCTGACCAGCATCAGCTCGCTGTGGCTCTTCGGCAGCGTGTGTGGGAACCCCAGCGGCTCCTTCTTCCTGAGGGTGTTGCTCCTCCCTCTGGGCAGCCAGACGCCTCAGTCGCTCCTTTCTCCATAGTCTCCACTCTCTGTAAGCCACAAGGCATGCAGCTAGTTCACCAGGCTCCATGCTCCTTATGTACTCCTCCTGCAGACTGAAAGAGAGAGACACGTGGGTTAGCTTAGGTGTACTAAGAACCTCTCTTGCTTAAGTCTGAAGGCCCCTTAACCCATCCCAGAGAGTGCTGGCCACCATGTGGATGGCCAGAGATTAGACTGCCTGAAACCCCACCCACCTCCGCCCCACTCCACCCACCTGACTGGCGTCAGCTTTGCCCATTGGACTGCACGCTGTGCTCTTAGCTCAGGCGCAGGCATTCTCCTAAGCCGCACTGCAAGACTGCATTGTTAGCTTGAACCATGGGGGAGACTGGTCCAAACTAGGATGCTGACATTGTAAAGGGCTGTGAGCGCCTCCACCAGTGACTGCTCCATGGAGGCCAGCTTTAGCGAGGAGATTGTACAATGTGCCCAGTCATCCAACTGTTCTGCAGTCCACTAAAACACTCATTAGTTTGCAGTCTGTGCCCAAGGCATGAAAAGCTCTAGAGCATTTGGTGGCACTTTGATGCCTCTATGTTGCTCGAGTGGGCAGAGAAGCTAGAGGCCCAACTCCAATCGGATCAATGTGGCTGTGCCTGAACTGTCTCAGCTGCAGAGGAATGGTCACTTTATACAAGGTGTCCCTAATGTGTGGTCGCTTCCCTCGCCCACTCCCCCCACCCACCCTGTACGTGCTTGTGCGCTGCCTTCAACCACAGGGCTGCCCTTGCCCACCCACCCCCCCCAACATGCTTCAACCTTGAAGTCCAACAGGCCCGGGTGAGCACTCCGCAAAGTTACTGTGTACTCAGCTCTGAGTAATCACGCCGACGTGGGTGGACAGTCCAACAGGGGTAGGGGGAACGATTCCAAGGGGCTGGGCTTATAATGATGTGCAGGTGTATTACAATGAGGCTCCCGGTGTCCAATGGCAAGAAACACGGCCCACCATCAGTGGGCAGAGCGGACGATTACAAACTGGTTCACAACATCGTGAAACCGATTTTTGGCCTTCTCGCCATATTGTCCGCTCATGTCACCGAACACGCCCCTACCAGTGGGGATGGATGGTTCCACCCAATGTATTCAACACAGTTTACAATAATGACTGATGCTAGACCAGTACGGCATGAGGGATAGGGCGAGGGTTGGGGGGGCGGATGGTTTTGTAGACACACATTTGTTAGGAAAATGTTAAATGTTGATATAAGCTTTGAAAAAACTGATTACTCTCACTGCCTTTTCGATCTTTTTATTGATTCAATCTATTCCCCATGTTTCTCCGCAGGTAACCTCAGTCTCTGTCAAGTTCAGAAATGGTCAGGTTTCTATCTCCCACATAACCCTGTATTTTCGCTTCCTCTATCTGGTCAATTTAACCTTTATATTCTGATGAAGGTAATAAATATGTATAGAAATTGATCTTTTAATTCCACTACCCTCCGCATTAGCAAACTTTCCAGACAATCTTTGTATATTAACCACACTGAATACATACCCATCCCAATGTGTTCATCTGTGTTGATAATCAATTTTACCTTGAAGAACATGATACAGTACATTAATCTGTTTCAGATTATCAACACATCTACATCAAGCACTTACACTCAGTTCCATTAAAGTGTATTCAAGTCACAATTCACTTACATTTAAGTGATATTCTTTGGCTGTCAGGATGCAGCACTCAACCCATTGTTGGGGTGAATTTGCATGATAGCATAAACTCTCTGATTCCGATTCAGATTTTTGTTTCATATAAAAAAACACTGATCTGAATTGGAATTACAAACTTCATTAACTGAGTGCAAGGAAGGGGAGGGAAAGAACCTTCCCAGCTTTAGGACTGACCAGCAGGATGTGGATGATTCAAATGCAAAACCTTCCTCATCCCACACCACACCATCATGAATACTCAAGTTTTAGACTATGAGGGAAATGGATCTCTGGGGCTCACAGTAATTAGCCTACTATAGAAACCTGACAGGCTGGATGTATGTCTGCAGGAATTTCACTGAGATCAGACACAGGGTTCTCTCTCCTTCTCCCCAAACACCGAACCTCACTCATCATTATCCCCTCCCCAATCTAAGACCAGCTGTGAAACAGATTCCCTGGATTCCACGGTACAGAAGCACATTAAAGAGGTGTTAAAGAGGCATTGACTTAATTAAATTTAGCCAAACGCTTTTCATTGTTTGAATCAAAAGAGCCCTGTCATTTTGCCACAGTGATGCTGTACTCAAGTGACAATAATGGTCCTTTTTAATACGATTTTCGTCAGCACATAATGTAAGCAAATAAAAACAATTACCCATGAAGATGGTGTCCCTTTAAGAAAAACACATTTAAATTCCCATATCTCTTCAGCTTATGGTATAAGATGTACAGGGAAGAATATTGAGGCTCACATATGTTTACACTATTGCAAACATAGCATCGCACACTGGCATCCAGACATTGGCAGAATGCCCACTAGTACCATTTTTCTTAAAGAGGCAGGTTCCCAGACTCTAAATATTTTTGAATCCAGACTTTGTTTCAAATGAACCTGCTGAAAAAACGAATTGTTTTAGATCGGCCCAAATCAACAGATTGTATTTCAGGTTTTAGACGGATTTCGTACAGGACACCTAAAATGGAAATACTATAGTGCCTCGATCGGAATCCTAACTTGACTTCAACATAATCTTCAAAACATCCTCTAGCTCAGTTTGAACTGAAGAGATAGGATGGTCAAGGAAAAAATGCAAAGTGTAAAGTCTTTTATGAGTAATATTTCAAAAATTCATAACACGAGGCTTTTAATATTAATAATATTTAAAGGTTCAAAATTTTCATAAGTAAGCAGTGAGTTAGTTTTGAAGACACGACTGCCATCCTTTGTTTAATTCCTCACCGGTGCTCATGTTCATTTTGGTTCAAACAGTGGACAGGGCTTTTGGGTGAAACATACTTTTTCTCTTGCAGAATTTGGCTCGTGTACAAGGTAGGAAAGAAGAAAGACAAAAATTCAAGTTGAATGCGAGGTAGTTTGCCAGGATAGGTATAACGCTGAGTCTTTTCTTTCACTGAGAACACAAAATACCAAACACTGACAAATTATCGTGTCACTCTCTCTCCTTACAGAAAGTAGAAAACGCTATTTGTTTATTCAGAATTTTAGCTTTGTGAATTTGTACATTGCAGTTCATTCTGTAGCTGGTTACATTCCCAAACGCAGAGTTGTCAGCGAGGTTCTGGTATATGAGAGATATCTCTTGCAATGAAGTGCAAGTTAAGCAGATAAAGCTGAATTAAAACGGAATTTTAGCAAACGGGTTGAAAATAAAATTTATTTTGTGAAAGCTGGAACTCTCGCTTCAGTGTGTCATAAATACCGACCCCCCCCAATAACTTTCCTTGCTTCATTCAATCATGCTTTATCGGTACAATTTTTTTCAACTGCCTGCCCACGTCCCCCACTCACACCCCAACACACACAAGTTTTGTAAACTATTTTCTCCAGCATTGTTATGCACGCTCACAAGCCAGTCCAAGGGATAGAGTGAGGAATAGCACTGAATTGTTCGAGGCCTCTGTAAATTTTACATTTATACGCTTACTATTACTTGGACACTTCCAAGGGAAATTATTCTAAGATGTGTGAGACTTTCTGCTGTGCTAAAACTGCCCAGGTTATGTCACATGGCAGATTGACTTGACAACAACTTGCCACTGACCATAAATGAGCTCTCCTAAAAGGCAAAACCAGTTAAACTTGAAGGAAATGAAGGGTAGCAGTAAAACTTGTCTGAACTGGTCTTGTACATCATAAAATGAAACTCCAGTATTATAGCCCCAGTATTACTGGCCCCAGTATTACTGGGCAGGATTTTGCCCTTGACAGGGGTGCTCAGCGGGGTCCAGCCGGGGCGGTTGGGAAGCCGACCACTGCCTGCGATCAGCTCCGCACCGCGATTTTACACGGGCAGGCCGTTTAAAGCCTGCCCAGTGTGGAGCGCGAGCGGCAGCGCTGAGCGCTGTCTGTACGTGCGGGGGGGTGGAGGGCGAGCAGGCCTAGTGCGTAATTCGCGCATGTGCGAGAAAGAGCGCTTCAATCTCCCTGAGGCACGGAGCTGTTTAAGAAAAAAGGAAATAAAAATGTCATAAAACATGTCTCCTCATGTGACTCTGTCTCATGAGCAGGGACATGTTTTTAATTCAAGTGTTAAATTTTTATATTATTTGTATTTGATTTTGGAAGCCTCATCCCGCCCGTGGATGAGGTTTCCTAAAAAATCTAAAGGCCGCTTGGCCTTTTCGCCTGCCCGTCAACCGTTAGGCTGGATGGGCAGTGAAAAATTCAGTACAATTGTTAACTTAGTGGCCTTAGTAGGCCTTTTAATTGCCAACGGGCGCACTGCTGGCTCCAGCGCACACCCGCCGATCTAACTATCGCGAGAGTGCGCGTTGACATCGGCAAGCTCGGCCAACAGGCGTGCGCCCGCATACCAAGCATAATTTTCTGCTCATTGATTTTGACTGAGATTTATAACCAAGTTCTTCCTGCATGTGCACTTTTCAATGATACTGTTCACACCTGAATCTCACATTTGAGGAGTTAAGGGAAAATTGTATTCAGCCCTTCTCCGCCTTCGTATTGAGGGAAGGTTAGCAGATGGCTGCAGTGCCACAATCTACAGATGAATAGACCTGACCTTGCTGCTTTTGGCAAGTACTGTCTGTGCTACATTTATTACCCATCCGAAGTTGCCCTAAGATAACATTACTGCTCTGACTCTTCTTGGTAGAGGTTTGAGATGAAGGAGATGCTGTTGAAATAATCTTGGTGGGGTGCTGCAGTGCAACCTGTATCGTTATAAAAGCAATAAGACCTGCAGATACTGGAGAGATCAGAAATAAAAACAGAAAGTGCTGGAAAAACTCAGCAGGTCTGGCAGCGTCTGTGGGGAGAGATAAAGAGTTAACATTTCGAGTCCATATGACTCTTCTGCGGAACCTGTATTGTTGTTGGACAGATGTACATTCAGCCCAGTGTCAGGGGGGGCCAGTAACTTGAGGTGTTTAGATGATCGGACTTTGAGAGTTCAGGAGGTGAGCCAATCATTGTGAAACAGCCTTTCTCTTGCTCTTGTAGCAACAGTGTGGTTGATTCAGTTCAGCTTCTGGACAAAGGTGACTCCCCGGATATTAATGCTGATGAAGTCCATAATGGTGGTGCCATTGAAGATCAAGGGACCGTGTCTGGACTTTCTTTTGTTGGAGATGGTCATTACCTGCTACCAGTGTAGCACAAACATTACCTACCTCTTGTCCATCTGGATGTTATTTGCCCAAGTCTTGGCTCCCCTCAATGACTGGCATGGGTTGCATCATTATTAGAGGAGTTGGATTTTGATTGGAACCTACCATTGTGAAATCTTCATTGAACAGCTCTACTCTGATTTAATGATGAAATTAAAGGTAGTTGGGCTGACGATGCTTTCCTGAGAAACTCTTGCAATGATGACTCACTTCTGACAATCATAGCCATCTCCCTTTGCATCAGGTATGACTCCAGCCATTGATTCCTATTGCCATCGGCTTTACTAATACCCCTTGATGCCATGCTCAGTTGAATGCTGCCTTGATGTCAAGGGCAGCTATTCTCACCTGCCCTCTGGCATTCAACACTTGTGTCCATGTCTGGAGGCTGTGATGAGGTCTGAAGCTCAGTGGTTCTGGGAGAATTGAAACTAAGCTCCAATGAGCAGGTTATTGTTGAGCAGGTATTGCTTGATGACAGTATTGATAATTCCAATCACTTTACTGACCACTGGGAGATGGTTCATAGTGGTAATTAGCCAGGGTCGATATTCCTCTGTGCTTTTGTGTATAGGACATATTTGTGCAATCTTCTGCATTGACAGGTAGATCCATAAATCCAGTGCCATAGCAGACTGCAGCAGCTTGGATAGGGAAGCAGTCAGCTCTGACACACAAGTCTTCAGCACTATATTACAGAGTTTATAACATCACTCTTGCTGTAAAAGGCTCCCTTTATTTTAAAAATGCCCATTAGGCAGGGATTAATCAAGGACAGTCAGCATGGTTTTGTTAAGGGGAGGTCATGTCCAACCAATTTGATTCAATTTTTCGAAGAGGTGACCAGGTGCATAGATAAGGGCAATGCATTTGACGTAGTCTACTTGGACTTCAGCAAGGCTTTTGATAAGGTCCCGCATGGGAGACTGATAACAAAGGTAAGAGCCCATGGGATCCAAGGCAATTTGGCAAATTGGATCCAGAATTGGCTGAGTGGCAGGAAGCAGAGGGTGATGGTCGAAGGGTGTTTTTGTGACTGGATGCCTGTGTCCAGTGGGGTTCCACAGGGATCGGTGTTGGGTCCCTTGCTGTTTGAGGCATATATAAACAATTTAGACTTGAATGTAGGAGGGTTGATCAGTAAGTTCGCAGATGACACAAAAATTGGTGGGGTGGTAAATAATGAGGAGGGTAGCCTTAGATTACAGGAGGATATAGACGGACTGGTCAGATGGGCTGATCAGTGGCAAATGGAATTTAATCCAGATAAGTGTGAGGTGATGCACTTGGGCAGGACAAACAAGGCACGGGAATACACGATGAATGGGAGGACCCTGGGAAGTACCAAGGATCAGGGGGACCTTGGTGTGCACGTCCACCGGTCCCTTAAGGTAGTGGGACAGGTGGATAAGGTGGTTAAGAAGGCATATGGGATACTTACCTTTATTAGCTGAGGCATAGAATAAGAGCAGGGAGGTTATACTGGAACTGTATAAAATGCTGGTTAGGCCACAGCTAGAGTGTTGCGTGTAGTTCTGGAATCCGCATTATAGGAAGGTGTGATTGCACTAGAGAGAGTGCAGAGGAGATTTACCAGGATGGTGCCTGGGCTGGAGAGTTTTAGTTATGAGGAGAGATTGGATAGACTGGGGTTATTTTCCCTGGAGCAGAGGATATTGAGGGGGGACATGATTGAGGTTTATAAAATTATGAGGGGCATAGATAGGGTAGACAGGAAGGAACTTTTCCCCTTGGTGGAGGGATCAATAACCAGGGGGCATAGATTTAAGGTAAGGGGCAGGAGGTTTGGAGGGGATGTGAGGAAGAATTTTTTCACTCAGAGGGTGGTGGGAATCTGGAACTCACTGTCTGAAAGGGTGGCAGAGGCAGAAACCGTCACAACATTTAAGAAGTATTTGGATGTGCACTTGCGATGCCATCGCACACAAGACTATGGGCCTAGTGCTGAAAAATGGGATTAGAATAGTTAGGTACTTATTTGGCTGGTGCAGACTCAATGGGCTGAAGGGCCTTTTTCTGTGCTGTAGACCTCTATGATTCTATGACTCCATAAATTGACCAAGTACCCGTCCTTGAAAATGCCACTGTTTCTTTCCCCCTTTGCATTCTGGACAGTGGCACTGAGGAACTATGTGGGGAGTCATATGACTGAGTCTACTCCTTAGTAATCTGTGTCAATGAAGTATCTCCTATCTTTTTCTTTCCTTTATTCTTTCATGGGATGTGGGAGTTGCTGGCAAACATTTGTTGCTCATCCCTAATTGCCCTTGGAGAACTGAGTGGCTTACTAGGCCATTTCAGAGGGCAATTAGGAGTCAACAACATTGCCTTGGGTCTGGAGTCACATGTAGGCCAGACTGGGTAAGGATGGCAAATTTCCTTTCCTAGAATACACTAGTGAACCAGATGGGCTTTTACAACAATTGATGATGGTTTCACAGTGACCACTGTAGAGACTAGGTTTATACTCCAGATAAATTAAGCAAATTTAAATTCAGCCAGTTGCCGTAGCGGGATTTGAACTCAGTCCCCGTGACAGTAGCCAGGGTCTCTGGATTATTAGTCCAGTAACATTACCACTACACTTCCATCTACACTTCTTGCACAAATGCCACCTTCAGTATGTTATGCATAGGACTTAGGTTATATATGTTAAGCAAATTAAATTTTCAAAGCCTCCTGGCTAATTTAGATAAACGGCAGAATGCATTCCATCAAGAAATGCACTGAAGTTTTGAAAAACAAAGTTGCTGCTTTGCGCATCCTTTCAGAATACAGAACATAGTGAGATTCCTGTGTTTTGGCAGTGTTGCTGATGTAAATGCGCAGCATAAGGTCAAGGGTCAGTCAGGCCCCCACATCTGCAGCTTTGTAAGGCCTCACCTCTGAGTGCCTCAAAGTGTGTAGCCAGGCAATGGCTAATGTGCATTAGCAAGACAAAAGATTGGGGAGGAGAGGAAAGGAGATGAGCTTTAATTTAGTGAAGATTTATGAGGCCTCATGAAATCAGGCTGAACCGCCCATTTTCTATATCATTTACTCAGATCTAAAGGGAAGGTTTTTGTTTTGGGAGACAGTCATTTAGAATTAACCGGCAACAAATCTTCAGGAAAATAAAAGGATGTGGATTGGAGCTGAACATTTAAAAAGTTCAAGCTCTTAAGATTGAAATAAAAAGCCCTAAAGTATTGCAACGTGGGAATTTCTTTTTGATCTAGTTTCTCTGGGTACGAGGGCTTTATTTCCACTTAAGCACAGAGCTGTATATTGATTTTATGAAATGTAGGCTGTAACAAGTGTTTGCATTCAGATTGGCAGTGACTCTCACTGACTCTCAGTGTTTAAAGGATGAAACACACACACTGATTTAGCCAATCAGCAGGAAAATCTATTTCAATTCTTAATAAATATAATCTACGTGATAAAATCTTACATTCAGAAAACAATATAATTAAAGCTCACAAGCATTGTTCCAGCCCACTATCATGTAGATTACTATAAAGCTACAGAGAAAAAACCCACTGCTGACAAAATGACTGTGTTTTGAAAATATTTAATGATTGTTTCACCTTTTCTCCATTTAACAGCTTCAAGATTACGTTTGCTTTGCAACGTCACTGGACATTTCTGCAGATTTAAGCAAAAACCTTACATAAATTTTTTTTTTCCTGAAACCTGAAAGAGGTGGCAAATGTCATAAATGGAACAATTTGTCATCCCCTGGGTGCAATTTTTAAAAAATTACTTCCTACGCATGAAAATATACAGTTTATTTCACAGGGCGACATTTCTTTTACAAAGGATTTTCAGGCCAGAATTGGAAGGTCGGAGAATCTGTGGCAGATTATGGATGCCTGCCGAAGCCAAAAGGGACTCGTTCCTTTTAAGTCCAAGGCAAAAAAGTGCACATGGTCCTTGTGCCATCTGTAATATACACCTGCACTCTGTTCATACAATAACTAGTTTGCAGGAATTGAACATGTTAATATCTAAATAGTCCCATGTAACTAAAATTCCTTGGGGTGGAATTTTATGGCCCCGTTCCGGTGCGGACGGAGCCGTAAAATGCGGCGAGACATTATAATCCCCGTTGACTTCAGCGGGAACGTAAAATCCCACTGCCGTAAAATTCTGCCCTTGGGTTTTATTTGTATCAACATAAATAAGAATTATGAAACAGTAGCAGTAGAACCACATACAAGGGCATAACAGAAGGATTCACTCCCTGATACAAGAAACCGGCACCTCATACAGGGGAAACCCAAGCCAGTGGTGAATGAATGTATCTTCCTTAAAAACAAAAATACCTGGAAAAACTCAGCAGCATGTGCGGAGAGGGATACAGTTGACGTTTCGAGTCCGTATCCCTCAACGTCAACTGTATCCCTCTCCGCAGATGCTGTCAAACCTGCTGAGTTTTTCCAGGTATTTTTGTTTTTGTTCTAGATTTCCAGCATCCGCAGTATTTTGCTTTTATCTTCTTTAAAATACTGTTTTATGGTGCATCGAATTCTTGTTTTATTATGTTGTAACAATCCTGGTACAAGTGAACATGGATCTTCACAAGATATATGGAATTATATATGGAGAAATTTGGATGGCCTGTTCAACTCATCAAGTTGTTCTTGTCTGAAATTCTGTGTGTATTTTGGGCAGAGTGAACTCCACTCAACGTGATTTTGTATTGTGCTTAGTGCAGGAAAAGCGCAGGGAACAGAACGAAGATCTGTCGTCAATCTTTTGAACTGACTAAAGCATCTGTGACTGCTGGCATTTCAGGGTAATAGAAGGTGTTATGGAGTCACATTCACAAACATTATTTGTCACCTACACGAGATCATGATCTCATGTTTGAGAGTGCCATCTCTATCTCGAATCAGCAATAATGTTCAAGCTCGGCTAAGTACGCGTGCACACACCAAAGTATGATTGGTGTCTATGAGCACTGAGGGTAATCACTATCTATAGTACCTTAGCAAGGGATTAATGCTCTTAAAACAAAGGAGAAAAGGAATAAAATAGTTTCTTGTTGAGATTTTAAATAAAATCTTTAGACAACGTCAAGGCACTTATTCTCTTCTTATCGTGTCCACGGACAGTGTATACATGGCCCAGCCAGAACTGGGCACATCTTTGTGTATGACCATGTAGAGGGTGCCTCTCATCTGATGTTTGACGGAGTCGCTCTTTCTTGCTGGCTACCGTTCTTCTTATATCAGGGGGAGCGATACCCGCCAGGATATATAGGCTGTTGGTATTTGTTGGTTTTAAACAGCCTGTGATAAGTCGGCAGCTTGCATTCTGAACGGCATCCATCTTCTTAGCACCAGTAGATCTTTCCCATGCAGGACGAGCGTATTGGGCAGTGGAATAGCAATGAGCAAGTGCACTGGTTCGCGATGTTTTCGGGCTTGCTCCCCATTTTGTGTCAGTGAGCTTATTCAGGATGTTGTTTCATGCGCTCACTTTTGCCTTTGTCTTTTCGATGTGGTTCTTGAAGGTGAGGCATCTGTCAAGGGTGACTCCTAAGTAGATAGGGTGCTCGCAATGCGTCAGTGCTGCTCCACACCAGGTTACTTTAAGCTGGCGTTTAGCTTCACGGTTTCTGAGGTGGAATGCACAAACTTGCGTCTTTGATGGGTTTGCACGAAGGTGTTTTTCTTCATAATAGGATGTTAGTCCCTCCAAGGCCTCAGAAAGCGTTTTCTCCGCGGTGTTAAAATCAGTGCTTTGGGCAGTGACACATAAGTCATCAGCATATATAAAACAGGGTGTGACACCGTCTACAGGTTGGTCATTCGTGTAGTTGTTGTACAGCAGCGGTGCAAGCATGCTTATTTATTGCATTAAATATCTTGGAATCTATGATGCCTTTCCTCATGGATTCTGACATACTACCGGCCAGGAGCATACTCTCGTACACTCCTAGCAGGTCTGGGCCGATCAAGTCCCACAGAGCCGAATACAACTCCGCCGGCAAGCCGTCGCTTCCGGGGGTTTTACTCTTCCCGAAGGACTCGAGGGCCTTAGTCAGTTCATCAGGAGTTAGCGGTTTGTCCAGGCTCTCCCGCGTACTGTCGTCTAAGACCTCCGTGATAGAGGACAGGAAGGACTGGGAGGCCGTGCTGTCCGTGGGCTTCACGTCATACAATCCGGCATAAAAGGATTTGCTGATCCTCAGAATGTCGGACCGTGATGACTTTACTGAGCCGTCTTCTTCCTTCAGGCTTCTCGGCCTTTTGGCTAAGATCAAGTGTTGCAGGGGCGACACCATGGTCCTGCCAAGGCAAAGTCGGGATGGAAGGGCTATAACCAATCGCAATCCAAATCCATACCGTGGGTTACCTATCACCGTCCGAGTCACGGTGAACCACAGCGAAGGAGGATCACCTATGGATCGGGGCTTCTTCACCAGGAGGATCCTGTTGAAGGCGTGCGGCTTCCAAGCTCCGGAGATCTTCACCCTGCATGACTCCCGCAAAGGCGGTTATTTTGACGTGACGTTCAAGCGGGTGGCAGACCGCGTCCAGCTCCTGAGGGTGTTCGAGGAAAAGAGAGACCTGCCGGAGATGAAGATCCTGACGGCGGAGCCGCACTTTTCTCTGCCGTTGCAACGGGAACGTGTGGTGATGGTGCATGTGTACAACCCCTTCGTCCCTGTCGCCGACGTGGTCACCTTCCTCACCAGGTACTTCGATAAGGTGGGGAGCGGCACCGAGATTCGAGACAACTTGGGGATCTGGACAGGCAAACGCCTGTTTAAGGTCACGCTAAAGACCGATGGTAAGGGAGCCATTTTCCACCCTCCTTCCAGTTTCGCTATCGGGGGAAACCGTGGCTACCTGGTCTACGCTGGGCAACCCAAGCATTGTCGCTCATGCGGCAAGGCTGGTCATGTGGCGGCCAACTGCAGCGCCTCCCTCTGCAAGATCTGCAAACAGGAAGGGCACCAGACAAAAGACTGCAAACAGGCCAAGTGCTGCAACCTGTGTGGCGAGGCAGGTCACCTCTACAGGACCTGCCCCAAACGCTGCCGTACTTACGCACAGGCAGCCAAAGCCGACCAGGGGGAAGCAGAAGAAATGTTTCGTGTCACTCCAACCACCAAGGCCCCCAGGGAGCTCAACGGGACAAAGGAGGACACAGAGAGAGACAAGGTGGAGAAAGAGATTGAGGCAACAGAGAGCCAATCAGCAGCACTACCCCCTAAACCTCCCAGTCCTCAGGACAGCGAATCAATGGAGGAGGAGGCAGCAGTGGAAAAGCAGCAGGGGGAGTGGCGGACGGTGAAGAACAAGAAAAGTAAGAGGGAGCGAAGAAGAAGCAAAGGCGTTTCCCAGAGAAGCGGCAAGAGGCGTCTCCCATCCGACACGGATGACAAGGGCAGCAGCTCTTCGGATGATGAAGTGCCAGGGCGGCACCGACAGAAGAGGCGGCAAAGCTCCAGGGCGTTGGAGGACGAGACACCCGAGCTCCAGAAAATTGGAGACAACAAGGAGACCAGCGCACCCCAACTTTGCCTGCAACCTGAGGAGGCCAGTGCACCACAGCCCCTGGAATCTGGGAGCAGTGAGGCAATCATCGCACCCCAGCTCCAGGAAGCCGGGAACAGCAACACCCCAGAGGGGGTGAGTTTTGGAGAAGCTTCTCCAGCAAAGGTCATCTCAAAACCCACTCTCTACGTGAACCTCCAGATGCCACCGGAGCAGAACACGGCCAAGGAGATCTACCTCAGCCCATCCAAAGTGAAGGAATTTGAGCTCACTACGGGTATGAAGGAGCAGACTAAAGGTCTGGGACTCTCAGAGACAGTGGGTTTGGTAGGAGAATAAATGCTTTAAAATGGGTTTAAAGATTGTATCCATAAATGTGCGTAGCATTAAATCTACTACGCGATGTGTTGCGACCTTGGACTACCTAGCCAAGGTCAAAGCTGACCTGTTGTTTCTGCAGGAGTGTGCGATACCGCACCTCAGCTCCTACAGGCAATGGTCACGATGGTGGTCCCACGGGCCATCGATCTGGTCGGGCGGAAACGACTCTCGTTCCTCCGGCCTGGGTATTCTGCTGCGGGGAGGCAACTTCACCGTCTCCGAGGTCAAGGAGGTGGTGGGCGGGCGACTCCTCGTAGCAGACGTAATGTACAAGAACGCTCCACTCCGGTTAATTAACGTGTATGGCCCGGCACAAGGGGCTGAGCGGCTGGAGGTTTTTCAGCAGCTCCCACTGCTGCTGGCGACCTCCAGGCCGGTCATTCTGGGCGGTGACTTCAACTGCATCATCGATGCGGCTGGACGATCCGGCAGGGCCGGCAGCAGATTGGACGCTACGTCCAGATCCCTGATGGAAACAGTTAAGGATGCCAAGCTGCACGACGTCTTCAGCAACCCTGCAGATGGAGCGCAGCGTAGATACACCTGGTCGCGGCCAGACGGGTCCATTCGTTCCAGGATAGACTTCCTGTTTGTGTCCCATGCATTCACAGTCAGATCCACCGAGGTCAAGCCGGTGTTCTTCTCTGACCACTGCCTCCTACTGGCGGACTGCCACTTGGAGAAGGACCTGAGGGTGGGCAGGGGGGCATGGAAGCTAAATGTGCAACTGCTGACCCCAGAGAACATTGAGGAGCTCAAGAGGGATTACAAAGGTTGGAGAACCGTGAAACCCCTCTTTGAGTCCCTGACACACTGGTGGGAAGCGATCAAGGGAAGCATCAAGATGTTTTTCATCCTCAAAGGCACCCAGAAAGCTAGAAAGGAACAGAGGGAAATGTCCCGACTCCAGAAAAAGATGCAGAATCTGCTCCGGCTGCAGTCGATGGGGGTCGATGTCAAGGAGGAGCTCCAAGAGGTGAAGGGCCAGCAAGCCTCGCACTTTGCCTCGGAGGCCTCCAAGATCATCTTCCGTTCCAGAGTCCGCTCCGTGGAGCAGGATGAGACGTGCTCACGTTTCTTCTTCCAAAAGGTACACAGAGAGCGCTCTGTGATCAGCAGCCTGAAGGAAGAAGACGGCTCAGTAAAGTCATCACGGTCCGACATTCTGAGGATCAGCAAATCCTTTTATGCCGGATTGTATGACGTGAAGCCCACGGACAGCACGGCCTCCCAGTCCTTCCTGTCCTCTATCACGGAGGTCTTAGACGACAGTACGCGGGAGAGCCTGGACAAACCGCTAACTCCTGATGAACTGACTAAGGCCCTCGAGTCCTTCGAGAAGAGTAAAACCCCCGGAAGCGACGGCTTGCCGGCGGAGTTGTATTCGGCTCTGTGGGACTTGATCGGCCCAGACCTGCTAGGAGTGTACGAGAGTATGCTCCTGGCCGGTAGTATGTCAGAATCCATGAGGAAAGGCATCATCACCCTCATCTACAAGCACAAGGGGGAAAGGGAGGAAATTAGAAATTGGCGACCCATTTCACTGTTGAATGTGGACTATAAGATTCTGTCCAAGGTCATCGCCAACCGGGTCAAATCCGCTCTGGAATTGGTGATTCACCCTGACCAGACCTGCTCTGTGCCAGGCAGGAAGATCTCTGACAGCCTGGCGCTGCTCAGGGATACGATTGCCTATGTACAGGACAGGGGTGTGGATACCTGCCTCATCAGCTTGGATCAGGAGAAGGCCTTTGACAGAATATCGCACACCTACATGGGGGATGTGCTCTCCAAAATGGGGTTTGGGGAGGGAATTCGAAATTGGATCCAACTGCTCTACACTAACATCAGTAGCGCAGTCTCAATCAATGGGTGGGAAACAGATAGCTTTCCGATTAAATCTGGAGTCAGGCAGGGCTGTCCTCTCTCGCCTGTCCTTTTCGTGTGTTGCATAGAACCCTTTGCCGAGTCCATCAGGAAGGATCCGGGCATAAGAGGAGTGACGATCCCAGGCAGTGGAGGCACTCAGGTAAAAGCCTCCCTGTACATGGACGACGTCGCCGTCTTCTGCTCGGATCCGCTGTCGGTGCGCAGACTGATGCACATCTGCGACCAGTTCGAACTGGCCTCGGGAGCCAAGGTAAATCGTGGGAAGAGCGAGGCCATGTTCTTTGGGAACTGGGCTGACCGATCCTTTGTCCCCTTCACTGTCAGGGCTGACGGCCTGAAGGTGCTGGGGATATGGTTCGGAGGGACCGGGGCATGCGTTAGAAACTGGAAGGAGCGAGTGGCTATGGTGAAAAGGAAACTGGGCATGTGGGAGCGACGCTCCCTCTCCATTGCGGGTAAGAACCTGGTCATCAGGTGTGAGGTACTCTCGCCGTTGTTGTACGTGGCGCAGGTCTGGCCCATTCCAGACTCCTGCGCGATGGCGATCACTCGAGCCATCTTCCGCTTTATCTGGAGGTCGAAAATGGATCGTGTCCGCAGGGACGCGATGTACAAGCCTCTAGATAAAGGGGGAAAAAACGTGCCCAACATCGCCCTCATACTGATGGCCACCTTTGTGTGTGGCTGCATCAAGCGGTGCGTAGACCCTCAGTACGCAAACACCAAGTGTCACTACGTGCTGAGGTTCTACCTGTCCCCGGTGTTGCGAAGGATGGGTCTGGCCACGCTGCCGCGGAACGCTCCAAGTAGTTGGACCGTGCCGTACCACCTGTCCCTGGTGGAAAAATTGATGCAGAAAAACACCTTTGACCACAAGTCCATCAGGCAGTGGTCAGCACGTAACGTCCTAGAGGCCCTGAGGGAAAAGGAGAGGGTGGACCCTGTGGGATGGTTCCCCGAGCAGACTGTCAAAGTCATTTGGCAGAATGCCTCATCGCCAGAACTTTCCAACAAGCACCAAGACGTAGCTTGGCTGGTGGTGAGAAAGGCCCTCCCCGTCAGATCCTTCCTACACGCCAGGAGGCTCACCCCCTCTGCACGTTGCCCTCGAGGTGGCTGTGGTGGGGAAGAGACCGTTGTTCACCTCCTTGTGGATTGTGCCTTTGCAAAGAAAGTCTGGAGAGAGATGCAGTGGTTGCTGTCGAGGTTCATCCCGAGCAGTTCTGTGACACAGGACTCTGTGCTCTACGGGCTGTTCCCAGGGACACACACCGAGACAAACATCAACTGCAGCTGGAGGATCATCAACTCGGTGAAAGACGCGCTTTGGTCTGCCCGAAACTTGTTGGTCTTCCAGCGCAAAGAGTTGTCCCCGACCGATTGTTGCGGACTGGCACAATCCAAAGTCCAGGACTACGTGCTGAGGGACGCACTAAAGCTTGGGGCAGCTGCCGCAAAGGCGCAATGGGGAAGGGTCGCTGTCTAAGACCTTTCTACCACAGCGCACCGAGAGACTGGGAACTGTTTAGAGCCCCTCGGGCTGTACAGATCAAAATGAAAGGCTGTAAATGATTGTAATATTGTTTGTACTGATGCACCTGGTGATACATTTTGTAAAAGTTTAACCTGGATTGTACCCTTGTAATGTTGTTTTTGAAATGGTTTGGAATGTGATTGAAGATATTTTATGAATAAAGTATATTTTTGCAAAAAAAAAAAAAAAATCTTGGGGTAGACTTTGCAGTTGTATTGGTTTCATCAGCACAATCTGAGAGAAATTGGTCAAACCAGCACAAAAGATCTCAAGCGTAAGATACTTCCAGGATAAATTGAGTTTCCATGATTTTTAACATTGGTTTAAAAATCATTGTGCCCAAAGCCAGCCCTGCCTGTAAAACTGGCCGGGCGACAAGATCACAATGCAATAAGGATGACGAGTTTCCACCAATTATGCCCATTTGTGGCAGTTCAAAGAAGATCTTCAAATTGAGTTCATTTTCTTAGGTGCAGAGGCAACAGTCAACCTATTTTAAACATTTTTACATCAAAAATACCTAATTTAGTAAGAGGTTTATTAGTGTACACCAATGACACTAGTAAATGGTTTGGTGTAGTTTTTATTGTAATTTTCAGTGATTTAAAGTTAGGTTACTCACAGATGGAGGCTTATTTTTGGGATAAACCCATATGTGGCTGTGTTAATAAAGCTGCATCAGGTTACAACTCTTAAATAGATCAATGATTAATTTTTAAAGCAAAGAAAAAAATAATCACATCCTATCGCGCTTACTGATTCCACTGGTTCACGAAAGATTTTATGTTTGTGATTATGCAAATATATTTTGGCGGAAACGTGAACTGTAACCTAATCAGTGCAATTTCAAGCACAATTTGCGACCAATTTCCTGCTTGTGCCCAAAGCAGAAATTTTATCCTGATCCCTGTGTGCACACCCTGTCAATTTTCCCCATTATAAATGCTCATTACAACTGTCAATGTAAACATGTCATGCTGTAATTGCATCATCCCCATTCCCAGTGTCTATGCTGCAGTGCTATAACTGGTAGGAGGGTGTAATTACAATGTTACACGTTTACTTGGGCATTTTTCATTACCAACGTGGACATAGGAATTTATAATGGTAATAGAAAAATAAGGTCAGAATGTTTGACTTTAAAATGAAGACAAAGTTACATCAGCATGCTTTGGATCCATTATTCTTGATCTTTGACCCTGTTTCATCTGAAATTACATCTAGCCTTGATTTCTCTAATACGATGCCATGGAAATCAAGCAGAATAAAATAAAAGCAGAATATGCTGGAAAAACTCAGCAGGTCTGGCAACACCTGTGGGGATAAAACAGTGTTCACGTTTCAAGTTGAATATGGCTCTTCTTCAAAGACGAGTCAGACTCAACTCAAAATGTTAGATTTTCTCTCCTCACAGATGCTGCCCGGCCTGCTCAGTTTTTCCAGCATATTCTGTTTTTATTTCAGATATCCAGCATCCGCAGTATTTTGCTTCGATCATAGAAATCAACTAGTAGTTTAATACACACAAAGACTATGTGGAATTTAATAGTCTGTTCTTTACTACCCTTTAAAATAGTAGCACTCCCAGCGTGAATACTCAAAAGAAAATATTTTGAAGGTTGTTGTCTAAAATATTCCTTTAAAAGTATCTACAACTCACATAATCAACAATCTCAAAATTGGAACATTGATTTTTGTTAGCTTCTCTATCCTATTACATGACTGGGAATAGTAATAGTAACGACAGCCTGCTGCCTAGTAAGATGATGGCTTGTGCCATGTTGGTCGGCTCTGTTTCAAGCATCACCTGGAGGAGAATTTTCACCTCAGCGTGAAGGGGTGGGCCCCACAAACCGAGGCGTAAAATTTCACGCGGTGACGTGGGGCGTGCATCCTGACGTCACCGCACCTCATTCCGACCTTTCGCTCGGCGGGCGCGCGCCAGAGGCGGCCGCTCACCGGCTGAACTGTCAAAGGCCTGTTAAGGCCATTAATAAACCAATTAAACTGATTCTCAGGGCTGCCCGTCCAGCCTTAAGGTTGCCGGGCAGGGAAAGAGCCCAAGCGGCCTTCGCGTTTTTCATGAAACCTCATCCATGGGCGGGGTGAGATTTCATGAAGGTTTTATTAAATTCATAAATAAATTTAATTTCATCAACATGTTTCAGCTCATGTGACAGTGTCACATGAGGCGACATGTATAAATGATTTTTAACTTTCTTCATTAAAAATTCTCCATAGGAACTTAATCTCCCCAAGGCAGCTCCGTGCCTCAGGGAGATTTCTGCATTCATTTGTGTGCGTGCGCGAAAGAGCGCAGGCCCCGACTCTGCCTCCTCCCCCACCCTGCCCGCACAGGTAGCGCTGAGTGCTACCAGGCGGCCTTAATTGGCCCGCCCACGTAAAATGGCGGCATGCAGCTGTCCGGCTCCTCGCCCGCTCCCGACCGGCCCACCCGACAGGCAGAAAATTCCTACACCCCTGGTGTAGCTCAGGAGCCCCACTCTGGCATGGCCGTCTCTGCCACACTTGTTGCAGAGGCAGACAGTGGGCTGAGAAAGTGCACAATTCACTGCCCTGTTTTCTCTGGGCCCTCTTCTCGGTCCAGCTGAGCCTCTTGTTTCTGCTCACCCCTTCCAACGCCCTCCAAACAGTCAGCCTCCAGCGGTCACGGCCGTCAGTCACTGTCTCTCAGTCGTCAGTGTCAATATCCACCATCTTCATATCTCACTTGCAGGTGCCCTCGTAGCAGAGGCATGGATACCCAGGAGGTCATAACCCAGTGACCAATTCGCTACACAGAAGGTCTTTGTGTGTGTGGCTGCGATCAAATGACTCAAAATATACTCAGTAAAAGCTGCAGCAATAGTGCAAATGACATTGATTGAATACTGTGCAAGTTTTCACTTGATTGAATTGATGGTTGAACATTGCAGCCTGAGTGTCAAAAATGTATTCTTTCTTTACAGTTCAGCAAGTTTCCAACATGTGAAGTGCTATTTTGTATCTTATTAAAGCAGAAAGATCTGTCATTTGAAAATAGCATTTGTAGATTGTGATGTTTCAGATTTCTCTCTGAACTTTGAGATACGCTCAAAATGTAGATTACAAATATATTTGCATGACTGAAATTGCTTTTGAAAAGCAGACCCGTATTGTAACAGCATAGTTTCACTCTATTGGAAAGCTACTGGTAGCTCTTGGCATCTCACAGATTCGATGTAGCTATCTGTCTGTCCAAAAGCCTTAAATTAAATACGAAATGCCTGAAACAACCTTCCCACAACCACGTGCACAAACTTAGATCAATCATTCTACTGACCATTCCCACCATTTAGTCTTGTCATTTTAGTTTTTGTACAATTCTCCTCCAACCTTCCTTGGCTCCATATAGAGGAGCTAGGATCCAGAGCATTTTTGTTATGGGATGTGGCAAGGAAAATACTTATTGTCCATCCCTGACTGCCATTGACCTCCTGGTGTTGAGCTGCTTTCTTGAACTGCTGCCACTCTTGTGATCTAGGTGCATCTGTTAGGAAGGGAATTCCCAGGTGCTGATCCAGCTTCAGTAGAGGAATGCCAATATATGTCCAAGTCAGGATGGTGGGTGACTTCAAGGAGAATTTGCAGGGACTGGTGTTCCCATCTGCTGCTGCCCTTGTCCCTCTAGGTGTAGAAGTCGTGAGTTTGGAAGGTGCTGCCAAAGGAGCCTTGGTGAGTTGCTGCAGTGCATCTTGTAGATGGTACACACACTGCTGCTGCCACTGTGCTGGTGGCGGACGGAGTAAATGTTTAATGTGATTGATGGGTTTGCTTTGTCAGTGTTGTGCTTAAGATCTTGAGTGTTGTTGGAATTACAATCATCCAGGCAAGTATAGGGTATTCCCTCACACTCCTGACTTGTGTCTTGCAGATGGTGGACAGGCTTTAGGGAGTCAATTACTCCCTGCAGGATTCCCAGCCTCTGACCTGCTCTTGTAGCCACAGATTTATACGGCTGGTCCAGCTACATTTCTGGTCAATGGTAACCCCCAGCATGTTCATGGTGGTGAATTTTACAATGGTAATGCTGTTGAAAATCTAGGGGAGGCGTTTAGATTCTCACTTGTTGGAGATGGCCATTGCCTGGCACTTGTATGGCACAAACGTTACTTGCCAGTTATGAGCCCAAGCCTACATGTTTACCATGCCTCACTATCTGAGGAGTTGTGAATGGTACTGAACACTGTGATCATCAGCAAAAATCTCCACTTCTGACCTTATGATGGAGGGATGGTCATTGATGAAGAAGCTGAGGATGGTTGAGCCTATAGGACATTATCCTGTGCAACTCCTGTGGTTATGTCCTATGGGACTGAGATGATTGGCCTCCAACATCACAACCATCTTCCTTTGAATAGGACTTCAGCCAGTGAAAAATAGTTCACCCTTTCCAAATAACACAGCTGAAACAAGGAGTTCAGCCTTTGAGGAATTACTGACACAAACTCACTACTCCATGATGTATTGCATTGATACTCCAGTGTATTATGTCATTTCTTTATAATGATTGAGTGGCAGGTGGAAAGTTAGTGTAGGGCCAACTAAATGAATAGACTCAACACTTGTAAAACATGGTCAATTTAGCAGCCATCAACCAGGAACGTAACTAAGTGAACCACACTCCATTACCCTCAAACTCTGTATATGACTCTTGGCAAAAGCAATATCCACAAATGTTACTTAGCTCATTCTGTTGTTTACTTTGAACAAAAAAAAACTGCAAACAGTAAAGTTTGACAAGTCTCTGTCTGTCTGAATTCTACTACCACCCCCCACCCCACCCCCACCCCCACCCACCCTCCCTCCCCAAGCCTGCCCACCTACTAACACATCCACCTCAGTTCTCCAGCTTTCAAATGTCAGATATTAATTCCACTGAGGTGACTTCACATCGGAGAGAAAAATGGGGTGATATATGCTTTGCAGTAGCAATGAGTTTTGTAAAATAGCCCAACTTATATTCTCCAGTAATAGTTCATTTTAATGCCTCTGATGGAAGAGCAAGATAACATATAGTAAGATTGAGAGTTCAAACACCCAAAAGCTGAGTGATGTTATGTTGCCCTGTAACTGACGCAGGGCTATGTGTCAGTCAGAGATCCTAACTGGACCCAGTGAAAAGACAGGCAATGCTAGTAGCTGATGCTTGATCATTCTTGTCAAACAGTTGTATATTACACAGAGAGTTTTGAGATCAGGAACAAAGTGCTTGAAACGTTAGTGGAATCAGATTCCATAGGATATTTCACAAGACAATTGGACATGTACTTGAAGAGGATACAGCATGGAGGACAAGCTGGGGTGTGTGACAGCTATTTCAACAGTGGCACAGGCGGCGTATGGGCCAATTAGCTTCCTTCTGTGCTGTAAGGTTCTATCATACCTATTACAAACACAGCTTTTCACGTTTGACAGGCATGGATTTGACATCAGGTTAAGCAGGTTGTCTTTAGTGTTATTGTCTAGTAAAATGTAGTGACTCCAAACTGAACCTCCGCATGGGGTTTCCACAAAGAAAATGATACCCCTGGATACTTAAAGGCCAGGATTTTCAGCTCGGCATGTGGGCGTGCCTCCGACACGTCTGAGCGTGAAATAGCGTGTGATGATGTCAGGCGAGCGTCCTGACATCATCGCGCACTCGCGCGATATTTCGGTCGGTGGGTGCACGTGAGAGTCGGCAGCACATCGGCCGACAATTAAGAGGCCTATTAAGGCCCTTAAGTAGGTAATTAAGTCGAATTTTTCGCTGCCCGTCCAACCTTATGGTCAACGGGTGGGCAAATGGGCCAGGCGGCCTTTGCATTTTTTGCGAAACCTCATCCACGGGTGGGATGAGGTTCCCTACAGTAAATAAAAATAAACTGAAAAATGTTTAAACTCAGTTTCAACATGTCCCTCTTCATGTGACTGAGTCACATGTTTATATTATTTGTTGATTCTTCATTTTTCATTTTTAAAACCTTCAGCTCCCTTAGGCAGCTCTTTGCCTTCAGGGAACTTTCAATGAGTGCACCCCCCATGCATGCGCACACTCCTGTGCTCGCGCTCCTCCCGCCCGTAGCCCAGCAGCACTGATGCTCGCAGCACACGTTTCACACCAGCTGGACATTAATTGGCCAGTCAGCGTGAAATCATGGTCGGGGCCTGATCGCGGGCAGAGGCTGTTTTGCAGCCGCTCCCGGGTCCACCTGTCCGACGAGGGGAAAATCCTGCTCGTAAAGACAGTGAGGTGTCATGCGGTCCGGTGCTACTTTGTCCTTGCAGATAGCAGTGTTTGTTGGACTGCTTATTTCATTCAAAGTCTGTACAAAGCTAAAAATGAAGCAATGACATTTGGCATCCTCACTGCCACATAAAATCCCCCAAAAACATCCTGTACATACATCTGCAAGAAGGAAACAGCAGAATCAGTGTTTGCAGATCCACATGTTTTAGCCATTGTATTTACCTCTAGTCATATTGCAGCTTTGTCCGTCTGTGTTCCTGCAGGAAAACTAGAAATGCCTGGAATCGGCAGATCATATGTTGCTGTCACATCACAGGTATCCTCAAGGAATCTTCCACCTACATTTTCTGTTTCGCTGTCAGGAAATTGAAATGCTCTCCGTCTTCTCTCCTGTATGGAAAGAGAGAACACTGAAATGTCTCAAAAAGTAATAATAATTTCAAATTATTAAATCATGTTGATATCTCCCAGACTGTCTTGTGATGGTGTGTTTTGTTGGTTACCTTGCGGTACAATTTTAATGAAGTGAGACATTTTAGGTTAGATTTACACTACAAGGGTAATATTTTGCCTTTGCACTTAACCAGGAAGCCTCACCAGCCAGGATTATGGGGTGAGAAAGCTACTCATAAATTTACTGTTGATTCAAAGCGCTATACACTGATACTAAACCTGTGGAGGGCAAACCCTTAGTTAAGGCCCAACTTGACTTGGGAACAAAGCAGAATGAAATTCCATCCTCCAGAGATTCCTGTTCCACTTTACTCCAGCATCACATTGGACTCATTTACACTACAATAATGGTGTCGGTGTGAAGTTTGCTTCACCATAATGCTGCTTACATTTTAAATGCATCCTTTTTAGTGATGTATTGAAAGTCAGAGAAAAGACCAATTTCAGCAAAAGAAATTGCTTTGTTTTAGTGACTTTTACATAAGTGCCTGTATTACCACAGAGAGTCTATTCAAATCCACCCAAAGTCAAAGAGAAGCAGGTATTCTTTGGTGCTGTCAATGATCAGTAAACTAAAACAGTCTATTAATAGGGATGGAGTAATAGACAATGACTAGCTCCTCGGGGTTGGGGGTGTGGGGCGGGGGTAGGTGGTAAGTTGAAAATACAGAAGATCGCCCCTTAGAAAGCCACAAAGGATGAAAGCAGTCTTCATTCAAGCTTCTATTTTGTTTTACCATCCTGTCTTTGTTCCTATCTGAATTAACTAGTTAGCAATTCTAATAGATGGGTCTTCGAAAACCAATAAACTTCACTCGCTGGAGGGTCTGAGCGAGTTTGCCATTTTACATTCATATTCTGAAAAAAGTGGGTGTGTGTAACCACTAGACTGGAGAATTAGCAAGTACTCTTGGGAAGAGAGCTCTTCATTCAATGAGGTTTAAAGGTTTTATTAAGAGAAATGTCATCATCATTAACAAATTCTGGAGAGAAAGAGGTTGGAAGGAGAGACATTTCCAGCAAATAGAGAGTGTAAACAGAACGCCCATTGAGGACAATTGCTATTTGTTGTAGCCTCCAAACAGGAACTATTTCTGTTTGTTTGAGACATGATTACTTATTCATTGTGTACTTCAGCATCTAATGACTTCAACACAGCATTGTGACTGTGATATTTAGACAACACTAATTGTACCCATTTATCCTGTAATGGGACCTGGTTGTGTATGCCAGGCCAATGTTTCTGAAATACTATTTTTAGCCAATCTCTATATTATCAATCAAAATCTATGTTCACCGATCTGTTATGTTGCAGCTTCCAATTATTCTTTACAGTATTGTACTGAGTGAACCTGTTGGTTTACAGAAAAGTTGAGTTTAATAATGTGTGCTGCCTTGTTAATACTGTTCACCACATTTGAAGAAACTGAATACGAGACAGATGATAGCAGTTGATTGGAATCACCTGGCTTAAACTTTTCAGTATTTGCTGCATTAAATCTGGTATTTGAGTGGGCAAATCCTCCGCTGAACTGGAATGTGCCTAACCTTTAGGCTGTCAGTGCACGCAAACTCACCTGGGTCTGTCAATGAATGGGATACCTACAAACCCTGACCTTGAGTGAGATAGATATATATCCAGTTGCCTTGGATCCAGAAAGTTCATGAACGTGTTATTATCTCAAAGATATGCGCCAATCTTTTCTGCAACTCTCCACTTGAATCACCCCAGTTAGGTTTCCACCCTCATACAGTCCAAAACAAAATCTCACTGTTGGCTTTGGCATGGTCTTTCATCCTGAAACTTTCATAAACTTCACTGTGTTTAAATACAAACATATAAACATACGAATTAAGAGCAGGAGTAGGCCATTCAGCCCCCTGAGCCTGCCCCTCCATTTGATGAAATCATGGCTGATCTGATTGTGGCCTTAACACCACTTTCTTGCCTACTCCCGATAACTTTTGACTCCCTTGTTAGTCAAAAATCTATCTACGTCTGCCTTAAGAATATTCAATGGCCCTGCCTCTACCGCTCTCTGGGGTAGAGAATTCCACAGGCTCACGGCCCCATGAGAGAAAAAATTCACCTCATCTCGATCTTAACTGGGAGACCCCTTATTTTTAAACTGTGTCCCCTAGTTCTGATCTCTCCCACAAGGGGAAACATCCTCTCAGCATCCACCCTGTCAAGTCCCCTCAGGATCTTATATGTCTCAATAAGATCACCTCTCATTCTTCTAAACTCCAATGGATACAGGACCAACCTGTGCAACCTTTCCTCATAAGATAACCCCTTCACCCCAGGAATTAATCGAGTGAACCTTCTCTTAAATCTCTACTACCCATATCACATCTTCCACCAGGCCTTGTCAATCCAGCATCCATGGCCATGCACCCTTCCTGGTACAACACCCACTCCATTAAAAACTCTCCACTCTCCTGACTGTAGCCTGTAGTGCATTCCCCGCTCTGTTTGCCCCATCATTTTCGTGCCAGTATACTGAACCACTTAGATCTCAGACTCTGTCATTCACTCCCTAAATCCCTCACCTCTCCACCTACTTAAAACCCAGCTCCTTTACCAAGATTTTGCTTACTCTTCCTAATATCTCCTCCAGTTTAGCAACCAGCTTTTTTCCTTACACCTTCGTGAAGCACCTTGGAGTGTCATTCTACATTAAGTGTGCTATAAAAATGCAAGTTATTGTTGCCCAGCTGTTGACATTTTTGAAGCTTCCTACAGAGATATTTTAATGTCATGAGTAAATGCTGCTCCTACCTGCAATCTCAAACTTTAAAAAATATCTATGGCAGTTGAGCAGGGTTGGGGGAACCCATATTTATGCATGTGTGTAAAGCCCTCTCCTAGTGGCTCAGGCAATTGCAGTATAACTGGATTTTACTAGATGTACTTGACATTCTTGTCGTTACCTATCTTCATTGACTGGTTCAATATAATTGCAGTCTATGTGGCATTAACCTTATACCAGCCTCAGGAAAAATTGCGCTTAATAAAAAATGTTTTCCACAGCTGTTAAAACAACATGATTCACAACTGCTTCATTGTTTCTTCCACACTCTCATTCTGTTGAAGTCAAGACTCACTGTTATACTCAACTCAATCCGCAAGACCTCAAAGTGGAGCCATTTCAGGCAGGCTTCCCTCATCACTGATAATACAGGCTCCTAAAACCCAAGGTTGGCATCATCAAAACACTACTATTTCCCTTCAGTCTTCACAATAGGCATTGACTCTTCCAGCTTTCTCAACTGTAAAAAATGGCTGTTCTAAACAAAAATACAATCACAAATCTTTGCCCCAGATCTAATCTGTGAACAAACTGAAAGATTTGTTTTAAATTTAACCCCCAGAGTATTGACGTTTCTCGGTAGTTTGGGTTCACTCTGAGCTAGAGAGATTTTGCCTTGTATTATGACACAGCCGATTGTAAAGGCTGAGTTTCTCAAATCCCAGAGGGAAGCTTAAAACAACTATCATAACCCATTTTTGTAATTTGTCTGCTTCGAGGTACAGGCTTTGAATTCAGTAGTAATAGGACCACCAAGTCTCAAGAGTTTTTTTTTAATAAAACTAAATTAAGCATTTATTAATACAAGAAAAATTGTAAGCACATACATATGTCTACAAAATTACTATGATAATAACTTCAAAAATTCCCTAATTAATCTGACTCTCAGTTACACTCCCGTTAAGGCAACTGTAAAACTCATAGATTTAAAAAGACCCCAGGCAAAGCACATTTAACCTTACAAATTCTAAATGAGGTTCCTTGCAGACACAGTTGCAGGCACACTAGCTGGTTAGACCTTAAATGCCTCTGCCTTACACACACAAACTCCTTTTCGTTAATACCTAACTTTTCTCTTGAATGTAAGTTTCCCATTGTATCATTAGGCTTTTAATGTTACACCTCCTAACGATAATATTTTCATCCCACTAATTTTATTAGTAATGTAAACACATTGCTTGGCATTTCCCAGCTAGGTGCAAGATTTCACCCATTCTTTTGAATGCTTTATTCAACAAATGCAAATGTACATCCTTGACACCTATGTTTCTAAACTTCCCCATGTTTATCTAATTACCATTTCAAACCTACTTCTTTCTATACATCAAAGCATCCAAACTAGCTGGCTTTAATCCAATTGACACACACACACACACACACAGACAGACACCACTAAACTCTATTTTAAAAAATAATTTCCAGTAATGTTATAGGCATTAATCTCTTCATGACACCTGTCAAGTCTACCATTCCTGCACTTAATTCATTATCAAGAAGACCATCCTGACATAGCTTTTCTCCATTACAGTTACATGCAGAAAATTCAAAATGCAATGGATAAGAATGGAAATTGGCATCTTGGACCTCACTTCACACTTCGAGTCTCGGGTTAGTGTAAAGTGCTCCATCTTGTGGTCAGTCGGATGAAATTTAATCACTGAACACAGTCAGGCTCTGAATAACAGTCAAGGCTGAGACCCAAACTGGGGCTTTGTGAAAAAAAAATGTTTTTAAAACGTCTAGAGCTCTAGATTCCACTGTTTAAACATTATATTTTACCATTAAAGCAGGGAAGGGAGCAAATAGGTCAAAAAGTAAGGCAAAGGGAGGCTAGTCACCATGAAATGTTGTAACAATTATTTGCAATTTGATGACGGACTGCGATTATCAGCTGGATCATTTAACCCTTTCACTTTATTCATAGTTATGTTTCAGTAACAATGAGGTCTTGTTCCTTCCTTCTTTTCCATACCAGCTGGCTTCATCTGCTTTGCCAGTTAAAGAGATATTAAGATGCATTCTCCGCATGCAGTTCAACCTTATTGGTTTGGATGCATTAACTATTTTAGCCAGAGTTTTTAGTTTGCTTTGGAGGTGTCACGTCCATCCTTTTGGTGTCAATTACATACTTTGTTCTATACCCCCTGGCAGAGTCAACGATCCCCTTTAAAAGAGAACAATATGCAGCAGACGGTTTTGGAGTGTGTGTTAAAGGAGGGAGGGGGTTGATATTTGTATAAGTCTTGCAGAACTTGTGCTGTAGAAAATTAAAATGTGGCCGTTGTATGGAAACAGCACGTCAAACCACAAGTCAAGCACATTTTTCCGCCCTCCTGTTTTGATGCAGTCGACCCCGTGATCTCTAAGAAATTTATTTTTCCAGCTTTTATAAATGTATATTAAAAATTTCATAAAGCAGCACAATTACAATGCAGTAACTCACAAATCACGACATTCATTATGAGGCAGCACTTGTGCTGTTGGACAGCACATTTATGTGGCTCCATTAGTAGTAATGCATTAGGAATGAATCATTGTTAAATTGCACTGTAAATGTGGTATAGCAATACTTTAGTGTCAGTACATGTGGTGTTGTAGTTCCACAGCTAACAAAGCAATTACACAGACATCAATAACTTTACAATTGCATTGTTATTCACAAGATAACATTATAAATTACTTTTGTTGACAACGGCATAGAAAATGCTAAAGTGCTTGTTGTCTAACTTCTAAGTGCTGTATAAAGAGCATGATAATGGGGTAGAATGAATGCCAAACTGACCCAGAAATCCAGACGTATCTCAACAGTTTGTCAGCAAGGCCTGAATGATTGCTTTTCCTTCCATTCCCTCACCCCCTCCCCACCCCCCCCAACATCCCAAACTTTCTGTACAACTTTTATAACTCGTGCTTAGTATCAACAACTCACTTCTAGTCACTTCAAGAGGAGTGAGCCAAATCCGAGCCATGTTTCATTGGAATGGTAGATGTAGTCAACGGACAGACTGGAAGGTATGGCAGATTTAACCATATTGTAAATGCTGGCATCATGCTGGAAAATTGTAAAACAAAAAAAAGGGGAGGGTAAATACAGTTATAAACACCGGGCTTGAAAAGCTTAACATTTCATAATAAAAACTTTGAAACACTTTTGAAAACATACTCACCTGTACATAAGAGAGCAAAAAAGGTGTCAGCTTCCAGTCTCAATGTGGCTGCAGTGAAGTAGGACCACCTGGACTAGGGTACAAGCATGGCAATCAACAGTAACAGGCTGAACTTACACAACACCTTTAACCTAATCAAACATTCCCAGGAATGTCATCGGACAAAAGAAAATGGCCCCGAGCCAAAAAAGGAAATATTATTATGGCTGATTAAAAGTTTGATCAAAGAGGTAGGTCATAAGGGGTGTCACAAACCAGGAGAGAGAGAGAGAGGGAATGTCAAAACTGAAGGTCTAGGCAACTGAAGGAATGGCCACCAATGCTGGGATGAATGGAGTGGGGGATGAGCAAGCACCACAGTTACGATGGAAACTAAAGTGTAGGAGCTAGCACAAGTTGGTGACTGAGTTGTTCATGAACTGAGGAAATTATGTAATTTTTCACCTGCACTGTTAGGTGGTTCTCATATTATATCCTGGGGATCATTTGTCGCCCTCAACAGACCCTTTGGGTGGAATCTTCAGGTCTCGCCAGCAGCAGGAGTTTTGGTGGGCGGGTGAACTTAATTTGGCAGTGGACCAAAAATCAGTTTCGCGACATAGGGATGAACTTTAGGAATTAATTTCTTGGGACTTTAAAGGTGGGTTAGAGGTAGGTTGAGCCCTTTTCCTTGCATTAGCAAGTCATTAAAAGGCCGCCTCACTGCAATTAGGTTCTCTCTCCAAATTAAGCTCCATGCCAGTGAGAAATTAAAATATTCGCTTTTACAGATTTACATAAGTAGAGTGCACCTGGCGAGGTAGAATTCTTCCTTGATTAATGATGAGGTAGACTGCGTCCATGATTGCTGCTGCAATGTACCCCTTGGGAAGCGTCTGTAAATGCCAGGCTATGCTTGAGACTGGGTGGTGCTGGTGCAAGTTGCGGGGAGGATGCCCAAGGAAGGCTTAGCAGGGAAGGGTGGGGCAGTGGCCAGGCAAAGGTGGAAGGGATAGTGCAGGCTGTGCAGGTGCCCTTTAAATATGGCAACCTTCGACCCCATGAGGTAATGGCAACTTCCTGCCTGCCCCCACCGTGAGAATCAGTGAGCTCCTTGCAGATGCATGTTTAATGAGCTGACCAGCGCAAGTTCGCGCATGGCCATGGCCATGTCATCACCCCACCCCCCCACCCCCGCCCCCACCACCACCACCCTGCCCCCCTCAACTGGAATCACTCTCACTTCTGTGCCCGCCACCAAACATAGACTCTAGAGCGGAAGATTCCGCCCTTTATCTTTTCCCTTCAATTCACAGGCCTCTGGAATGTTAGCACGTGAGGAGGGAGAGAAAGATTAAAAACAGGAATAATAGAATTAAGCATATTAATTTATTTTATGCTGGGTCTGTGAAAGTGACATTCAAAGCAAATCGCTGCCCAGGATTGTGGCCCTTATCAAAAAGTTAATGAACGTCTCTGGCTTGAGCACCTACGAGTGTCATGATGCAACCTTTACTCTTCTCTTCTTATTAGATTTCTATGGTTTGGTTTCTTATAAATATCATAAGCAAAATGGAAATTTGAACTCAAGTCAATTTTTCAGTTTGTCTATTGAGTTGGATTCAGTTTGAATTTGGCCTGGACTTTGCTCCAATTCATTTCAGATTCAGTGAAATGATGTTAGCAAACCTGATGTGGCTGATACTTTATTAATGAGATGTACGTGCAGTTATACACACAAGCTTTCCCAGCCATAACCTGCCCTCTTTAGGAGGACCTTCCATTAAAAGGAACTTGGATTTGAAAGATTTGATGACAATGAAATAGCTCTCTACCTTTAATCTTTAATACTGGCTAGTAAAATTAAAAGGATTACATTTTATTCCTTAAAATAACCTTTTAGATTGCTAGAGCTCACCGTAAATACTCAAAAAAAGCATTAAGCACACCAATGAAAGGGGTTTAACAGTTGTAAACACTATCATTTAGTGAAAATCTGATAAGATAACGCTAACAAAACAGAATGATGAGACATGATGAAGTGTGAGCCAAATCCACCTCTGTTTTGTCCTTGGTGCACTGGCTGTGAGTGGGGCTTTTCTCATTCATGATTTTGTCTTATTAACTTCGACAAAATCAAAAATGAAGCTCATTGTCATCAGTCTTACCATTAGCAGTTTTCTAATGCAAAGTTACGGACAGCTATATTTCCGAATTTATGAATGCACCCATATTTGATTGCAAATGAGTTGATTCCATTGTGAATGAAACCCTAATGACAATGTATCCTAACGTTGCTGCCATCTGTACCTCGAGACGAGGATGATGTCTGCCAGGCTTCAGGATTTGGGTGCCCTCGGGTGACTCAGCAGTCCAACCCTGGAGCCCTAGGGCTTTGGGCAGAGAGGACAAGGGTTGCCCGGAGGGAGGGGGATTCTCAAACCAGGGTCCTGCTCTCTCTCTCTCCTTTCATTTCCATTGCTTCTCCACAGCAGAGTTTATGCAGTCAGTTTCTGCTGCATGGCGGCTTGTTCAATGAGGTGCTGCCATGCGGCAAGATTTGCATCAAGTTCCTCCCACGCGCTGATGTCAATTTATCTCCTTTTCAAAAAAGAGCTGTCTCTCAGACTAGTCAAGCAACAGCCTGACGTAGTCATACTTATGGAATCATACCTGGTAATGTCCCAGATAGCACCATCACCATCCCTGGGTATGTTCTGTCCCACTGGCAGGTCAGACCCAGCAGAGGTGGCGGCACAGTGATATACATTCGGGAGGGAGTTGCCCTGGGAGTCCTCAACATCAACTCCAGACCCCATGAAGTGTCATGGCATCAGGTCAAACATGGGCAAGGAAACCTCGTGTTGATTACCACATACCGCACACACCCCCTCACTGCTCTTTTCCACCCCCCCCAAGCTGATGAATCAGTACTCCTCCATGTTGAACACCACTTCAAGGAAGCACTGACAGTGGCAAAGGTGCAGAATGTACTCTGGCTGGGGGACTTCAATGTTCATCACCAAGTGTGGCTTGGTAGCACCACCACAGACCGAGCTGGCTGAGTCCTACAGGACATAGCTGCTGGACTGGGTCTCTGGCAGGTTGTGATGGGGCAACAAGGGGAAAAAACATTCTTGACCTCATCCTCACCAACCTGCCTGCTGTAGATGCATTCGCCCATGACAATATGCGATAGGAGTGACCACTGCACAGTCCTTGCAGAGATGAAGTCCCGCCTTCACATTGAGAATACCCTCCATTGTATTTTGTGGCACTATCACCATGCTAAATGGAATAGATTTCGAACAGATCTAGCAACTCAAGATTGGACATCCATGAGGTACTGTGGGCCATCAGCAGCAGCAGAATTGTACTCAACCACAATCTGTAACCTCATGGCCCGGCATATCCCCTACTCTACCATTACCACCAAGCCAGGGGATCAACCCTGGTTCAATGAAGAGTGCAGGAGGGCATGCCAGGAGCAGCGCCAGGCATACCTAAAAATGAGGTGTCAACCTGAAGCTACAACACAGGAATCCTTGCTTACCAAACAACATAATCAACAAGTGATAGACAGAACAAACAATCCCACAACCCACGGGTCAGGTCTAAGCTCTGCAATCCTGCCACATCCAGTTGTGAATGGCGGTGGACAATTAAACAACTCACTGGAAGAGGAGGCTTCACAAATATCCCAGCACATCAGTGCAAAAGATAAGGCTGAAGCATTTGCTACAATCTTCAGCCTGAAGTGCCAAGCGGATGATCCATCTCGGCCTCCTCTGGAGGTCCCCAGCAAAACAGATGCCAGTCTTCAGCCAATTCGATTAACTCCACGTGATATCAAGAAACAGCTGAAGGCACTGGATACTGCAAAGTCTGTGGGCCCTGACAATATTCCAGCAATAGTGCTGAAGACTTGTGCTCCAGAACTTGCTAAGCCCTTAGCCAACCTGTTCCAGTACAGCTACAACACTGGCAAATACCAGGCAATGTGGAAAATTGCCTAGGTTTGTCCTGTACACAAAAAGCAGGACAAATCCAACCCAGCCAATTACCGCCCCATCAGTCTTTTCTCAATTATCAGTAAACTAATGGAAAGGGTCCTCAACAGTGCTATCAAGTGGCACTTGCTTAGCAATAACCTGCTCACTGATGCCCAGTTTGGGTTCCGCCAGGGTCACTCAGTTCCTGACCTCTTCACAACCTTAGTTCAAACATCGTCAGGAGAGCTGCACTCCAGAGGTGAAGTGAGAGTGACTGCCCTTGACATCAAGGCTGCATTTGACCGAATGTGGCATCAAGGAGCCTTAACAAAACTGGAGTGAATGGGAATTAAGGGGAAATCTCTCCTCTGGTTGGAATCATACCGAGCACAAAGGAAGGTGGTTGTGGTTGTTGGAGGCCAATCGTCTCAGCTCCAGGACATCACTGCAGGAGTTCCTCAGGGTAGTGTCCTCGGCCCAACCATCTTCAGCTGCTTCATCAATGACCTTCCTCCCATCATAAGGTCAGAAGTGGGGATGTTCGCTGATGATTGCACAATGTTCAGCACCATTCACAACTCCTCAGATACTGAAGCAGTCCATGTCCAAATGCAGCAAGACCTGGACAATATCCAGGCTTGGGCTGACAAGTGGCAAATAACATTCGCGCCACACAAGTGCCAGGCAATGACCATCTCCAACAAGAGAGAACCTAACCATTGCCCCTTGTCATTCAATGACATGGCCATCACTGAATCCCCCACTATCAACATCCTGGGGGGTTACCATTGACCATAAACTGAACTGGACTAGCCATTTAATACTGTGGCTACAAGAGCAGGTCAGAGGCTGGGAATTCTATGGAGAGTAACTCACCTCCTGACTCCCCAAAGCCTGTCCACCACCTACAAGGCACAAGTCAGGAGTGTGCTGGAATACCCTCCACTTGCCTGGATGAGTGCAGCTCCAGCAACAGTCAAGAAGCTTGACACCATCCAGAACAAAGCAGCCCACTTGACTGGCATCCCATCCACAAACATTCACTCCCTCCACCACCGACGCACAAGTGGCAGCAATGTGTACCATCTACAAGATGCACTGCAGGAACTCACCAAGGCTCATTAAACAACACCTTCCAAACCCACAACCATTACCATCTAGATAGACAAGGGCAGTAGACACACTGGGAACACCACCACCTGGACGTTCCCCTCCAAGCCACTCAGTATCCTGGCTTGGAAATATATCGCCATTCCTTCACTGTCGCTGGGTCAAAACCCTGGAACTCCCTCCCTAACAGCACTGTGGGTGTACCTACACCACATGGACTGCAGCGGTTCAAGAAGGCAGCTCACCACCACCTTCTCAATGGCAATTAGGGCTGGGCAATAAATGCTGGCATAGCCACCGATGCCCATGTCCCATGAATGAACAAAATAAAGTGAGGCTTTCAGAACGTCCTTAAAACATATCCTCTGTCCTCCTTGAGATCAGGTGCCATCTTTATGCTGCGTGAAGAGGATTTGCTTCGGAAACCAATTATTAGCCATGTGGATACAGTGCCCAGATCAGAGGAGCTGACTTCGTGTGCTTTGGATTGAAATGTTGAACAAGGTATACCATTGCCAGTGAGTGATATGACTGTCTGCTCAAGATCAAGTTGACAACCAGTGAAGGCTGGGGTTGCTGGTTGGATGGGATACACAATGCATGTCAGAAGCCAAGGCTGCCTTAGGTACCATGGGGTGAATGAGATGAGCAATGTAAGGTAGGTGATGTGATATAAGAGTGAATAGGATGATGTAAGTATTATTCAGCTGAAAATGGCTGGATTTGGTGGGTGGTATGTGATAGGTGGAGCCAATGAAGGAAAGGAGCAGTACATCTTTTATAAGGTGATCGAGAGAGGTTTAATAAATGTTTCATAGATTCACGGATATGGTGAGCAGTGTAGAGTGAATTCAGTTAGTGATGTAGAAAGGAGAACATTGTGGATGAGGGCACTGGAATTAATTGGAGGATTCGAGTAAAATCTTTATTTTGTCTTCATTAGCTGTGAAGTACATGGACAGCCTGAGAATGTAAAACACTACATACAAGCACAAGATCTTCTTTCTTTTCCACGTGGGTCATATTTATTTTGTCAGGTGCCAAGGCATGATTGTCCTTTGACCAATCACCATTCACTGTCTGGTTGAAGCCAACAAAACATATTTAGAGGCTAGGATTTTAGCCATTATAGCTCTGGTCTGTGCTCAATGTGTTCTTCCCTCCTTTCCTGAAAGCATTAATCCACACTGAATTTCAGAAATACTGATATTCCTATGATCCTTTACCCTGCTGGCCATTCTTCACGTATATTGCAGACACTGAGTGTCACTTTCATGGTGGAAATCGGCACTATGCTTTCCTTACTCCAGAATCCCACACGTGCTTTGCTGAAGCAATAAGGAACCTTGGGTGAGATTTTGCCTTCCTTTGTTCAAGGATACTGAGGTCAATTACAGACCCTCCCCCACCCCCCGCCCTTTAGTTATTGGTCCAGTTGTGATGATCTAGTTGATCATAGATTAGTGGTGAAATTTAGGATGTTCCTAATTTATACGAACCCCACCATTTGAGCTGCTGAAGCATCTGGGGATGTAAATATAATAACGTTAATAAGATTTTGGGACCTGAGGCCTTGGTGAAAAATATGGAGCAACTGGTCATCATTGGGATGGAACCCTCAAACAATATCCAAAATAATATTGTAAAATAAGACAACTGCATCTTAGGATATTGATATAACGTGTAAGGAATAGGATAATGGTCAAAGTTATGAAATACTGAATTGAAAGAAGCTAAAATATCTATTATTGTAGTTTGTGTGATTTTAGAGATATACACTATTGTTCGAGCGCCATGAGAGTTTAGTGGGACCACAGGCTCCACCCAGTCTTAAATGAACCCTGGACTTCTCCCACCTGCTCCATTTCTCAGGTATGCAGAATCTAGAACCCATCATCTGTTTCCACCCTTTCCATTGCCCAGAAAACCATTCGCTCCAAGTTGTTGACTCCAGTACGAGGGGGAGCCATATCCAAGCCTCCAGCAGATCTCCTGTGTAGAAACGTACCTTGGTGATCAAGCTCTGGGCAGGTCACAGGGCACAAGTTGAACTGTTCAATGAAAGAGTTAAATGCCAAGTCTGAAATGCGACTGCTTTGGGAATTGAATGGACATTTTTCCGAATTTTCGAATTGGGTTCGGGCTTTCTGGGAGGCAGACATTGTGAAATGAATGCTAAATCCACGGAGTGTTGGCTCTCCAGATTTCCAGCATGGTACATGCATGATTGAGACACACCTGCCACCAAAGAAAATAAAACATAATATAATGAGCAGACTTGACATTAGATCTTGGAAATAATCAAAATGTTGCTTCCAGTGGGATTTGGAGTGAAACGTTTGTAACAGCCAGATACACAGTCCATACAGAGACATGGTTCAGACCTGTTTGCTTACTCTGGGTTGCCTTACAAGATTAGGACTCTGCGGCAAACATTTAACATGTACATTAAGTGTGCAGGGCTTTTAGCAAACATTCCTACGTTGTTAAAGACACATAAGAAGCTGCAACATGTCTGTTCCAGGTCATTTTTTTTTAACGAAAATCTAGAACGAATGAGATGTTGTGCGGACATTGTATTTTAATTTTGTACTTGATTTAAGCCACAAAACCCCATCAAATACCTCACGAAAATATCTGATTATAAATTATATTTTATTTTAAACTGTTAAGTATCACCTGTTTGATCAGCCCCTTCTACAAACAAGGCTTTGATGACAGTGTTTACAATAGACAAACGGTTCACATGTCGTATAGCAAGTGAAAAAATAGAAGCTAGAACAGTGTGTCCTATTCATTTTGTTTTATTAAATTCTAATTTCTGCAAAAGAAACATGAAATAAGAAAAAAACGCCAAGTCCAGTGTATGTGTAAAAAGGATCATTATGCGAAATAGACTTAAAGAATTTTAAAAGAAAAAGATCCCAGGCTATTTGGGCCTACAAAATGGGTGTTAAATCTTTAATTTTAGGTGAAACAGAGCACTGCAGTGAGAAAGAGCCTTTTACTCTCAGCAGGAAGCCTTCAGAGTACATGGACACAAACTCAATCAGAGTGATACAGGGTGACCAACAAGCAGAAACTCCATCTTCAATGGAATTTAGGGAAAATGTTAAAATACGAGAGGGAAAATGGGTTTAAAAATGCAAATTCTGTAATTTCTTTACGTGTGTAGGTCAGGGTTTGTCTATTGCTTTTGGAAGAGACTGTAGTTGAGACAGAGGCTTTGTGTCCTATTCAGTGGAATGAAAGGACCCAAGAGTCCGAATGGAGGGAACAAACTTTTGAGGGTCAGTGCGGTCAGGCCTGGATAAATGTGTCGTATTGTTTGTATTAAGGAGATGCTCCCAGCAGGGAGTCCCTGGACCACAGCACACAACATTGAAGCTGTATTTGTTCAACACTCTAATACGTAAAGCATAGTTGGTTAAATTGTAAACTGCTAATAAAGGAAAATATTCAACACGAGGGCTTTGCAGACATATTCGGAAAGACGAAATATCAGTAATGGCTATCTTTTAAAATAAATAGATATATAATATATATATAGTATACACACACACACACACACACACACACATAAAACATAGCATGGTAAGCAAAAGGAAATAAAAACTTACCAGGAGTGACAAAAGACACCACATTCCATTGGAAAAAAGACAATCTGGGTCATTGAAGCTGAGAATGGAAACAGTCTTCATATAATGTTTGAAAACAGCCCTTTGTTTGCTTGAAGCTGGCACAAGCTCCGAGCTGTGGCCCTTACTTCATCTGACAATTCATTGTGGTTTTTTTTTAGGGGCATTGATGAAAAGGGAATGCTGTTTGGTGTTTCAGAAAGGGAGATGGGCAAACATGAAATCAAAGTGGAAAAGCTGCACAAAAGCGGAAAATAAAGATAATTCGTTCGCCGTATCCTCATGGCTGCCCTGCAAATCTCAAGCAAAAAAAAAAATAGAGTGCCATAAGGTTTCCTAAGTTTCAAAAGTATCTTTTGATTAAAAAGAGCAAACGTTTTGTTTCTGAAAGTCCGGAATTGTTGAGGAGTGAGGCTGTAAACAAGGAAGTACAGCAGAATGAAAATGTTTGATTGGACAAGTTACCAGCACTAAACAGATCATTGTTTGGCCAAATGATAGCTTTATTGTGTGTAATTGAGGGATTTCATCCCTGTTCAATATTTCCCCTTACTGCAAGATCGTTCCCTCATGGTAGCTAATACTTAAATGGTTGTTTAATGACATCATTTCTGTTATCTGTTTGATCTGAATGATTATATAACTGGCACCATATGTGTGGTCAGACTCTGAGTTTCTAGTGGAGAAATCACCTGTGATATTAACGTTTGGTGGTAACAGATTATATTTAAGAAGTAATTACTAGAGGCAGCCTTAGCTTCAGGTTGAAAATTTGCTCCTGTTCCTTGCAAGGAAATTATTGATTTCTTTCAAAGTATCCTGAATCTTTGTTACTGTAAGCTTAATTTGTCTCAGCAATAAATTCTTCTGCAAGTTAAGATATGCAGTACACTACAAAATTGGATTTTTTTTAATGTTACTGTATTTGCTGTCTCTGTATGAAGGGGACACCATATGCATGAGTCTGCAGGCACTGTACTATTAAAGCGTCGACCACTGGAGGAAGATATTTGCTCTGCTCAATACACTGGCAGAGTGAATTGTATGATCTTCCCTGCACCATCCCGGACAAAGCAGTCCTCTTGATTGGCACCCCATCCACAAACATTCACTCCCTCCACCACCGATGCACAGTAGCAGCAGTGTGTACCATCTACAAGATGCAATGCAGGAACTCACCAAGGCTCCTTCGACAACACCTTCCAAACCCACGACCACTACCATCTAGAAGGACAAGGGAAGCAGACATGTGGGAACACCAACACCTGAAAGTTCCCCTCCAAGTCACTCACCATCCTGACTTGGAAATATATCGCCGTTCCTTCACTGTCACTGGGTCAAAATCCTGCAACTCCCTTCCAAACAGCACTGTGGGTGTACCTACACCACATGGACTGCAGCAGTTCAGGAAGGCAGCTCACCACCACCTTCTCAAGGGCAATTAGGGGTGGGCAATAAATGCTGGCCCAGCCAGCGACGCCCACATCCTGTGAATGAACATTAAAAAAAAACCCACTGGGTTACAAAATCATGGGGATAAAGCTCAACATCAGCAGGAATGCATATCAGGCTGTAGTGGATTGGCCATCCAATATAAATCCTCTTTCTTCAAAATTAATGGAAAGGAAAATTGGGTGGGTTGTATAATGAGCGGCCAATTGACTACCGCCCACCTTGAACCCCTGCTAAATTTGAATTTCAACCCCATATGTTACTGCCAGCTTGGAAGGGATTATAAACTGAAAAAGGAAGAATTTCTCCATTTGCTATGTGTAGTGACATTGCACATTCATTCTTAAGAATTACATTGGTTGACATGCCTTTTGGGAATTGCATTCTGTCAGTTGTGGCTCAGTGGATAACGCTCTTACCAATGAGTCATAAAGTTGTGGGTTTAAGTCATATTCCAGAGGCTTGAACAGAATGCTCTACACTGATAGTCAGGGAGAACTGTACCTTTGGATAGGTGCGTCTCTTGGGTGAGATGTTTGCTCTCTCAGGTGGATGTAAAAGATCTCATGGCGCTATTTTGATGAAGAACAGGGGAGTTACACCATTACCCTGGCCAATATTTATACCTCAAGTAATAGCCCTAAAAGCAGAATAACTGGTCATCATCACATTGCTGTCCCTGGGAGCTTGCTGTGTGCAAATTGGTTTCCATATTTCCTAGATCACAGCAGTGACTACACTTCAAAAGTACTTTATTGGCTGTCAAGTGCTTTGAGATATCCTGAGGCCATGAAAGGGCTACATAAATGCAAGTCTGTCCTTTTCTAGAAAAAGATGGATGAGAGAAAATAATGCCACAACAACATCAATTTGCATTTATATAGCAGCTTTAATCTAGAGAAAAATCTGAGTCTGGAATGCACTGCCTGGAAGTGTGGTGGAGGCAGTTTCAATTGAGGCATTCAAGAGGGCATTAGATGATTATTTGAATAGAAACAATGTGCAGGGGTACAGGGAAAAGGCAGGAGAATGGCACTAAGTCAAAATTCTCATTCGGAAAGCCATTCTACAGTGTAACCCTCTGTGATTCTATTTCGAGATGTGTGGAGACTAGGTGGGTGAAAAAGCAGCAGCCAATGGTAGGACAAAGGGGGGGATCCACAAAGCCCCAGATGAGAGGGATGGAGATGGTGCAAGACCAGGGGAGGTTACACGGATAGGAAGGGTTGAAGCTTTGAAGGGAATTTAAACACAAGGTTGGGAATTCTAAACTGGAGTGACTGGGAAGCCAGGAGCCCATATAGGTCAGGAAAGAGGGCGGTGTGGGAATGGATACAAGCAGAAATGTTTTTGTATGAATTAAAGTTTAGGGTTGGGAACTTTTCCAGGAGAGTATTAGCATAACTGAGCCTGGATGTGAAAAAGGTGAAGGTTTCAGCAGCGGATGGGCCAAGGCACTGATAGAGACCGACAATGTAAGAATCACTCTTAAGTTTTAAGAATGAATTAGATAGATACATGGATGGGAGAGGTCTGGAAGGTTATGGACTAGGTGCAGGTCAATGGGACTAGCGGAATAATATTTCGGCACAGACTAGAAGGGCTGAATGGCCTGTTTTCTGTGCTGTAGTGTTCTATGGTTCTATGGTTCTAGAAGTCGGCAGCCTTTGTGATGGAGAAGCAATGGATATGCTCAACTTGGAGTAGATTGAAGAGTTAGATGGTGGTGACGAAAAGAGAGTAGGGATTATCTTGTCTTTTTGGGATGATCTTGGAGTAGGAGGCAGGCTTGTCCAAAGAGAATGAGGCCCAATGTTTCCGTCCATATATTCTATTCCCCACTCTGATTGTTGGTGAGTTATACACCAAGATGGGATGTTGCACCAATGAGGTTTTGCCTGAACGATTAAAGAACCTGCTCTGGGGTTTACCAAATCCAGGGCAATAAAAATAGGAAGTTGGTTGTCATTGTTATACTTGTTATAATTATTTTAATAAACCCTCTCCTAATACAATTTAATTCATGTTATCATTGGGCTTAAGTCAGAGTGGATAAATATAACCTGTGGCTCATACTAAAACCTCACTGGAAGAAATTATTAGCTGGAAAAGTCGAGCTTAAAGGGAGACAAGAAGAAGACTCTCTTTAAAACTAATGAGCAGATCCATCCTCTTTGGAATTAATTCAGGCAATAATGTAAGCAGTTATTAAAACGTTATCCTCCTTTAAACAATTAGGATTTGACTAAATTGCTTATTTATTTACCCAAGATGGTTTTGCAGGAAGTGCTGTGCAATACATTTTAGGTAACATAGGCTTGAATTTTCAGGATGGTAGGAGCTTGGTCTCCGCCACTCGAGGAGTCAGTAGGGAACGCATTCCTTTCCCTCTGCCGACTCCAGCAGCCCCAACACCATGTCACACTCTCATCAGCATTGATCGGCAGGACTTGCACCCTCATTTGGGAGGAAGTCCGTCCAGGCTGCAGTGGCTGGGAGAAGACTGAAGGGAGCTGCCTGAAACTATGTCCCGGGACCTGGAGGACAGGTAAGTGGCAGGGTTCCCAGGGCGGGGTAGGTCAGCACCGTCTGGGGGTTCGCGAGGTGAGCAAATGGGGTCTCGAGGGATAGGCTGGGGAGGGAGGGCTGGAGGTCATCAGGCCCCAAGGGGAGGGAGCCCCCAATCAGAAGGGAGCTCCTCATGGGGCTGAATTTTCTGGGTGGCGGTGGGGGGGAGGGAGCTGGGGGGTGGAGTGGGAGCGGGTGCGGGTGCGGGTGCAGGCGGGCATGGACCCGATCACCGCCCTCGATCTGGTCCGCGCCGCCATTTTACGTGGGCCAATGAAGGCCCATCCAGTGTGAATCGCGGCTCCCGAGGACAGCAGGGGTGGGGGGGCGGCGGTGGGTCTGCAATGATCACCGGGTCCAATGGTGACCCGGGTGGCCTGTTTAAAACAGTTGCTGCAGCCTCTCCAAGGCTGTGAATCACCCAGTGGAAGGTACCCCCAGCGCTGCTGGTGAGCAGGTCAGGCTGGAGGGTAGGACAGGGGGGCCAGTGCGCCCCTCGTTTTTCTGATGACAGCCTTGCTGCCCTCCTCGAGGAGGTGGCCGCACGGTGGGAGGTGCTGGTTCCCCAGGATAGGAGGAGGAGGCCCCCCCATATGGCCGAGCGTGCCTGGGAGGAGGTGGGGGAGGTGCTGAGCTCCCGCAATCTGGTGCGATGCACCTGGATCCAGTGTCGTAATTGCTTCAACGATTTGTTGCACTCAGGGAGGGTGAGGACAATGTTGGTGTTGGTCACTTAACCCAGCAGGTCGGCTTTCCCCCCTGTCCACCTCCCCCCACCCCAAGTCTGAGTGTAGTGACTGCATTGAATCATTGACGACCTGTGTCCTTCACTGGGTGGGCCAGCAGATATTGCCCATGCCGAGGTCACCCTGGGAGGGTGGTGATGAGATGGGCTCTGTACCCGCAGCATGTGGTACCCTGAGACCCACATGACTGTTTTGGGGACAACCTGGAGGAGCTGCACCTGGGCGCAGGGCTGGAACTCCAGGACATGTCAAAGTCAGGGTGATGACGCTGGGAGGGGAGCTTCAAGGTGGAGTGGCAATGAACCATCTGCTGCCCTCTGTGCTCCATGTGCTTGCACCTCCTTGCTATGGAAGGTTAGACTGTGTGGTGCCTAATGTTGTGCAGGCAGCATGTGGCCAAGGAGGTGGGGGGGAGGGGGGTGGTGGTGGTGGGGACAGGCCCAGTATCTTTGTGTGAGTGTTCGGCAGCAGCGGGGTGAGGAGGCTCTGGAGGCCTGCAATGTCCCACTCTGGTTGGGGTGGGCCGTCCGCGAAGAGAGTCCAGGTACAAGTAGCACTAATCAATGCTCTTCTTTCCTCTCAAGCAGAAGAATGCACATAATGCCCCTGAGCGGGTGAGGACTGGTGGAGGGCCAGCCCAGGTGGCAATGCTTACCCAGTTCGAGCAGGAGGCCCCAGATTTGGAGAGGCGCCATGTGCCCAGGTCCACCGGTGTGGGCGAGGCTGGGGTGCCACGGGCAGGTATGTTTGCCCAGCAGTGAGGTCACCATTGTTCTCCCAACAGCCATGGCAGTGCTGAATGTTCAGTGATTGAAGTTTGCAACATGGTTTGACCATTGTTTATGGAAGGATGAGCACATAATGATCCGGGGACAGGGATGCACATTGACATTGTCTCCACGTTAACTGATCCAATGTCCTTGTTCTTCCTTTCAGCATCATTGGAGCAGGGCCGGGGAGAGGAGCAGCAGAGGCCTCCTCTCACACCTGAGGGCCCGGAAGTCTCACCAGCGTCACACCATCTCTGCCAGGCAGGCACCAGCGCAGATACTGGCACCTCGGTGGGAATTAGAACATCGGCTAGTGTCCCGGGGCACAGCGGTGAGGGCACTTCACAGTTGCTGGAGGAGCTGGAAGAGACAGAAAGTGCCCATGGCGCCAGCAGTCGGAGGACTGCAGGGGACCAGGCACATGCTCAGTCGGTGCCTGATGATGGGCCTCTGGCGACGTCCGCGATGCAGCAGGCGCAGGAAATGCGGCCGGGTGTGCAGGAGCATCTGGGGGAGATACATGAGGCTATGCTTCGCTTGGTCTCCGTGGTGGAGGAGTCTACGTGCACGATCGCCAAAGCAATAAGCCACATGTCTGAGCGCCATGCGTCCTCCATGGAGAGAGTGGCGACTGTCATGGAGAGTTTCCTCCAGGAGACCCATCAGGGCTTCCTGGGGATGCTTTCAGTCCAGCAAGCCCTCACATTGGCATTGACCTCAGCTGGTCAGTGCCAGTGTGGAAGATGGTCTGGGCGCCAAGTATCCCAGCTCGGTGCCCATCCATCCACAGTGAGCAGGGAGGTCTTAAGCGACCTCACACTGACACAGCAACTGCCTGCCGTCTCTGCGGGCTCCTCTCAGGGCGCTCCAGATGAGGGTGGCAGCTCCTCCGTCCTTCTGCCAGTGACCATGGCATCCGATGAGGCTGCGACGACTGGGGAGGTGCCAGCTGTGGAACTGGCAGCTCCCTCCCAGGCGGGTCCAGCACAGGCTCCATGGGCCAGAGGACGACCACCAAGGTCATCGAGGCCAACAGGACAGCAGAGTCAGCAGGCTGGCTCAGATACCACTCCCAGCGAGGGGGCAGCACCAAGACATAGCACCCGGAAACGGAAACATAAGGCACCTTAGGCACAGCACGGGTTTCTCACTGGTGCTTTTGTGTTGGCCGCAATGAGGTTTTTATGAGTTGGTATGATTTTTAACACCTTTGTCATTTTGTTTCATTAAGTTTCTTTGTTTGCAAAAATAAATTCAGACATGTCACCATGGCTGAGGGTGTCTCTATTGTTCTGCAGGTGGATGGTTTCCAATAATGTAATGAGTGTTTAGTGGGACATTCAGCTTTATTAACAAGGCCCTTTGTTAATGCTCCTAACCAGGCAGATTTTGTACTTAGGACTCAAATATGGAGCCAACAGTCCAGGCTTGTCCCGGAGGTCCATTTGTGTTGTGCTATCTGAAGGTTCATAGGATTAAAGCCTCCCGGGTGTCCCTGCCTGCCTGGAGTATGCCCGGGTCAGCGTCTACCCCCTCAGCATTTCCCTGTGTGTGCTCATCCTCTGACTCACTGCTGGACTCATCGTGTGCAGCCGCAGCCACTGCGTCTACATCTTCATCATCCATTGCGTCCCCCCTTTCCAGCGCCAGATTGTGGAGAGAGCAGCATGCAACCACTATCACCGAGACACGATCTGGGGGGTACTGGAGTGCGCCCCCTGAGCGGTCCAGACATCGGAAACGCATCTTGAGAAGACCAATGGCTCTCCCCACCACAGTCCTTGTGGAGCCCTGGCTCCTATTGTACCACTGCTCAGCTTCTGATAATGGATGGCGGAGAGGTGTAATGAGCCACCTTCTGAGGGGATAGCCCTTGTCACCCAGCAGCCATCCATCCAGCCGGGCTGGAGCACTGAAGACCCCTGGCACCTGGGAGTGTCTGAGGATGTAGGCGTTGTGGGAGCTGCCTGGGTACCTTGCACAGACTTGTAGAATCAGCATCCTGTGATCACACACTATCTGCACGTTCATGGAGTGGAAGCCCTTCCTGTTGACGAAGGCACCGGGCTCACCTGCTGGCGCCTTGATAGCCACATGTGTACAGTCTATAGCACCCTGGACACGGGGGAAGCCAGCAATGGCCGTGAAGCCTCTGGCTCACTGTGTCTGGCTTGCCTGGTCCCAGTGGAAGTGGATGAACGTCAATGCCCATCTGAACAGAGCGTCTGTAACCTGCTTGACACAAGTGTGGACAGCTGATTGGGAGACACCGCAAAGATCACCCACCGAGCCCCGGAAGGAGCCAGAGGTATAGAAGTGGAGGGCAGCTGTGACCTTTAGAGCCACTGGCATGGGGTGTCCATCCACACAGTTAGGGGAGATCTCAGGTCCAATCATCTGACAGATATAGTTGACTGTCTCCCTTGACAGTCGGAGCTTCCTTCGGCACTGCACCTCAGACATATTGAGGTAGCTGTTTCGCCGCCTGTAAACCCTGGCAGCAGGATAGTGGCATCTTCTGCGGCCCCTTCCACCTTGGACTACCTCTTGGCCCTGCGCCCCTTGTGCCTGCGCCTGTCCTCCCAAAGGTGGCTCCCCTGGAGGCTGAATGTGGACTCCTGGCCTCCTCCCCCTTCTAGCCCTCCCTTCCTCCTCAGAGGAGCTGCCTCCAGTGGACAGTTCAGCTCCCATTCCCAGGCTAAGGGAAGGCTTCCTGAAACCTGCAGGCCTGGAAAAGATTCCTCACTGCAGAGTGCTGACCTGGAGATTGTGAGTCCAGACCAAGCAGCTGGGATGCGTTTTGAAGTATTGCAGATCACACAGGCAAGTGTCAGTAACTTTGAAACTTTAATATTTGACAGAGCACATTCGCGACCCCACTGAGCCCTCTTATCCCGCCCGTGGATGAGGTTTATACAAATATCTCCTCCCCGCCTGCCCATTGCACCCAGGCGCCGACCCGAAGATCGCACGGGTGCCGAAAAATCAGTGTCGATTGGAGCGACAAGGGGCTTAAGTGGCCCGTTAATTAATGGCAGGTGGGTATCGGACAGCATCGTGCGCCCACCCAATGAAATATCGCTTTGGCACATGGTGACGCCGGGACACTCTCCTGACGTCACCGCGCATCATTTTACACACGTGCGTGCGGGGCCCGCACACGGGAATATTCTGCCCATGGAGGCGCCCCGCCCCCATCCCCCGCCCGAGATTGAACTCAGTTTTTTCCCGGCCTTTCCCCTGAGCTGTCTTGCGTCCACCAACCTAAACATTGCTGGGCGTGAAAAGGCCCTCAAGTTGCCATTAAGCGGCCACTTAAGGGCCTTAATTGGGGCAAGGGCGGGCGTCCCATCCGAGGCCCTGCCCACCCCACCATAAAATTGCTACCAGGTTGGGATGGGCGGGAACCCGGCGGGAATCTGTCCATATAAATTCACGGATTTCTACTTCTCTTTAGCTCTGAAGAAGAGTCACACGGGCTTGAAACGTTAACTATGTTTTCCTCTCTCCACAGATGCTGCCAGACCTGCTGAGTTTTTCCAGCATTTTTTGTTTTTGTTATGGAGGAGTTGACTCCTTGCTAGATATGCATCAATTGCACACTTGACATTTCCTAAAGCCTGATGGTATCACCCTTCCTGGACGTCTTGTAGAATTACTGGGCTGAAAGTTGAGCTCCAAAATCACACCATTCTTTCCATTGTGCTTGTGCCTCTGCTGACTCCTTTACCAGAACTATCTAATCCAACTCTTTTTCCACACTGCATTAATATTATTCTTCAAGTTTTGATTAGTTCCATCTTAAAATGTTGTGCTTAATTCAGCTTAATAGCTGCCCGCAGTAAAGCATTTCTTATCCCAGGAACATGTTTCTTGTAAAAATTGTACTTCTAATATTCCCCATTATACTTTGTGTGCTAATCCTAAGTTATTTTTTCATATTTGATCCCAGACTGAATGTGCCTGCAGTCAATTTTACCCAGGAACAGTGCAATCGGTTCCCCACTTGACATCCATAGATAGTGCTTACTGTAGGGCTTACTGAACTGCAGTTAGCAGAAACCCTGCTTAATTTTCCTCTCTCTAATTAAGGGAGATGAAGCCAATTGCTGAAACCCAACTGATGTCCAGATATTGCTGCACTCAGACTGAAAATTAAACCCAGAATCTTGCTGGTCTGTATGGCTCTGCTATTGACTGCTTTAGCCAGCTGAGCCATGGGGTAGAGGGAAAGGGGTCAATGAAGAGGTATTTATGACAATGAATTAATGATTACGCTGGTTTTGGTAGAATCACATTTTGCACAGGCTCTGTTATGCTTATTGGCTTGCCTGTTGAGCCTAACCACATGGTTTTAAAGTTTGGACATAAAATACTAGAAAAATCTGCCGTATTACCCCCATGCTGATAGCATCCCACTGCTTATCTCTATCTTAAACTGCGTCTGTTCTCATTAACAAGAAACACGCATCGATGAGTGTGTGGCTGTGTTGAGATTGTTTCAGTTTTTGTGTGTGTAATTAACAGATATAACCACAGTGGACTGACAAAACACATTTCAGATATAAGAATTTAGTCTTACAAAAAAGTTTTATATTTTTTTCCTTTCAGCAAATGATCTTTTGTCTTTCTGTACTTATAACAGTGGTGTGTGCGACACATGACTGTGTATCATGTGCCCTCATGTGGTTTTGTTTGGTATAGCTGGTTTGTTTGTTTTTTTTTAATCATTAAGCTAATTACGTCTTGGAGGAAATTAATTTATAGGTAAGTATTTTGTGAGAGTTTCATTTTGCGTGATATTTATGGTCGCCCTCATTTCACCATGATACTCAGATACAATGATCTCATCGCCCTTCCCTCCATGGTGACCTCTCGCTTGAAGGATCAGAAGAAAGGACCCAATTTGTGGCAGATATGCTGCTGTGCATGTCTGTGATCTGTTATGTTTAACCTGAGCAGGCAGGGCAGATTTACATGGCTCTGGGGCCCATAGAAATGGAAATGGAGCCAAAGGAGAAGCCAGCCAGTGCTACAGGCAAAAACTATCCAAGGTGGTTCATTTAAAGCTTCTCTCTCCCCTGAGAGATAACCATGAATCATGAGCGCTCAGTACAATCAGGGAAATATTGAGCTAAAGCTGCTGCTATCACGATCACCAGAACCCTGATGTGAAATCAACTTTAATTATATTCCATGTCAATACAGCGAGAGGCTTTAAAAAAATAATCCCAATGTTGAAATAGCAAGCGATAGGAGAGTTATTCACAGTTCCGAGCATTCACACAAACATAAAATGTTGCACCAAGAGGCTGGAAGTTCAGTATTATGATATGCTTTAGATGGAGAACCATTTTTATATTTGCAAAAGTGTCAAAAGTTCCACGTAAAAATAAATTGAATGAGCATTGTTGCTGTTAAAAATAAATTGTTCCTTTTCACTTTGTAGACATACAAAACAATGTTGAAACTTGATTATATTGCAAAAAAATGTTACTATACCTGGGGAGGCAGTGGTGTAGTGGCAATGTCATTGGAGGGTAATCAAAGAGGTCCAGGGTATTGCTCTGGGGACCAGGGTTTGAATCCCACAATGGCAGATGGTGGAATTTGAATTTTAAAAAAATCTGGAATTAAAAATCTAATGATGACCATTAAAAAAACCATTGCTGATTGTTGGAAAAACCCACCTGGTTCACTAATGCCCTTTAGGCCTGCATGTGACTCCAGACCCACAGCAATGTGGTTGACTCTTAAATGCCCTCTGAAATGGCCTAGCAAGCCTCTCAGTTCATGGGTGATTAGGGATGGGCAATAAATGATGACCTAGCCAGCAACGCCCACATCCCATAAACAAATAAAAAAGTACTTATACAAACCTTCGAATAATGCACAGCTCTTTCTGATCTTGTACTTTCAGTGATATGTCGACAAGCTTACTCTATAAGCGAAATCCTGGAACTCCCTCCCTAACAGCACTGTGGGTGTACCTACAGCATGTGTTCTGCAGCAGCTCAAGAAGGCAGCTCACCACCACCTTCTCAAGGGGCAATTAGGAGAATAATTGCTGGCCAAGCCAGCAATGTTCACCTCCTACCGATAAATTTAAAAAAATTAAACTATTTTCATTCATATTGCACCTTTACCATAGCATGAGATACATTTAGGGAGTAGCTAGATAACCAGAAGAGGGGAGAGTACATAAAATGTTGATATGGTTAGATGAAAAAGGATTCAGGGATGCCTATGGAGTGTAAACACCAGCATGGAGTTGTTTAGCTGAATGTCCAGCTTCTGTGCTGTAAAACCTTTCTCATACTTTGTAATGCATTAAGGAATTAAATGTCCCAGTACTCTTCACAGGAGCATATTAGATAATAATTGATACCAAGCCAAATAAAAAGACATTAGGACAGGTGACCAACACTTGGTCAAGTCGGTAGGTTTTGAAGAGTGTCTTAAAGGAGGAGAGAGGGAGAGAGAAATTTAGGGAGGAAATTCCAGTGGTTAAGCAATAGACAGTTGAAGGCGTAACTGCCAATGGTTGTGTGAAAGAGAGGAATGGTGGGTGGAGTGGAAGGGACAGCTGGACAAGTGGCTAGGATTAGAAGAATGTAGGGGAGAACTTTCTCCCCGTGGTGGGGGGGGCTGAGCGGGAGCGGGTGCAGGTGGGCTCGCAGCTGATCGGCTGCGTGCCACCATTTTATGTGGGCAGGCCAATTAAGGCCCGCCCAGCGTGATACACACCCGGAAGCACTGAGCGCTCCCTGTGCGGGCGGGAGGACGAGTTGAGTCGGGGCCTGCAGAAATCTCCCTGAGGCTCGGAGCTGCCTCACGGAGTTTAATCCCATTGTGAAAAAGTGAATAAAAGATTTTTAAAAATTATTCGGACATGTCCCCTCAAGTGACAGTGTCACAAGAGCCGGGACATGACTATGAATTTTATTAAAAATTTTAATTAAAGTTTAAAAACCTTCGTGAAGCCTAATCCCGCCCATCGATGAGGTTCCATGAAAAATGCGAAGGCCGCCTGGGCTCTTCACCTGCCCAACAACCTTAAGGTTGGACGGGCAGCTCAGTTAATTATTTTAATTGCTATTTAAATGGCCTTAATAGGCCTTTGACAGTTTGGCGGGCGCGCATCTGACTCCGGTGCACACCCGCCGAACTGAAGATCTGAATGACACACGCCCGATGTCACTTGTCATTTTACACATCAGCAAACGAGGTCCAGCCCCACACGTCGACCAGGAGATTCAGGCCAGAGTCCAGAGGGTTGGGAGGGCTGGAGGAAGTTCCAAAGTATCACGAGCGCCATGGAATATTTTAATGATGGGGATGAAAATGTGCCTGGTGGCAGCTATGAATGTACATCTGAAAATATGTTGCTATCAATGGTTGACGTATCTTGGATTACATTTATGCATACAGAAATTGTAAACAATTAGGCTGATACTTATATTGCTGTTAAAATTGTTTTACTGCTATAAGCTGACTTGCCACTAGCAGAAGGAAGTGGTACATGGGGCAGAATTTTGCCATCGGTGAGCAGGGGGCGGGGCCCGCTCGCCGATGTGTAAAATGACGCGGGATGACATCGGGGGGAACTCTCGACATCATCCCGCCCCATTTAAATTTTCAGGAAGGCGGGGGCACAGTGAAATCAGCTATAGAGAAAACATGAAACCTCATCCACCGGCAGGATCATGTAGGGATTTAAGCAGTTTAATAAAGTTTTAGTGTAATTCATGAACATGTCCCATCTCATGTGACATTTTCACATGAGGGGAACATGTTAAGAATTAATTTTTTTCTATTTTCCATATTTTTAGAAGTGTCAGCGATCTCCCTGAGGCTGCACTTAGCCTCAGGGGGATGTGCGCTCTTTCGTGCGCATGTGTGAAAGACCGCACTCTCGCATTTAGGGAATCCCCCCCGCCCGCACAGGGAGTGCATAGTGCTTCCCGCCGGACGTCACGCTGGGTGGGCCTTAATTGACCCATCCACGTACAATGGCGGCGGGGCCCACTTCTCCGGTGGGGATCGGCTCCCCGCCCGCCGGAGATTGAATCAGGCCCGCCCGCCCGACAGGCAGAAAATTCTGCCCATGGTGTTTGATTGAAGTTTGCCTTCGATAGTTGGAATGCAGATATTGGTCATGAAAGGTGGTGGCAAAAACAGTTACGGTCTTAACTAAGGCAAATAGATTAGTTTATTTTGTATCTAAAGTCAGGAGATAAAGCTGAACTTCTATGTTGATATAGTGAAGCTGCAGTCACAGATTTGTACTATATTGTGCACCCAATTTTATGGAAATCATAAAAGTAATAGGAAAAATTCAGCATAGACTGAATCATATGTTACCAAGGATAAGGTGACAGGGTTGTGATGAGAGAATTGCAAAATTATGGCATTTTTCCACTAGACCAGACAAGGTTAAGGGGTAACCTAATAAGTCTTCATAGGCGACAAAGGGTTATGACAATGCAAATAGTGATGGATTGTTTCTACAATTTGGCGAGATTTAACAAGAGGATACAAATTTTAAGATAATCAAAACAAGAATTAAATGGGTGGTGAGAAAAAAATTCTTTACGCAGTGCTGGTTTGAAGATAGAATTTTCTGGCACAAATTGTTGTTGAACAGAATCTATCAAAAAATTAAAAGGGAATTGTAGTTGCTTGAAAAAGAGGAATGTTGAAGAGTATGGGGAAGGAGCATGTTGTGGGGTGGCCGAGTTGTGCTGTTAATGATGGAATTGATTTGCAGATACTTCTTGGGTGGAAATATTAAGTTTATTTACAATATACTCAGCAGCAGCTACACATGTGTTTTCAACTCCAAACTCTATCTCTACAGTGACTGCTGAGGTAGCCTGCACTAAGCTCCTATTGGTTACTAAAGATCATATGATCTTGTCTAACATATTATTCTTAACGGTACATTATACACTAAGTAAAACCATAATTACTACAGAGCAGGAGAATGAGATTAGATTGAACATGAAGGAAAGCATTGGCACAAACTTCAACTAAGTGGCTTGTATCGAAATGCAACATTTTAAGATGCTATATACTTTGTTAATTTGTTCACAATGTAATAAATTGGTTTCAATGCTACAGGCATCGCTGCAAACTTAGATTATTTACTTTCCAATGTTGTCCCCTACCCTCCTCTTATTAGTGTAGAGTTCTACTGAATAGAATCACCCTCAAATAGTTTGTCCATGCGAAAATTGTTCTTGTGTGATCTTTGACTATTAAGATCCGACTGTGGAGCAAATAATATTAAGAGTCCAGTTCTGGTTTTACTGAATATCCACACCTACAAATTGCCAGTAAGTGTTGTTATGTGCTGGTCAGCAGGGGGAGTTATGACTAATTATTCTTTCCCCAAACCTCCTGTAACTAATTGTATCACTATAACTACTGCTGAGTTAGGGTCAGAACCTACAGGGGATTGAATCAGAGGCCTTTCTGCTCTGTGTGATTCTAAGACTTTACCTCAGCTATCAGATAGCCAGAAATGGATTTCCTAACATGGGTCAGATGCAATAAAACCACAGCAAGAAAAGTTAACTTGGAGCATTCCACAAATATGGTGCATCAAGTTATTTGATAGCTCAGTGAGTAAGTACACCATGTGGTGTGCTGCTCAAACAGCTGGTTAGAAATTCTCAGATTTATGCTGCATCACCTCATTTCAACCTGTGCAGTGGTTAGGAGCGTGACAATTGGCTTTAGCACTTCTTGGCTAAAGAAGGCAAAGTTTGGTTTGAGCATTCATCAGACATGCAAAATAAGAGACCCTGAAAGTGGTCTTCGTGTTTGGGCTGTCTGCATGCTTGCAATACAATTCGGCGTGCAGAGGAGGTGCACGGGAAGAAAGTTGTGATTGAATTGCCCTCTGCATCCTTGTGATGAAGGTGGTAATATCAAAGGAGGTGGTAAAAAGCCAATGGAGTCTCATGAGCATCATGTGAAGGTGGAGAGAATGTGAAGGAATGCTCTCCTTTGTCGGTCTTAATCCTCCATTCTCCATAAACTGAAGCTCGGTCAATATTCAATCACACATTGAGCCCTGCAAATCCATCGCCTCTGTACTCGCTGTCCGACATTCGCTCTCGATCACACTTTGGCCCGAATTTTCCAGCCCTTACGCCGGTGGGAACTTCCAGTTCTGGCGATGTGAACAGAGATTTCAATAGCTCACTGACCCCCGCCATGCTGGGGGGTGTGGGGGGAGGGGTGGGGCTGGGTGGGGGTTGGGGTGGGGGGGGTGGGGGTGGCCTGAAAAATTCCGGACTTTGTCTAAATTTTAAATTCTCATCTCATGTTTAAATCTTTTCATGGCCTGGCCCTTCCCTGGCTCTGTAACCTTTTGCACACATATAATCCTCCAAGAACTTGTCTTCCCCTAACTCTGACCTCTCGTGCGTCCACCTTTTTTCCCACATTAATGACTGTTCCTTTGGCTGTCAATGTCCTAAATGCTGAAATTCTCTCCTTAACCTTTTCCTTCTCTCCTTAAACCTTTCCATCTCTTCATATGGCTCTTCTCTTTTGAACATTTTGAACAGAAGGTCTCATCACCTCTCCTAATCTCCCCTCCTTTGGCTCAAGTTTGATGTTTACCTGGTTATTTTTATCAAGCACCATTGAATGCCTTTCTGTGTTAAAGGTGCCAAATAAATTCAAGTTGATATAGTTGGATGGGCATTAAGAGATCCTGCAAATCCAAATTGGTACAGAGGATAGATAAGGAGTGTTGTCCACCTTGAGGTTGAGGTTGTTGAATTGCAATATTTCTGCTGATTTGCCCTTTAGTCACTGTTTCAATGTAATGCTGCCCATGTCGGGTAGGGATTCAGACCGAAGTTTTCAAAAATCCTGAACAATTCGCCTCTGAAATGTTAAGCAATCCAACTCTGTCGATGTCCTGTTGTGTATTTCCGATCATATTTCTAGCATTTACATTATTTTTAATCATTGTCATAGAGTTTTACAGCACAGAAACAGGCCCTTTGGCCCATCGTGTCCATGCTGGCCATCAAGCACCTATCTAGTCTAATAGTTAAAGAATCTCAATCTTGCTAAGTTGAAAGGGAATTATTGTGATTCAGGATGAGGGACGGCTGAGAAGGAATCAAGTACCACCATGAGCATCACATATAAGAAAGATCATGGCAGTTTCATGATTATTGCAAATCACATCAATGTGTTTATCAGCAATAAATAAAAAATTCCTAATTAGTTTTCCAGTACCTGTCTGAAATGAAGAGGAGTTCTGACATAAAAACAAAAAACTACTGTGGATGCTGGAAATCCAAAACAAAAACAGAATTACCTGGAAAATCTCAGCAGGTCTGGCAGCATTGGCAGAGAAGAAAAGAGTTGACGTTTCGAGTCCTCACGACCCTTCAACAGAACTGCTGAAGGGTCATGAGGACTCGAAACGTAAACTCTTTTCTTCTCCGCCGATGCTGCCAGACCTGTTGAGATTTTCCAGGTAATTCTGTTTTTGTTAGGAATTCTGACACATTTTTATCACTTTTAAAATGACAGAGCTAAAACCGCAGCCAAACAGTTACTGGAAGAGATGCCACTTTTGCGAAGCAGAGGGTGTCCAAAGACCTGAGGACTTTGAAAAGTAAATTTTTGGACCTGAGGAATAGGGTACCTGAAAATGGGATGTCCGATCCCTCAAAAGCGGACATCAGTGGGCCCTCTCCCACTGCCCAGTGATCTCCCACTGCCCAGTGATCTTCCACTGCCCTATGGTCATTGGTACTAGTAGCTGGAAGCAGGAAAATTAATCAGATCCCTGCTCTCATTGACCATCAGGTAGCCTCATTTTCCTGTGAGAAGAGAAAATCAAAGTCGGAGTGGGGATGAGACTCTGCCTATTTTTCCTTTATTTTCCCGTGGTGTACATCGCTGTGTCAGTGTGACGCTTATACTGCTGCAAGTTTTGCAATTAGGTCTGGAAGCAAGTTTTTACAAGCAAAAAAATATCTATTGGAATGACTGACTTGCTGAAACCTCAAGGTAATCTCGTGTTTTGAGCGACATTTTCAGTATCTTGTTGCTCAGAATTATTGCCTTTGATGTGGCGACTTATGTTAGTTCTGTTGAGAAGATAAGTGCTGCACTGAAATGACATGGATAAGAAGGAATTACAGCTGTTCATATTTGACATGAAAATAACAGCATTGCGTAATGTGAACATTAGAAAACGATTTTGTGGTATTCAGTGACAAAAGAGAAAAACAGAAAGGAATAGAAGAGGTACCACAAATACAGCCACAGACCCAGTAACTAGGCAAATCTAGCTAGCTAAACTCCTCAGGGACTAACTCATAGTGAGTGGAAAGTTACAGAGAGTGAGCATGATTTTATTTCTGGTGCCTTGCCTCTTAGTAGCAATATTTATCATGCAAACATTGTTCACTGAGGAAGAACGCATGATGTTTTCTGGCCCTGTCATGGTGGGATGTGGGGGGCCAGAACAAAAGTCCATTGACTTTCGGTGGGACTGGAGATTCCAGAGTGGGCGGGATTGGAAAATCCGGCCTAAACTTTACGCTCTTGCCCTTTAACAGCATTGGGCACTTTTCAAATGATGCTGTTGTGGATAGAGTGGGTGAATCCTCAATGATTATTGATGGCATTTGTCATATTGCATTAGGGTTTCTGTGAAGCCACATGAACCTCGGACCAGCAGTGTTTGATGTTAAAAATTAGATATAACTACATAAGGATCCCTGATCTTGTCTGAGCATGATGCAGAGGGATGTTTTGTGCTTTTCTGCTATTTACTTTTGCATCTTGAGTGTTAAATCAGAGAATGTGTCTCACTTTGTATGTATTCATTCTACTTTGGTCCTTCAGCATAATCTTCGTAACTGCATTGCAAAAATCTGGTGAAAGAATATTATCCCCTATTCATCTGGTAGCTCCATAATTATGCAACATACCAGCAAACTCAATTATCTCACAAGAAAATTGCACAGAGTTTGGTAAAATGTACCACCCAGTGCACAGTGGTTTACTTGAATGATATCCAATCTCTTCACCATTTACTCAATGTGGCAATAGTACTGATCTGTAGGATGCACTGCAGCAAGTCACCAAGTTTACTTCAACAGCACCTCCCTCCTCTGCAACTTCTACCGTCATTACTAGGTGCAGCAATGTCATGAGGACATCATCATCTCCAGGTTACCCTTCAAGCCATACACCGCCTTAGGGTATATGTCACAGTTCCATTATTGTCAGTGAATCAGCATCCTGGAAATTTTTTTGTTCATTCTTGGCATGCGATGCTGCTGGTAAGGCTAAAATTTATTGTCCACCCCGAGTTTTGCCATGACAGCTTAGTAACTAGCTAGACCACTTCACAGTGGCAGTTAAGATCTAACACAATGGTGTGGGTCTTTTTTTAATTCAAATGTGAGCACTGCTGGCAAAACCCAGCATGTGTTCCCCATCCCTAATTCCCATGAGAAGGTGGTAGTGAGCTGCCTTCTTGAATTGCTGCACTCTGTGTGGTATTGGTACACCCACTTAGGAAGGGAGTTCCAGGTTTTCGACCAAGCAATTTCGACCAAGAGTGATACAGTTCCAAATCAAGATGGTGTGTGACCTGGAGGGAAGCCTGCCAGTGGTGGTGTTTCCATGTTCCTGCTACCTTGCTCTTCTGGAGGGTAGAGGTTGCAGGTTTGAAAGGTGCTATTGAATGAGCCGTGGTGAACCAGTGGTGGAAAGAGTAAATGATTAAGGTGGTGAATGGGGTGCCAATCAAGCGGACTGCTTTATCCTGGATAATGTTGAGCTTCTTGAGTGTTGTTGGAGTTGCATTCATCCAGGCAAGTGGGGAGTATTCCATCACACTCCTGACTTGTGCCTTGTAGATGGCAGACAGGCTTTGGGGAGTCAGGATGCAAGTTACACACCACAGAATTCCTCTGACCTGCTTTTGTAGCCACGATATTTATATGGCTAGTCCAGATAAATTTCTGGTCATTGGTTGACAGTGGGGGATTCAGTGATGGTAATGCTATTGAATGCCAAAGGGCAATGGTTAGATTCTCTTTTGTTGGAGATGGTCATTGCCTGGCACTTGTGTGGAGTGCCACATATCTTCCCAGTCCTGAATGTTCTATAGGTCTTGCTGCACGTGGGCATGGACTGCTTCAGTGTCTGAGGAGTAGTGAGTGGTTCTGAACATTGTGCAATCATCAGCGAATATCCCCACTTCTGACCTTATGATGGAGGGGAGGTCATTGATGAAGCAGCTGAAGATGGTTGGGCCGAGGACACTACCCTGAGGGACTCCTGCAAGGATGTCCTGGAACTGAGATGACTGACCTCCAACAACCACAACTATCTTCCTTTGTGCTAGGTATGACTCCAGAAAGTGGAGGATTTTCCCCTGATTCCCCTTAACTTCAATTTTGCTTGGCTCCTTGATGCCATTAAATGGTAAATGTTGCCTTGATGTCAAGGGAAATCACTCTCATCTCACCTCTGGGATCCAGCTTTTATGTCTATGTTTGGATCAAAATTGTAATGAGGTCTGGAGAGGAGTGGCCCTGGCCAAACCCAAACTGAGCATTAAAACAAAAAACTACTGCGGATGCTGGAAATCCAAAACAAAAACAGAATTACCTGGAAAAACTCAGCAGGTCTGGCAGCATCGGCGGTGAAGAAAAGAGTTGACGTTTCGAGTCCTCATGACCCTTCAGCAGAACTGAGCATTGCTGAGCAGGTTATTGGTGAGTAAGTGCTGCATTGATAGCACTGCTGATGATACTTTCCATCACTTTGTGATGATTCTGGATAGACTGATGGTGTGGCAATTGCCAGATTGAATTTGTCCTGCATTTTGTGGGCAGGACAAATCTGAGCAATTTTCCACATTTTCGCATGGATACCAATGTTGTAGCTGTACTGAAACTGGTTAGCTAGGGGTGTGGCATAAGTGTTTAGTACTATAGCCGAAATGTTGTCAGGCCCATAACCTTTGCTGTATCCAGTGCATTCAGCCATTTCTTGTTTTAACATGAAGTGAATCAAATTGGCTGAAGACTGGCATTTGTGATGCTGGGTGCTCAGGAGGAGGCTGAGATGGATCATCCACTCAGCACTTCTGACTGATGATGGTAGCAAATGCTTCAGTCTTATTTTTTGCACTGATGTGCTGGACTCCCCCATCATGGAGAATGGGGATGTTTGTGGAACCTCCTCCTCTGGTTAGTTGTTTAATCATCCACCACCATTCACAACTCATTTGGCAGAGCTGCGAATTTTGACCTGATCCTTTGATTGTGGGATCGCTCACTCTGTCTATAACATGCTGCTTCCAATGTTTAGCATCCATGTAGTCCTGTAATGCAGCTTCACCAGGTTAGCACCTCGTTTTTTTAGGTGTGCCTGGTGCTGCTCTTACATTCCTCGTTGAACCTGGATTGGTCCACTGAGCTGATGGTAATGCTGGACCATTAAGTTACAGATTGTGGTTGAATACCCATTCTGCTTCAAGATCACTTATAACAGTATCAGCATTAAAAAAATCTCCCCACATATCATTGTGAGAGCATTATCACCACAAGGATTGCAGGAGTTAAGGAGAACCATCTTCTCAGAGTAACTAGGGAGGGACAGTATACTGTGGGAGCACTATCACCACAAAACTACAACAGTTATAAGGAGAAGGTCCAAAATCATCTCTTTTGGTCAACTACAAATGAGCAATAAATGCAGTTTAGCCACTTTTGTCCATCCCTGGAACATACTAATCCTTCAGTTCAGACATCAACATGCATCAAAGGCATGGATCTCACTGTGAAAATATCCATGCCACCTGCTGCTGTCAAAACCAGAGTCCAAAATAGAAGAAAACTTTCCCACAAACTCCACCGGTGTGTAACAGAATAATAACTTATTCAAGCTTTGTTCTTCTGGTTTACAATATCGCTTGGTTTCCTAAATAAAATTATTGTGTTGTCTCGCCTGTGTCTATGTTCTTTATTTCCCTGAATTCTTGTTTGCAACATTATTAATGACAAAATGTTACTTGTTATCAAAGACGACATTGTTATAGTTTGGAGTATAAATCTGAGAGCCACTGAAATTTGTTATACATTTAATGTTGCACAGGGTAGTTTGTGTGAAATATGCTTGTGGGGGGGCTATTTTACCATCACAAACAGAACACATGCATTATATCAATAGGTTTTGGCGGGGATTTGGGTTCAACTGTCAAATGCAAAAAACCACCAATGTTTCAATTTGCTGATTAATCAAGAAATCTGCATGGAGATATGTAACATTTGGTGACAGCCCAAAAAATGCGGGACCCTGCACATTCAGGCTGATATTCATGTTTTTCTTGGTTTAGTACTGCACCCACATTGAGCGCAAACATCAATTGATATTAATGGGGCCCCTGCCTCAATAAGACAGGGCTTACAGTTTGTTTAAAGCAATGTGTGACTTTCATTGCAGACTCCGTGATATTGTGTTTCCAATTAATTTACCTTAATAGTTTGTGGGATTGACTGTACTGGGGACCAAATATGTTCATGCAAATTGGCATTTAATTTACGATAAGATTGAATGGGATCATTTTAACATTAACTTGTTTTTTTTCATTCTAACTCACTTTTTTAACGAGAGGAAACAAGCTGGTCTGAACAATTCATAAAACAAAGTCAGTTCTTAATCTAAATGTTTCAGTGAGTGTAACGTCTGTACAAGTGATCCACCCATTTGTGCCTGAAGTATGTAACCTAATTATATTTTGCTTTTTTCTGAATGTGATATCTCCAAGCATAAATAAGAAAAGTGCCTCTTAAGAATATGATTTAAGAGATTCCACAGCACAAAATGAATCAGGTGAAGTTGCTGCTCCTGCTACTGCTACAGGGAAGGCATTGATAAAGATGAAAAGAAAGAGTCTGTTTGTGATTGACAGTTCAGAGCTATTTTATCCTTAAATCCAATCCAAAGATTTATTTCCCGCAGATCAAATTTCACTGCAAGTGTCAAAATGTAAAACATGCTTCTTATATTGCGGCTTCAGTCCAACATTAGGCATTTTGGATTCAGAATGATCAAGAATCTGGATTAGTTAACATTCCTGTAGTAGAACTGAGATGCGTTTGAATCTTTTTGTGCCGTCTACCGAAGTCCTGATAGTGCGTTCTAAATGAATTGCTGCCAAATTCCAGTTGTAACCCCCATATGATCAATAATGATTTGTTGTTCTGTTGTTGTGTGCAACGTTGTCTTCTATTACAGGGCCCGCAGTAGAGACAAAATGAGTATTAATGTTCAAAACATGGCGGGCGAGAGAGGTAGGATACTAGAGGAATGAACTGCAAGACCCGAATGGCCTTTATTTATTTGTTCACTTTACTTGATAGAGAGACCTAGGTTTCTATTCTATCTGAAGTGAATTTAGAAAAGATTTATTTACTCTTTGGCACTGTTCCCAGTTTGATATTTCTTCTATGGGCAGGATCTTTCACTCGGTGTGTGGGCTTGCGCCCGACACGCCCGAGCGTGAAATAAAGCGCCTTGGCGTTAGCCGAGCAGGCCGACGTCAACATGCACTCTCGCGATAGTTCAGTCGGGGGGCGCGTACCGGAGCTGGCAGCATGCCGGCCGAGAACTAAAAGGGCTATTAAGGCCATTAAGTTAACAATTGTCCTGAATTTTTCACTGCCCGTCCAACCTAACAGTTGACGGGCAGGTGAAAAGGCCAAGCGGCCTTTTGCATTTTTTAGGAAACCTCATCCACGGGCGGGATGAGGTTTCCTAAAGCAAAGAAAAATCAAATAAAAATTTTACACTTGAGTTAAAAACGGTCCCTGCCCATGTGACAGAGTCACACGAGGGGACGTGTTCTATGACATTTTTATTTTGGTCATTAGTTTTTCTAAACAGCGCTTCATCCCCCCTCAGGCAGCTTTGTATCCCAGGGAGATTGAAGCGCTCTTTCGTGCACATGCGTGAAGTTCGCGCTAGGCCCGTTCGCCCTCTTCCCCCCCCCCCCCCCCCGCCCGCCTGCACAGGCAGCGCTGAGCACTGCCGCTCGCCTTCCACGCTGGGCAGGCCTTAATTGGCCCGCCCGCGTAAAATCGCCGTGCGGTGCCGATCGCAGTCGGCGATCAGCTTCCTGAGAACCACCGCCAAGGGCAAAATCCTGACCCATGTTTCTGTTTTAGCCTCAAGGTAAAATGTGATTTGCTGAATTGTCATTGTGAGTACGGAAGTAGCCATTACTCCTTTCAGCTAATTCATATGAGTGGGAATAGTCTTCAGAACATGACATTAGGTAGCAATAAATGAAGGATGGTCAAACGTATTTGTGATGACATGTAGACAAAACATGCTTCTGCACCTTTTTATACCTATTTAATGATGAGTCTGTCAAAGGAGAAGGATCTCTGCTTATTGATGCCCTGTTTTACTCACAGTGAGTTGCCAGGAGCATTGGGCTCTAGAGGGAAGGTCAGATAGCTGAGTCAATGGATATGACCAGTTCTGATGGATACTCTGCAATGGTTGCTCCAATTCTTGTTTTACATGCTTTTTTCTTCTCTCTCTATTTTCCTTTCCTTTCTCTATTAGGCTCAGCATTCAGCTGAGTTTGCTAAAGCAATGTTTTGTTAACTACTGAAGTTATTTCTGTGAGTTAGCTCCACAACCATCATTGAATAAGGCAATTTTAGAAAATGGGCATGTTCACAACAAGTCTCAAAGCAACAGGTTAAATACAAATTCCTTCCATGTTTCCTGTAGGAAGAGTGGTACAAAGTACAACATTCTGAGCAAAATTGATGCAATTGTAATACCCTTCGGAGCAGAGACATCGAGTCAGACTCTCCCATAATTGTGGAATAAATTAATCGTTTCACTTGGCTAGTGAGAATTAAAACCCCAAAGCTAAATTGCATCTTTGCTTCATTCACTAAAGATCCTTCCAAATGCGCGTGTTGATCAACTAATTCCTGCTAACATACCTGTTCATATTCTTCATGCAGACTTCATTTTACTCAGATATTGGTACAGTGCTGCAAGGAAGCCCATCCTTTTCGTCCGGTGTTCTCAGATATAGAAAACTAGGTAAATTCAACAATTCCAACCACTGAGAACATAGTCGAGAGTGAACAAGCAATGCAAAAATTCCAATGCCAAATTTCATTTGCCACACTGATCATTTTTCATTTATCAAACCTAAACACAAGATCTAAAAACTTAACTATGAACCTGGAACTGTTCAGGTTCACCTGTGCGTCATGGAGTTTTTACCCTGAATGGGTATCAAAATTCAGCTGGTATTTTTCAGCCTGAAAAAACAATAAATAAAGAACAATCCTGAAATTTTAGTTTTGGTCCCAGGAGATGTTTAGGGATTTTCTTTTAAACTGCAAGAAATACACAGAGGATTTTAGATCTACATAAGCTTATTTGTGTATCTTGTGGTGGTTACAGTTTTCAAATTATAGAGTTTGATTTTTATTCATATTTCAAAACAACCGTTCCAATGCTACGGTGGAACACCTCTTCTTTTGTATGATTTTCTGATTAAAGCTAAATTCCTTGTTATATTTATGACTTTTGGGTTGAACATATTATTATCCTTGCAGAGTTAATATAACTTATCTAAGGGAACATAAAAAGCAAAGGGTCAACTTTTTGAAGCAAAGTTATTTGCAACTCCAAATTTTATGACACTAATGGCTTTTTCATGACTGTGAGCTTTTTCTTCCCAGAGCATAAAATCCCAGTTGCCACAAGGGGCTTATAGCATTTCCTTCTTCCAAAGAAAGTCCAGAATGTTCTTTTCCCCCTTCACTCTTGTGATATTGTATGCTTTATTGGGAACAAAAATCCAAATGATGGCTGTATGTTGTCAAGAGGGGAGGCAGAAAGACGTTGCTGTCTAAAGTGAATTATTATGTAAGAAAAGGTTTTCCACTTAACCGGGTGCTCCCTGGTGATCCAATGGTTTGTTACAGGCTCTGTTTTCAGCATTGGTAAGATTAGAATTTTTGAGGTCCATAAATTGTGACATTCACAATTCACTGCCACATTTAATGATGGGGACGCCGTGGGCTGGATCACAATCACCTGTGAAGGTGAGTACAGGTACGGGCTCACATTGAAAATAGCTTCACCGGATCCCAACGTCTCTTGAACACGATGTATCTTTCAAAGGGAGTGTAGGGAATGGTGGGGGAGGGGAGATGGCAACCCATAAGCCCCTCGTTCACTGTTTGTTGAGCTCATTGTTAACGGTCTGTTAACGGTCTTTTGAGCAGTAATCTGCCACTATCATTTGGAAAGTGGGGGAAAACGGAGGTTGTGGGACACCTTAGGGCACAGCTGCCATGAACACAGTCGGGAGCCATGAGTGCTAATGGACACACTGGAAAACATTTGTGAGAAATGGTGATTTAAACTTAGCTGCTCAGCCAATAGCACAGCGTTGCCATTGCTGTTGCTGAAAGGCTTGGATTTGTGAACCATGAGTGTTTGGGCTCCTTAGAGAGACCTGAGGCTGCTGGCGTCACTTGAGAGAACGTAAGAACATAAGAAATAGGATGTAGACCATTCGGCCCCTCGAGCCTGCCCCACCATTCAATAAGATCATGGCTAATCTTCTTGTGTTTCAATTTCCACATGCCCATCTAATCCGATGGCATGAGGTTGGTAGAAGAAGGCTGGTAGTGGTTGATAGAGGAAGCCCTGGTGAGCCAATGAGTGACTTGAGATGGGAGCAGATTACTCTGCCACTGGACAGAGTAGCAAGGAACAGTTTCAGCAGATGTATTCACCTGATCAGGAGGAGGCCAGAGGAACACAACAAGGGGCTGCAAGGAGAAGAGGGAAGTACCCAAGACACCGGTGTACCACTCAAGAATCAGTTAACTGCAAATGACAGAGTGCCAGTGCCTTAGGAGACTGTGCCTATCCAAGCAGTTGGCTTTGGAAATTTATGCTCTTATCAACAATGACATGAGGCCTTGTGGACCCCATAGCTGCCCCCTACCTACAACCGTCAAGGTCACCATGGCACTGAATTTTAAATCGTCCCAATGATCAACTGCAGACCTGTGAGGCATCTCGCAGTAGGCAGTACATCGTGCCAACAGGATAGGTCATGGATGCCCACTTCCAGAAAGCAGGAGACTACATCCATTTTGAGACAGATGGGCCAGTGCAGGCACAGAGGACATTGGGCTTTGTTGCCATTGATGGACACCTTCATGTCCAAGGGTGACATTGATTGTACCCACGTGGCCATCAAGGCTCCAACAGATAGAGCGACAAGGTTCCTGAACAGAAATGGCTTCCACTCATTGGATATGCAACTGGGCTGTGACCACAGGAAATACATGACACAGGCCTGCGCTCAGTTCCTGAGCAGCTTTCATGATGCCTTCAACCTGTAAGATTCCCAGGTGCTGCACCTCTTCAGGTAAACATCCAGGCTCCATGGATGGATGCTGGGTATAAGTATTATCCCCTGAAGAGGTGGCTCCTGACAGTCATCCTGTAACCAACCATGAATGCAGAGAGGCTCTACAAACCATTTACTAATGCAAACCTGCATTGAACAGACCATCGGCATGTTGAAGATTGGCTTCCATTGCCTTAACCAGTCAAGCGCTGTTGTCCAGTACAAGCCAACCAGGGTGTCTTGTATCACAGCTGTCTTCTGTGCATTGCACAACATAACAATACAAGGACATCTGGAGCTGGATGATGAGGGGGACCTGGAATGCCACTTTTTCTTGGAAGAGGCTGGGGAGGAGGACAAAGAGGAGAAAGAGGAGGATGAAGATGGCACTCCAGAGGGCCCAGTGCACAGGCTTTGGTGGAAGGCTGCCCTGGCCATCCCAGTGTTCCTGAGAAGGCTGATAGGATCACAAGGGCCATGCCGACTCAGAAACATTTCACCTGAGCAGCTCTCAGACCTTATGACAAATTATTCTGTCACTCACCTTTCCTCATAAGGAGCAATTATCCAGCAAGTACTTGCAGCTGAATAATCCCATTGCCAACCACATAAATTGAAAATGGTGCCTCCACCACAATAGTCTCCCCCAACATATAACATGACATCCCAGGAAACCCACACATCTACCCCTGGGGGGTTCCTCCATTGGCTGCTTTGCACCTGCATCATTGCAGGGGCAGCCTCTGTTCACAGGACTTTGCTGCATGGATGGTTCCTCAGTCAGAGGGGTCAAGAAGGTAAAGGATGATGCTATTGCTCCCCAAGAGCTTGGGGGTGTGTGTGTGAGGAAACACTCTCATCAACTCCTTCGAATGCCTTAACCCTTTCAGGGTGCCTTTGAATGCTGGACAAGGCCATGAGCTGCGATGTGGCTGGTATCCAGTCCTAGCATCTCTGTGCTGTCAGCAACTCTGAGTGGTCAATGCTGCAGAGAGTTTTACTCTCTCTGTGCATTTCAGTCCGTTGCTCCTGAATTCACTCGAGTTGTGCTGCATAGGGCTTTCCAAAAGGTTGGTCACTTTCTCAATGGAAGACCTCATACACTGAAAACCTTGAAACATGGTGGAACCCATATAACAAATGGACTCTTTGATTGCCTGTCCCGGGATCGGCAATGCCTCAAGGATCTCGGACATTCTGTAACAGACGGGTCAGGGGGTAGGCACGATCGGCGGGCCTGGCATCAGCCAGGGAATGGCCCCTGACCGCAGTTTCAGGCTGGCTGGCCAATTAACAGCCAGCCAGCGTGAAGCACGCGCTGAAATACTCAGCGCTGCCAGGATGGTGGTGGGAGGAGGGCGGGTGCTGACATAGGCATGGGCGCAGGTGAACACTGAATGAATGCTTCCTGAAGACAGAAAGCTGCCTCAGGAAGCTGAAGACTTTAAAACCAATAAATAAAGTTTGTAAAATCAGGAAGAAAAATTCACACATCACAATCGGTCACCTGAACGTATATATGATAAAAATGCTGCCCATAGATTTTTTTAAATTTAATAACGGAAACCTCATCCTGCCCTTGGATGAGGTTTCATGAAAAATGCAAAGTCCGCCTGGCTGATTCGCTCATTCACCAACCGTAAGGTTGGATAGACCACGAAAATTCGGAGACAATTACAACTTTAATGACCTTAATAGGCCTCTTAATTGTCGACAGGTGCGCTTCCGACTTTTGCATGCGCCCGCCGACCGAAATATCATGTGATTTCACGTCCGATTGGGTCAGGTGCACGCCCGCACGCTAACCTAAAAATTCTGCCCTTAATGATTATGCAGCAATTTCCATTGCATCATGCTATGATTTAGCAACTGTCCAATGAAATTTCCAACAAATGGACCCTATCGCACGCTAGCATTTTACTGCAGTGCATTCAGTTCCCAATCCGCTGTGTCATACGCTGGGAAAATAAGAGATGATGCTGGTGATTTTCTGAGAGTTATGAGCCACTTGCTTGCAATCTTGAAAGATGCCCAGTCAGAATAATCAAGGGAAAATCCGCGACTCGTTAACAGTTATTCTGGAAGTATTAGAGAGGTGTAGGAGCAGGTTGCCTGTCCACTCTTTCACCTGAGAATGTTTGACATGAGGAGGCCTGAGAATGGAGATAAAGGAAAAACAGCCTCAGTAAATGCCTGAAATAAATTGGACCCAATGAAACAACAGTTATTGGAGCTCTAATTGCTGCAATATGTGAAACTACACATGAGCATAGATGATGACTAATCTCTTTCATCAAGACAGTTCTCACAATTTAAACAATCTTGGGTTTTACAGATGGGCAACAACATAGATTGGTTGAGTAAAATTTTGTCAGAATACTGCATTAATCATCATATAAAAAACTGCATTTTAGCAAATATTCTGTTTCAAATCTTGCAGAAAAAACAATCAGTTTCTGTGATAGCTTCCGAGTAATGAGGAAATCGAATTGCTACATTAATGACACTGCATCAATTGACCAGAAATATTGGCCCAGATCTTCCGGTCTCCAAATCATCGGAGGCCTGATGTAACCCCCAAGTTGCACTTTGGTACCTCTCGGAGGTCCCAATGCCTTGATTCCATGGGCATTTCCCGGGAAGTTTGAACTTCCGATGGGCTATTTCCCTGCTCTCCCGGACCCTCTGAAAAAATCTCCAACTCTGAGTTAGAATCAGAAACTTTGGACGGTTCCAACTTACTTACCTGAAGAAATGTTAGACAGAAAAACCCTAGTCTGACTCCTGGGTAACTATACATCAGAGCCCCACAGTCACTCACACTGAACCCCCAGCTCCCCCCTGACACCCTTCCCCCTAACCCACTGATTATTCCCCCTGACTCTGCCTGACATGAACTTACTAGACCCCACCGCCAAACTCTCGGCCTCCCCTCAGGACCCCCTGACCTGACCTGGCCCCAACCTCATCATACTAGACAGCTGCCACCTCACCCACCTGCCAAACCCACCCCCTTACCCACTTACCTCACACACACGCTGCCCCCTTACCCACTTACCTAACACACGCTGCCCCCTTACTCACTTACCTCACACCCATACTCCTTACCCATTTACCTCTTCGCTGTAATTTTAGAAGACATTCCAACTCTTTATTTACCACAATACAGCAGTTGATGTTGTAAAAAAGGGGGTGTAGCTTCTGCCCAGATTCTCTTCACTGATGTCTCTGAGGTTTCCTGCGCTGAATCAGTTTTGCAGGATCCTCCATTGGAAAATTGCCCAGAAAAATTGGAGGGAAGTAAGTGGGTATTTTTTTGCAACCCTGATTAGAATATTTGGCTGATTAAATGCTACTCTTTACATAGCAAAACAAGTTCAGGATTTTTGGAAGAAAAACGAAGGCAATTAGTGAAATGTCCCACGCGGTTAATGTGGAGTTTCTCTGGGAAAAAATAAAGCTGCTGAATGTAGAACCAGATAATAAAATTAGTAGGGAGAACTATTCTATTATATAAAGTGCTTATGAATCCCTCAGCATTGTGGTGTTATCTTGATAAGAAGAAATAATTGGCTGGATATATTTATGATTGAAACATATTCCTTACCCCACTTTCCTGCAATCCTTTCCAATTAGTGGATGCTGTATAGGTTTACATCAATTTGCCGTTTATGATCCAAAACATTTCAAAGTTTTATGTTTTACTGTCAATTTACCAGAAGGCATTAAGAACAATTTTTATGTATATGGATGTATTGTGCAAAAAAGTAAGAATATTGCAATGAAGATGTGCTTTATGCCAAATAATGACTTTTAATCCACCAACTAGAAACCTGAATTGAACTTTTAAAAACAGGATTTAAAAAAACCCAGAGAGTAAAGTGACTTGAACTCATAGCCTAAGATGGCTAACCCCAATTTACACTACTATATGTTCCACATTACAATTCATTGAAGTGGAGTCAGTCTATCTGCAAAGCCCGTCAAAGACAATGACTTCAGGAGAGTGTGAAGGACTCACAGTTACTGTCTCATTAGCAAGGCATCTATGGCAATCACCTGAGGTATTCAACTATTGGAGAAGTTCCATTAAGACTAATTGCTTGGACAGTGGGACCCTGGCTAAGTTAGCTACCAGACATGAGCTAATCAAGTCACCTTTAGAATACACAGATGACGTCTCATCTTTAAAAATTAGTTAATGACCTCATAATAGTAGGAAACAGTGATCATAACATGATTGAACTTCACATTCAGTTCAAGGGAAAGAAAAGTGGGTCTAAGACTAATGTTTTGAACTTAAATAAGAGCAATTATGAGGGTATGAAGACAGAACTGGCTAAAGTGAACTGAGAAATTAGGTTAAAGTTTAGTCAGTATAGATGCAGTTGCAGGCGATTAAGGAGATATTTTGTAACACTCAGCGAAGATACATTCCAGTGAGAAAGAAAGACTCTAGCAGAAGGATGTACCATTTATGGCTCACTAAGGAAGTTAAAAATAGTATCAAATTGAAAGAAGATTAGTAGCAAGTTAGAAGATTGGAGAGAATATGAAATATAGGCAAAGAATGGCTAAAAAATAAGAAGGGAGAAATTAGAATGCAAGAGAAAGCTAGGGCTAAAAATATAAAAACAGATATTAGGAGTTTCTACAGGTATTAAAAAGGAAAAGAGTAAGTAAAGTGAACATTGGTCCTCTACAGGGTGAGTATGGGAAATTAATAATGGAAAATAAGGAAATGACTGATGAATTGTGCAGGTATTTTGCAACTGTCTTCACTGTAAAGAATACAAATAACGTGTCAGAATTAAGTGTGCATTGAGGTGAAATGGAAGGAAGAACTTAAAACAATTACAATCACCAGTGAAAAAGTACTATGAAAATTATTAGAACTAAAAGCTGACAAGTCTTTAATGACTGAATCACATGCGGGGACATGTTCCCCTTATTTTTAAAATCTTTATTTTTGATTGTAAGATTCTTCAGCTCCCTAAGGCAGCTCTGTGCCTTCAGAGAGCTTCCAGTGCTTGCTCCCCCGCGCAAATTGGCCAACCAGCGTGAAATCACAGCCAGGGCCCGATTGCGGGCGCTGGGACCATTTCCCAGCCACTCCTGGGCCCGCCCGCTGAACAGGAAATCCTGGCCCTTGGCTTTTTGTTGGACCCTGAGCTGATCTTCAGACCCCATATTCTCTATATCATCAAGACTGCCTAGTTCCACTTTTGTAATGTCACCTATCCCTGAACTTGCTTCAGCCCATTTCCTGCAGAACCTCTCAGGCATGTTTTTGTTCCAGCTAGACTCAAATATTCCAATTGTTTCCTGGCTGGCCTCCCAACTTCCACCTTCCACAAACTGGAGTCCATCCAAAACTCTGCTGCCTGTATCTTAACTTGCATCAAGTCCCTTTCACCAGTTACACCTGTGCTCGCTAACTTACATCAGTTCCCGCCCAGCAACACCTCAACATTTCAAATTCTCATCCTTGTGTTCAAATCCCTCCATGCATTGCCATTCCCTATCTCTGTATCCTCCTCCAGCCCTCCAACCTCTGGGAACTCTGCAGTCCACCAATTCTGGTCCCTTGTCCATCCTCGGTTTTAATTGTTCCACCATTAGAATGCCTTCAGCTGCCTCGGTTTTAAGATCCAGAGTTCCAAACTTCTCTGCTTCTCTCCCTTCCTTTAAGAAGCTTCTTAAAACCTATTTATCTGACTAAACTTTTAGTCACCTGGTCTAACATCACATTATGTAACTTGTTGTCAAATTCTGTCTCAAAATACTCCTGTGATGTGCCTTAGGACATTTCAATCTGTTTAAGCTTCTTTACAAACATAAGTTGTCAGTATATTTCTATTTACTAAGAACATCACGTGTATTGGTTTACATCCTACTAGATTAAGCTATACAATAAATTACCAGACAGATTTACTAAACAGTAAATGGATAAGTCAGAACTGTTACAAAGTCCCTAAATATTAAATATCTGTGGCAATTTATGGATGATTTTTTAATATAGTCTATCTAGTCTATCTATAATTCTCTGATGGCCTCAGACAGATTATTCAATTTGTAAACTGTGATAAACTTTCTCAAACTCAAAAAGATCTGTCAATCAAATGTATATTCAAGGAACCCACCCCCCCTCCCCCACCCCGGATAATTGTATTTAAATTAAATGGCTCAGATGTCTGGCACATGCATAAGGGCCCAACTTTAGTGTTTTTATGCTCTGCAAAACAGTGCAGAATGAAAAACAAACAATTGGCTGGAGATAGCAGCCAGAAGGTTCTGATGCTGGTTTGCCAGGTCTCTAATACCTGTAGCTGCACTCCTGCTTTTATGGCCAGATCCCAGCACAAGGCCATGCCAGGGGGCAGGCCTGCATCAGGATTGTGCCAAGGGTCCATGGCATGATGCCTGAGTGGTCACCTTCCCTCTCAGAAGCATTAGCCCATCTTTACTCTTGGTAAATATTGAGGGACATTCTGCCCATTTCCTATCACTACAAAAGAATGTTTTATTTCAATGGGTCAGAGGTTTGAACATTCTTTCTTTAAAACATTGACCTGTTCCTTTCCCTTCGTTTTCTCAATCACAATTGAATTTGGGTTTATCATAATCCATTCAAAAACCTAGATTATTCTGTAAAGGTGGCTGAATGTGTTGGCTTTGGTGCAAATAACTGAAGTGTTTTCAATTTCTTTTATTGTCAGAGTGAGAGAGATTTGGATTAACTTCCCAGTGGGCTATTTCTCTCCTCCATAAATTAAAAAGAAAGAAATGTGTATTTTCTTTCTATCCATGTTGGATTTTGGCCTAGTATAACGAGAAGAATTGGTTGCCAATCCTTTCCAACTGCAGGTGTGCATCAGCAGCAACGGCAATAGTTAAGTGAAGTTCACTTGGCTGTACAGCTTGTTATACTGGAAGATAAACAATATAAGCCTTCTCTCAGAGCTTTCAAAGATATCAAATTACATCGAATGTACTGTACATGAGCAGGCCATTCAGCTCACCTGGTCTGTACCAATGTTTATGCTTCACACAAGACTCTATGAACTCTCATGAGTTGGATGGAAGTATCATTGATCACTTTATATATGCCATAGATCCCATCTCAAACATAATAGTGAGAATTCCATTTGTTGGAGCCATTCATTACTTGGGGCCACTACAATAGGACACCTGAGGCTCCAAGCCTTGAATGGATATAAATCTGGCAGAACAATTTAGAGGAGGTTTGGTATGAGTCCGGGAGAGGGTCCACTAGTTTTACATCCCATTTAAGTTCTGCCCTAAATTCCACCGTAAGTGAGTTCAGGGGCAGAATTTTGCCCTCGTCGGGCAGGCTTGGTGGGGGGCGAGCAGGAGCAGTCGGGAAGCTGACCGCCGCCCGCGATCGGGGCCCGACCGCAATTTCACGCTGGTGGGTCAATGAAGGCCTGCCCAGCGTGAAAGGCGCGTTGCCTGTGTGTGGCGGGGGAGGGGGGTGAGCGGGGAATTTCGCGCATATGCGTGGATGCGCACAGGAAAAGCTCCCTGAGGCACAGAGCTTTTTGAAAATTAAAAGTAAAGAATTTTAAAATGTTGAAAAACATGTTCCCTCATGTGACTCTGTCACATGAGCAGGGACATTTTATGAATGAAATATTAAAATTCTTATTTAATTTTTAATTGCCGTTGGAAACCTCATCCCGCCCGTTGATGAGGTCTCCTAAAAAATCAAAAGGCCACTTGGCCTTTTCGCTCACCCGCCAACCATAAGTTTGGATGGGCAGCAAAAAAATTTAATTAGATTAGACCTTTAAAGGCCTTAATAGGCCTGTTAATTGTTGGTGGGCGCACTGCTGACTCCCGCCCGTGCCCACTGACCAAAATATCGCGTGAGAGCGCAATGACATTGGGACGCTTGCCCGGTGTCATCGCGCATCATTTTACGCTTGTTCAGGTCAGCACGCACCTGCCCGACGAGCGCAATATCCTCGTCCAGGTGTAAGATGTGCCCATTCTAATCAGGGAAATGGTGGTATTAGGCCAGGAGGCCTTTGTAAATACTAACCCTCTCTCTCACACACACCCTCCCCCCTCTCTCTCACACACGCAATTGTGTATTGCAACAAGGCAATATGGGTAGAGCTCCGGAATAGGAGGGATGCATTCACAATGTTGGGGGTTTACTATAGGCCTCCCAATTGCTGGTGGGGGATTGAGGAACAGTTATGTAGGCAGATTTTGGAAAGATGTAAAAGCAATAGGGTTGTTGTGGTGGGTGATTTTAACTTTCCCTTTATTGACTGGGAATCATTTAGTGCTATGAGTTTGGATGGTGCAGAATTTGTAAGGTGCATTCAGGAGGGCTTCCTGAGACAATATGTAGATAGTCCAACTAGGGAAGGGGCAATACTGGACCTGGTATTAGGGAATGAACCCGGCCAAGTGGTTGAAGTTTTAGTAGGGGAGCATTTCGGGAAAAGTGACCATAATTCAGTAAGTTTCAAGGTACTTGTGGATAAGGGTAACAGGAGTCCTCGGGTTAAGGTGCTTAATTGGGGGAAGGCTAATTATAACAATATTAGGCAGGAACTGAGGAATCTAGACTGGAGGTGGATGTTTGAGGGCAAATCAACAACTGACATATGGGGGGCTTTCAAACGTCAGTTGATAAGAATTCAGGACCGGCATGTTCCTGCTAGGATGAAGGATAAGCATGGCAAGTTTCAGGAACCTTGGATAACGAAGGATATTGTGAGATTAGTCAAAAAGAAAAGGGAAGCATTCGTAAGGGCTAGAAGGCTGGGAACAGATGAAGCATGTGGAGAATATAAAGAAAATAGGAAGAAGCTTAAGCAAGGAGTCAGGAGGGCTAAAAGGGGTCATTGGCAACCAGGATTAAGGAAAATCCCAAGGCCTTTTATACATATGTAAAAAGCAAGAGGGTAGCCAGGGAAAGGGTAGACCCACTCAGGGACAGAGGTGGGAATCTGTGTGTGGAGCCAGAAGAAATGGGAGAAATACTAAATGAGTACTTCTCATGAGTATTCACCAAAGAGAAGGATTTAGCGGTCGATTTGTCGAGGGAAGAGTGTGTAGATAGCCTGGATCATGTTGAGATCAAAAAAGAGGAGAGTGTTAGGCGTCTTGAAGAAAGTTAAGGTGGATAAGTCCCCAGGGTCAGATGGGACCTACCCCAGAGTACTGAGGGAGGCAAGGGAGGAGATAGCTGGGGCCTCGACAGAAATCTTTGTATCCTCACTGGCTACGGGTGAGGTCCCAGAGGACTGGAGATTGGCCAATGTTGTTCCATTGTTTAAGAAGTGTAGCAGGGATAATCCAGGAAATTACAGGCCAGTGAGCCTTACGTCAGTGGTAGGGAAATTATTGGAGAAGATTCTCCGTGACAGGATTTACTACCATTTGGAAGCAAATGGGCGTATTAGTGAGAGGCAGCATGGTTTTATGAAGGGGAGGTCATGTCTCACTAACTTGATCGAGTTTTTCGAGGAAGTGATAAAGATGATTGAGGATGGAAGGGCAGTGGATGTTATCTACATGGATTTCAGTAAGATCTTTGACAAGGTCCCTCATGGCAGACTGGTACGGAAGGTAAAGTTGCAGGGGATCAGAGGTGAGCTGGCAAGATGGATACAGAATTGGCTTGGTCATAGAAGACAGAGGGTAGCAGTGGAAGGGTGCTTTTCTGAATGGAGAGCTGTGACTAGTGGTGTTCCGCAGGGATCAGTGCTGGGACTTTTGCTGTTTGTCGTATACGTAAATGATTTGGAGGAAAATGTAACTGGGCTAATTAGTAAGTTTGCAGACGACACTAAGGTTGGAGGAGTTGCAGATAGTGAAGAGGATTGTCAAAGGATACAACGGGATATAGATCGGTTGGAGACTTGGGCGGAGAAATGGCAGATGGAGTTTAATCCAGATAAATGCGAGGTAATGCATTTTGGAAGGTCTAATACAGGTAGGAATTATACAGTAAATGGCAGAACCCTTAAGTGCATCGACGGGCAGAGGGATCTGGGTGTACAGCTCCACAGGTCACTGAAAGTGGCAACGCAGGTGGATAAGGTAGTCAGGAAGGCATATGGCATGCTTGCCTTCATCGGCAGAGGTATTGAGTATAAAAGCTGAGGAGTCATGCTGCAACTGTATAGAACGTGGGTTAGGCCACACTTGGAATATTGCATGCAATTCTGGTCGCCACATTACCAGAAAGATATGGAGGCATTGGAGAGGGTGCAGAGGAGGTTTACCAGGATGCTGTCTGGTCTGGAGGTTATTAGCTATGAGGAGAGTTTGGAGAAACTCAGATTGTTCTCACTAGAACAACGGAGATTGAGGGGCGACTTGATGGAAGTTTACAAAATTATGAGTGGCATGGACAGAGTAGATAGTCAGAAGCTTTTTCCCAGGGTGGAAGAGTCAATTACTTGGTGACATAGATTTAAGGTGAGAGGAGAAAACTTTAGAGGAGATGTGAGGGGTAAGTTTTTTACGCAGAGGGTAGTGAGTGTCTGGAATTTGCTGCCAGAGGAGGTGGTGGAAGCAGGTACGATAGTGGTGTTTAAGAGGCAGCTTGACAAATACATGAATAGGATAGGAATAGAGGGATACGGACCCCGGAAATGCAAAATGTTTTAGTTTGACAGGCAATATGATCGGCGCAGGCTTGGAGGGCCGAATGGCCTGTTCCTGTGCTGTACTTTTCTTTGTTCTTTGTTTTGTTCTATAACCTCTCTGCTCTTATATTCTATGCCTCGGCTAATAAAGGCAAGCATCCCATATGCCTTCTTAACCACCTTATCTACCTGTCCCGCTACCTTAAGGGACCGGTGGACATGCACACCAAGGTCCCTCTGATCCTCAGTACTTCCCAGGGTCCCACCATTCATCGTGTATTCCCGTGCCTTGTTTGTCCTGTCCAAGTGCATCACCTCACACTTATCTGGATTAAATTCCATTTGCCACTGATCAGCCCATCTGACCAGCCCGTCTATATCCACCTGTAATGTAAGGCTATCCTCTTCACTATTCACCAATTTTCGTGTCATCTGCGAACTTACTGATCAACCCTCCTACATTCAAGTCTAAATCGTTTATATATACCACAAACAGCAAGGGACCCAACATCAATCCCTGTGGAACCCCACTGGGCACAGACATCCAGTCACAAAAACACCCCTCGAATATCATCCTCTGCTTCCTGCCACTCAGCCAATTCTGGATCCAAGTTGCCAAATTGCCTTGGATCCCATGGGCTCTTACCTTTGTTATCAGTCTCCCATGCGAGAACTTATCAAAAGCCTTGCTGAAGTCCAAGTAGACTACGTCAAATGCATTGCCCTCATCTATGCACCTGGTCACCTCTTCGAAAAATTGAATCAAATTGGTCGGACATGACCTCCCCTTAACAAAACCACGCTGACTGTCCTTGATTAATCCCTGCCTCTCCAATTGTAGATTAATTCTGTCCCTCAGAATTGCTTCCAATAGTTTCCCCACCACTGAGGTTAGACTGACTGGCCTCTAGTTCCCTGGTTTATCCCTTCCTCCCTTCTTGAATAACGGTACCACATTGGCTGTCCTCCAGTCCTCCTGTGGCCAGAGAGGTATTGAAAATTATTGCCAGCGCCCCTGCTATCTCCTCCCTTCCCTCACCCAACAGTCTGGTATACATTTCATCCGGGCCTGGAGATTTATCTACTTTTAAGCCTGCCAGACCACTTAGAACCTCCTCCCTTTCTATGCTAATTTCTTTAATTATATCACAATCCTTCTGCCTGATTTCCACACCCACGTCGTCTCTCTCACTTGTGAACATCGACACAAAGTATTCATTTAGAACCCTACCTACATCTTCCGGCTCCACACACAAATTACCATAATGGTCCTTAATGGGCCCTACTCTTTCCCTAGTTATCTTTTTGCTCTTAATGTACTTGTAAAATAAGTTTGGATTTTCTTTTATTTTACCTGCCAATGTTTTTTCATGCCCCCTTTTTGCTCTTCTAATTTCCTTTTTAAGTTCCCCCCTATACATTCTATACTCCTCTGGAGCTTCTGCTGTTTTGAGCCCTCGGTATCTGCCATTTTTCTCTTTATCCAATCCTGTATGTCCCTCGACATCCAGGGTTCCCACGATTTGTTGGTCCCACCCTTTGTCTATACTGCAATATGTTGGCCCTGTACTCTCCCTATTTCCTTCTTGAATGAGTCCCACTGTTCTGATGCAGATTTACCTAAAATTAGCTGTTCCCAGTCCACTCTGGCCAAATCATATCTGATCGTATTAACATCGGTCCTCCCCCAATTTAGGACTCTGATTTCTGGCCCATCCTTGTCCTTTTGCATAACAACCTTGAATCTAACGGAGTTATGATCACTATCTACAAAATGTTCCCCCATTGGTACCTCTACCACTTGCCCGGCATCATTCCAGACCATCACCTCTCTTGTAGGACCTTCTACGTACTGGCTTAAAAAGCTCTCCTGAATGCATTTTAAGAATTCCGCTCCCTCTAAACCTATCACACTATGACTAACCCAGTTAATGTTGGGGAAGTTGAAATCCCCCACTATTACTACCCTATTATTTTTACACTTCTTTGAAATTTGCCTACATATCTGCTCTTCTATTTCTCTCTGACTGTTTGGGGGCCTATAGTACACTCCCAGCAATGTGATCGCTCCTTTATTGTTTTTAAGTTCTAGCCATATGGCTTCATTTGAGGAGCCTTCTAAGGTGTCAACCCTCCTTACTACTGTAATTGATTCCTTGATCAATATTGTGATACCCCCTCCTCTTTTACCTCCTTCCCTGTCTCGCCTGAAGACCCTATACCCTGGAATATTGAGCTGCCAATCCTGACCCTCCCTCAACCATGTCTCTGTGACAGCAATGACTTCATACTTCCACGTGTTAATTTGTGCCCTCAACTCATCTGCCTTATTTGTCAGATTCCTTGCATTAAAATAAATACCATCCAACTTTGCCAAACTCCCTTGTGCCTTAATTGCCCTATAATTTCTATGCCTTCCAGACTTATTTGCTCTCTCTTCTAACTTTGGCTGTGCATCTCTGCCTGCTGAACCTCCTCTCAGGATCCCATCCCCCTGCCAAATTAGTTTAAACCCTCCCCAACAGCAATAGCAAACCTCCCCGCAAGGATGTTGGTCCCATTCCGGTTCAGGTGCAACCCGCCTGCCCTGTACAGGTCCCACCACCCTCAGAAAACAGTCCCAATGTCCCAGAAATCTAAAGCCCTCCCTCCTGCACCATCTCTCCAGCCACACATTCAGCTGGACTAACCTCCTATTTCTATACTCACTAGCGCATGGCACCGGAAGTAATCCAGAGATTACTACCTCTGTGGTCCTGTTTTTAAATCTGCTTCCTAGCTCCCTAAATTCTGCTTGCAGGACCTCATCCCTCTTTCTACCTATGTGGTTGGTACCAATACGTACCACAATCTCTGTCTGTTTGCCCTCCCCTTTTAGAATGCCCTGCAGCCGTTCAGTGACATCCTTGACCCTGGCACCAGGGAGTCAACATACCATCCTAGAGTAGCATCTATGGCCACATAAACGCCTGCCTGTTCCCCTTACTATCGAATCCCCTCTTTTTCCTCCCCCTCCCCGTGCAGCTGAGCCACTCACAGTGCCATGAGCGTGGCTGCACTCCCCAGAGGAACCGTCACTCTCACCGTTTTCCAGCACAAAAAAACATTTCTCAAGCGAGATGCGCCCTGGGGATTTCCTGACTACCTGCCTGACACCTTTCTTCTGACTGATGGTCACCCATTCCCTCTCTGTCTGCACTCCCGTAAGCTGTGGGGTGATCACGTCTAAAAACGTGCTATTCACGAAACTCTCAGCCTCGCGGATGCACCTCAGTGTCTCCAGCTGCTGCTCAAGCTCCGAAACCCAGAGCTCAAGTAGCTGCAGTTGGTGGCACTTCCTGCAACGTGGTCAGTCAGAGCGCAAGGAGCATCTAGGACTTACCACATGTTGCAGGAGGTATATAACATGGGACTAAGCTGCCCTGCCATGTCTCTAGTTGAAAAAAACCCTTACTTTATGTTAAATACAGTAAAAAAAAGTTAAATTATTTACGTACTTAAAATAAAAACTAGAACCCTTACCTTTCCTTAGCTTAATCTATTTTAAACTGGAGAAAAACACTTACCCACTACTCACCAATCAGCTCTCACCTTTATGCTGACGTCACTTTTTGAAGCTTCCCCACACTCGCACTGGTTCTGATCTCTCCGCCGCTCTCTCGCACTGTCTTGTGATGTCACTCTTGTTATTTTCAACAAGAACTGACTGCAGGATGCTCTTCCCAGACTGCTTCACCGCGATGCTGACTGCAGGACACTCTTCCCAGACTGCTTCACCACGATGCTGACTGCAGGACACTCTTCCCAGACTATAGGAGTAATACATACCACTAACTGAGTAAGACTGATACTGGGATCTTAAAAATAAATTATGTTGTTAAATAGGTAATTATAACTATTTTGGATGGATCCTTTGTCCACTTGTTTTGCTGTTGAAATTTGAAACCGTTAGTTTCATTTCGAAATCTCCCTTGAGACTATTTGTTGTTTGTGGAATTCTCCTAAATTGAAGATACAGGTTACAAAATATATTCTCCATGGGGACTCTCCTTTGTTTGATGGTGGAGGAGGAGGAGGATGAGCAACAGCAGAGAAGCCAGGCTTGGAAGCATCACAAGAGATCCAGATAACATAGAAACCCAGGCCTATTTGTCTGTTGTAATTACTGTGCATTTCCATGTATTTTGTTCCCCTCCTCCTCCTGCTGTCTCTCCTTTTGTAGCCAGTTCATTTAGAGAATTGTGAACAAACTACTCTGCATTTCAAAAGATGGCTGGTTATTATCAGTCACGAGAGTTGAGGTTGACAACCATTTGAGAATTCTCAGGGAGATAGTCACATTTCAATGGGCATGTAGACATTGCAAGACTGCAGCGGTTCAAGAAGGCAGCTCAAGGGCACCTTCTCAAGGGCAATTAGGGATGGGCAATAAATGCTGGCCCAGCCAGCGAAGCCCACATCCCGTAAATGAATAATAAAAAAAAGATGCTGCATGTATTTAATTGAAATGTGAATGGTAAATATAGTCCTTTTGCCCGAAATATAGAAAATGTGCATTAATAGCAGCTTACAATCATTGCATACGATTTATCCTTATTGACATTGTGAGGTTATTAAATATTGACCAGCATTAAAGGGGGGCATGGGGGAAGTAGACAGTTTCCCATCACCACCTTTGCCACTTCCTTCTGTTGTGTTTTATGCCTTGGAGCTATTCAGAGCTGACATCAGTTTCTATGAGTTGCTGCTACACCTGCACTGTCCATCCCTGAACCCCAAAGTTCACTATTCTCACAGCATGGGTGGATTTCCCAGTGAAGAAAGGAAAGGTGGTAAAGCAGGAAAATTTTAACTTTTCTCCATCTCATCACCAATAGTTGTGTTTTATGCCTTGGAGGTATGCAGAGATGATACCAGTTTCTATGTCTAAACAGGTGTTTTATTTACAGGCGCTTTTTAAAATGACGGCAGTCACAAGCTTACAAGCTCTTGCTTTCATTTCCATTTCTCTTTCTGTAACTCCACCCAGGTTTGTTTAATAGCACACAGAACAGAGAAGAGTCAGCCAACACACATAATCAAACACCAGACAACTAACCAATTGAATACTACATCTTCCACATGGTTCTAGCTGCTGTAGTGACAGATTCCTTACCATTCACTCCCACTGTCACATGCCACGCACCTAATTCAGACAGGCCCACCGCTGCCCATTAGTAGGCCCATAGGAACATGCCATGGCCATACCATGGCCAGGGGGGATGCTGGTGTAGTGGTAATGTCACTGGGCTGGTAATCCAGAGGCCCAGGTTAATTCTTTGGGGGCACAGGTTCAAATTCCATCACGACAGCTAATGGAATTTGGATTCAGTTAATAAATCTGGAATTGAAAAACTAGCCTCAGTAATAGTGACCATGAAATCATCATTGGTTGTTGTAAAAACCCATCTGGTTCAATAATGTCCTTCAAGGAAGGAAATCTGCCATCCTCACTTGGTCTGGCGTTCGTGCGACTCCAGACCCACAGAAATGTAGTTTCAAGGGCTATTAGGAATAGGTAAAATACTGGCCTTGCCAATGACACCTACATCCTGTCAATGAATAAAGAATTGGCAAGAATGGTGCATTTAGTCATACTCTGCCATTTTTTTGGGCACTATGTTCTATTTCCTCCATTTGGTGGCATTCAAAGTTAAGCAGACCTTTTTTAGTTGAATCTGTTCCATCAAACATACCTGTAATCCAGTGGAGAAGCTGGCCCAAGATGTTACGAGGTTTCAGAAAATGGAAATTGATGCTAATTTTCATTCACGATGCAGTGGTGAAAGTCAATTTATTTTTGACCACTTGACACAGATAAAATGGTCTCCAATAGGGGCCATTACTGCACTTTTATGTCTATCATGATAAGCTGGCAGGATGTGGTTTAGCCTCATGATTTCCCCACAGTGAGTTTTCAAGCATAGCTGAAGCCATCTGGGAAGGAGCACAGCAGGAACATTAGACAGAGGGTCAATGCGCCTCTTCGTGCTATAAACAGCAGACTGGAAATAAATTGTCTGCCTTCTCAGTCAGCGAATGCCAATTATTGCTGTGTGATCTAAATAACAGGAAAAGGCAAAATATGTAAACAACTAATTAGGATCGTCAAGGGATTGTAAGTTAATGGCAACAAGTTAGGATTCAAAAGTACTTGCCATGTAAATGTCTACATTAATATATCTATCAGTTATGTTTCATATGTACGTGGGCTGTTAATCATCTTTTTGTACAATAACAAATGAATCTTTGTTGTAGGAGAGCTCAGCTGCTGCTCTAGAAAAATGCACAGGTGTTATTAGCCATGGCTGTCTAAGGAAGACTTGATTTCCAGAATTCACCTAGACACTTGACTTTATGGGGTCAAAAGTGCAACTTAGCGGCCTGCCTTAAACCAAAGACATCGTGGTAGCTTCCAAGGAAAACGAGCGTTTGCTTGCATGATTTCTATTGACCTAGAGGATGGGATAAATCTCTGGTGCATGAATTGCAAAGCATGGCTACATCCTATAATACCTCGTAACTTGAGGAGGACTACAACAAGGTTATGTCGTAGCACTGTATCATACTGTCACAAGTTTGCCTGTGGGGAAGTGAAGAGACCAGCTAACTGGAACAAATAATGTATCCATAACTTGCTTGATGCAGCTGTGCACAGATGATTGATTAGCGTTGCCAATGAACCTTTAGAATAAAAGCTCTGGACTGTAGTGACCTTTACAGCTACTCACTGCAGTGCCTGTGGTGGAGGTGCACTGTATATTGGATTGCAGCATGCAGCACATGTTGATGGCTTCCCTTGCCAAGTGCAACTTTGTTAAATACTGCCCCTGGTTCAGCTGTAAGTAGGGGCACCTTGTTCTGTAAGGTCTGGGGTCAAAGAACAGTGGATGGGTGAAACATGCTTTTTCATGGTGCCTGACCAGCCAAGCTTTGTAACAAAAACAAAAATAGCTGGAAAAACTCAGCAGGTCTGACAGCATCTGTGGAGAGGAAGACAGAGTTAACGTTTTGAGTCCGTATAACTCTTCATCAGAACACCTTTGTAACTTTAAGATAAAAGCAAAAAACTGCGGATGCTGGAAATCCAGAACGAAAACAAAAGTATCTGGAAAAACTCAGCAGGTCTGACAGCATCTGCGGAGAGGAACACAGTTAACGTTTCGAGTCCGAATGACTTTTCATCAGAACTAAGGAAAAATAGAAAAGTGGTGAAATCTAAGCTGGTTTATGGGGGGGGGGGGACAGGTAGAGCTGGATAGAGGGCCAGTGATAGGTGGAGATTGTCATTATTTTTAAATGTATTTCCATCCATGGTTTTATCTGTACCTTATAGCCTATTTCGATCCCTTCCCCCCCACCCCACCCCCACCCCACCCCCACTAGAGCGATCTGTACCTTGCTCGTCCTGCTTTCTACCCTTAATGTCCCAATTAGCACATTTCTTAGCTAATATCACCACCGTCAACACCTCTTTGCCAAAAGATGTCATAGACAAAAGGACAATCTCCACCTATCACTGGCCCTCTATCCAGCTCTACCCTTAAACCAGCTTATATTTCACCTCTTTTCTATTTTTCCTTAGTTCTGATGAAAAGTCATTCGGACTCGAAATGTTAACTGTATTCCTCTCCGCAGATGCTGTCAGACCTGCTGAGTTTTTCCAGGTATTTTTGTTTCAGCTTTGTAACTTTGCTCCTCTTCATCCTCCAAACAACAAAATACAGAAACGTTCCCAATGGGGGAAATTCTTGTGGTCTCCTGGGGCAAAAATGGTTGAGGGTTCCATTACAAACAATAACAATAAGCTATCTACAATTCCTTTCATAATAGCATATGGCCTATTGAATGCATTGCAGCAGGTCACTTGCCAGGAAGAAACACTGGACACTTGCTTTATTTTGCTGTGATCTTACATGCAGTTGTTAAATGAGTCAGTTAACAACACAGTTTGTTTACATGACAAGACCACATCATCATTGGCTCACTTAAGGTGCCTGCTGCTATTGGGTGGAATTAACACAATGAGAATTAGATGGGTGAGAATCCAACCTTCTGGATCTCCAAACCAGTATGAAGAGAAAATTGCAGAGCACCTTGAGCCATATACATAAAATCGGCACTTCCAGTATCTGCACACTTTGCCTGCCATGTAATTTTTTAACACCACATCATTGTAGGCCTACAGTTTACTTCGGGAATTTATTTAACGGAAATGATTCAGTGATTTTAAAGTCAACATGCTTTTAAAGGTGGGGTTTAATTCCTTGCGATGTCGTGTAATTCATGAACAATTCAGCTACAGGCATTGGGTTTGAAAAATCTCCTAATTAGCTAAAATCTGTAAATTAAATATAGCAGAAGTATCATTTTCCAAAGCATCTATATAAATAGAGCCACTGAGATGCTCATGAGCTACACAACACCAGATGTGAGTGAATTATTAACCTTTGCCCTGTATGAACTGGGCAAGTATTGATATTGAGACACACACAATCCCTGCAGTAAATGTTAAACTCTCATCCACTGAGTACTGTAGATCTGTTTAAAAACACAGCTGTCCAACAAATCCTGGCCGCTGATATGGTGCTTGTATCTCAGACCTGCGTTCAGCAGTATTTGTGACACAAGAGCTGATGTGTAATGGAATACATATCATTTTGTTTGTAAAACTGTGCAGTGGATAATTGCAAAGAGCAGCCAGGCTGACAGAAAAGAAAACTCCCTCTCTGGCGCAGGGGATCAATGAAGAGCTGATTAAATGAGTGTATCTTTTTGCAATCAAATATCGCTAAAAAGATCCCGGGGCTCGTTATTAAAAGCTCACTTGGGTTTTACATTTGCATTTTCCTGTAATTTTTATGGTATCATTTAGTATAGACCGGGGAGTTCAGAGGATTAGACAATCCAAGGAAGCACAGATTTGGTTCCATTCTTCCCTGCTGTTTTGATGAAGCTGGTGGCAGGTGTGTTGTACTTAATCCCAGCGTCCCATTCCCTGGACGCCGGCCAGTCTGAATTAGTCAGTCGCTGCAGCTGCCCAATCTTTTCAGAAGCCCTGGACCCTGCAAGGTAGGGCCATGTCAGCAATGGGGACAGACGGCACAACTGCATTATCTATAATCCAAGCTAATTCCTCTACAGTAACACGATATTAATAGGGCAGCAGTTGCGTCAGTTTCCTATTCAACAAACAGCTGATTTGGAAACTAATGTAACTTATTTTTGCACAGCAGACATCTGTGCTATCGTTTACAGCCACTCCAGACTTAATTACCTTTTATTATCTCGGGAAAGGTAAATAATGGAATTCATGGAATCTGCTAATTTGTTATGGATTCCATTGTGGTTTTGAAAACACCGTTTTTATGGGAAAGTGTTCTCTAGTTTAGTAATAAATTAAAGATTTGCTTGAGCATTTACTCCCCAGGCTGGTAATGCGATAAATTATGTGTGATGGGTGAAATGATTAATTTTCCTTTTAAAAACTTGATACTTTTCTCTTCTTTAAAATGTTTTATTTTGCTCTTGTTTGACCAAGATTCGAACGAACCAAGCAACTGAATGGAAAAAGAATTCGTACCCGTGTCTAATGTAGCATCAAGAACAGCAGGTTAAGAATGAGGTTGTGGAAACATTCTGCCATTGAAGTTAGGAATGGAAGTTTCACACTAATGCAGTGGGGGTGGTGCTTTGAGGTCAAGATTAAGGCACATGGTGGGGGTGGGGGATGTACTTTGTCTTGGCCAATAATGAATCAGTAGATACACTTACACTCTATCCAATCTCTACCTCACTTTCCTCGTTTAAGACACTCCTTAAAACCTACCTCTTTGAACAAGTTTTTGGTTATCTGTCCTAATACCTTCTTCTATGGTTTATTTGTTTTATAATGCTCCTGTGAAGTGACATGATATGTTTCCCTACCAGGGGAAATATCAGCCTCATTATCTTATCAATGTTATATCTGATCTAGGCCTGACATTTCAGGCTGGGCAAACTCTATCCATAAACTCTACTGCCCATGTTTATTTTGCAGCAAGTCCAGCTCCCCATTAAATCCTGTGCTCGCTCGACTTACATTGCCTCCCAATCAAGCAGCAAAATTCTCATCCTTATTTTCAAATCCCTCCATGACCTCACCCCTCCCTAGCTGTGTAATCTCCACCAGTCCCACAATCCTCTGAGGTATCAGTGCTCATCTCATTCTGGCCCCTTGAGTATCCATGATTTCCATTGCTCCAACATTGGTGACCATGTCTTCAGTTGCCTAGGCACAAGCTCTGGAATACTCTCCCTAAACCTCTCCACCTCTCTGCCTCACTTTCTTCCTTTAAGAAGCTCCTTAAAACCTACCTCTTTGAACAAGCTTTTGGTTATCTGTCCTAATATCTTCTCATGTGGTTTATTTGTTTTATAATGCTCCTGTGAAGTGACATGTTATGTTTCATTATGTTAAAGGCGCTAGATAAATACAAGTTGTTATTGTAGACAAGTGCAAACGTTCAGCCACAAAATGGCATGGATTAGATGTGAAGTAAAGCTGCCCTAAAGAAAATAACCTGCAATCATCCCAATCTATTTAAACCCTATCAAAATTGGCTGAAGGGTAGCAAGCAGGTAGAGAATTTACAAGGAGGGTGGGGGCTGTGCTCTAACTGATGTGCCCCAGGGATCAGAATAGTAAATATTGGAACTTCTAATTTACATCAACGACTTGAATTCAGAAGCTCAATGCAAATTGATAAAATGTGCAAATGATATCAAACTAAGAGGGACATTTGTATCTGAAGAGGCAGCTTGAGAAATACAAAGTGGACAAAATGTGTAAGTGGGCAGAGCTATAGCAGGTACGATGGACAAAGGAAGAAAACTGGGTGACAAGTGTCTTTTTTATATAAGGAGGTGAAGTTGAAATTCTCAACATTGCAGAGTGACAAGTAGAATACACGAACTGCATTGGCAGAATAGTACAATACAAGACATATGCTCAAAATATACAGTACTGTGTACATCATGAACACAGTATACAATTCTGGTGGCCAAGGCATAAGGTAGTAACTTAGGGTAGAATTTTCAGGGTGGTGTGTGGGGGAGTCTGTGCGTAAAATGACACGCGGTGATGTCGGGCGAGCGTCCCAATGTCACCACGCACCATCGCGATATTTCATTGGGCGGGTGCGCGATGAAGTGCGATGCGCGCCCGCCATTAATTAACAGGCTAGTTAGGGCCCTTAAATCGGCAATCGATGCTGGTTTTCAGGCGCCCATGTGATCTTTGGCTCGGCGCACGGGCGCAACGGGCAGGCAGATAAGAGACTTTTGAATAAAATTCAACCACGGGTGGGATAAGAGGGCTCAGCGGGGTTGATCTGCTTTGTGGAGTATTTATTGGAGAAAGTATTTTAAACTTGCCTGTGTGATCTGTAGCAGTTCAGAACGAATTCCAGCAGCTTTCTCTGTACTTTAAACCTTCATGTCAGCACTCTGCAGTCAGGGATCTTTATCGGGCCTGCAGCTTTCCGGAGGCCTCCCTTTAGCCTGGGAATGGGTTCTGACATGTCCACTGGAGGCAGCTCCTCTGAGGAGGAAGGGAGGACTAGAATGAGGAAGAGGCCAGGATTGGACAATCAGCCTCCAGGTGAGCCACCTTTGGGAGGACAGGCGCAGGCACAAGGGGTGCAGGGGCAAGAGGTTGTCCAAGGTGGAAGGGGCCGCAGAAGACGCCACTATCCTGCTGCCAGGGTTTACAGGCGGCGAAGCAGCTACCTCAATATGTCTGAGGTGCAGTGCCGAAGGAGGCTCTGTCTCTCAAGGGAGAAAGTCAACTACATCTGTCAGATGATTGGCCCTGAGATCTCCCCTAACTGTGTGGGCGGACACCCTATGCCAGTGGCTCTAAAGGTCACAGTTGCCCTCAACTTCTATGCCTCTGGCTCCTTCCAGGGCTCAGTGGGTGATCTTTGCGGTGTCTCCCAATCAGCTGTCCACACTTGTGTCAAGCAGGTTACAGATGCTCTGTTCAGACGGGCATTGACCTTCATCCACTTCCGCTGGGACCAGGCCAGCCAGACACAGTGAGCCAGAGGCTTCGCGGCCATTGCTGGCTTCCCCCGTGTCTAGGGTGCTATAGACTGTACACATGTGGCCATCAAGGCGCCAGCAGGTGAGCCCGGTGCCTTTGTCAACAGGAAGGGCTTCCACTCCATGAACGTGCAGATAGTGTGTGATCACAGGATGCTGATTCTACATGTCTGTGCAAGGTACCCAGGCAGCTCCCACAACGCCTACATCCTCAGACACTCCCAGGTGCCGAGGCTCTTCAGTGCTCCAGCCCGGCTGGATGGTTGGCTGCTGGGTGACAAGGGCTATCCCCTCAGAAGGTGGCTCATGACGCCTCTCCGCCATCCAAGAACAGAAGCTGAGCAGCGGTACAATAGGAGCCACGGCACCACAAGGGCTGTGGTGGAGAGAACCATCGGTCTTCTCAAGAGGCGCTTCCGATGCCTGGACCGCTCAGGGGGCGCACTCCAGTACCCCCCAGATCGTGTGTCGGTGATAGTGGTTATATGCCGCACTCTGCACAATCTTGCGCTGGAAAGGGGGGACACTGTGGACGATGAAGACGTTGACGCAGTGTCTGCGGCTGCACACGATGATTCTGAGGATGAGGAAACACAGGGGAATGATGAGGGGCTAAACGCTGACCCGGGACTACACCAAGGAGGCAGGGACACCCGGGAGGCTTTAATCCAATGAACGTTCAGCTTGATCCACACAAATGGATCAGGAGGACCAGCCTTGCCTGAATTCCACACTCGGCACCTCAGTGCGAAATCTGCCACTTCACCAGCTGTAACTAAGGGCTTTGGACATTAACTTCAATGTCCACTCAAACACTCATGACATGAATGTAAAACATACAAATGCAGCACAAAGGAGCCACCCTCAGCCATGGTAACACATCTGGATTTAATTTCATCCATGATATGGTCAAACAAAATAAAAGCAAAACATTTTTACAAGTGCAAGAAATAATAATTCCCTAATCTCCGGCCAACACAAAAGCACCAGTGAGAAACCCGTGGTGTGCCTAAGGTGCCTTATGTTTACGTTTGCGGGTGCTACGTCTTGGTGCTGCCCCCTCGCTGGGATTGGTATCTGAGCCAGCCTGCTGACTCTGCTGTCCTGTTGGCCTCGATGACCTTGGCGGTTGTCCTCTGGCCCGTGGAGCCTGTGCTGGCCCCGCCTGGGAGGGAGCTGCCAGTTCCACAGCTGGCATCTCCCCAGTCGTCGCAGCCTCATCAGATGCCATGGTCACTGGCAGAAGGACGGAGGAGCTGCCACCCTCATCCAGAGCGCCCTGAGAGGTGTCCGCAGAGACGACAGGCAGCTGCTGTGTCAATGTGAGGTCGTCCCGGACCTCCCTGCTCACTGTGGATGGATGTGCAATGAGCTGGGAAGCTTGAAGCCCACACCATCTCCCACATTGGCACTGACCAGCTGTGGCCACTGGCGCTGTGAGGGCTTGCTGATCCAAGCGTAACCCCAGGAGAAGCTGTTTGTTCTCCTGGAAGCCCCTCTCCATGAGAGTCACCACTCTCTCCATGGAGGAAGCATGACGCTCTGACATGAGGCTCATTGCATCACTGATGCTCCACGTGGACTCCTCCACCACAGACACCAAGCGAAGCATATCACTCCCAGATGTTCCCGCACACCCGGTCGCATTTCTTGCAACTGCTGCGTCGCAGACGACTCCAGAGGCTCATCATCAGGCACCGACTGAGCATGTGCCTGGTCCCCTGCAGTCCTCCGACTGCTGGCACCATCGGCACTCTCTGTCTCTGCCAGCTTCTCCAGCGATTGTGAAGTGCCCTCTCCGCTGTGCCCCGGGACACTAGCCAATGTTGCAATTCTCACCGAGGTGCTAGTCTCTGCGCTGGTGCCTGCCTCGCAGAAATGGTGCGACGCTGGTGACGGTTAAGGGCCCTCAGGTGTGAGAGGGGGCATCTGCAATTGTTCCTGGTGGACAGCCTCTGATGATGCTGAAATTAACAACAAGGGCAGTGGATCAGTTAGCATGCACACAGTGACACACTTCATCCCTTTCCCCCTGGCTCATTATGTGCACAACCTTCCAGAACCTATGGAGACGAACATTAGTGGGGTGGCAAATAGTCAGGAGGAGGCCCAAACATTACAGGTGGATACAGACGGGCTGGTCAGATGGCCTAAGGAATGCCAAGTGGAATGTTATGTGGATAAGTGTGAGATGATGCACTTGGGCAGGAGAAACAAGGTACGGGAATACACGAGGAATGGTAGGACCGTGGAAAGTAAGGAGGATCAGAGGGACCTTGCTGGGCACGTCGACAGGCCTGTTAAGGTAGCGGGACAGGTACATAAGGTGTTTAAGAAGGTAAATGCCATACTTGCCTTTATTAGCCGAGGAATAGAATGTAGGAACAGGGAGGTCCTGTTGCAAGTGCAGAAAACGCTCCCTAGGTCACAGCTATAGTTCTGCATGCAGTTGTGAAATGCACTTCACGGGAGGGATGTGATTGGACTGGAGAGGGTGCAGAGGTCATTGACCAGGATGTTGGCTGCGCTGGAGAGTTGGAGTTATGAGGACACATAGCATAGACTGGGGATATTTCCCCTGGAGCAGAGGAGATTGAGGGGTGACATTATTGAGCTTCATAACATTATGAGGGGCATAGATAGGGTGGACAGAAAGGAACTTTTCCCCTTGGCAGAGGGAGGGCTAACCTGGTGGCATTGATTTAAGGTAAGGGGCATGAGGTTGACAGGCGAGGTGATGAGGAACTCTTGCACACAGTAATGTGGGACGCACTGGCTGAAAGGGTGGTGGACGCAGAAACCCTCCTAACATGTAATAAATATTTGGATGTTGCAGTAGCGATGCCATGGCATACAAGGCCATGGGGATAGAGGTCACAAATGGGATAAGGCGACTTTGGAAGGTGCTGGACACGGGCATCTTCGAAGGGCCGAGGGACCTTTGTCTATGATCCACACTCTGACTCTATCAGTCTGTGACCGAGCAATGTTGCAACAATAACAAATTTAACAATCATCAGTGCTGTGGATGATGGGAAGACAGAGCGGATGTGACTGTGGACCTCAAATACCTGGCCGCTCCACCCCAGCCTCACCGACACCTGTGGACCTGGGCACATGGCGCCTCTCAAGCTCCAGGGCCTCCTGCTCAAAGCAGCTTAAAATCATCAGCTGGGCCTGGCCGCCTCCAGTCCGCAAACACTCACACGCATTGTGAGCATTTTTCTCCTGAAAAACAGAGAAGACCATTCATTGTGGCTAATCGCACATGGACTCTGCACACGCACACCACACCCCAACCACAGTGGCCCATATCAGGCCTCTAGTGCCTCCTCTCCCCGCTACTGCTGATCAGTCACAAAAATATAGTACAGCCACTCCCAACCACACCCACCCCCCCTGCAATGGCCCCTTGGACACATTCTGTGTCCATTACCTTAGGAAACACACAGTCTTAGCTCCCATAGCAAGGAGGCGCAACTAGATGCAGCGTTGAGGGCACAAGATGGCTCTTGGCCATGAGACCTTGAGGCTCCCCTTCCACAATCTCATCACCGTGAATAGGACATGTGTTGGAATCTGAGTATGCACCGAGCTGCATCTCCTGCAGGTTGCCCCCAGACTGGTCATGTGCGACTAAGAGCAACACATGGTGTGGGTAAGAACTCATCTCCTCATGAACCACTCAGGTTGATCTAAGCATGGGCACTATCTGCTTCCCCACCCAGCGTTCGAGAAATGCCAACATGATTCAATGCAGTCACGACAGTGAGACTTGGGGTGGCGGGGGGGGGCCCTCAAAGCCTAAGGCTATCTGCTGGGTTAAATGCCCAATGCCACAATCGCACTGACCCTTCCAGAGTGCAACAAATCGTTGAAGCGCTTATGGCACTGGATACAGGTGCATCGCACCACGCCACGGGAGCTCACCACCCCCGCCACCTCCTCCCAGGCACGTTTGGTCATGTGAGGGGGCCTCCTCCTCCCATCCTGGGGAAACAGCACCTCCTGCCGTGCTGCCACCCCCTCGAGGAGGGCAGCAAGGCCGTCATCAGAAAAACGAGGGGCACATTGACCCCTTGCTGGCCTACCCTGCAGCCTGGCCCTGCTCCTGGGGCAGACCCTGCAGCCTGGCCCTGCTCCTGGGGCTGACCCTGCAGCCTGGCCCTGCTCCTGGGGCTGACCCTGCAGCCTGGCCCTGCTCCTGGGGCTGACCCTGCAGCCTGGCCCTGCTCCTGGGGCTGACCCTGCAGCCTGGCCCTGCTCCTGGGGCTGACCCTGCAGCCTGGCCCTGCTCCTGGGGCTGACCCTGCAGCCTGGCCCTGCTCCTGGGGCTGACCCTGCAGCCTGCCCTCCCCTTAACATTGGCCTGTGCAGATCCCCTGCGGTGCCACCTGCAGCTGGCCATAGCAAACAGTCTACAGGAGGCTGCCAGGCCTTTTTTTAAACAGACTGCCCGGTCGCCAATGGACCCGGCGGCCTCTACACCCCCACCGCAAACTTCAGAGACCCACTCTCCACGGGAGTTGGAAATGGCGGCGCGGTCCCGATCATGGGCGCCGATCGGGTCCGTGGCTGCCTGCGTCAGCACCTGCTCTACCCACCCGCCAAACGGAAAATTTTGGCCTTAATTGAATTATGTCTGAGATAGAATCGTAAGAGTAGTTACAGCGAAGGAGGGGGCATTCCGCCTGTCGCGTGCGCATTGACTCTTTGCAAGTGCAATTCACCTAGTCCTGCTCCCCTACTTTATTTCCCTAACCCTGCTAATTCTCTTCTCTTCAGATAATTGACCAATATGAAGAAAGATGCAAAACATTTTAAACTTTCAGCCTTGAAAGGAGGAGACTGGGAGGGTTTGACGAGGTAGATTTAGGGAATTGCAAGAATTGGATGAGAGTACAGACACAAACTCAAACTGGTGAAAAACAAATTTAACATTGACGTCCGGAAGTTCTTCATAAAGGATGATCAACACATGGGATGGGACGCTGGGGAAATTTGTGGATATGAAAGTTTAATGCACCTCTCTTTCAAGTGCTGACATCTTTGTCCATCCATCTAGAAAGATCCAACAGCATCCAAATGTTTCCAAAATAATTCCAGGGTTTTGACTTCCACAGGTTCCCCCAGCATCCCATCCCATGTGTTGATCATTCTTTATGACATCAATGTTAAATTTGCCTTTCACCAGTTTGAATTTGTGTTCATGCTCTTGTCAAATCTTGTGATTTAGTTTGAAGCCATTTTCTAAATCTACCTTTCCAAAGTCTTTCTGTCTTCTCCTTTCAAGGCTGGAAATGTAACATTTTTCTCCTCTCTCCTTATATTGCTCAATTGGGATCATGGGCAGAATTTCCTGTTGTTGGGGGAGGGGGAGAGTGGGTGCGGGCACAGGCAGGCGTGGATCCAATTGCCGCCCATGGTGGAGTCCGCACCACCATTTTACCCGGGTGGGCCAATTAAGACTGTCCGGCGTATTTCCCAACTCCCATGGATAGCGGGAGTGGGCGGGCGGCGGTGGGCGTGCACAGGCCGCCGGGTCCAATGGCCACCCAGCGGCCTGTATAAAGGAAGGACTGGCAGCCTCGTGTAGGCTGGTGACAATGGCCAGTTCCAGGTCACACCACAGGGGGTCGGCTGAGCGGGTCAGGCCGGAGGTGAAGGGCAGAGGAGCAGGGCCAGGCTGCAGGGTCAGCCCCAGGAGCAGGGCAGGCTGCAGGGTCAGCCCCAGGAGCAGGGCAGGCTGCAGGGTCAGCCCCAGGAGCAGGGCCAGGCTGCAGCGTCAGCCCCAGGAGCAGGGCCAGGCTGCAGGGTCAGCCCCAGGAGCAGGGCAGGCTGCAGGGTCAGCCCCAGGAGCAGGGCCAGGCTGCAGGGTCAGCCCCAGGAGCAGGGCCAGGCTGCAGGGTCAGCCCCAGGAGCAGGCCAGGCTGCAGGGTCAGCCCCAGGAGCAGGGCCAGGCTGCAGGGTCAGCCCCAGGAGCAGGGCAGGCTGCAGGGTAGGCCAGAGGGGGCCAATGCACCCCTCGTTTTTCTGATGACGGCCGTGCTGCCCTCCTCGAGGGGCTGGCAGCACATCAGGAGGTGTTGGTCCCCCAGGATGGGAGGAGGAGGCCCCCCCACATGACCAAACATGCCTGGGAGGAGGTGGCGGAGGTGGTGAGCTTCCGCGATGTGGTGCGGCGCACCTGGATCCAGAGCCATAAGCCGTTCAATGATTTGTTGCGCTCTGGCAGGGTGAGTACCATGTTAACCCAGCAGGTAGCCTTGGCCTTTGAGGGCTCCCCCTCCAAGTCTCACTGTCGTGACTGCATTGAATCATGTTGGGCATTTCTCGTACGCTGCGTGGGCAAACAGATAGTGCCCATGCTTAGATCAGCCTGAGTGGTTCATGAGGAGATGGGTTCTTCCCCGCACCATGTGTTGCTCTTAGTTGCACATGACCAGTCTGGGGGCAACCTGCAGGAGATGCAGCTAGGCGCATACTCAGAACTCCAACACATGTCCTATTCACGGTGATGAGATGGTGGAAGGGGACTCGTGGCCAAGATCCATCTGCTGCCCTCGGCGCTGCACCTAGTTGCACCTCCTTCCTATGGGAGCAAAGACCGTGTGTTTCATAAAGTAATGGACTTATCCACGTTAAATTCCATTTGGCATTCATTAGCCCATCTGACCAGCCCGTCTATATCCACCTGAAATGTAAGGCTATTCTCCCCACTATTTGCCACCCCACCAATATTCGTGTCCATAGGTTCCAGAAGTTTGAGCGCATAATGAGCCAGGGGGAAAGGGATGAAGTGTGTCACTGTGTGCACGCTAACTGATCCACTGTCCTTGTTGTTAATTGCAGCATTATGAGAGCCTTTCCACCAGGAACAATTCCAGATGCCCCCTCTCACACCTGAGGGCCCTCAACTGTCACCAGCGTCACACCATTTCTGCGAGGCAGGCACCAGCGCAGATACTAGCACCTCGGTGGGCATTGCAACATCGGCTAGTGTCCCGGGGCACAGTGGGGAGGGCACTTCACACTCGCTGGAGGAGCTGGCAGAGACAGAGAGTGCCGATGGCGCCAGCAGTCGGAGGACTGCAGGGGACCAGGCACATGCTCAGTCGGTGCCTGATGATGAGCCTCTGGAGTCGTCCACGACGCAACAGCTGCAGGAAATGCAGCCGGGTGTGCGGGAGCATCTGGGAGTGATACATTGAGCTATACTTCGCTTGGTGTCCGTGGTGGAGGAGTCCACGCAGAGCATCAGTGATGCAATGAGCCTCATGTCAGAGCGTCATGCTTCCTCCATGGAGAGAGTGGCAACTCTCGTGGAGAGACTACTCCAGGAGAACCATCAGGTCCTCCTGGGGTTGTGCTTGGACCAGCAAGCCCTCACAGCGGCATTGACCTCAGCTGGTCAGTGCCAGTGTGGGAGATGGTGTGGGCATCAAGCTTCCCAGCTTGTTGCCCATCCATCCACGGTGAGCAGGGAGGTCCAAGGTGACCACACGTCAGTGCAGCAGCTGCCTGTCGGCTCTGCGGGCTCCTCTCAGGGCGCTCCGGATGAGGGTGGCAACTCCTCCGCCCCTCTGCCAGCGACTGTTGCATCCGGTGAGGCTGCGACGACTGTGGAACTGGCAGCTCCCTCCCAGGCGGGCCCAGCACAGGCTCCACAGGCCAGAGGACGGACGCCAAGGTCATCGAGGCCAACAGGACAGCAGAGTCAGCAGGCTGGCTCAGATACCACTCCCAGCGAGGGGGCAGCACCAAGACGTAGCACCCGGAAACGTAAACATAAGGCACCTTAGGCACACCACGGGTTTCTCACTGGTGCTTTTGTGTTGGCCCGAGATTAGGCCCTTATAATTTATTTTTGCTAACTTACAGTATTGTTTTACAATTGGGAGAACATCTGATGTTAAAATTAAAAATCAGTTGTGTGACCAGGGCTGAGGGGGGCTCCTTTGTTCTGCATTTGTATGTTTAAGAAAAATGTCATGAGTGTTTGTTTGCACATTCAAATTTATGTCCAAAGCCCTTATTTCCTGCTGATGACCTGGCAGATTTAGGTGTCGAGTATGGATGCGCCAGGCAAGGCTGGTCCTGCTGATCCATTTGTGTTGTGCTGGCTGAAGGTTTGTTGGATTAAAGCCTCCCGGGTGTCCCTGCCTCCCTGGTGTAGTCCCGGGTCAGCGTCTACCCCCTCAGCATTTCCCTGTGGGCGCTCATCCTCGGACTCACTGCTGGACTCATCGTGTGCAGCCACAGACACTGTGTCTACATCTTCACCGTCCACTGCATCCCCCCCTTTCTAGCGCAAGATTGTGGAGAGTGCAGCATGCAACCACTATCAGCGACACACGATCTGGGGGGTACTGGAATGCGCCCCCTGAGCGGTCCAGGCATCGGAAGTGCATCTTGAGAAGACCGATGGTTCTCTCCACCACAGCCCTTGTGGAGCCGTGGCTCCTATTGTACCGCTGCTCAGCCTCTGTTCTTGGGTGGCGGAGAGGCGTCATGAGCCACCTTCTGAGAGGATAGCCCTTGTCTCCCAGCAGCCATCCATCCAGCCGGGCTGGAGCACTGAAGAGCCCTGGCACCAGGGAGTGTCTGAGGATGTAGGCGTCGTGGGATCTGCCTGGGGACCTTGCACAGACTTGTAGAATCAGCATCCTGTGATCACACACTATCTGCACGTTCATGGAGTGAAAGCCCTTCCTGTTGACAAAGGCACCGGGCTCACCTGCTGGCGCCTTGATGGCCACATGTGTACAGTCTATAGCACCCTGGACACGGGGGAAGCCAGCAATGGCCGCGAAGCCTCTGGCTCACTCTGTCTGAATGGCCTGGTCCCAACGGAAGTGGATGAAGGTCAATGCCCACCTGAACAGAGTGTCTGTAACCTGCTTGACACAAGTGTGGACAGCTGATTGGGAGACACTGTAAAGATCACCCACTGAGCCCTGGAAGGAGACAGAGGTATAGAAGTTGAGGGCAACTGTGACCTTTAGAGCCACGGAAATGGGGTGTCCACCCACACAGTTAGGGGAGATCTCAGGGCCAATCATCTGACAGATATAGTTGATTGTCTCCCTTGACAGTCAGAGCCTCCTTCGGCACTGCACCTCAGTCATATTGAGGTAGCTCCTTCACCGCCTGTAAACCCTGGCAGCAGGATAATAGCGTCTTCTGCGGCCCCTTCCACCTTGGACTACCTCTTGGCCCTGCGCCCCTTGTGCCTGCGCCTGTCCTCCCAAAGGTGGCTCCCCTGGAGGCTGATTGTGCGCTCCTGGCCTCCTCCTCATTCTAGCCCTCTCTTCCTCCTCAAAGTGCTGTCTCCAGTGGGCATGTCAGGACCCATATCCCCAGGCTAAATGGAGGCCTCTGGAAAGCTGCAGGCCCGATAAAGATTCCTGACTGCAGAGTGCTGACCTGAAGGTTCAAAGTACACAGAGAAAGCTGCTGGAATTCGTTCTGAACTGCTACAGATCACACAGGCAAGTTTAAAAAACTTCCTGCAATAAATACTCCACAAAGCAGATCAACCCCACTGAGCCCTCTTATCCCGCCCGTGGATGAGGTTCATAGAAAAGTCTCTTACCCACCTGCCCGTTGCGCCCGTGCACCGATCCAAGGATCGCACGGGTGCCTGAAAATCGCCGTCGGTTGAAGACTAAAGGGCCTTAACTAGCCCGTTAATTAATGGCAGGCGCGCGTCGAACTTCATCGCACGCCCGCCCAGCGAAATATCACGATGGCGCTCGGTGATGTTGGGACGCTCGCCCGATGTCACCACGCGTCATTTTATAGGCTGACGTGTGGAGCCCAACCCCCCACACGTCACCCTGAAAATTCTGCCCTATAGATCAGAATACAAAAGTCCCATCCATAACATTAATTTGTTTGTCTCCTTTGGATGTCGACCTGCTATATATTTCCAACTTTTTCTATTTGTATTTCAGTGTAGTTTCCTCATTCTAACAAAGGTACGACTTTGTGCTATTTAATTTTATTCTGAAATTAATTGAAACTGTATGGCACACATGGTTCATTACATGGTAAAGTTAAATCTACATGTGCAAAACACTTGCAGTACCTAACAATTAACCGCAGTTTTGACACAATTCATTGCATATTGAAGTTGAGCTTTAGGCACATAAAACCACATGCTTTAATCTTTTTGGTCTCTTAACAAATAATTCCAAAAAAGGTCATGCAATCAGAGGATTTGTTATGGAACATGGTTGACTATGAGGGTGTAAATGTGATTGTATAAATTTCCCAATTTGATTGAGTACAATCAGGTGCAAATAATTAACCTGTTACTGAGGTAGTCTTGCTCATTTCGAGGAAGGTGGAGGTACTCATCTCAGAGATAAATCTTTTGGTCCATCCCAACCTTTGTCCATCATTGTGTCGCTAGTGGACATGGCTTCACATTTGGTTTCACATTGGTGCTCTAGTAGCCTTACCTCAAAGGCAAACTTCTTCATGTATAATATTCCTTTTGCTGGACCTACGATAAAGAGACTCTCCAAACCACACTCATCCAGCAGAGATCTGCAGTAGTGTGCTCCAGTTAAACAGGAGATTAACCTTGAGGAATTCAGGTATTAATTCCATGTGTGAGTGGCTTGTGTTACAATAGTGTTTAGGTATCACAGGGTGGTCTGTAACCATTGTTTAGTATAGGAATTGCATGGCGCGCAAAGCTGACAATCATAAGTGATACTGTATTCTCCAGCACTCTTTTGCACAGTGCACTTCTTATTAATTAGGGTGCAGTGCACAGGATGGTATTGAAGAGATGGCACTTACCAAATCCATTCCATTGAACCTCTCAAAATAGCACATTAGGTTCCTGTTGCATGATGAACAGAACGGTGTTGACACATTTGAGAATATCCCAAGCTCCCTTTCTGGTGTGTGAATTGAAATATGGGGTAGGATTTTATGGGGTGCCATATTCCCTGCCCCCCAGGCTAAAGATCTTGTTGGAAGCCCACCCACCAAAAAGCTGGCTGCCTTGTAGCCATTTTATTGCAGAAACAGTGTTAATTGCCGAAGGTGATACTTCTTCCCCCATCTTAGGAGCAACTCCTGCCTTAAAGAGCTGCTGACCAGCCTGATTGGCAGCTGACCTGTATCCCAGCAGCACCAGATTCAAGCGGCGTCCACTGCTGGGACCACGGGCAGTCCGGGACAAGAGGGCGTTATGGAGCCAGGTTTCATGCTAAGTGCGGGGTACAGGCGGGGCCTGGCTGGCATTTCCCAACAAGGAGATTTAGGGGCTGGGGAGCCAGGTTTGAAAAAACCCAAGGGTTGGGATTAAAGAAGGGTTATGTTGTAAGTGTGGCTGAGTTGTGCTGTTAATGATGGAGTTGATCTGCAGACACTTCTTGGGTGGAAACATTAAGCTTATTTACAATATACTCAGCAGCAGCTACACGTGTGCTTTCAACTCCAGGGTCTACCCGGCCACTCCCATGGGTGTAATGGAGCTGTCATTGGCAGCTTTTGCAGTTGCTGATATTGCAACTCCATAATTACTATATTCCTCCCCATTTAACTTGGCTATACATGTTATATTTGCAAGCACATATTTCTCAAGACAACATAATATTTACACTGGGTAAGGAATTTACAAGTTCAGTCTTTCAAGTGGTTTCCTGGTACGTGTGGAATGTCGCAGCTCCACAACTTCAGATTCTTTGTCAGGAACCTCCTTTTCCGGAGTTGCCTGAACATCAGGTGCTTCGGTGGGCACTTGCAGTTCTCTATCCTCAACTCTTACAGGAACATCAGACGTGTCCATCCTGGGTTGAGTATCCTCAACAGGAAACGCAGACCCGGTCATGATCACTGGTGGAACCAAATCTTGGTGATTTGTCTCTCTTCCTTAAATTGTCCACATGTTTCCGAAAGATCCAGCCTTCCACCTCCATGTGGTAAGATAGAGGTCCAGTCACCGCACTTATTTCACCTGGTAAACACTTTGGTCCTTCCCCGCAGTTTTTCACGTATACTGTCTCTCCCACGGTAAATTTCCTCTCGCGACTATGCCAGTCATGTCTAGTTTTCTGCTTTCCCCTTTTCACTCCTTTCCACCTTCCCCTCTAAATTCAGCATTATTAAGCTCAATCTCGTCCTGAGACGGCGTTTCAACAATAACTCCACGGGTGTGACACCTGTTGTTGTGTGAGGGGTGGTCCTGTAATGAAAAAGAAAGCGTGCGGCTTGGTTGTCAAGGAATCACCAGTTAGCTTTTGCATACCTGCCTTGAACGTTTGAACTGCCCTTTCGGCCAGTCCGTTTGAGGGAGGGTGGTACATGAGTGATACCGTTGAGGCTGATAAACTGTTGAAACTCAGCGCTGGTAAATGCCATGCCATTATCGGAAATTATCTGGTAGTCTGTGAATGGAAAACCTCTGACATAGTTTCTCAATTGTAGCGGCCGACATTGGTGACTTTACCTCATATACATTCAACCATTTTGAATGGGCATCGACTATGAACAGAAACATTGTTCCCAGGAAAGGACCAACGTAGTCAATGCATAACCACACACAGAGTCTACCTGGCCTCTCCCATGGGTGTAATGGAGCTGTCACTGTAACTTATGTAGTTGCTGACATTGCACACAATGCTTTACTAAACTCTCTATTTCACCATCCATCCCTGGCCACCATAGATAGTTGCATGCTGTGGTCTTCATTCGGGAAATTCCTGGATGGACACTGTATAGTTCAAATAAAAGTGGCTTCCTTCCCTTTGGAGGAACTATCACTCGTGCTCCCCACAATAAGATGCCATCCTGGCTGGTTATTTCATGTCTTCTGTTGAAGTACGGTTTCATTTCATCAGATACAGGATCCTGAGACCAACCATGTAGCACTTCTTCTCGTACTTGAGATTGGACTGGGTCGCGACTTGTCCAGTCTCTGATCTGTCGAGCACATACCGGCGAGGAATCTAAGAAATTTAACATAAAACAAGTTCCTGTGGAACTGGGATGTGCTCATCATTTTCTTGTAAACACAAACGACTATGGGTGTCGGCATTTGCGATTTGATTGCCAGGTCTATGTACAAAAGTGTTTTCGTATGCTACCAGAATTAAAGCCTTATTAGTATTTCTGTATCTTCTTTCTATGTGCCGCCTTCTTTCTAGTGCAGACTTTAATTTTGGCTTTCTTTCTGACTTCACTGTTGGCCAGACTTCTCTCAGGTGCCAGCTCAACTTGTCTGAGCTCAGTGGCTGAGTCTCCCAAAATTTCATTATCTGTCTGTTTCTTGGAAAATTCTGCAACTTTTGCCTCCAAAGCCTCTTTGTCTTCATTTAGCTGATTCTTCAGCTCTTCCATCTCTTTTTTGTATTTGTTTGCTGCCTCCTGGAAAATTGAACATTGTTGTGTCTTCTCTGCCAAGTCATTCTTCAGTTTGTTCAGAGAAGTGCTGAATTCTTTCTGTTTCTCTTCATACTTTTCCAGAGGTGCAAACTCTGACTTGAGGGAATCTTGTCCGTGTGTGAAGGTCTTTCAACAGGTTTCCTTTTTCCCTGTGAAGGTTGCTCACCTCGTCTCAATCTCTGTCATCAAGCAGGCTCTCTTCGAGTTTCTTCTGCTGTTCTTCCAGGGTTTGGCTTAAGACAGCCTGCATTTCTTCAGGTTGTTGAGTCCTTACACACTCCTTTTTCAAAACAGGAATGCTTCCAGCTTCCTTTTGGAATCTCAGTGGCCAATCAAGGTTGATTTCCCTTTGCCAATTTCGCCCTAGAAGGCTTGGTCCTCTGCCTCTCAATACCAGCACTGGTAGCTTTGCCAACTGGCTTCCATACTGAACAGTTACTCTGCTTACACAAAAACAAAAACAGAAATTGCTGACAAACTCAGCAGGTCTGACAGCATCTGTGGAAAGAAAGACAGAGTTAACGTTTCGAGTCCAGATGACTCTTCTTCAGTTGCTCTGCTTATACCTTTTACTTGAATGTCTTCACCTGTATATGTTTTGATCTTGGCAGCTGTTTCTTATAAACTTAATTGATGTTCACCATTATTCAAATATCTGAAGGTATGTTCCCCAATTACTGGAGTGGAAGTTCCCGTGTCCACTTCCATTCTAACAGGTTTGCCATTTACTTTCACTGTGACAAATATTGGTTCTGCCTTTCCAATTTTCAGAGTAAACAATGAGTAAGTGTCTGAATTTGTTGTTTCAGGCTCTTCTACATTGTAAATTTCATTGGGCTTCTTCTTTTGTTTACAAGCCTGCCTGAATCTTTCCTCGCACTGCCTCATTACATATCCATTTCTGTGACAATAGTAGCATTTGATTTTTTTAAACTGCCAATCGCTAAAAGACTGCTTGTTTCCACCTATATTAAAACATTTTGTTTGTTCATGGGATGTGGGAATTGCTGGCAATTATTGCCCATCCCTAATTGCCCTCATTTAGAGGCAACCACATTTCTCTGGGTCTGGGGTCACATGTAGGCCAGACCAGGTAAGTTTCCTTCCCTAAAGGATATTAATGAACCAGATGGGTTTTTACAGCAATCAGCAATTATTTCATGATCACCATCAGATGTTTAATTCATCTCCCATTGTGGGATTTGAACCCAGGTCCCCAGATCATTACCTTGGGTTGCTGGAATACTAGTCCAGTGACAATACCACTGTGCCACCATCTCCCCTTAATTATTTGTTGATTTCGCTGCTAAGATCTTTTTCTTTATTCTTCAGCTAGCGGGGGCTGTTTCCCGTTTCTTGGAAGAGTCTTGCACTTTCGCCCCCTTTTCGGCTGGGGTTTCCCGCCTGATGTAGAGGACGGCGCCATTTTGCGCACCCTGTATTGCTCTTGAATCTCTGACTGCGCTTTCCATGCTCAGTACTATCTCTAGAACCTTCTTGAAATCCAAATTCACTTCGGAAAGTAATCTGTTCTGAATAGTTTCCTCATTCACTAAACGATTTCTGAGGGTGTCGTTTAGGGTCATACCAAATTCACAATGTTCCGTTAGTTGCTTCAAATTTGCTACGTAGCAGGTAATTGTCTCACCTGGGGGTCTATTTCGTGAATTAAACCTGAACCTCTGCATCATGACTGAGGGCTTGGGTTGAAAATGACCCTTCATGAGCTCCACCAATTCATCAACATCTTTTGAATCTGGGGCACTGGGTGCAGTCAAACTTCGAATCAGACTGTAGATTTTGCTCCCACAAGTGTTCAAGAGAATCGCTCATCTCTTCCCTTCCTCTGTAATCTCTTTCACTTGAAAAAACCACATGAGGCATTCTATGTAATGAGACCAATGTTTTGTGGCTGATTCAAAAGGATCAATTCTCCCATTTGAGAGAGGGGGTAACTTCTTCAGTTCTAACGGCGCCTGCTCCTTACAATCACTAGGTGAGGTACAGTGCCCATCTCTTTTTAACTTGATTTCTTCTGTTCAATCCTGTTTTACCTTCATTGCCAGTTTGTTGTAAAGGTGGTCGAGTTGTGCTGTTAATGATAGAGTTGGTCTGCAGACACTTCTTGGGTGGGAACATTAAGTTTATTTACAAAACACTCAGCAGCAACGTGTGCTTTCAACTCCAACTCTATCTCTACACTGACTGCTGAGGTAGCCTGAGCTACTCTCCTATTGGTTACTACAGATTATAAGATCTTCCTTAACACGTATTATTCTTAAAGATACATTACATACTAAATAAAGCCATAATTACAACAGATTATGACCTTAGGGGGCCTCCAATGTGCACAAGGGACCCCAAAGGAGGTTCCCTCTCACCCTTGCCTGACACCAGCCGGTGAGTAAAACCTGCCGGACTACCCACCTGACATGGACCTCCCCCTGCTATGGGTAAAATAGTGGTGGATGCAGAATGAGGCACTTAAGTGACTATTAGTTGGCTACGTAAGGGCCTCAATAGGCCGAAAGGCATGTGGGCCGCCTGATGCCTCCCCTGCCCACTGTAAAATGGGGGACAGGTTGGGGGCAGGTGGAAAGGCCACATTCTGCATTTTACACGTTCCCCCCACCATCAAACACACCAGTGGGAGAACATAAAATCCAGCCCATGGGGTTATCCGTCTGAACCAAGCATTGCTGACCTCATTGCCTAAACCCTTGGGCAAAAATGGAAAACCTCAGTAACAGTAAAGTGCTGCTTTATCAATGGTTTCTGAAGCAAGGCTCTAAAGGTTCTGTTCAGCCCATCAGCACAGGTGTCCAATAGTTGTCTCTTCAAAGTGCTGTGAAGTTTAGCTTCTGCTTTTTAAAACACTAAATTGTGATTATTGTAGCTCCACCATGATTGGTAACGGCATGAAAATGGCAGCGACATCTCCCGTGTGCTTATGAATTATTCACCTTGCATAAGCGATTCCTCTTTTAACGACCATACCAATCGTCACCTAAAAGGTTGACCTTAATAAATTAAAGCTGAAAAGCATTTAAACTTGGAACAGAGAAACCAGTACAGGCCAGATTGTGTCCATGTTCTACCTATATATCAGGGAGGCAGAGTTTCCCCTTTCAGCACAATCGGCCACAGAATTGCACTCATTTGATTTTTTTTTATCTATCAACTCAATCCCATTTGCATATCATTGGATGTAAAATCTACAATGAACCAGTGCAATTAGCAACATTTTAGGGATTTTTTTTGGATTAGAATCATTCCTTGATATATTTAATAGTGGTAACCTGGCATAGTTCTATTAATGCGACTGAAAATAGGTTTATCACAAATATAAGCATTTTTAATCAGGCTGTCTCTATTTTATTCCTACATGGGATGTGGGCATCGCTGGTTAGGCCAGCATTTATTGCCCACCCCTAATTGCCCTTGAGAAGGTGATGACGAGTTGTCTTCTTGAACCGCTGCAGTCCACATTGTGTATACATCCATGATGCTGTTAGGAACAGAACTTCAGGATTTGAAGGAACAATGATACAGTTCCTCATCAGGATGGCGTGTGGCTTGGAGGTGAACTTGTAGGCGGTGGTGTTTTCATGCTTCTGCTGGCCTTGTCCTTCTAGGTGGTGAAGGTCGAGGCTTTGGAAGGCGCTGTCTGGAAGGTGAGTTGCTGCAGTGCATCTTGTAGATGGTACACACTGCTGCCACTGTGCGTCTGTGGTGGAGGGAGTGAATGTTTGTGGATGTGGTACCAATCAAGTCAGCTGCTTTGTCCTGGATGGTGTTGAGCTTCTTGAGTGTAGTTGGAGCTGCGCTCGTCCAGGCAAGTGGAAAGTATTCCATCTCATTCCTGACTTGTGGCTTGTAGATGGTGGACAGGCTTTGAGAAGTCAGGAGGTGAGTTACTCACCAGAGGATTCCTAGTCTCTGACCAACTCTTGCAGCCCCAGTATTTAAAAGGCTGGTCCAGTTAAGTTTCTGGTAAAAGGTAACCCCGAGGATGTTGAAGGTAATGTTGTTGAATGACAAGAGAAATGGTTAGATTCTGTCTTCTTGGAGATAGCCATGGCCTGGCACTTGTGTGGTACAAATGTTGCTTGCTACTTATCAGCCCAAGCCTGAATGTTGTCCAGGTCTTGCTGCATATGGACACAGACTGCTTTAATATCTGAGGAGTTGTGAATGGTGCTGAACATTGTGCATACACGAGTGAACATTCCCATTTCTGACCTTATGATGAAGAGAAGATTATTGATGAAGCAGCTGAAGATGCTTGGGCCTAAGACACTATCCTGAAGAATTCCTGCAGTGATGTCCTGGGGCTGGGATGATTGGTCTCCAAAATCCACAATAATCTTCCTTTGTGCTAGGTATGACTCCAACCAATTGAGAGTTTTCCCCCGATTCTCATTGACTCCAGTTTTGCTAGGGCTCCTTGATGTCACACTCGGTCAAATGCTGCCTTGATATCAAGGGCAGTCACTCTCACCTCGCCTCTTGAGTTCAGCTCTTTTATCGATGTTTGGATCAAGGCTGTAATGAGGTCAGGAGCTGAGTGGACCTGGCGCAACCCAAACTGGTCAGGTTATTGCTAAGTAAGTGCCACTTGATAGCACTGCCAGTGACCCCTTCCACCAGTTTGTTGATGATGGAGAGTATGTGGTTGGGTTGGATTTGTCCTGCTTTTTGTGAACAGGACTTACCTGGATAATTTTCCACTTTGCTGGGTAGATACCAGTCTAATAGCTGTACTAGAACAGCTTGACTAGGGGCACAGCTAGTTCTGGGGCACGCATTTTCAGTACTACAGCTAGGATGTTGTCAGGGCCTGTAGCCTTTACAGTATCCTGTGCCTTCAGCCATTTAGCTCACTACCTAAGAGAAATTTGATTTTAAAACTGAAGATTATTTTAAAAGGTATGCAGGACCATCTATCAGTATAATTGGTATGCACTGGTCAGTTTCTTAGCTTTTTATTATTTTAAAACTTTTAAAATATGCTGATTAGTGTCCCAGCACGAGATGTTTAATTTTAAGAGCCTCCTTGAAGGCCTGCAACAGGGCAGAATTAGCAGAAACTAGACATAATGATTAATTTGATATGTGTTTTGTGCAGGGCAAGTTTCCAGTGTAGTTTTTTTTTTAAACAAGCGCAAAAGATTGTGGAAACTCAGTTTTGTGCTGTTCTGCTAATGTTGAGCCAATTGTGCTGAAAAAAACTGAGTGCAGCCTATCAGAAATTCCAGGTCCTGAGTGAAATGCTTTGTCGGTATTATACCTGTTAAACATCATAGACTGGAATGTCTGTCGGCTTCTCGCACCATAACTTCAGTGGAAGCCCTGGAGAAATGTCATCAATTGCTCTTTTTCACCATTTGCACTGTTTCATCAGTGGCTCTGCCAATCTTCCACCATAGATCCCCTGTGGAAATTCCAGGCACGTAATATTCTTCAGGGGGAGATTTCCTGTGTATGCTCAGGCTGCAAAATCATGAAGCTGCTCCTTTTAATCATAGTTCTTGTTTTGGTAAACATTATGCATGGAGACTCCAGTTCTGACCGTCTAATTTCTTTTGTCTTGCTTTTCGATGCCTACTCTCTGTAACACCATGAAATTTCCCCCCAAGTATGCAAGTATTAAAATTCAGGGATGGATATTCTCGCATTTTTTTATTTTCTTAATGGCATACAGTTTGATAAAATATACTAGAAATCATTCCGCATAACCGAAGTGAGATCTGTTCATACATTATTTAATTATCAGTCTTAAGTAACAGATACATATGTATTTATGTGCATACACGTACGCATGAATCCCTACCCATCCCACACAGGCACAGTAATAGTAAGTTTTTACGAATGCCACTTAAAAAGACTAATTATTCTATAAATCACTTATGTGTAAACTTATGTCCACTTTGCCGGACCTTGCTAATGTCATGACATCAGTCTGCATCACAGACATTTGACCTGCTGTTAATTTTATCCATTATCAGTTTAGCAGCGTGTGATAGACAGAACCCTACAGGTTTTCATCCAAACTCTTGTTTCTTAACACATCATCTCTCCTGAACGATATCTTTCAGTAAGCTGGTTCCTAGTGATAAGCCAGTGGCATTTTTCACAGCCAGTGCCTAATCAGGAATTATCATAAGAAAGTGCAGGCATCCATCAACCTTTTACCACACTGATTTATGTTCAAAGTTAGGATTATTTATTCAGCTGAAAATCCCTTCAAACAACAAACTGGATAAAAGAGCATCACTCTCTGGATTAGATTGCTCGCATAATAAATTGAGAAAATAGGTTCCGGCAACAAAATGACAGGCTGTGTTTATCTTTGAACTGCTTCAGCTGTTTAATTTTGTTAGTGACTGTTCTTTTATCCCTCCTGACTGAGAGCACATGGAAACTCTTTAACTGATTTAAATGACATACCAGCACAACACAACACGGCTGCATGGGTTTTGGCTGTCCTACATAAAGCCCAAGGTTTAAGTTTTGAGCTGAATACTGAGAGATAAAGTTGTACATTTAGCAGGCTAAACAACGGGAAACCGATTAGAACTGTGAACAGTAAACAAACACAAAGTACATTGGCTCAAGTTTTATGATAGTAATAACAACGAAACTGGCAGAAGTCATCGAAATTTCCATACGGGAAACTGAAAGCAGCTTCTGGATCCCACCCATGCACAGTTAAACACGTAAACACGTAAAAGGTTGCTGTTAGCGAGTCGGTGCTTTTCCATAAAGTGTGCTGTTGAAGTTCCCTTCATTCTCCAGTCTGAAATCAATTAGAAATCACTGACCTGACAAGAACTTGCCCTTTTATGCAACTAGTTTCACTGTAAAATCCCTTAAAATGATTACACCTTGTTGATAAAGGTGTAACTAGGTTTCTGACGACATATTAAGTTTATAGTTACTGCTGAACAGCCTGACTTGTCCTGAAAACCAATTTTATGTCTGTGGAATGTCAGAGTTCTCCATTATGATAAAAGAAATCCACATTTAAATAAAATTGTTCATGATATTTCAGCCTGCATGCATGTGTCTTGGTCATTTACTTCACTTTCTGTAAAATTTAATGAAAAGTGAAGGATGATCTTTTTTTTTTCCTGGTTTGCTGTCTATGAGAATACTTGAATGTGATTGGCTGCTTACACTGCTTAACGATGTAACTATTGCCAGGCAGCTGGGGAACCCCTTGACTGGTGCCAGATTCAAATTAATGTCAGGAAAGGGGAAATCCATACTATAGAGATTGCTAGGTCCTTGTGGGCTGCTCTTTACGATGTCAGCAGCAAGCTCTGTCGCTTCACTGCTAAGCGTGAAATCTAGGCCAAAGAGTCTTGGAGCCACAATCATACATCTAACTTGTTCTTCATCAGTGGGATGGGGCATGATTGTTATATGAAGTTTGCAAAACAGTGCTGTCCTTTAAAAGTGTTTCCAGATCAAGGTCAGACTTTCACTGTAGACAGTCTTATTCTTGTATTTTTGCTGAGTTATTTTTCTGACTATTCAGCTATTGGACAGTTAAATTGAGAAGATTATTTGTCCCAAAATTCTCCCTAATGGAAAATTACCCAAGGAGATATAAGAAAAATATAGAGTGCAAGGTAGAAGTGCAAGAAGAAAACAAGCTTTTGGATTTACATAACACCACATAACGTCTACAGGATGTCCAAAGCCTTTCAAATCCAACCATTCCCTTTGTAGCATTCTGCAGACATCACATAAAAGTCAATCAACAAATATTACTTGTTTCTTCTTGTTTGTGATGGTTAGATCAGTAAAAGTGTGGCTCCAATTTCTTTTACTGCTATGATTGTAAACACAAGAGAGATAGGAACAGGAGTAGACCAGGTGCTGGCCGAGCCTCCTCCGCCATTCAATATGATCATGACTGATCTTGGGGCTTCAACTCCACTTTCCCGCCCACTCCTCATATCTCCTGATCCCCTGAGAGACCAAAAATCTAGCTCAATATTGAATATAATCAATGGTGGAGCATCCACAACCCTCTGGGTTAGAGAATTCCAAAGATTAACAACCCATTGAGTGAAGAAATTTCTCCTCGTCTCAGTCCTAAATGATCGGCCCTTTATCCTGAGAGTGTGTGGTGGGGGTGGAACAGGTCTTGTTTTGCACATAGGCGTTTCACAGAAGCAGCCTAAATTTGATGACCCAGACGTGTGAAATATGACGTGAACAGACTAGACCTGGTAGGAACAGGTCTGAGCTTTGTGGAGCCCTTTGCAGAGGTTGGATGCCCTTTTGGAGAGGTAGGGTATCCTTTTGTCTATGATTTTGGGACACCTCTGAGGGAGGGAACGTGTCCCTTGGGATTGCCAAAAGAAGGCATGAATGTGTGTAAAAGGTGCATAAACCCATTAACTATCAACCTCATTGAAACTGTCAAAAGTATCAGAATGCACAGTCAAAAGTAACTGTCAAAAGTGCCCAAATAAACTGTCAAAGGCAACTGTCAAGCTATCAAAATATTTAAAACTCCTGCCCTTTAAATCTTTCAAAACATATACTGGTATATTTTTAAAAAAATCATATTGCTTGTTATTTCACTCTATCTGTTGACATAGGCCTGAAGGCTACCATTACTGAATTATTGCTGGATTTCACAACCTACCATTATTACGGTAGGGTGCTTGCAATTTAGTTTGATTGACAGTTCCACATGGTTAGGGACTATCTGAAGTAGGACTATGAATTCCAATTCTTGTTTTTATCAGGAATTATGTACTTGAATGGAATGTTTGTTCTTACAAGAGATTTATGTCGTTGAAGGGATGTAAGTGTAGTAAATGGGTTTTTATGAATGAGAGGGTTTTTAAAAAAAGTCTGCAATTGATGCTTAGAACTTTATATTCATTTACCTTAGCATGGCTTCTGAATGCTGCCCATTGTGGATGCTGGGTGAGTTGGCGTGGTAGGTGTAACAGCAAAGGCTGATGGGTGGGGGCATGGTTTGGCATGAGTTGGCACTAAATCGCCATAGGAGCTATAAAGGGTCATGGGGGTAGGCAGAAGGCATAGGTTAGCAGGAGATATGAAGGGGCCATTGAGTTGGTTGGGGAGCATGAGGTGGAATGGAGTGTATGATGGGTCATAGGTGCTTGGGGCATGGATTGGTATTGATAGAGCATGGGAAGTGTGTGGGGATTTGAGGGGGTATGAGGGATGAGGGCTGGGGGGGAGCTGTTTTATGTTTTATTGCTTTTTCTTAAACTTCAACATAGTGCCTCCTCATCCGGGTGGCTCCGCACTCATTCCGGACTCGCCCGGCTCAAAAACAAGGAAGCCCCCCCCTCACCCTGGAATGAAAATCCCAATTTCCAGGGCACTTTCTCTCGAGTTGGGTTTGCAGAGCCAGGGAATCTCCCGACTCTTCGCTCCTGATGTCTGAGCAAACATTCAGGCCTATCTTTTCCTTTCCATACTGAAATGTGGTGTTTTTTTAGCAGCTTATTTCTGATTGCCTTACATTTTTTTTTTAGAAGCGGAGAAGAGTCCTATCCGGTACCCTGGCCAATATTTATCCGTAAACAACATGTCCGGTCATGATCTGTTTGTGGGTTCTTGCTGTGTGCAAATTGGCTGCATTACGTTACGACAGGAACTGCACTTTTGAACTGCTTTGGGACATCTTGAGCTTGTGAAATGCTTTAAATAAATGTCAATTTGAACCTTTTTTACTTACTACTGCCTCAGCTTGTATTTCTACACAATGCATAGCACTGAGATTTCCGATGGTAATTTTGAAAATGAACATGGAAATAGGAAGACCCAGATCAAAACTCTATATGCATTAGCCTGGATTTTCCAAACAACATTATTTTAATACCAAAAGCAACCCCATTTAACACATTGGGTCACTACCAACATTAAATGGGGAGGTGGTGGCATAGCGGTATTGTCAGTGACTAGTATTTCAGAGATCCAGGGTAATGCTTTGGGGACCTGGGTTCAAATCCCATCATAGCAGGTTGTGAAATTTGAATTCAACAAATATCTGGAGCTAAGAGTCTGGTGATGACCATGAAACCATTGCTGATTGTTGTAAAAACCCATCTGGTTCACTAATGTCCTTTAGGGAAGGAAATCTGCTGGCCTACATGTGACTTCAGACCCAAGGCAATGTGGTTGACTCTTAAATCCCCTCTGAACAAGGGCAATAAATGCTGGCCTAGCCAGTGATTAATAATAAAAACAAATAAATGTTGCCAATTGGGAAATCAAACTCCTTCAGATAACATGATTCCTACCTTAATCCCAATGTAAGTTGAGAGCTGATAGACATTTTAGACTGCTGTTTGCAATGCATATTAGATCTATAATTGAGGCCATTTGGCTCCATATGTAGGCAAAAGACTTGATACCCCAACTGGCTGTTCTTGTTTTTACCTAGAAGAGCATCCCAAGGATTGATCTTTCTTTGTCTAAAGAAATTCTTTCTGTCATCTGTCCCCAATCTTCCTAGCAATGGGTTGTTTCTTTATATACCACATTTAACATAGAGAAATGTTTAATGGAGGGGTAATTAAAAAATGGACATCTAGCCAAAGAAGGGGACATTGGGAGGGATGCCCACAAGCTTGGCAAAGAGATGTGTTTTAAGGGGAGTCTTAAAAATTCCTATGAGGAAGAGAGGTAGACGGAAAGGTTTTGGTAATGAATTCTAGACCATGGGGCCCAGGTGCTAAAGTTGGGATCAAGTGTGGCTCAGAATGCTCAAGAGTTAACACAGAGCGTTCAGGGGTAGGGGTGTTGCTGGGCAAGTTTACAGAGATAGGGAAGATCAAGCTCATGGAAGGATTTAAACATGGTTGGGAACTTTTAATTTGAGTTTTAGTGTGACTGGAAGTCAATGAAAATCAGCGATCTAATCTTGATGCATGACAGGAAGTTAATGCAGCATAGGATATGGACATCAGAGATTTGAATGAGCTGAACATCAGCAGTTTTAACTTATGCCTCCTTGCTCCTCCTACTCTGAAATGAAATAGTGCTCCAGATTAACCTTATCTATGAAATTTGAAATTTTGTATATTTCTAAAAAGTTCCTTCTCCATCATCTCCTTGCAAGGCTAAAGAGCTCCAGATCCCCAACCATTTTTCGTTACTGCGCTAAAAAGTAGAAACAATGAGGTATAACATGGAGTAGCCATCAAGCTTGAATTTTAAAAGCCTGAAGATAATCAGAGAATACTGAGGGAATTGAAGCAAGACATTCCATAGTGTTATCAGTCTTGGCAAAGATTGAGATGGCATACATGCCTTAGAACGAGAGGAAAATCCAACTGAACACACAAGTGTTTTAATATCAGTAAAACAGAGAAAGACATGAAAAATACTGAATCGCGGATTATCAAATGGGACGTTAGTGTATAACTTGAAATGCTGTCTGCTGCCAGTTTTGCAATCATACTGCTGAAGTGTGCAGCTCAGAGAAAAATTCATCCAGCTATTTAATTGAAAATCAATTAAAAGAATCTTCCTCCACAAAACTGAAGATTTTGATTTAATGCCATTTTTATTTTATCTCTATAAAAATTAGTTTTCAAGTTTCATGCTAAATGGTTGGAAAATGCGTATGTTTTTTAGTGTGTCAGCAAGCCAGTCCATGGCATAAATCAGTTACCATCGTTGAATATCTCAACACAAAATGTTCATGCAGTGATTCTGGCTTTGACTCTAATACATTTATATCTGCTGCAATAGAACATATGACAGATGCAGAAGTTCCACTTTAGGATTACTTTACTTATGCTGTCAATAATGAGCCACCATGGGACTTATACAGCAATTTTACTAAATCATGCATTACCAAATGGGATGTTAGTGTATAATTGCTCTAAAGGGAAAAACTGTTTGCTGTAAACTTGTGAACAAGCAAGCTGTTTAAAACAGTAAAATTTAAGCTCAACTTTGGGTTGAATAATGTACAGTGTAGTTATCTAGTGAATTAAAACAAACATGCAGTACAGATTAATTTACAAACATAATCCTTTGATAGCCTGAATTTTGAAACACCGATTACCTTGTGGGATTGTTTAGTGGCCCTAAAATATCTTACAAACTGCGGGGCTTGAATGATGAATCTGAAGTTGTAGACCCTAGAGTGAATTCAAAGGGTGGAGCTTTGTGGTCCGTGGCCGTGGGGGCGGGGCCATAAAATGCAGTGAGCCATTCATCAGTCCATTGGCGTGTGTCCCGACGTCACCGCGCGTCATTCAGATCTTCAGTTCGGCGGGCGTGCACCGGAGTCAGCTACGCGCCCACCGAACTGTCAAAGGCCTATTAAGGCCATTTAAACAGCAATTAAAATAATTAACTGAGCTGCCCGTCCAACCCTAAGGTTGGCGGGCAGGTGAAGAGCCCAGGCGGCCTTCGCATTTATCCTAAAACCTCATCCACGGGCAGGATGAGGCTTCATGAAGGTTTTTAAAGTTTAATAAAAATGTTTAATAAAATTCATTGACATGTCCCAGCTCATGTGACACTGTCACATGAGGGGACATGTCTTAAAAAATTTTTTTTTCTTTATTAAAAATTTCAAAACTCAAACTAACCTCCCTGAGGCAGCTCTGTGCCTCAGGGAGATTTCTGCGCTCTTTCGCGCGCGAAACCATATTTTTTCAAGATTTTATGTAGGATGAAAAATCCCAAACCATTACTGACAAACTTGACTTGTTCAACCTGATTGCTCTGTAAGAACATTTCTCGTTGTTATCTGAGCTTGGCATTGAGGTTGTGGATTGATGTTATCACTGTCTACTAGTCTAATCAATGGGTCTATCACTTTCTTCAACATTTTCTGTACTGTCGGACTCAGAACTGTCTGACAAGAAAATCCTTCTTTCAAATCTTAATTGACAAACACGAAAAGCATATTTATGGAAATTTCCTTGGCCACTAACCGATCTTGCCTGGTGTGAGAAGTGGACAATGCGATTCAGAGCACTAAAGCAAATTTTTAAAAAACTGTAAGTTGTGAATTTATCAGAGATAAGAACAAAGTTTAGTGTATCACACCAGGAGGGCAGTACCCAACCCAATGAGATGAGAAACGCAATAGCTCAGATGGGATTGTTCTGTGATCCTATATCGTACTGTGGCCAAGAAAGATTTTCATTTATATAGTGCTTTTCATAACCAAAGTTTGTCCTAAAGCATTTTACAACTAATGAAGTTCGTTTGAAGTGTTGTAAGGTAGCAATTCTCTTGGAATGGTGCTTCAGGTTTTAACTTACAGGCAGATATTTGCTGACAACAGAATAGAAAGGTCACAAAACAGAAAGCTTGTACATGGAAACTATAATCTCTATTTTTCTTGACTGGGGTCACTATATGGCAAAAGGAGACTTTGCTGCCCGTCAAGGCCTTTGATTTTGATGGTGTGTGGGGGAGATGCATTAAATGTTCAGTTCAGCACAGCAAAGAAGAGATACCTGAGGTTGAAATTGGCAACACTTCCCTATTTCCAGGAAAAGCATTTCAATGGGCGGGAAAAAGCACAAACTGTTTAGTGCTAATATTTTGTCTGGCTACTTTTTACATTGAGTTTTGAAAATTTGTGACATTCCCAAGTTTTGTAGAGATTGGAAGAATACTTGTGATTGAATAATTCTAGGGTAAAATGTTATGGACTGGATTTTATGCACCCCATCCCCCCGCCTGGCGTACCTACAGGAGGGGGAGGAGGAGTACGTAAAATATGTCATGTGTCCGGTCCATCTCCTTCCTCTCCACCCCCGACCTGTTCCCCATAACAGGGGGGATGGGTAAGTCACTCACTAGGTCTATTTTAGGCCTATTGAGGTGCTTAACTGCCCAATTAATTGGCAATTAAGGGTCTCAATCCTTCTCCATTGTCATAAAACAATGGGCAGTGGCAGGTGGGTGAGAGCGTGAAGGCCATTTTGAAAGCTAGGCAGAAAGGAAGGGGGTGCAACTCCATCAGGGGTGCGGGTCAGGGGTATCCCCTTAAGATTTACCTCCTTCATTCCTCGCCACCTGCCCTCCAAAACCCGGCCCCCAACCCCTTCTTCCCTCTCCCTAGGCTCTCCGATCCCTCCCGCCCTAAAAGCCCAGGACTTGCCTGTCTCTGATCACCGTGATTTTCTTACCCGGGCCTCCTCGCAGTCCCCGCTGCTAAGTTTTGGCACTGCTGGGATGGCTGGAGCTGCCAGCCAAACAGACTGGTCAATCAGACTCCCTCTCCACTGAGGGGTGGAAGTGTGGCCCTGAGCCTGTTTTGCCCAGCCTCAGTATGTTATCGCTGTGGGACAGACTTCAGTTTCCTTCCAGGAAAGCGAGGAGTCCACCCACCAGTAAAATCCATCCCAACGAGTCAAGATTTTATCTTTGACTATCATTGGCTAATTTCCTTTTTATCCACCATCCCCCCAGATATATGTTGTCACCAAGCTCATGCAGTGATGGCATGGACTGTGACACAGGGTTTGGAAAGTCTTGTTCATGCAACATTAGAGGCATTGCGAGGTATTGCATTGATGAAAAATTGCTCATCTCTCATTCAACAAAAAGTTGTCGACCAGGGAATTATTTTCCCTGGGGCCTTTTCAGTTAGAAGCAGCTAATTGCAAGTAATATTTGAGAAGCCCACCTGGTTCCTGAAATACTGAATAAAACTAATGATATCATGCTGGATATGAACCATCTAAATAATGTGGCACAGATGGAAGTTGATTCAATGTGACTGATACCGTATCCCTTTAATGTGCATTCCCAGAAACAGTAGAGCAGAATGCTTTAAGCGATGAGTGATCACTACTTGGGTGAAGAAACCCAGGTGCAAATCTCAATTCCGGCACATCTCCACTGGAGCTACTGTAGATTAACCTGTGCACTTTTTCGGAAAAATGAGGATCAGCTATGATTTGTGTGCCCTACATGGTCCAGAAATGGAAACCTATCAAAAAGGGATCAAGCTGTTCTCTCGAGTAACAAGGTGTAATGACACAGAGATATGTTTTTAAATTTCAACCACTTACCCTCAACTTATTGGCATGTGAGAGATGAGCTGAGAAACATGCTATTCAAAGGAACATCCAGAACACCAGATAGGTGGAGAGGAGTATTAATGTATCATCTCTACATTTCAATGACAATTGTTTACTCATTCATTATTCTTAGGTTTAGGTTTTGCCTCAGTGAGCAGACCCAATAAATCCAAGATTGATCCCAGCTCTGCATTATTTCACTAGCTAGAAAGAAGGCCCCACAGATGGCCTCAGTGTTGGAGGCAAATTCACAAGGGATCTTCCTCTTATTCATTAACAAGTGACACCTGTTGGAAGCTCACATTGTGGACATTAGGCAAAACACAATTAATTAAGCTGATGGCCCCCACAATTTAGACTTGTAGATGAGAATTGATCACGGGGTGAGATATCGGACAATGCTCAGCATCAAAAAGAATTGGTGCCTTGAAAGAGGAGGGAAGAAAATTGACAAAAATGTGAGGAAAGTAAGTACGTTTATACTCATTGGAAACCGGTCTCTTTCATCTTTCATACAAAACCATCACTTTCACAGGTGGATCATTGTAAAGCTGTTAAAAGGCTTGTGAGTATGGTTACTTGATAGCTGGTGATACTGAAGTTCCTCTAAACCCAGAGTGCCAGCCTTTTAAAAGCTGAAGTGTTGTTGACTGACTTGGTTTAAACGTGGGAATGAGGATATTGGCACCAGCCAGCAGTGACTTATTAAAGGCTCCGAGAGTGTCAGATCTGGTGGGATGCTTGAATCCAGCTGCATGAACAGCTGATCTGCAATTACCTTTGGAGTGGAAGAAATCTTTGCAAGTTTGCTTTCCAAAACACTAAAGGGCTGAAGACCTGAGGGCAAGTAATTTCATTAAGTCACTACGCCCCAACCCACCCACTACCTCCCCCCTCCACCCCCAAAGGATCTTGACATCTAATCAGGACCTTCTGGCTGTAGATCTCCAATCTCTAAGGCTTGTGCACAGCTGCAGAAGCCCCAATTCACTGCTCAATAGTATATTTCACACTTCTCATAGAAAATCAAACATTTTAAGAATTAAAAAAATTATTACAAGGAAAAGGCACGAATTTAAATAAAAGTTGCAACATATTCTACACAAGAAGTTGAATTATAGTTTGCCTTTGTCCCTGATTTCAAAACTGAGAGGTGATTGAGACGCAGACACTTCATGCCATGGATCTGTACATTTGTCGTTCAAAATCCAGAGATGATCTCGATCAGGATTCAAGATGCACAAAGCTGGTCTGCTTAATTTCCTACAGCTTTTCCACTGAATGTGGATTAAGGTCTTTGGCCATTGTCTCACTCATTAAGGGCCTGTTAAGCCACTTGAGAAATACAAAATGAGCGCAATTGCAGATGAATTCTGATTGCCCAGTTTCTGCCAATAAGGCCTATAGAACAAACTCTCCCAGTGGAAAATCTGACACAACTTGCTTTTCCATTTGTTGCTGTTAAAATAATCAAATGATGACAGTATTGGCACCTTGGGTTCTAAGAATATAATATGCATTTCAGTAGGGTTCCTTATATACATCCAAAAGAGGCCCAGAAGAAGAAAGCATTCCTCTATATGTATAAACAGACCTAAAGAAACATCACTGTGGGGCATTTAAAACATATCAAAAGATATGAATCAGGTCAGCTGTATCGCAAACATTAGGCATTAGTAAATGGTAAGCATATAGGTTACAATACTTGAGTGATGAATGATTTATTGGCGTACATTTTAGTAACCCTTTGCATCCATGCCTGTTGATACTGCCCTAGGCTGAAATGGTTACCACCCACCCAGACTTGTGAATAGATTCTACAGATACTTCTACAAACATCATTTTACCATCACCTGCACTTATCACATCCAGTCTAAATGTCATTAAGGTTTGCATGTTGGTTCTTGATAAATCTTGCTATAAATCAGCAGAAGCATTCCTGGTGTCAATTCAGATAGATGAATGAGCAGTGTTAAGGATCAGCATTTGCTGAAGCTAGTCTTCAGTGGATAGATAAATACTAATATGCCAAATTGTCTGTGGAATATTGACAACACATTAATAGCCAGGCTGTGTAAGGCTAGTATTTTAAAACAAACTTAAATACATAGGATTAATTTTCAGAACAACAGCTTCAGCAAGCAGTGTCAGTGCCATTAACTGAAAGAGGAAGAAGCTTATAGTTCAATGATAAGTATTCAGCAGGTCTTAGATTCTCAGCATGAAGCTGGTAAATCCTGTGGATCTATCTCACTGAAAACCATCTTGTTTCTTGTTAACCAAGACCCTCCATAAATTTATCTTCTTCACACTTTACCATATTTCTGAAAAAGAACACAGTTACCTTTGATTACATAGGAATGGGGGAGTAATAACATATATTTCATTGTACCATTGTAGAAATACTATGCTTCTAGACAACATGAATAATTTAAAACTACTTTATAAACGGAAGCATGCAGGGTACTAATACTCAAAATTGTATTTTAATCTTTTTAGGAACGGTAGAAAGATTACTGTTTCAGAAGTAACTGGGTTATGGTTTTTAATTTATTCATAGATTATTTAAAATTTAAATTCATTCAGTGTTTGAAGACTTTTTAAAATTAATTCTAAAATGTTTTCAAAAATGTCATGGAATTCTTATCACACTATAATGTATTTTGGAAGTTGCAGAATTAATCTGTGCTGTCTAATGTACTTAAATGCATCATTTTTCAAAAGCAAAATACCTTCCTATTTGTTCTATTCTGTGTGCAACTTTGTAATAAGCGCGTTTTTTTTCATTTAAATTGTACCCTTTTTTAACTCTTAGGATTGGCCAGTTTATTTGTGTGTATATTTGTCTTTTTGTGATTTTGGCAACCATGTGAGATGCTATGATCCCTATACATTAGTACTGTAAAATCATGGAGGCAGGTTGTGTCATCATTCTGAAGCATGTTAATGTACTTAATTGGCCAATTGTACTAAAATAAAAGCAAAGTACTTTGGATGCTGAAAATCTGAAATAGAAACAGAAAATGCTGGAAAACCTCAGCAGGTCTGGCAGCATCCATGGAGAGAGAAACAGAGTTAACACTTCAAGCCCGTGTGACTCTCCTTCAGTGCTAAAGAGTAGAAATGTGATGGATTTTATACCGTTTAAGAGGGGGTGGAGCATGTAGAGCAAAATAGAAAGCGAGTTTTGGTAAACACCTTGTTAAACACTAGGAGGGAAATGGAAAGCAGTGAAGGTGAACATGGTGAAAGAGACAATTGAAAATCCCATTGGAGAGAAAAACAGTACTTCTTCAAGTTAGGCATTCCTAGAAGAGAAGTGGCAGTGAATTAAACACTAATTAGACACCATGACCCTACCACCAAACATCAAGCTATTGTTTCCAGAACTGCCACAGACCTCATCTCCTCTGGAGATCTTCCCTCTTTCCACAGCTTCCAGCCTCATAGTCTCCCAATCCCACACAATCCGCTTCCAACTCCTTCCCAAAATCCACAAACAGGACTATCCTGGTAGACCCATCGCGTCAGCCCATTCCTGCCCCACCTACATTCGGGATTCCTCTGACTCCCTAAGTCATGTCAATAGCTTTCAGTTTCCTGGCCCTAACTGCTTCCTCTTCACCGTGGACGTCCAATCCCTCTACACCTCCATCCCCCACCAGGATGGCCTGAGGGTTCTCTGCTTCTTCCTTGAACAGAGGCCCGAACAATCCCCATCCACCACCACCCTCCTCCACCTGGCTGAACTTGTTCTCTCACTGAACAATTTCTCCTTTAACTTGTCTCTCTTCCTCAAAATTAAAGGTGTGGCTATGGGTACCCACATGGGCCCCAGTTAAGCCTCTCTTTTTGTGGGGTATGTGGAACATTCCTTGTTCCAGTCCTATTCTGGCCCCCTCCCACAACTCTTTTTCTGGTACATCAATGACTGTATTGGTGCTGCTTCATGCTCTCGTCTGGACTTGGAAAAATTTATCGATTTTCCTTCCTATTTCCACCCTTCTCTCACTTTCACATGGTCCATCTCCAACACTTCTCTTCTCTTCGTTGACCTCTCTGTCCCCATTCCTGGTGATAAACAGTTGTTGGATCCTGTACCCTGGTTTGTTGGGGCTATGGGGTGACCGAGTTGATACCAAGACACAGAAGATCAGTAGACTGTTCTTAGAAGAAACACATTCTGTATATTTACAAAAGGAACTCAGCAGCTACGCTTGTGTACTTACAACTCAAAACTCTCTCTTTTCTCTTCAGACTCTAACTCAAGACTCCTGACTACAGAGGTAGCTCACGCTATTGGGTATTAAGATCATGTGATCTTACATTACAACATTTGTCTTAAAGGTATATTACACATCAGATTATTACAACTGTCTACCAATATTCATTACAAGCCCACCGACTCCCACAGCTACCTCGACTACAGCTCCTCACACCCTGCTTCCTGTAAGGACTCCGTCCCATTCTCTCCGATCCTTTGCCTCTGTCACATCTGTTCCGAAAATGCCACTTTCCAAAATGGCACTTCTGACATGTCTTTCTTTTTGTTTGACTGAGGGTCCCCCCCACCACCAGGGTCCTCAACTGTGTCCGACCAATCTCCCACACCACTGCCCTCATCCCTTCTCCTCCATCTCAGAACCATGATAGTGTTCCCCTTGTCCTCACTTTTCATCCCACTAGCCCCTACATTTAAAGGATCATCCTCCGCCATTTCTGCCACCTCCAGCACGATGCCACCAACAAACACATCTTCCCCTCACCCCCACCCCCGCCCCTCGAAAGCATTCCATCAGGACCATTCCCTCTGTGACACTCCCCCATTATCCCCAACTCCTCATCCCCTTCCCACATCACCTTCCCATGTAATCGCAGAAGGTGCAACACCTGCCCCTTTACCTCCTCTCTCCTCACCATCAAAACGCCTGACACCCCCCCTCAACCCCCCACCCACACCCACCCCCCCAACCCCCACCCTGCCAATAGGGCCGTCTGTCATTTGCTCTCGTGCTTTGCTTTCACAGAGCGCAGACCTTTGTTCTGCTGTTAACACATTCTGCTATCTTGCCTTTATGCCACTGTCAGCACTGCCTTTAGTCTTTAACACTAGCATTAACGCTCCCTTTGTCTTGTGTCCATTACATTTTGTCAAATTTCTCCTTAACTCCCACCTATCCCTGACCTTCTATTTTGCTCCACCTGCTCCACCCCCTCTTAAACAGTATAAATTTCATCACATTCCTACTTCTCTTTAGCTCTGAAGGAGAGTCATAAGGGTTCAAAACGTTAACTCTGTTTCTCTCTCCACAGATGCTGCCAGACCTGCTGAGTGTTTCCAGCATTTTCTGTTTTTATTATGGCCAGTTGTACCACTGGCTTTGCACCAATGACATGTGTTTTCAAATGTGCAAAGATGAAAAATTAGTTGTATAACTTAGGCATCAAATTGCTGCTGCTGACCACATTATGGAAAAGGTAAGAGACCACCACCAGGAACTAAGATAAAAGCAAAAACCTACGGATGCCGGAAATCCAAAACAAAAATAAAAATACCTGGAAAAACTCAGCAAGTCTGGCAGCATCTGCGGAGAGGAGCACAGTTAACGTTTCGAGTCCATATGACTCTTCAACAGAACTAAGTAAAAATAAAAAAGAGGTGAAATATATTTCAAATATATATATATATATATATATATTCACCTCTTTTCTATCTTTTCTATTTTTACTTAGTTCTGTTGAAGGGTCATATGGACTCGAAACGTTAACTGTGCTCCTCTCCGCAGAAGCTGCCAGACCTGCTGAGTTTTTCCAGGTATTTTTATTTTTGTTTTGCCACCAGGAACTAGTTTGTTCCACTATTATGGTGCAAAGCCAAGTTTAAAGCATTCATGACTGGTACATTTTAAAACAGAGTTTTCAATATGTTTTATGTTGATAAAGAGCGTTTTGATGCTCTGGGCAGAAGGCAGAAGTTGGATCAGTGACTATATTGCAGTATTGAAATAGCTTCCTGGCCCCTTGATGTGTGCTAATGAGCTAACATACTGCTGGCATTCAGTCGATCCCCGTCAGCCTTGCTGGATTTGATTAATGTCATCCATTCATTTTTTTAAAAATCGTATGGATTTCAGCGTTTCATTTTCAAAGAAGAAGCGGTGGCTGAGTTTGCTCCAGTAGAAGAAATACTACTGAGGATTGGCTTAATGTTGACTCACTGACTTTGTAGCAATAGGTATTCGATGTTTTTGATTTGTAGGTCACATTTTCTGTTTATTATCTATGCACAAAGTACTTAATCAGTTCTGCCTCCTAAATGAGAAATAATTACTAATTTTCTGTCTCCAGCCACAGAATCCATTTCGAATGCCTGCATTCTTATACCTCACCAAAACTTGCTTTTTTCAGGCAGCTGGTCACACGCATAAAGCATCCAAAAACGTGCAGACATAAAGAGAGCAGAGGGCAACGCACCAGAGGGTAGGTAATATGTAATGCCCGCCATGTGAAGGCACAACTCAATGCAGGAATGACCCACAATTAAAGCAGTAATCGTAAGGCCCAAAGAACTTATTTACCTGAATTCTGACATAGGTTTCTTTGTCAGGTTGATAGTCAGTGGTTTGATCAAAAGAATGAGGCCAATTTATGTGCTAGCTACTTTCGTGGTGCCAAAAGATTTTTCAGTGTTTACTGTCGAATTTCAGTAGCTCACCAAGTACTGGATCATTCCGGCATTTGGTGTATTTATGAAGCAAAAAAGATGATTGACATCAGTGGCCCAATGAAAAACAGCAAATGCTAGAGACCTGAAATAAAAACAAAAACCTTCAGAAATACACAACGGCGCAGTAGCATCAGTAAAGTGAATAGTCTCGACTATATATTTGTCATGAAAGCATATGGGAGAATTTTCTCCCCACTCTAGAGGTTGGATGGGAGCGGGAGCAGGCAGGCGCGCAGCCAATCACTGCCTGCGATTGGCTTGGCGCCGCCATTTTACATGAGTGGGCCAGTTAAGGCCCGCCCAGCGTGACCCGCACGTGGAAGCACTCAGCACTACCTGTACGGGCGGGCGGGGGGGGATAGGCTGAGTCCGGGGTCTGCGTTCTTTCGCGCATGCACTCGGAAGAGCGCAGAAATCGCCCTGAACTGCCTCAGGGAGATTAGTTTGACTTTTTAAAATTTTAATAAAGACAAAAAAACATTTTTAAGACTTGTCGCCTCATGTGACAGTGTCATATGAGCTGGGACATGTCAATGAACTTTAATAAAAACTTCCATTCGATTTATAAACACTTCATGAAACTGCATCCCGCCCGTGGATGAGGTTTGATGATAAATGCGAAGGCCGCCTGGGCTCTTTGCCTACCCGACAACCTTAAGGTTGGATGGGCAGCTCCGTTAATTAGTTTAATTCATATTTAAATGACCTTAATAGGCCTTTGACAGTTCGGCAGACGTGCAGCCGACTCCAGTGCGCGCCGCCGAACTGAAGATCTGAATGACACACAGTGACGTCGGGACGCACGACCAACATCCCCGCGCATCATTTTACGCATCAGCATGCAGGCCCCGCCCCCACTCACCAACCTGAAGATTCTGGCCATAGAATCTTACAGCCCAGATGGAGGCCATTTGGCCAATCATGTCCGTGCTGGCTCATTGAAAGAGCTATCCGATTCGTTTCACTTCTCTACTCTTTCCCCACAACCCTGCATTTCTTTCTTTAACAAGTATATATCCAATCCCCCTTTGAAATTTACTATTGAACCTGCTTGGATACCAAGAGGGGCCAAAAGATTGGAAAGTGGCACATGTGATACCCTTGTTGAAGAAAGGGCATAAGGATATTCCTAGTAACTACAGGCTGGTCAGTTCAACATAAGTGGTGGGTAAGGTTTTAGAAGCTACAATCAGGGAAAAAATTTACAAAATGATTTGGAGAGATTTGAGTTAATCAAGGAAAGCCAGCATGGATTTGTAAAAGGCAGACCGTGTTCGATGAATTTAATTGAAATTTTTGATGAAATAACAGGAAAGGTTGATGAAGGGAATGTGGTGGATGTTGTCTATATGGAGTTTAAGAAAGTAATAATAAAGTACCACATAAGAGGTTGGTTATCAAAATTGAGGCTCATGGAGGGAGGAGGGTAGTGTCAACTTGCATAAAAATTTGGCATAAGAACAGAAAAATGTGGGTCCTGGTAAATGGTTGTTTTTTAAACTGGAGGATGGTTAACAGTGGTGTGCTCCAAGGGTCAGTGCTAGGACTACTGCTTTTTTGGATATATAAATGGCTTGGATATTGGAATAGAATAATCTCCAGATTGCTCCCAATCCCATGTACTAGCGAGAGTAGAAATAGGAAGATAGGGAGGATCAATGCCCAGCTTGTGGTATGGTTGAGGAGGAAGGGCTTCAGATTCTTGGGGCATTGGGACCTGTTCTGGGGCAGGAGGCATCTATTCAGGATGGGTTGTACCTCCTCGGTTGTACCTGGGACCAGTGTTCTCATGGGAAGGTTCACTTGTGTGGTTGAGGAGGGTTTAAACTAAACAGGCAGAGGGATGGGCACCAGCATATAGAAGTAGAAAAGAGGAAAAAGGTGCATAAAGGACTGAAAGTGTTGGATAGTACAAGAGAAGGGAAGCAATACTATAATGGATAAAAGCAGACCATGAAAGGCTATGAGGAATACACGTCACTCATATACTGTTGTGAAACATGTCAGTATGCAATCACGCCAACATGCATGGATGCTCCAGCGTGGGGGGGGATGATTCCAGCAAGCTGGGCTTATAATGAGATGCTAAAGCATTGAAATTAGGTTCCCACCGTGCGGCAGTGGGAAATGCGGCCCGCCATTGATGGGTGGCACAGGCGATCACAAACTGGTTTCACAATGTCGTAAAACCAATTTTTGGCCTTCTTGTCATGTTGTCCACTCATGCCCGTCATGACACCCACTGCCAACGGGACCGGACAATTCTGCCCAGAGAATGTGAAGAAAGAGGGGTGAATTTTTCAAGCAAGAACCTGGCCAAATACAATGGCCAGAATTTTTCCGTTGGCGATTTGGGGGCGGGGCCCGGTCACCGACGGGAAAATGACGCGGGATGATGTCGGGAGGAACCCCCAATGTCATCCCAGTCCATTTAAATATTCAGGAAGGCAGAGGGGACAGCGAAATCAGCTGTCCGCCCGCTGACCTGTCAATGGCCAATTAAGGACATTGACAGGATAATTAAGCCAATTAAAGGCCCTACCCGTCCAACCTTAAGGCTGGCGGGCAGGCCAGGAGCCCCGGCGGGCAATAGAAAAAACATGAAACCTCATCCACTGGCGGGATGAAGTTTCATTTCTGTTTAAAAAATCTTTAATACAGTTTATGTAATATTTATTAACATGTCCCATCTCGTGTGACATTGTCACATGAGGGGGACATGTTAATAATTTTTAAATTTTGCTATTTTTGATGTTTTTTAAACTTTCACCGATCTCCCTGAGAAAGCACTTAGTCTCAGGGAGCGCACTTTGACAGATGGGGAATCCCTCCCCCCTCTCCCCAGCACAGGGACCGCATAGCGCTTCCCGTCGGGCAGCCCGCTGGGCGGGCCTTAATTGGCCCGCCCACTCAAAATGGTGGCGGGGCCTGTTTCGGCGGTGGCGGCAATCGGCTGCCTGCCGGCCGCCGAGCCGGTGGGGCCCGCCCGCCCATCGAGGGCTAAATTCTGCCCAATGAGTTGAGGGGGAAAGTGAAGACTAAAATAAGACTGGCAAAGAAAGAATCTGAGTATAGAATGGCAGTTAGCATCAAAGGGAACCCGAAAATCTTCTACTGGTGTATAAGAAGGGTGGGACTATTAGGGGCAAAGACGGTGATATATGCTTTGAGGTGCGGGGCAAGGCTAGAATACTTAATGAGTACAGAGTGGTTGGTTGAATCAGAAGTGGATGGGGTTAAAATTGATAGGTAATAATGTACTGGAAAGGCTGGTCATGCTTAGGGTGGATAAGTTGCCTGGTCCAAATGGCCTGCATCCTGGATTGCTAAGGAAGCTGGATGTAGACCATGAAATGTCTTCCATTACTTTTCAATCTTCTCTGGATACTTTGACTCGCTTTTTTTCAGAACACAGCCTATCCTCTCCCAGCCTGGACCATCTCTATTTATTATAAACACATTAGGACTGGGAGAAAAGGCTGTTTGACTGACACCTAAGAACCATCCAATTGGGTAATGGGGAGTCTTTGGGTGGACATGTTGGGTGACCAATAGCGGGGTAGCTGGGAGGCAACCTGGGTCAACTGGGCCAAAATCCTGGAACTCCCTCCTTAACAGCACTGTGGGGCTGTTTACACCACATGGGCTGCATCGGTTCAAGAAGGCAGCTCACCACCACCTTCTCAAGGGCAACTAGGGATGCTGGCCTAGCCAGCGACGCTCACATCCCAGAAATGAATAATGAAAAAAAAATCATGGGATGAAACCTCAAGAATTACATTAAATCAGAATTGGAAGCCTAAGCCCCACCCAGTATCCACAAACGCAGACTTAGGGGTGATAAATTCAGGAGATGGAACACTGCTCGGATGTTCCCTTGCTTTAAAAAAAATTACAAAAACAATTTGTTGGAGATGTGTTCATTTATTTTCAGGTGTTACTGCCTAACCCTTACCTAGTGCGCCTAACATGAAGAAACAAACGTGTAGCGGAATGAAAGCAATTTTTTATGTTATTTGCTCCGTATGATACATAAAGGAGCGTAAATTTATAGGTCACGTTACTGGTGAAGAGTGTTAAGAGTGTTGCAAATTGCTCTTTGTTGAGTGCGTTTAGTTATACATTACCTGATTGTTACCCTGTGATCAATTCCCTTTGAAAGCAATGTACAGAGAGAATTTATGCAAAAGGCATGTTTCTACAATACAACCACCTTTTTTTTGCAAAGGATAAAGGCAGGAACTTAAAAAATAAGACTTTTGATAAGTACAGCAAAATACTTCAGCTGGGGTGATATATAATGGACCCCTTTATAATTCCACAAGAGTATTCTCTCTGATTTCAGTTGACAGGCAGAGGTTTATTTCCTGTTAGCAAGGCATTTTGTCATGCTTATTTTAGTAACCCCTGTGTGACCTAACATTTTAAAGGTCAGGTTGAGGTTAAGTAAAGGGAAGGCAGATCAAAGTGGAATGGATGGAAATACCTGTTCCAGATTTTCAGAGCTTGAATAGTTTGTGCCACACACACTAGCAGTTTCAGGGTCTCATACTTACTATTAATGTTGTGAAACCTGAGACCAAGGTGTACTGTGATAAACAGAACTTTAAATATTCAATTGACAACAGTCTGTGAGCATCCTGGTTTATGTATAAAATGAATAAAACATATAAATATATGAATTAGGAGCAGGAGTAGGCCACTCGGCCCCTCAATCCTGCTCTGCCACTCAATAAGATCATGGCTGATCTGATTGTGGCCTCAACTCCACATTCCCACTGACCCCCGATAAACTTTGACCCTCTTGTTAGTCAAGAATCTATCTAACCCTGCCTTAAAAATATTCAATGACCCTGCCTCCACTCTCTGGGGAAGAGAGTTCCAAAGACTCACAACCCTCTGAGAGAAAATAAATTCTCCTCACCTCCGTCTTAAATGGAAGACCCCTTATTTCTAAACTGTGTCCCCTAGTTCTAGTCTCTCCCACAAGAGGAAACATCCTTTCAGCATCCACCCTGTCAACTCCTCTCAGGAGCTTATGGGCTGAATTTTTCCCCCACTGGGGGGGAAGTTGATGGGCGGGTGCACTTCCGATTGGCGCCCCCAATCGGAGGTGCGGCGCCATTTTACGTGGGCAGGCCAATTGAGGCTCGCCCAGCGTGATGTCCGCAGGGAAGTGCTATGCGCTCCCTGTGCGGGTGGGGAGGGGGGGGATTCCTAAAATCGAGAGTGCGCTCTTTTGCGCATGTGCAGGAAAGAGCGCACTCACCTCCCTGAGGCTAAGTGCAGCCTCAGGGAGATCAGCTCAAAATGTGATAAAGCTCAAAATAGAAAAATAAAATTTCCCTTACATGTCCCCTCATGTGACAATGTCACATGAGTTGGGACATGTTCATAATTTCCAAAAAAATGTATTAAAATTTTTAAAACCCTACATAAAACCTCAACCCGCCTGTGGATGAGGTTTCATGTTTTTTCTATTGCCCGCCGGGGCTCCTGGCCGACCCGCCAACCTTAAGGTTGGACGGGCAGGTTCACTAACTACTTTAATTGCTCTGTCAATGGCCTCAATTGGCCGATTTTGCTGTGCCCCTGCCTACCTGAAAATTTAAATGGGGTGGGGTGTCGTCGGGGGTTCCGCCCAACATCACTGTGCGTCATTTTATGCATCGGCGAGCGGGCCCCGCCTCCCCACTCAGCGACAGTAAAATCCAGCCCTAGAGGTTTCAATAAGGTCACCTCTCATTCTTCTAAACTCCAGTGGATACAGCCCCAGCCTGTCCAACCTTTCCTTGTAAGATAACCTCTCCATCCCAGGAATCAGTCCATTGAGCAGCATAATATTTTAGAACTGGTGCATCTTTTATTTCGTGGACAAAATTTACTGTGAAACGTCTTGACTTATTGCTCACCTGCCATTTTCAATTGATTGCTTGGCACTCCCAACTTGTGAGCACAGGCAGACAGCTCACCTCACTCTGTCGGCCACTTCTTAACTGTAGAAATTTACAGTACAAAAGGATACCATTCGATCTAACATGTCTGTGTTGGTTCTTTGCTGGAGCAATACCAAACTAACCCCACTGCCCTGCTCCCTCCCCACAGGTCTGTACCCTCCTGTGCTTCAAATATTTTCCCAATTTTCTCTTAAAAGATGCAATGGTCTCTGCCTCAACCAGTCCATCGGTGGATTTATTTTGCAAACATTGACCGGAATTTTCTGTACAAAATATGATTAGCTCTTCGGGGGTATTTTAGAAAACTATTGTTTTTTAGGTTCAGAAATATTAGAGTGTTCTTTTTATTACTTTGGGAGGTGTGAGCAGCACTGGCAAGATAGCATTTGTTGCCTGTCCTTAGTTGTCCCAAAGGCATTTAAGCGTCAGACACGTCCAGGCCAGTCCAGGTAGGGATGGCAGGTTCCTTTCCCTGAAGAGGTTTGTGAACCATTTAGCTGTTAATTATAATCCAGAAGCTTTCATGTCCATTGCCATGATTTATTGAATTCAATTTCATAACTGACTGTGGTGGGATTTGACCTTGTGACTTCTACATGCTAGCTCATTATCATAATCTAGGCTGCCAGTGTGGGGGCTCAATGTGAGGAAGGTGTGTAATGCTTAAATATAATCATGTATTTGTCATGATCAATACTCCGGACTGTAAATTGAAATTGAGTGGTATTTGAAGCTCTCAAACCTTGTTCTAAATCTAGAACTCAGTATAATTTCTCTAGCAAGTTCGGAGTTGTGCCTGACATTAGATAACACTTGATTAGTTTAAAAGGTAAATATTCTATTTATCTGCCTAATTGAAGCACCATGAGTTGTCCCTGTAAATGTACATTTACATAGATGTGCTCAATATTACATTGTATTTAAGGAGCTCAATGATGATGTTATAATTTAGAGTGCTTGTGAATTTTCTTACTGTAATTGTCCTCTTCAACATGTAATTGTCGACCCGCTGAGTAACATTACCCTTGGCAGATTTTGTGGATTTTATACAGTACACGAGCAGGTCAGACTAATAAATTACATACAGGATGGCTATTCAACAGAACAAACTGCTTTCATGCTATAAATCTTACTTTTTTCCCCTTTGTGGTTATTCTCAGCATTCACAAGGATCAGAAAACCACATCAAAACCTATATATTTAACTATTAATTTGAATTACTATTTCATAGAAAAACTCTTAATGTTAAATGACTGGATCAAGTCAGCAGTCTGAAACCATGATTTATGAGTGTATTGATCTGACAGACCAACTTTTAAGCCACGATACAGTGATTGTAAAGAGTAATCATTGAACCTTTTGGAACATGCGGGTGATGTTTATTGATGCTCACTTCAGCACTTTGCTTTTAATGTGTCCTAAACGGTTCCTCAAATTAGCACCCAGGGGGTAATTTGGAATTATATCTGTTTGACCCCACTGACCTCTTTTCGTTTTAACCACTCCGTATTCATTTATTTGATTCAATACCAGGCCTAAGGAATAGGGACATCGATGTGTAAAACAAATATCCCATTATTCACATTATTTTTTTGCCACTTGCTGATAGTGGCCACTTATGATTATATGGAACGTCAAACCCACTATGCTGTGTTGCTTAAAATGGGATATATTTCTAAACATCTCAATATCCAAAATCCTATTACAGACTTGCTTTGCCTCCCAATACTGTCAATTACAAGATAATTACAAGTATACATATTCAAGGTATGTTTGTATATATACGTGGAGCCCGCTCTGACATTTTGATATGAGCTTCAATAACTTATATTAAGAAACATATAATAATCAGTGGTAGTTCTTCGATGAAGTGATCACTCTTCTTGTATAACTCTATAAATTGGGAGCCAGCAGGTTATAAGAATTATATTTATATAATATATCTTATAACAGAGGAGTATGATCCTTTTCACATCCAACATCAACATGCAAATACTTCCCTTCCAGCAGAAGTTAGTTCGATTAACAATCAGGAGCAATTGTCCAGGCTGACTGTTCTGTTTCATAGCCCAGGGTTGCTGAAGCTATTTGTAGTGACTCATTAGCACTCCACTCACCAAAATCAGTTAATTCAATAGAGAGAGAGCATGGTTTCATCCAAGGATCTCCTTGGTATGTGCAACTGAGCACTCCACTGGCAGCGTATTTATCCACTGACCCTGGATCAGACACATGGTCCATTTTCCAATCTGGTCAGCCTTTGTGCGGAGTAGTCCAAGATGTAGAACAAGGACAGAAGTGTTGGGGCAGCTCCAAAATTCAAGAGAAGTTGATTTAGGTGCCTCAGTATACTCGTTCAACTAGCAATTTTTTTTACAACAACACCATGCATTTGTATAGCATCTTTGAGAGGAAAATAATCCCAAGAATTTTTCAGAGGCATAAGGTAAAGCAGACAGTCATTAAAAAAGGGGACTAGTGAGTGACCAATAGCTGGGCAAAGAGCTTGGATTTAAGAATGATAGTAATGGAGAAAAATGAGATGAAGAGATAGAGAAGTTTAGGCTGGCAGAGAATGCAGCCTAGGTAGCTAGTATGGAGCACAGAGATGGACAAACAGTAGAGGAATGGTAAAATTGGGTTAGACTCTAGGGCTGGAGGAGCTCTTTGCCCAGCTTTTGGTCACCCACTAGTCCCCTGTTTTTTTTTTGATTGGCTGTTTTACCCATATACCTCTGAAACAGCTTGGGATTTTTTTTAACCTATGATGGAGAGAGTGAGATCATGGTGAGACTTCAGCAAAAGGATAATGACTTTAATATTAAGATACTGAAAGATTGGGAGCCAAAGTAGATCATCAAAGATGGAAGTAATGAGAAAGTATGAGTTAGTGTAAGATAGGATTCTAACAGCAGACTTCTGGATAAACTGCAGGTTATGGGGGATTGGAGGGCACCCAAGTGTGCATTTGAATAATTGAGTCTGGAAGTGGCAAAGACGAGGTTCACAGAGGCATATGGGTTGTGATAGAGGCAGAACTATTGTGATGTTTGCACTGTATGAATTCTCTAAATCACTGCATCAGTCTAAATGGGTTTCAGACCACTCAGCCAAGCTTAATTATGTAGGCTTGGCTGAGAGCCCAGACATCCATTACGCTTGTTGAAACAGCTGCTCTCCAGAAAAAACATTGCTTTATTGACAGCTCAGGGTCTCTGATCACTACAGTCAATTTCACAATGTTTATTTGCACAAGGTTAAGTCATTTCAAGGCTTTGCAGTTTCTGTTTTTAATACTTTAAAGGGTCTGAATGATTGACATTTTTATTGCCTTGTAGTGAAATGACTTTTTTTGAACATAGTGGAAAGTAATGAAGGAATGACGTTTTAAAGCTTTTTTTACACATCCTACTGTCACTATGGGGTTCACTGATTCTATGCAGTGTATAGTGGGTCAATGGACATGGAAGCTCCATAGCTTGGCAGTGGGAACATGTGGGGCCATTGGTGTGCGGGGGCGTGGGGGGTGGAGGGGGGCGTGGGGGTGGAGGGGGGCCTTACCTTGGTGTAGGGAACATAAGGAGGACCTTTAGAACTCACCTTTTAAAAGGTCCCCTGATGCAGACTAGGGTTCATGACTTCTCTGAGGGGTCGTGAACCACAACTCTTTAAAAATCTGGCCGGACTCCATGAAAATTGCAGAGGAGTAGAACATGCCTATCTCCGCAATGGAGCTGGCCAGGTCGAGAGTGCCGGATGCAGGCTTTTGACAGGAACCAGCCCACACCCTTTAAAGGAAGATCCAGAAAATCAGATAGCTGGGAATGAGGTCAGAATCCTGGAATCGGGACCCGTCTGCCATTTTTAAATGGCTCCCAATTCATCTCAACTCGGTGAAAATTCAACTCTTTAATAAATCAGATAAATCCTGATAAATCATCCTTAATAAAGATTGAGGTGAGTGCAAAGGAAAACAGGGAATGTCAATATTTCTCATTTGGGAACAAAATTTGAGAAAACATTAAATGATTTGTGACTTAATACAGCAATTCAAAATGAATCTCTCAGCCTACAATATTAATGCAGTTTATGAAATCTTGGGTTTAAAAAAATGCAACCATAGACAATTATAGTTTCTTGTTATCTGCTGGAAAGTATTTGGTTTAGGAAAGGAAAAAGATCAAACCAGCAGCAGATTAGGGAAATAACTTGGAAAACTGAAATTGATTTGGTATTTCAAATACAATTGCTACTTGATATTATGAATCAAAAAGCTTAAATACCCTTTCAAAGTGTAGGTTTATAGAACAAGGAGATGAAAAAGAATAAAGCAAACATTTTGCTTTTAACTGAGATGAAAAGAATATCAAATAGAGATTAGCATTTTCTAGAGCTCCTTTTAACTGAACGTATCATCTGCCCAGGCCCTTTTGTGTTAAAGAACAGTTGAATGTTTCAGGAGTTTATTATTACATGAAAACTTTCCAAAGTATCTCATTTACAACTTTGAATTAAAACTGTGTTAACATATTTTTACATGGTTGAAGAATAATTAATTTGAAAGCCAATAAACATTTCCAGGTAGAATAGCAAGAGCCCTTCCCTCTTTCCACTACTCTTCTCATGTGTAGTCCTCCTTGTCCTCACTTACCATCCACCAGCTTCCGCATTCAAAGGATCATCCTCCGCCATTTCCGCCAACTCCAGCATGATGCCACCACCAAACACATTTTCCCTTCACCCCCTCTGGCGGCATTCCGCAGGGATCGTTCCCTCCGGGACACCCTGATCCACTCCTCCATCACCCCCTACACCTCAACCCCCTCCCACGGCACCTTCCCATGCAACCGCAGAAGGTGCAACGCCTGCCCCTTTACTTCCCCCCTCCTCACCGTCCAAGGGCCCAAACACTCCTTTCAAGTGAAGCAGCATTTCACTTGCACTTCCCTCAATTTAGTCTACTGCATTCGCTGCTCCCAGTGCGGTTTCCTCTACATTGGAGAGACCAAACGCAGACTGGGTGACTGCTTTGCAGAACACCTTCAGCCTGTCCACAAGCATGACCCAGACCTCCCTGTCACTTGCCATTTCAACACTCCACCCTGCTCTCATGCCCACATGTCCGTCCTTGGCCTGCTGCATTGTTCCAGTGAAGTTCAACGCAAACTGGAGGAACAGCACCTCATCTTCCGACTAGGCACTTTACAGCCTTCCGGGCTGAATATTGAGTTCAACAATTTTAGATCATGAACTCTCTCCTCCATCCCCACCCCCTTTCCGACCCCCCCCCCTTTTTTTCCAATAATTTATATAGATTTTTCTTTTCCCACCTATTTCCATTATTTTTAAATGTATTTCCATCCATTGTTTTATCTCTACCTTTTAGCCTATTTCAATTCCTTCATCCCACCCCCACTAGGGCTAACTGTACCTAGCTTGTCCTGCTTTCTACCCTTAATTAGCACATTCCTTAGATAATATCACCACCTTCAACACTTCTTTGTCCTTTTGTCTATCACATCTTTTGGTTATCTCCACCTATCACTGGCCCTCTATCCAGCTTTACTTGTCCCACCCCCACCCACCCACCCCCCCACCACCCACCACCCCCCCACCCCCCACCCCCCCCACCCCCACTTAAACCAGCTTATATTTCACCTCTCTTCTATTTTTACTTAGTTCTGTTGAAGAGTCATACGGACTCGAAACGTTAACTGTGCTCCTCTCCGCAGATGCTGCCAGACCTGCTGAGTTTTTCCAAGTATTTTTATTTTTATTTTTGTTTTGGATTTCCAGCATCCGCAGTTTTTTGCTTTTATATTATTGTAGTACTTACTAATGGATTGAGAGTAATTATAGCACAATGCCTGTTGACAAACCTTTACCCATGGTAGAGCTGACTCAACCAAGCCTTGAATCTGCTCTTGTCTTTCTGATTTAAAATGAGAAGTCAAGTTTCTTGTCGAAGACATGGGGTAAACTTTCAAGAAGTATAAAAACAATTCAGGAAATCAAGATAATAGCATTTCGTAGACTTTGATAATAGAACAGCTGAACATAATAGCACAGTTGAAGGTAATAGAACAGTTGAAGAATGTACATGCTTTTCAATCTTGGGATTGTACAAATAACCTGCACAATGCCCATGAAGTCAAATAGCGCTATTTTACACTAATGGTTAACCCAGAACTTTAAAAAGGGACAAAAGTATTCCAAGTAGATTCTGAATAATCAGTCAATACAAAACTAAGAGTGGTAATGTTTTGTCACCATCGTGATGTCTGCACTGTGTGAACTCTCTAAATCATTATTACTATCATTACTTCAGTTTAAATGGAGTGAATTTCAGACCTGACATGAAGCTGCTCTCTGCGTGAGTGAAATCTGCTTGTGTAAATCAATATAGCCAGGAAAAGAGAGAGGCATTAAAATAATTTTGCTTTGGCAATGTTGCACTTCAGCTAGAGGCCAAACTACCCTGATCAACGAGAATTAAGTGGAATGACTTCACTATTTGGTTTAAATAAGCCTATTGTTGCCAACAAAGGGGTGAAACTGGGTGATCAGTCAATTATGTCAAAGGCTTATTTGTGGTTATTTTCAGACGGGGAAAACCAGAACAAATTTTCATCTAAAATTATTCAGTCAGGGCTGTTTGCAAGAGACTCAACACGGGATAGAAGAATGTTACTCTGTAGGTCAAAACTAGCCAGCTTTGTTAAAGAGAGCAGCCTATCTTTATATATCCCCATCATTAAAAATAAACAAATTCCTTGCTTGTCAATAAATCGTTAATATTTATAATATAGATAATAAATCTGTTGAAAAAGACTTTGCAGCCGGGGAGTAAAAGCAAATATCTCTAAAGTGCTGGTACAGATCTTTCAGGAAGCCAGATTTCTTTTTGCTTGGCACTGACCATTACAACCATCAGAATTATAAATAAAATGTCAAGATTCATATATAAAGCTCTTTACATTCACTTAGAGGGTGAGCGATGTCATGCTGGAGAAGAAAACAGCCTTTGACACCCAGTGTTAACATTGGGTACTCCTGTGTAAACTAAATCATGGGGCAGATCTGATATCAAGTTCCAAATGTGTGCTTGAATCCAAACTTCATAAAAATGCAATAACTGATCATTACGATATTCCTATTTTTCACTCTAGTCATTTTATCATCTCTTTGCGTATGAAGCAATGATCACTTAAGATGGGAATCTGTTGATGCAATCAGCAGAGAGGAGACCTATAACTCCGGCCTGCATCCTGCAATGCTCTTTGGGACATTATTCTATTTTAAAGTTGCTGTTGATTCTAACTCCAGGAATAAACCAGATACTTTGAGAATCCATTGCCCTAACCGGACCCTTTTACTTAGAATTCTTATTGTGCTGACCATTTCCACAATGCTGTAACCTAAATTTTCTTTGCAACCCACTAAATGCCACACAAGCCTTTCCCGTGTAACTATCATCATCACTGCACCAAGATCTCAGGCAGAGAAAAGGTAAGGTCAATTTTTTAAATATAGATCCTTCGCTCAAATAAATGTACAAACAAGGAATAGCTCCCCTGATTAACCTTCTCTTCCCTTTAGAGGGCCCGGTACTATTCTCTTAAAGAATAATATGATAAAAGTTATGACTCTAAGAAAATCATCTACAAAAAATGCATCCTGATTTATATTTAATGTTTATATTTCCCCCAGGAAACACATTCCAAATTTCCTTAGTAAAAACTTCCTTTGCCATAAAAATATGAATTGTTCCACAAATATATAGTTTGCTAGATTGTCTTGTTCCTCGTGCTCTCAAGCACTGGATGCAATACTTCATTTAGCAGGTTTGCTGAGAGCTGAAGTAACTCATCTTGCTGAAGCAGATGGACTCAAGTGATAGATAGCTTAGGGACTTCAATTTCTGACCTTTGGCTGGGAGGCAAGTACTCTACCAGGTTGCCATACTTATATAGTTTATTGCTGACCCCTTTATTTAATGGCTTGTTGACAGGATATCTGCAATGTACTCATTATCCAATGAATGAGTGCATTAATGTATAACACTCCTAGTAACTGTTAGAATGAATGGAGGAAGAAATAAACACTGAAAAGCACTAGAAAGAAATGGCAATATGCTACTGGGTTGTCCAATATCATATAGCTTTATTGGTGAATTATTCAATCTCACATTTTCTCCATTTCTCCACAAAAGTTGTATTTAGCTAACTTTAAATAACTTAGCAACTATTTCCAACACAGAATGATTCATTTTATCTAGTTTCTTGGGCTGACAAGATTAAAGTAGATAATGCACTACAGGTTCATATGAATTATGGTTTAACTGAAATAATGCTAAAGTGTACTGTACAGTTTCCTTTGTTCAACTAGATATCTGGCAAGTACAAATAGAAATATTGTTTTCTGAATGTAGGCAGTTATGTTGCTTTATGTAATTGGAATGGAAAATCAGGCAAGGCATTTAACTGAAATTAAGTCATGCTGGAAATTATGTTGTTTAAAATTTATGTTTTAAGAACATATTGGCCTGAATTTTCCCATTGGCGATTTGGGGGCGGGGCCCGCTCACCGATGGGAAAATGACACGGGATGATGTCAGGAGGAACCCCCAACGTCATCCTGGTCCATTTAAATATTCAGGAAGGCGGGTGGACAGCGAAATCAGCTGTCCGCCCACCGACCTGTCAATGGCCAATTGAGGCCATTGACAGGGTAATTAAAGTAATTAAAGGACCTGCCCGTCCAACCTTAAGGCTGGCGGGCAGGCCAGGAGCCCCAGCGGGCTTCTGATAATACAGGAAACCTCATCCACTGGCGGGATGAGGTTTCATGTTCCATTTTAAAAACTTTAATAAATGTAATGTGATATTTATTAACATGTCCCATCTCATGTGACATTGTTACACGAGGGGGACATGTTAATAACTTTTTTATTTTTCTATTTTTAAAGTTTTTTAGACTGTCAGTAGTCTCCCTGAGACAGCATTTAGTCTCAGGGAGCAGTGTGCACTTTGACAGCTGGGGATTCCCTCCCCCCCTGCACAGGAAGCACATAGCGCTTCCCGTCGGGCAGGCCACTGGGCGGACCTTAATTGGCCCGCCCACTCAAAATGGCAGCAGGCCCCGTTTCGATGGCGGGGGTTGGCTGTTCACCCGCCGCCGAGCCGGTGGGGCCCACAAGCCCACCAAGGGCAAAATTCTGCCCATTGTTACTAAGAATTTCTAACTTAATTTGCAGTGGGACGCCATAGAGTGGAGGATCCTGTTTGCTTTTTCTCCTGTTAAATTTTCAGCCTTAGCCACATTACTGGTTTCTGCTTGGTCCAAAATCACAGCTGACCTCTTTCAGGTCTATTTCACTGACTTCATCATCATTGTCAACTACTTCACCAAGTACCCCATTATTCGGCAATTGCACAATATGTCAAGCACAACTGTCGCACACACCCAAAGTTCTATTTTCAGTTTATTTGGTGTGCTAGGAGAGGTCATTATGGTCCACAATTTATTGGTAAGCCATTTCAGGATATGTGTGAGAAGTGGAATATCAATCACACCACTTCTTCTCCTCATTGCCCTAGATCTAATGTCCTAGCTGAACGAATGATTCACACGATGAAATCCCTAATTCTCAAATGTAGACGGACCAAGCAAGAACCACACATTGCAATGTTACATCTGAGAGTGACACCTTTTAAGTGCAACTATTCCATCACCAGCAGAGCTCATGTTTGGCAGACCAGTCCACACCAATTTACCTGCTCTTACCCATTCTACTCTCTCAGAAACTAGAGAGCAACTTTTAAAACTGAATGAGAAGATGGCCAATGCGCACAATAAAAACGCAAGTACAGAATTGCCAAGTTTACAGTTGGGACAAGTTCACATCCAGGATCCCACAGAAGTTACGTGGCAACCAGCCGAGAAATGTATTAATGATATTTCAGCTTCTAATCTTTATTCCACTCAAAATTTATATTAAAAAGTGCAAGATTTTACTTTGTGCTTTGCTGTTTGTGAGAATACTTCAATATGGTTGACTGCTTACCCTGCTTGATGTCACCACTGTTGCTAAGCATCTGGAGCCTCCCCTTGATTTGGCTCCAGATTCAAATTTATATCTGCCATAGATCCATGCCATAGAGATTGCTAGATCATTCTGGGCAGTTTTTTTTGAAGCCAACAGTGAACACTGCCACTTCTCTACAGCCTGCAAAATCTGGGCCTTTGGACTTATGACTGTAAAGCACTTTGGGATGTTTTGAAGTTGTCAAAAGTGCTAAATTAATACAAGTTCTTTCTTTAAAAGCATTACAATGCATCAACTTAAATTCAGACATGGGGCAGAATTTTCCTCCCATTGGTGATGGGGGGGGGGAAGTTGAATGGTGGGTGCGTGCGGGCACGCCTCCCATCGGCGCCCCCAATCTGGGGGTGCCACCATTTTATGTGGGTGGGCCAATTAAGGCCCGCCCAGCGTGACGTCCGCACGGAAGCGCTGAGCGCTCCCTGTGTGGGCGGTGGGCGAATCCCTAAACCCGAGAGTGCGCTCTTTTGTTCATGCGCAGGAAAGAGCACAGTCATCTCCCTGAGGCTAAGTGCTGCCTCAGGGACATCAGCTGTACTGTAAAAAAATATTTAAAATAGAAATAAAAATCCCTGACATGTCCCCTCATGTGACACATGAGTTGGGACATGTCCATAACTTTTAAAAAAACTTTAATTAAATGTTTAAAAACCTACATAAACCCACCCATGGATGAGGTTTCATGCTTTTTCTAATGCCCACCAGGGCTCCCGGCCTGCCCACCAACTTTAAGGTTGGACGGGCAGGTCCATTAATTACTTAAATGACTCTGTCAATGGCTTCAATTGGCCATTGACAGGCTGGTGGGTACACTGCTGATTTTGCTGAGCCCCCGCCTACCTGAAAATTGAAATGAGGCGGGGTGACATTGGGAGTTCCGCCTGACGTCATTGTTCGTCATTTTACGCATCAGCAAGCAGGCCCCACCCCCGCTCGCTGACAGGAAAATCCTGGCCATGATTTCTGACGCCATTTTTAAAAATCTCATTGTGCAGCAAGATAAAGTTTAGCCAACAATTCTTCGCTTAGGTCACACCCACCAATTCCATTCTTCACCTGGTTACTGGGAGATATGTAACAGAAAAATAGATACATTTCCAGAGAAAGGAGGGCTTCAGGCATATGAGAAGACAGACAGATGGAGTTTACCTAAAAATAAAAATCCCCCTTTCTTATGACCCAAAATGTCTCTCTCAGATTGCCCTTTCCCTTAAGGGTAGCATCATGGGTATGAACTTCATGCAGAATCAGTGGTTCTTTGTGCTGACTTGGCATATGCCTTTGACATGCCTCACACTTCTTGATGATGACTTCAATATCATTGCTCATACCCGGCCGACTGACTGTCTCTCGTGTGAGTCTGCTCGTCCAATCTATGCCCATGTGTGAGAGATGAAGTTGTTGAAGACTCCAGTATGATAACCTGCCAGCCTTTGAAAATGACTCCCTGGGAGATGCCTAGCTCGTCCCAATAAGGCCAAAATAGTCTCATGTGTTTGTGGACATGCTGGGTTGAATCCGCCCATCATCTGATGATGGTTTTCCATAGTTTCTGTCATGTGGAATCTGTCGCTGTTCCCTCTTGTAGCTGCTGGCATTTGTGTTGCATATAATGTACCAGCCATATTTGGAGAACATCTTCAAGTTCGATGTCAATGAAGTCAACTTGTAGATCCAAGGATATACCTTCTGTTTCTACTGGGTTAGGCAATCTGCCAAGTGTATCCAATGTGACCATCAAGTTACCTGGCTTGTACCTAATCTCACAGTCATAACCTTGAATCTTTATCAAGAGTCATTGCAATCTTGACAGTGCACTGGTCACTGGTTTTCACCAAATCATCTCCAATGGTTTGTGGTTGGCCTTTTACCATAAATATTTTGCCAAGGAGATAGATATGAAAACATTTGATTCCAAACACTAAAGCTAATGTTTCCTGCACAATGTTGGAGTAGCTGGATTGCATTACGGACAGAGATCTCGAAGCAAATGTAATCAGTTTGCTTTTTTGTAGGATGCATGTTCCCAGACCTTTCTGAGAGGCGTCCATCTCCAGCGTAAGTGTCTCCCTAGGATTGTAAAATTGCAATGTTGATGTTTCTGATGATGACTGTTTCAGTGCTTCGGAGAGGGATTGCTGGTCTTCATGCCACAGGAAAGGCACATCCTTTCTTAACAATTCCCTTAGCGATGATGATTTTTGGATGAAACTGGGAATGTATGGAAACAAGAAATTAAAGAGATCTAGGCATCTTCGAAGATCATCCTTATCTTGAGGAGTTGGCATGGCTTTAATATCCTCTATTTTACTTGGGTCAGGACATATGCCAGTACTGGATTAAACAGATCCAAAGAAATTGATCTGCTGCTCGTAGATGTTACATTTCAGACTATTGAACACCAATCCCTCATTCCATGCTGCTTGTATCAGTAAGTGCAGATTATGGGCATGTTCTTGCTTTGTTCTTCCTACAACAGCAATGTCGTCAGCGATACAGATGCATCCTGGTACAGTGCCTGTAATGCAGCCCATGTGAGTTTGAAAGAGATCCTGGATAACAGCCTGAAAGGAAGTCATTGAAAATAGTATCTTCTGAATGGAGTACAAAATGTAATAAGCTCTTGGGACTTCTCCCAGTGAGATGTACTGACCAGTAGCCATGCTTGGCAGCAAGCTTCAAGAAGTTCACTGAAAGCTGCACAGTAGTGTGTTTTGATATGGCCTTCCATGTCTGTGGATACATGTCTTTTAGCATTCGCAGAGGTTGTATATTGGCATTTGCCACTGTGTCAATCTTGGCCAATAACAAGTAGTTACCAACTTTCTTAGGGTAGATAACTCGAATCTTGGCAAACACTTTGGATGGTGTGACAGTGCCTATGTTTTCCATGAGATTGGTGGTGTGAAACCTGTGTTCACCACCCTTAGTCTTGTCGTGCACATCATTGCCATTTCTGGTTTGTCAATCACTTCGCACATATGTTTCTGACGGGATACAGGATGGTCATTCTTATTGCTTGAAGATACATCTTGTATACGGTCTGTCTGGATCAGTGCACAGCTCTTTGTGGCTGCATCAGCCTTTGCACCAGTGCACTGCTGCTGCCAATGGCTCTTTCTGCCACATGCTTTGCAGAATTGATGGAAAGCTGAGCATTTCCTTGGTGCATGCAGAAGGCCACATTTTCCACATGTCTTGTTAGGTGTAAGTGTTCTAGTGAATGCATCAACAATTGAGGTTGTGCTTAGGACCTGTAAGCTTCATCAACCTGCGAGGATCGCTTCGTACTTGTGTCAATCCTTGAGTAGCTCTTCGATGTTATACATTTTGGGCTTGTGTAGCCGATCTTTCTGGAATGCTTCCATGGGAGTGGATGTGATCGCCAACTCAACAATTCTGTCTGCTAGCTCTGCATCTCAAAAATCACAGTCCGTACCCTTTTTTCTGCACCTGCTAATGAAGTGGTCTATGGATTCTGCAGGCTGTTGTCAAAATGGCATGAACTCTACTCGATGAATATGGAAGTTTAACCTGATTCTGAACTGGTCTTCCAAAGTAGTCCATATCTTTTGGGGGTCTTTTAGCTCTTCTTCTGTTAATCCTAACGTGTTCAACCTCTCTAAACATTCATTCTCAATTGCTAGGTGAATTTTTATGACTTGCTTGTCCGGTTCAGACACAGAAACCATAGCTCTGTACGCTGTTTAAAGATTTTGAATTCAAATAGGAGGTCAGCTGCATCCCAATTCAAACTGGGGAGCTTTGTGGGCATTCTGACAATATCCCTTTGACCTTCCTCCTCCTATAGCTCCTGGGATGAGTGTTGCTGTAGCCGCTTTCATGGGCTTTTCTGAAGCTCCATCCACGAAGACGAATTATGGCGAGAACGCAGCATAGAGTAATGGCATCTTTGCTTTTTATTCAATTTGCTGTTCACCAACTCTTGAAGCCACCTGTTATAATCGCAACCTTCCCTGGCCCAGTTTTATGATGGTTTTGTTTGTTTTTTTTTTGTTTGAGTCTCCTTCACTCGCTATCGATCTGGCCCACACCATGATTACTTGCCTTTCCCGACTGAGCTAACTTGGTGCTGACCCTCTGGACGCACTGTCCCACTCACAGAACTGGCAGGCTATGTGCTGCAATCTCACCATGAGGGATCCGTCTGCCTACCAGCTTTTAATTTAAATACTATCTCACTGTGTCTGCCAAGCTTTACTGCGCAGTCAGCACTCTGAAGTTTCAACACTCTCCGACATTGCAAACTTGTTGCAGCCTGAAAATAATGTTGAGGGTTGCCTCATGTCATGCAGCATGATCTAAGGCTGTTCACCATGTCTTACCCCTACGTAATCTCACTGCCACCTGCCTTAGCACCATTGATCACCATGTGATGTTTTTATAATGATATAAAGGCACCAATCACTCATAAGGGATTGTTTAAACACATTGTGCGTTCATTTATTTAAATGAGGCACATGAGAATAGATATCCATGGATAGAAAGCTTGAAGACATCAGCAGCAGAGCTGTGTATGCATGGTCTGCTCACAGGCCAAAGGGAAACTGAGACTGGATCACATGACACACTTCCCTACTCGTGATGGCATGCTGCTACCCCTTTAAGGCATGTTACAACAGCCATCTGCAGGGACTTCAACAGTGGACCCTGTGGAGAAGCAGGGATCACTGACAGCAATATCTGGATTTCCACTTTTAACTGCACAGATATGGAAAACAGAAGTTGGTTTCGGTTTCATAGTTGTAATGATGGTGAATGCTAACAGTTTTGCTGTCATTACAATCTCAAAATCAGAGCTTATACAGAAGTCGGGGGTGGGGGAGGGGGTGGTGGGGGGGTGGAGCAGGTGTGTTTGGGGGAGAAGAAACCTGAGTCAAAATTATTTTGAGGGTAAAGCCAAACTAAAGGCAGAACTGTAATGGAGTGGTATTGGTGACAATATAAGATTAAGCTGCCTGCGCTACTGTATTGGTTTAGGTAGGAAAGGTTTGGCCAGGCAGGATCTGTATGAATGAGATTCAGGAACACTTTCAGGTTACAAATCAAGTGTATCAGAAACAATGGGGTGAATTTTACTGGTGGGGATGGGGTGGGGGGCATATTGCTTGGCCCCCATCTTGGTAGAAGAGTTGGTGAGCAGTTGCTGACTTTGAAAAAGGCTACTTTTTAAATTCATTCCCAGGATGTGGGATGTGGGCTTCACTGACTAGGCCAGCATTTATTGCTCATCCCTCGTTGCCCTTGAGAAGGTGGTGGTGAGCTGCCTTTTTGAACCGCTGCGGTCCACAGTGCCGCAGTGATAATGCATTGGGGGCAGCCTTATCAAGGTGAGAGTGGGTCAGAGTGAAGAAGTGACCACTGCTGGGACTACAAGGGAGCCCCGAGAAAAAGTCTTGGATGCTGGACTTGCACGTAAATCTGGGGGTTTTGGTCAGGGATCATAGTGAGGGGAGATTGGGAGTTGTGTTTGAGAGGCCGTGGGTCGGGGGCTGGAGGCACAAAGGGGATGGTACCATCTTTGGGGGGATGTCCCCGATGGGCACAGGAGACTGGTGAAGGAGGTATTTCCACCCCCCCTTCAAATACATCAGCTAGGGATTGTAAAATTCCCCTCCTCTGTTTGAGGCTGTTGACTTCCATAATGTAGTTTTTGATTAGTTCCAAATATGTTTATTTTAAAAATGCTTTTAAAAAGCAATATCAATATCTCCAGACTGGTCCCTTTTCAGTTCATGGCATGTGTTTGATGGCCAATTTATATTGCAATAGTCAACTGTACAAACAGATTTACTGCAGAGTAAAGATATGTCAACTTTAAAATAAACACCATGAATTCTGCAAATGGAAATGCAGTGAATCATTGAATCAGTCTAAGGAGATGAAAACGATATAACCCTCAGTGTTGTGTCTGCAATTCCATCAGTTTTCTTCCAACAAACTGAATGCCAAATGTGGTCATAAATTGCCATTCCGTTAAAATATTCAAGCACTTTAAACAATGCATCATGATCACACAATTGCATTAAATTCCACATTACTCTATATCATCTCCTTTATAGGGGAAGTAGTTAAAATAAGATTAGGATAGATAATAATGTACAATATTTTCAATATTTTCACTTTTTAAGCAGATGGTTGTAGCACGTATGTCCTAATTATGCAATACGAAACCCTGACTTAATCATAAGTAAATGTAATTATGTGGCATACTTTGATAACAAAAACCCACAGTTCGAGAAATATTCATCATGGATAATTGAAGTCTCAACCTTGAATTGGAATCGGACAGATAACGATATTGTCCCATCAAGTTGTTAGTTAAAGTGAAGGCTGGCAAATTGCAATAAAGCACCAATTAAATACAAGGTTATTTTATAGCTCAATTTGTACCATTCAGTTCTGTTACCACATCTGTGACCTTGTTTTAATTTTCTTACGCTATCCAAAAGTCTAGCCTTCATGTTTTTATTGCAAAGCATTTAATGACCTATTTTGTTTCAGTTTAGTGGGATTTGTCAGTGTTGATAATGATGAGGGATTCTTCTAAGCTTCTTTGAAGTTATAAATAAAACTATTGACGTTACTAAGGTTACTTCGAGGGCCTGAAGTTGCTGACCTGTGGCTAGAACCTTGCATGACTCTTCACTGAAACATGGAAGAAACAAAGCATTAAAAGGACCATTTGGAAAACCAATTATTAGTTCATGTGGCACTTTCCTGTATTATCTACCTAACATCTGAACACAGTAAGTTATATTTCAGCCAAGAGACTTAGGTCTGAAAGTCAGAAACAAAATTTCCTGTTAATTGGATCAAACATTAGGCTTGCAAAATTAGAAATTTCAAACTAAGAATTTCAACACACTCCCCCTCCCCCTCCCCTACATCCCGCCCAGGGCTTATATTTACACATCACAAAACTGAAGTTCTTTACAGTAATATTTTTTTTTCTACATGTAAAGTGGGAAACTTCATGGCTAGTTATATTACTGTGAGGAGACGTTCAGGAGACAGCTGGGAGCCTCACGTTGATGTTATCTTCCACACCCCTCTCTGCATAGCTACAACATAGTTTCCCAGGCATAGGAACTGCCAATATAATCCCTGGGACACTGTTACTCCGTCAAGTCCCCTGTGCCTGCCAAGGGATGAGGGACACGAGTCATAAGTGCTCAAAAAATTTGAGCAGCATTGTGTGAAGGGAAAATCTGGGAAGAAGGCACTATTTAGGCTATTTACAGGCATTTCATATCAAATATATGTCTGTTTAACTGAATTCAGTGTTTCAGCAAAATTCATGTACCTCTGATATCCTCATTATATTTTACTACAGGGTGAATAACATAAGTTTGAGATTAACAATATTTTTCAGTAAGAAATGTATATTTTTGAAATGGCTCAAGTGAACATTAATAAGGCAATACTTTGCAGGTCACATCCAATTATCTACACTTATTTACCTTATTTATCTTGTCTGGTTCCTGCTGACCTGGATTTCCTAACTTAATCCATTAATGATGTTAATCTACTTTTGACTTCTGTTTCCACACTTGTCTTCCGTCTTCTACTGCCAATTACCAGGTTAATGTTCAACTGGAAGCTCAAATGCTAACAAATGCTTCAGAAGTATTGGGCCATATATAACAGCAGAGAGGAAGCATTCACCTTTTCAAATGAGAAATCATTTATCAGTGTAAATAGGCAGTTTTTATTGCGATCCTGGGATAATTTATGTAAGTTATGTATCTGGCTTGGAAACGGAGATTAGTTCTTTGCCTTATGTCCTTTGATATTCTCTGACTCTTACCAGGAGTATTAGAACAGCTTAGTTATTTTCAGCATACCATTTGTCCCTGTGAAGTGGATGATCAGTTTTCCGACCAGCAATAATCTGTAATGCTTGTGTAGATTGCACAGCTATAGACCTAACATAAATTACTTTCGTGCACTTAACAGTAATAGGTTCGATAGGAATTAATATCATCAAACAAGTACTTTTTAAAACTGCACAAAAAAGGAGCAATTTAAGTAGCTATACAACAGAATGATATAGATTGAACTGCCTAATTAAAGCAAAGAAAATGGGGGTATTATTATTACATAGTAAATAGAACCTGAGTCATATTGCACTGTTAGGACTTTTAGAGTCGGCTATTATTGGAAATGGGTTTCAAAATAGATTAGTTTATAATTAGCTTATTGCTTCATCTCCTCTGATACACTTTATTCCGACTGTGATAATTAGTCTGTCTTTGCTATTTGGAAAATGCTAACTGGATTCAAACCCGTGTCCCCAGAGCATTAGCCTGGGCCTCTGGATTATAAAACCAGTGACATTACCACTATGCCACCATCTGCCCCACTTGGGGGAAGATGTAAAGGGTTAACTCAGACACAACCCTTAATAATAGCTACTGGGCAAGTGCTTAAGGAGCTATGTCATAATGATGTCACTCAGAGAGAAAGAGAGAGAGAGAGAGGAACGAACCTAAGAGAGGAGCAGTAGCTCTGTCCTGACGTCCTGTAACCTTATATATAATTAGTTATGTAAATTAAAGTACTTTTAAGGAAAGATCTTTGCTTCCGGCCAGATCGCTTACTGGGGTAAGATGCCCAATGTCTTCTGAGACAACCCAACAATAGCAGAAGTACAGAACAAAAGAGACTCACTGCAGAGTGGCAGCACTTAAAAATCTCTAAATGAAAGAAGCTGCATTGCTGCATGTGTAAGGACTGGCGTTAATGGCTACTCGAGTGTTGGCTCATTCCCTTTGCTTCCCAAACAGACCCTACTTGTTTTTATTTTGCTATTCCTGCCTTTTTACTGCATCATTTTGTTGCCAAAGGTGCTCAATAGATTTAATTTTGCATTTAATGCAAGGATATAAACTTAACCACTCCCCCCATCCCCCCCCCCATCCCTTTATCCTGTCATATTTCTTTGTTAAAGGAACAGGTACTGAATATGCAGTTAAGACATTTTATTGCTTATTCCAGGCTTATATCTTGTTTGTAATATAATGTTTTAAAGTTTGAAGGACAGCTATGTACACTGGAGCCTACTGAAATGAGCTTTCTGGAGGTCTAGTTCCTTTTGAAATCAACTCCTCTTCAAATGCAGCTGATCTTATTAGAACTCATTGCACTGCGATTCTCCCAGTGGAATCCTATCACAGTATTTCAAACCCATATGGAGTGTTCCACAGAGGGAATATCAGAATTTTTGGAGGAAGTCCTCTAAATCCACATGGGAAGAAATAATAAATTATGCAGGATTTCTACTGTTGTCGATACCGCCTAATTATATCCTGTAGGACTAACTATAAATTCTTCAGGATTACTTTGTTATGAGTGGAAAGTTGGTTGGAACAATTATTCAAATTCATATTTAATGACTGGAAGAATAATTTAACTCGATTTTTGCCAGCAGGTTGTGGGGAACTCCTGGCTTGTTCAGTTTCTCTGCATTGTGACGTTGTGGGGAAATGTACACAATATTATCATAATGTACACAATATTATCATAATGTACACAATATTATAATAACAAAGCTTGTTAAACAGCAGAAAAAAGCTCAGGCCAGCATTTTCCCTGTATTGCACCGAGTGCGGTGGTGGGAGTGGAAACAGATGTTTTTCCCGCTGGCCGCAATGGCGGGTTTTTTGCGCCGTATCGTCCGCTTCCCAGCGCGTCCTGCCTCATCAATAACGCATGCACGGGAAACACGCCAGATCGCTGGCAGGCAGGCTCAGGTTTGCGCACCGTGCCGTGACCTCAGCCTCCCTCCCTCCCCCGGGCGCCATATTTAATGCACACCAGAGCGCGACCTACTCCATGTCTGCAGACCAGGACTGCCCCAGGTGACTGATGGCCCTGAAAGCAAAGAAGACGGCAGCCCCCAAATTTAGTGACGCTTCTCTGGGGCGCCTGCCGCCGCGAACTCCTCTGCCCCTACCCCGGGCAAAGACCAATCACCGAGCTCACCGATCCAGCATGGGAGGCGGTGGCAGCGGTGGTCAGCGCCAGCACCCCCCAAAAGAGGACGACCACCAGTTCTGCAAGAGGATGAATGATCTTCCCTGTTCCGCCAGCGTAAGTCACTCTTCTCATCACTCTCAACTCACACATCCATCACACACCCACTGGGTTTGCACTCACTGCCAGTTCAAGGACATCACCACTCACTCTCTCTCACAAACACCCTCAGCTTCCCTGCCCATCATGTCCTCATGCCGTACATGGCACCACTCACCCTCCACACATGCCAGGCGTCCTTCTCATCTGGCCTGGCAGGCATCTTGCTTACACTCTCTTCATCTGTCTCCGTGAAGGAGAAGCTAGCCCACAATGAGAAGAAGACATCCCAAACTAGGGGAGGCATGCCCAAGCTGAAGGTCCTCACGGCCTTTGAAAATAGAGCCAGCCAGCTGGCTGGCGAGAAAGTGGACCGTTCCTGTGCAGATGGTGAGGTCGGCAATGCTCAACCAAGCGAGGATCCTGCACTGCAACATCCATTAGACAGCCACACTGTGAGTGATGTCTCCTGTTTCACAGTCCCCTGCCACGCACTAATCATCTTTCTTTCCTCTTGCAGGCACATCCAGGATGCAGCTGAGGGCGACCACGAGCCAAGTCATCGACTCCAGCCCCAAGAACGCCTTGGAAGATGAATCCACATATACCACATATTGAAGGCCAGTCACAGTGTTCACCCACACCCTCCACCAGTGCAGAGACACAGTGGGACCTAATTCTAGATTAGCTTCGGGGTCACAGTCTGGTGTGCACACTGCGCTGCCTGATCAACAGCAGGTGGAGGCAGGAAAATCCAAGGCTGCCCGCCCTCTGAGGACATCTGGAGGCCAGGAATTTGCTGAGTCCGAGTCAGATGAGGAGCCTCTGGACTCAGTCATGTCACAGTTGCTGGAGCTGCAAAGACAATCACAGGAAGAGCAGGAAGGGATGTCCGCTGCACTCCTCAGATTGTAAGGCATGATGGAGGAGTCTGCCCACCTTCAGTCTGAGGTGATAGCACTGGCATGCCAACGTACTGAAGTCAACACTGGCAGGCTGGCAGCTGCCGTGAAGACCTTGGTCCAGGACATTGGTCCTGCACTGCTGCAGGAGCTGCACTCCATCACTGAGGCTCTTCCTGGCATCCATCGGTGTCAACGCTAGAAGGGGCAGGGACATCTTGAACTCATTCCAGCTGCCTCTTCCTCTCAAGGAGTCAGGCCAGGGCCCTCGGACGCCGTAGAGAAGAGGATCAGCAGGTGTACACCCTGGGGACATCCACCTAGGTGACTCCAGGAGTGTCCAGCCCATCTGATTCCCCTCTTCCTGTGACCCCACAGGCCAAGGAGAGTGTCACTGCCAAACAGCACGATCCTGAAAACAGGCCGGGGCCCTCTAGGTCTCAGCCCTGCAGAGCACGCCCATCAAAGTCATCACAGACAGGGCGTCGCCTTCAGAAAGCTGCCTCCACTTCCGCTGTGGATGTCAGGGGAGCACCAAGACATAGTGGCAGGATTAGGAAAGTTAAGAAGATGTAGTAACACACCTTGGGAACAGGCATTAATCACTTGTACATAATGTTCACGATTATAAATAAACTCCCAAGAATGTCTCCTTGTCTATGGCTCCTTGTTATGATGAGCAGTGTTCATGTCACTCAGATGTGAAACCTTGGTTCCCGCACAGGATGAAGACAAGTGTCTCAGTCCAGGGCCTCTTCCCTGTATGGTGTGTAACCTTCAGAACAAAGTGATTGTCCGGCCTCACACTCACTCGGCACATCAGTGATGCCTGCACCTCGATGGTGCTGGTCATTGCTGCCATAGTGGACAGGTGTCATAGAGTTCTCTCATTCTCTCTGTGTGCTCTCAGCACCTTTGAGGTGGGGCTGGCCCCCATCTCTTCAGCATCTGTGACCAGTGATGGTGTGCTCCTGAAGGGTACAGGTAATGAAGGATCAGCTGCTGTTAAAGTGTCACAGCTGCGTCTCCATGATATGACCCTGATCACAGAGCGCAAGCGAGCTGCCCTCAGCCAGACAGGAGTCAGTCATTCACAAATGCAATGTAGGATGTCAGGACTGTCCTCACTGCATCTCATCATCATCCTCCATGAATATTGGCAGGTATTAGGGCCTCATGCATACACCTGCCTTGTCTGGCCAGTGCGATGGCCTCATTGCCGGCATTCTTGCCTTCCAGGGCCTCACCATCATCATCCCCATCGACGTCCTCCTAATCGGAGGAGACATGGAGCCCTTCCATCTCCTCCTCAGCCAGGTCCTCCCCCTATTGCAGTGCCAGGTTGTGCAGTGCACAGCAAGCTACGGTGATGCATGGCACCCTCTGGGGACAGTATTGCAGTGCTCCACCAGGCCTATCGAGGCACCGGAACATCATTTTCAAAATGCCAAGCGTGTGCACCACCAAAGTCTGGGTTGTGGCATGAGCCTCATTATACCATCTCTCTGCTGCAGTCTGAGGACACCACACGGGCATCATCAGCCATGTCCCCTGTGGGTAGTCCTTGTCCTCGAGGAGCCAAGCTTGTAGCTGCTGTGGGCCCTGGAAGATGTCAGAGATTGAGACCTGCTGAGGATATAGGAGTCATGGACACCTCTGGGGTATTGTGCGCAGAACTACTTGATTTGTTTGCTGGTGGCAGGCCAGCTGAACATTCAGGGAGTGGATCAGCCCTTGCTGTTGACATATTGGACAGCTTGTTGCCAAGGAGATCTAAGTGCCATGTGAGTGCAGTTGATGGAACCCTGCACTTGTGGGAAACCAGAGATCTGTGCAAATCCCAGCGCTCTTGCTTCATAGCTTTCCTGATCCCAGGTGAAATGCGCAAAGTTCTGTGCCTTCACAAAGGTAGTGTCCATGACTTCCTGGAGGCACTCGTGGATGGAGGCTTGTGAGATCCCACACAGGTCACCTGTGGAACCCTGGGAGGAACCACTGACGTAAAAAGTGAGCACCACGCTCACTTTCACTGCCACTGGCAGCAGATGCCCTCCAAGTCGCCATGGTGCCAAATCTTGCAGTAGGTGGCATATGTGACTGATCAGATCCCTAGACATGCGCAGTCTTCAGCGACACTGGTTTTCGGTCATCTACAGGAATGGCAGGTGCTATCTATAGTCCCTGGGTCTAGTGAGGCACCTATGAGTGACAGCTCTCTGTGAATCTTCAGCTACGTACACAGCAGGCCCTGCCACCCCTTCATCCTGAAGGAGCCAGGCGCCTCTGCTGCTCTCTTCTTCTTCTTCTCTGCTCTCTGTAAGCCATGAGGAATCCCGCCAAATCACCAGGCTCCATGATCCTCCTGCAGTATCAAAGAGAGAGACGCATGGGTTGCATAGGTTACCTGAGAACCTCTCTTGGTTAAGTCTCCAGCTCCGGCTGCATCTCAGGGCCCCTTCGTGCATGCCGGAGAGTCCTGGCCACCACTTGGATGGCCAGTGTGTAGTGTGCTTCATGGCTGTCCGAAACCCCACCCACCTTCACCACTCTCCACTTGACCGATTGGCGGCAGTTTCACCCATTGGATTTCATGCTGTGCTCTCAGCTCAGGGGAGGCAGTGGTATTGTCACTGGACTAGTATTCCGGAGACCCAGGGTAATCCTCTGGGGACCTGGGTTCAAATCCCACCAAGGCAGATGGTGAAATTTGAAACCACACTCCATTTGAACGGACTTAAAAGTCTAGTGATGACCACTGAACCATTGCCGATTGTTGTAAAAACCCATCTGGTTCACTAATGTCCTTTAGAGAAGGAAATCTGCTGTCCTTACCTGCTCTGGCCTACATGTAATCCCAGACCCACAGCAATGTGATTGGCTCTTAAATGCCCTTGGAACAAGGGCAATTAGGGATGGTTAACAAATGCTGGCTGAGTCAGTGATGTCTATGAATGAATATACAAAAGGCATTAACCCACACTGCAAGGCTGCGCTGTTAGCTTGAACCATCATGGATACTGGTCCAAACCTTAGTAAAGACATTGCAAGGAGCTGTGAGCACCTCCACCAGTGACTGCGCCATGGCCACCTTGTTCATACAACTTGCCCAGTCGGCCAATTGTTCTGCTACCTCCTCAAACGCACGCCCGAGGGGTGACAAGTTCTGGAGCATTTGGTGGCACTTTCATGCTTTTGCGTTGCTTGAGTGGACAGAAAAGCTTCAGAGGCTCCAACTCCAAACCTGTCAATGGAGCTGCTGCTGAACGGTCTCAGCTGCGGAAGAATGCTCACTTTTAACAAGGTTTTCAAAGTGTGTGGCTGCTTCCCTCACCGTATTTCCCCATCCCCCCACTCCCCCCACCCCCACCCCAACCCCCGGCATGTGCTTGTGTATTTCCTTCAGTCTGTGCTGCCTTGCCCTGGCATTGCACTGAAAGCCAACTGGGTAAAGGTGACTGTGACCCCCATCGAATGCGCGGCGCCTCTTCTTTGATGTCCTATGGGCGATGCTCGTGAGCGCTGTGCCAGGCTGTGTGCGCTCATCTCCGGGCTTTCCTCGAAGTTCAGGTTGCCAGGTGCGCACCTTTTAAAGGCAGTGGTAAATCACGCCATTCTCAAATCGCCACTGACGTGGGAATTAAATCTGATGTTTGGGGATGATTCTGACATGCGGGCACATCAATGAGATGCAAACGCTTTAAAATTAAGTTCCCGACATTGGACGGTGAGAAATGCCAATCGTCACCAACAGGACAATCGTGTCCTGGATTTATGTTGCTGGGAAACGCGACCAGGATCATCTCGTGATATTTTCCGCTCATGTTGCCAAACGTGCGACTGCAATCGGGAGCGGAAAATTCCGCCTTTAGTTAATGTATTATTAACTGCTATTAAAGGCAGCGAGGTTAAAAATGATGTGTTACGTCCTTTCTTCTGTGTAGAACTGGTGCAAAGTGTGCCAAATCAGCAGTGGGATGAAAATGGACCGGTCCAATTTCTCAACAATTAAGTTCTTCTTTCCCTATTGTTCTTTTGTCTTCCCTTTTCTATTGAATTATGTAGGACTGAATTATTTTTTGTTTAGCTTGGAACACAGGGATATAGAGTCCTATACTTAACTGGAAATTCCTGCTCTGCCATTTAGAGGCAGGGCTTTTATTAACATCTTCGAAAGCCATTTACATGGGGGAGGGGAATGGGTACAGGTCAGCTTGGGGGGTTCCTGACCATGGTCACTTAATGAGCCCAAAAGGGACCATGCATTGAGAGGAGGAGTCTGGTCACCAGAAGGTCAGAAATGAGTCTTGCTGGGGAGATAGGCTAGGGGAACAGCCCCGCCCTTGCAGTTGGGAGCTTATTTTTAAATGATTTGCATGAAACCCCCACTGAGATGAGAAATGTATGGATGGAGCCCACCTCGGCACACCATATCCCCTCCAGCCCCCCAGGATGGCAGCTAGGTGGTTGAGCCTCCAGTAGCACAGAGCAGGTAGGCACCAAAGATATGGCACCCAATAGTCCAAATGTGTAATGAGGTGGGATTAATAAGAGATACCCTAGTTAAGGATCCTCCAGGGGGTAGCGATCACAACATTGTAGAATTTCAAATACAGTTTGAGGGCGAGCAACTCGGGTCTCAAACCAGTGTCCTCAACTTGAATAAGGGCAACTACAGAGCTCGGAAGAAAGAGTTGTCTAAAGCAGGCTGGCAAAATAGACTAAGGGGAAGGTCAGTGGATGAGCAGTGGCAGATATTTAAGCAGATATTTCATAAAGCTCAGCAAAAATTTATCCCCGTCAAAAAGAAGGACTCGATGAGAATGTTGAACCGCCCATGGTTAACAAAGGTGATCAAGGAGAGTATCCAATCAAAAACTAAGGCACACAAAGCGGTTAAAACTAGTGGTAGGCCAGAGGATTGGGAATTTTTTAGGGACCAGCAGTGGAAGACTAAAAAGCTAATAGAGAGGGAAAAAATTGATTATGAAAGTAAATCGGCAAGAAATATAAAAACAATCAAGAGCTTCTAGGGGTATATAAAAAGAAAGAGAGTGACTAAAGTTAGCACAGGATCCTTAGAGGATGCGGCTGGAGAACTGATCATGGAAAACTGCGAAATGACAGATAATTTAAACCAATATTTTGTCATGTTGGAGGACACTACGAACAACTCAAAGATATCAGATAAGCGAGGAGCTAATGGAAGATCTTGTAACAGTTTCTATCACGATAAGTATTTGACAAACTAATGGGACTAAAGGCAGACAAGTCGCCAGGACCTGATGACCTGCATCCAAGGGTTTTTAAGGAAGTGGCCGCAGAGATAGTGGAGGCATTGGTCGAAATATTCCAGACCTCACTGAATTCTGGGAGGGTCCCAGCGGATTGGAAAACCGCTAATGTGATGCCCCTGTTCAAGAAGGGAGGGGGACAAAAAGTAGGAAACTATAGGCCAGTCAGCCTAACATCTGCCGTTGGGAAAATGCTAGAGTCCATTATTAAGGAAGAAATAGCAGAACATTTAGAAAAGCTTAACGCAATCAAACAGAATCAACATGGTTTTGTGAAAGGAAAATCATACTTGACAAATTTGCTAGAGTTCTTTGAGGGTATAACAAGCAGAGTTGATAAAAGGGAACCGGTGGATGTAGTGTATTTGGATTTCCAGAAGGCATTCGATAAGGTGCCACATAAAAGGTTATTGCACAAGATAGAAGCTCATGGTATTGAGGGTAATGTATTAGCATGGGTTGAGGATTGGTTAACACAGAGAAGACAGAGAGTTGGGATTAATGGGTCTTTTTCAGTTGGAAAGATGTAACTATTAGAGTGCCACAAGGATCAGTCCTAGGGCCTCAATTATTTACTATCTATATTAATGACTTGGAGGAGGGAGCAGAGTGTAATGTATCCAAATTTGCTAATGATATAAAAATAGGTGGGGGGGCATGTTGTGTTAAGGAGATAAGAAATCTGCAAGGGGTTACGGATAGGTTGAGTGACTGGGAAAAAAAATTGGCAGATGATGTTTAATGTAGGAAAGTGTGAGGTCATACACTTTGGTAGGAAGAATCAAAAGGCAGACTATTATTTAAATGGAGAGAGACTCCAAGAAAGTGCAGCACAGAGGGATCTGGGTGTTCTTGTGCATGAAACACAAAAAGTTAGCATGCAGGTGCAGCAAGTAATTAAGAAGGCAAATGGAATTTTGGCCTGTATTGCTAGGGGTTGGCGTTTAAAAATAGGGAAGTCTTGTTACAACTGTACAGGGTGTTGGTGAGGCGGCACCTGGAGCACTTTGTACAGTTTTGATCCCTGTATTTAAGAAAGGATTATACTGGCATTGGAGGCAGTTCAAAAGAGGTTCACTAGGATGAAGGGGTTGACTTAACAAGAATGGCTAAACGGGTTAGGCCTTTATTCATTAGAGTTTAGAAGAATGAGGGGTGATCTTATTGAAACGTACAAGATTCTGAGGGGGCTTGACAGGGTAGATGTTGAGAAGATGTTTCCAATAGTGGGGGAATCTCGAACTAGGGGACATAGTTACAAAATAAGGGGACACTCATTTAAAACCGAGATGTGAAGGAATTTCTTCTCTCAGAGGGTAGTGAATGTCCGGAATTCTCTACCCCAGAGAGTTGTGGAGGCTAGTTCACTGACAGTATTTAAAGAGGAGGGAGATAGATTTTTGAAATATTGGGGAGCTGAGGGCTATGAGGAGCTGGCACGAAAGAGGAGTTGAGGCCTGGGGCAGATCAGCCATCATCTTATTGAATGGCAGGGCAGGCTTGAGGGGCCTATTCCTGCTCCTATTTCTTATGTTCTTATGTTCCAAATGCTTTAATCAATACTCCCTGCTTTAGTCTCCTTACTGAAAGTGAGATTGGCAAATTACAATTGCATTCAGTCCAGAGCTACTATATATAGTAATGTAACAGGTGTCTGTAACCGGTCCCCTTCATGAAGGCTCTACATCACAACAGTAAAGCAAATCGGTTGGCACTACTAAAATGAACCAAACTGAGATAGATGGAGAAACAGCAGATTTTGTTGTCTTGTAAAATATTTCTGATGTAAAATACTTTGGTTAAAGAGGAACATATTTAGGTATATAATCAACTTGTGTACAGAGTGTTCTATAAACTAACCCTAAGGCAGAATTGGGATGTTGCGGAGTAAACATTTTACTTGTGTCTCTTCCGAGTCTAAATAAATCATCTTAAAAGGAGCATTCCTTTTCAGTTAGCTCAAAAAGCAAATAAAATCTGCAGATTCCCGAAAGAAGAATTTTGCACAATTTATTTAAAAAACAAACAGCAAATACTTGCCAGTATACGTTAAGCCACAATGTACACCAAAGTCATGGATTCTTCAACAGTCAAGGTATTGGATTGCAAGGAGGTGAATCACTGGCCAGCAACAGATTGACTGATTTCTTTCTGGGTGCACCATGGGCTTAATTTACTGCTGCAATGTTGTAGAAGAATTTAGGAACGGGCTTTCTTGTCATATTTCGCAATGAAAATGTTTTCAAACATATTTTCGATGTGGATACTCACAAAATCATAATGTGGCATGTTGCAAATAACATCCAGAACAAGGTGGTGCAAGGCAAAGTGTTCCAATTGGCGAGTAATTCATGAGCCCACTGTGTTCTAAATTGTGCCCTGCTCCCGATATAAATTGAAAGCAATGTTGTGGCTGAAATATTGTTCTTGTGTTTTATCATTGTGTGACAAAATGTGATCTGTTAGCTCTCGTTCTCAAAATGATTAGCCCTGCTAAACATGGAAAAGTTGCCTGACTTACATTATAAATTTTCTATTCACTGCAAAAGGATGATCAATGCCGCTGAATTACCCCAGAGATATTCTTCCGAAGCTCATTGATGAAGCATTGCTCCTTTTAACAAGCATGATAATGTTCTCAGATATCTTTAGAGAAGATAATTCTGGAACTTTTCCTTTCCTCAGCATCGTCAGATATCCAGTTCCTAAAGCTCTATGTCAGCTCCCACAATAGTGTACGATCATACAATCACTGGATCTCTTTGAGAGTGACCATGTGCTGGTACAAAATTCGACAGCAGTAGCAAACCAGTGTCTGTACAACATACCCCTCACTTCCTATCAGTTAATTCATGCACTTTTGTCAACACGTCCTGAAACTCTATTATGCTATTTCTTAAGATTTGCAACATGCACACATCTTCGAACTAAACCCATTATCCAAATGCAAAGAGAGTTGGCAAGTAAGGTACAGATACTGTTGTCAGATCAACAAATAAATACTGATGCAGATTAATTGACCATGAGGGTATATAATGGTTATTTACCAGAAAGAATTAACTTTGCTGGCAAGTTAAAAAGAGCATTTTTTTTGTACAGCTTGACTGTGGCAATTAAAATCAAAAACCACTGAGCCGGAAAACACTGGGCAGCAGCAACTCTGAAACAAAAGCCAATTGTGACTAACAATTTTGGGAAAGAATACAAAACCTCCCTTCGCTGTTTGATTTATTACTTGTGATACTCTGCATTCGACTGCAGCAACCCACAGTGTGAGGTAGTGCTGAGCTGCATGACCTGTAAAAATAAGTCTATTAAACCTAATCAATCTCCCATTATTCTCTCTCACCCACAATTTAGCTGGTAGAGGGCAGCTATGTCTTGCTGCTTCATACCAAACAATCCTTATTGTCTTGCCCTTAATCAGGCCCCATGAATGGAAATTGGCTTTTTCACAGCAGTGCATATAAAATAAACACTTTCATCTTTTAATGAGAAAACTGAGGTTCGTTTTCATTTTGAACTACAGAGGCTAATTGAGGCTGGACACTTGCACAGAGTGATGTGGATTTCAGGTCTATCTCAGAACAGTTCCCAGGCCATCTGACAGCACTCGTCCCAGCAGTAGGCCAATGGTTTCACAAAACTTCCTGTTGTAATTAATCAGCACGTCCATTCAGCATAAGTAGTTTAGCACAGCAGCTTATTATTCACTTAATCAACGTTTTATTTGCCAATTATATGCCTAGAAACATTGTGGCTTAGATTTTCGTTCTCGGGTTGGGAGCACAGATTCGGGATATTTCCTGGCTCCGCAAGCCTGACCCGGGAGCGAGTGGCCCAGAGGGTTGAATATTTGTTCTGGGGTGACATGGTTCCCTGGGAATTGGGTTGGATGACCCCGGAACGAGTGTGGAAGCTGCTGGGTGGAAGGTCTGCCTTGTTGCTCTAGCACTGCATCAAAGTTCTTAAAAAAAAAACAGCCCTCCAGCTCTCAGCCCTCACCCCTCTAATGGCCCCCCACACATTGCCCACGCTCTCACCCACCCCCCCATATGCTCCATGCCAACCTATGCCCCTCTGCCCAACACCATGGCTGCCCCCATTCCCTCCATGTTAACCTATACCTCCTACAACTTCCCATGGGCCTTTATAGCCCCTATGCCAACATATGCAAACCCATGCCCCCCCCCCACCCACCACACTTTGTCCTTACACCCTCCATGCCAACTTACCCAGTATCCACCAAGGGCAGACCTCAAGACCCATGCTGAGATTAAATAAAATAAAGTTCCAAGTGTCTACTGCAGACTTTATTTAAAAAAAACATTTATTCATAAAAACCCATTTACTATATTTGCATTACTTCAACTATATCATCCCTTATAACAACAAACATTCAATTCAATTACATAATTCCTTACAAAAACAAGCATTGGAATTCATAGTCCCACCTTAAAGAGTCCGTAACCACTTGGAGCTGTCAATCAAACTGTGAAATGGCCGGTACCCTGACTGTGATAATGGAAGCTGTACAATTAGTCATGCAGTCCTAATCCAGTAATGGTAATGCTAAGGCTTATGTCAACAGACAGAATGAAATAGTGAGCAATCATTTTTTTTAACACTCCAGTTTTTTCAAAGAATTAAAAGGCAGGAGTTTTAAATGTCTTGACAGCTTATCAGCTCCCATTGACAGTTCATTTGGATACTTTTGACAGTTGTTTTTGACAGCTCCTCTAAACCATTCATCTTGACAGTTTTGATAGTTATCTTTGTCAGCAATGAGTTTCACATATTCTATGAGATTATGCACTTTTTATGCACATTTTTACCTATTTTTAGCAATGCAAAGTTGCCCTACCCAGAGGTGCCCCAAGACCATACCAAAAGGGGTACCCTACCCTCCAAACCTGGCTATCCAAATGAATCCACAAATTTCAGATCTGCTCCTTGGTCTAATCTGTGCACGTCAGGTTTCAGTCACCTCTCACACCAAAATCACGAGTGGAGGCTGCTGCTGATTTCTATGGGCAGCTGCCTCTGCAAAATAGTCATGAATCCTGACCAGGGACCATTCCTGGCCGTGTGAAAATGGTAGGTGCCGTGTTTGTGGGTGGGACTTCCGGATTCAGGCCTCTTCAGGCACTTTTGCAATGACAGAGGGGCTCTCCAGGGTTGAAAAAAACCCAGACCTGTGTATTGAGAGGTTTCTTTTCTTCTCTCCAGTTTTTTGGGACAGGGAGAGAGAATTTCTTAACTAGATAGTGAATATGATATAGAGTCATGGCCGACTCTTATAAAATAAAGTAGCTCTACGTCTGTTTACATGAGCTTTCCTAATTCATCCTGACAGTGAGTTAGCTTTTAATTCTGGTAATATATGTCATGAGCCTAATCACATGCCCAGGAGCCTTTTAATACTTACTTCTTTCCATCAATCTCATGCTCTTTTAACTTTTTGCATGCTTTGAAGTATTGTACTAGAGACTATGCATCCTCTGCCTGGAGTTTGTTGATTCTTTTATAAGCTGTTTGACATATTGATGGCAGAGCACAGTATGAGGACATATGCTGTATACTTTGCTTTGTCAATTTATGATAGGAGAGAGTGAGTTATTAAAATCCATTCTGCTACAATATAAATTAATGTAATAAATGCCAAGTCACATAGCACCTTTAGTGAAGCACAAGGAAAGGCATGCACAATGTTTATGGAGAGGAAAAAGATGTGTAACTAATTATTAATACCTATGAGGAAGTGTTGCATCTAAATTCTATTGTTTCTGTCTAATGGTATTTGCATGAACCGTTTTAGGGGTCAAACCCACTGGTTTTGGGCCTGTTTTCACCATTCAACTCCTCAGAAACCATGATGTCCTAACAAAGGACAAGGAATTTCTGACTGTTGAAATGAATGATGTGTTAAAAAAGATGTTGGAAAATTTAAGATTTGAAGTCATTTGTAAGTAGGAAAAGCGGGACTGGATGGCATAATAATTAGGAATGTTGTCCTTTCACCCCTTTATCCTTTCCATCTGTCCTTGCAGTAGGATGTGCTAGATTCCATGGAACTAGTCAAAGAAGACCAAGGGAATTCTTCTCAGTATCCTGGTGACAGTTTATCCCTTAACCAACATCAGTATAACAGATGTATCTGCTCATTATCACACTGCTGTTTGCTGTGTGCAAATTGGTTATCATATTTCTGATACAACAGTGACAACATTTCAAAAGTATTTCATTGATTGTAAAATGTTTTGGTACATCCTGAGATCATGAAAGACATTATGGAAATACAAGTCAGTCTTTTACTTGCTTGCTCTCGTGCTCACTCGCACATTTACTCCAATGCAATCTATTGCAATAGGTTGAAAATTTCCTCTGTTACCAAATGAATGTTGGAGGTTCATGCTAATTTTGATAACTCCAAGGTAGACATGGTAATTGAGTGTCCTAAGCCCAACCAATGCATGTGTACTCCAAAATTGGTGAGGGCCATTTCATATTTAATGTGTGATCCAAATCGAGCACAATACTTGATAAAGAATGGGTTCAGTTTATTAAAAAAATGCTTTTCAGCTGAGCATATCAAAATGCTAAGTAAGTAAGCCACATAGATCAGGAAAACCCCAAGTTTAATCCCCAGTCTATGCAAGCTTAGTTGATTTCAGCCAAGATGGTAGTAGAGATGCGAGAATTGGTGTCAGAGAACCTGGTACAAGGAATGAAGAATTGGCCAAGGTTCCTGCTGCTGCTCACTAACCCAGTCTTCCCGCTGGGAGTATATATCTGTGGATATTAGATGAGGACAGAACATCTGCAGCTGAGTAGTCCACAAACATTAAAAGTCTATGTTCATACATTGGCATTAAAACCGAAGGTCTTCGACTGGCTCAGATATTTCCTCTTATTCTGTGACAAGTCAAACAGCAAAATCCCTCCTGCCAACAGAAGCACGTGCACAAGCAGTAACAAAAATGGCACAATTGTCCACCCATGTTAATAACACTGACCTGAGATTTGAGTTGAGGCACATCCTTGGGCTAAGTGGAATTTCTTATCCAGTGTGCTTTAGAAGATGCCAGAATCAAAAACAGTTTCTACTGAATTCAATATATTTTTCAGTTCCTGAATATGCGAAGCTATAAGGGCTGTATAAAATCTCAATGCTCAAATTCCAAACTAGTATTCAATCTTTAGAAGAATGAATTGTCACTTAAGTACATGTGTATCTCTGAATCTAGGGTTAAGAACAATTACTAGGTAAGGTAACTCATCTAACTTAGTGTACACCTGACGCATGAATGTTAAGACACTGAAGCTGAGTACATTGTGAAAATATGTTTCAATCTTTATCATTTTCTTTTTTATTTGACTTTCCAACATCAACTTGCATTTATATAGCACCTTTAATGCAGTAAAATGTACCAAGGTGCTTCACAGGAACATTACCAAAAAGAAGCTTGACACTGAGCCACATAAGAGCGTCTTAATGGAGGAATGAGAGTTAGAGAGACTGAAAGGTTTAGGGGAGAAATTCCAGGGCTTATGGCTCACACAGCTGAAAACATGGCCGCCAAAGGTGGAGAAATAAAAATCAGAAATGTGCAAGAGGCCAGAATTGGAGGAGTGCAGAGATTTCGGAGATTTGCAGGGCTGGAGGTGATGTCTTGGAGAGATTTGAAAAGGAGGATGAGATTTTGAAAATCAAGGTGCTCCTGGCCTGGGAGCCAATTGAGGTCAGCAAGCACAGGGGTGATAGGGGAATGAAACTTGGTGTAAGTTAGGGTATGAGCAGCAGAGTTTTGGATGAGGTCAAGTTTTTGAAGGGGTATTGCTGGCCAGGAAGCAATGGAATAGTCGAGTGAAGAGACAACAAAGATATGGATGAGAGTCCAAAAGCAGATTCGGAAATAGAGTTGGGTGTTGTCAGGGTGATAGAAGTATTGGCACAAAACCTACACTGGTAGAAATTACAAAATAAGATCAAGAAGGAGGACAAGCAGACAGATTTGCAAAATGCTTGATGATGCAAAATACCATAGCAATAAATGTCAGATGCCCTAGAAACCTGTAGCTGTTTCAATTCATGCTTATTCAGTTAGGAATGCAAGAACAAGGGGGGAACCATTCAGCTCAACCACTGTTGATCTAGATCACCTGCTCATCTTAATTTGATATTTCCTAAGCCTTTACTGAACAAAAATCTATCGATCTCAGTTTTGAAATGTTCCTATTGGCCTGGATTTTTGGAGAAGGCTGCTCCACAATTCCACTCACTGGTGTGGAGTCTGCAGCTAATTCAGTGAAGATTATGGTTGTCTTGAAAAACTCTTATATCCAACTTCTTAAAGTTTTATGTAGAATTTACACTTCGCAACAGAAAAGACACAATTCGGGGCTATTTATTTGGAGAGACAGCTTTCCTTTTGAAAACCAAAACTATAACGAATTCTCATCAATATTTCTGTCCTTTTGTTCTGTTCATTCCACTCAATGAAAATTACCTTCTTCATGCTTGAACCACTCGGTATGATTCCTTTTGGACCATCCTTGAGATAAAACTCCAGGTTTTAATACCTCCTTAAGTGTAGCCTATAACGCTCCCCACCCGCCCCTGCCCTACACCCCACCCCCATACAGCCAGCCCTCACCCACAATGAACTCTACATTCTTCTGACTCCAAGTTTTGCATTTCCTACAGTTGCCTATCAAGCGTTCAGCTGCCGAGATCCCACAGTCTAGAACTTCTTCCATAAATCTTTCCATTTCTTCACCTCTCCTTGCTCTTTAATGACTCTCCCTAAAACCCATGCACCCCTGTCTTGGGCACCCATTTTTCTCAGATTCTGCAAAGTGTTTGTGACATTGTTAAATTGACTATATAAATGAAGTTTGTTGTTGAGGGAGTTGAATTCACACACAGTTCATTGTTGAAGTTGGAACTATATCCTAGCTAGTGAGAATTTTGGTCCCTTAGGCACCTTTGGGAAATGGATATTCCTCAGTTACATCATCATTCTCTGTTTAACAAAACAAGAAAAAAACAACAGAAATGGATGAAGCAAAAGTTGAGGATGTTGATTTGTCTGAATTTTAAAACTGAGCCTGATATATTCCCTCTAATTGATTTAACTTTGCATGCATTTGTTCTAAGGATTTATTATTAACCTAGCAAAATGTATTTCACCCTTATTCAAATCCTATGGCAGCTGCCATGAACGTGAATAGATTCAGTGCAGATATTTATAGGCAGCGCTGAACAGCATCGCGAGTTTTCTGCCATAGTTTGAGATCACTTTAAGATTTAGAGATAAGTGAACCGTTCAAAGATATTTGTTTTTTTTTCCCCTTTTGCTTTAATTCCCTCACCTCACAAATTGAAACAAGCAGTTCCCTGTTCCTGCTGATTTTTAATCTCATTTTTATTACCCTATCACCCTTTTCCAGGCAGTTTGCCAGTATATAACTTGTTCCAGCTCAAAAGGCTAGGCTGCAAACACCTCTGGGACTCCTTAGTGGTGTTGCTCTGTAATTGGCTGAGAAGAGGCTAAGTTCAAACTAGGAAACATGCATCATTAGTTTTGCTTTGATCCTCAAAGAATGGAACAAGCCACCCTTGTGGAGAAGAGTACCCATGCAGTCTGATTCAAAGATCTCAGCTAGTTTAGAATGACATTTTAAAAAAACATTATTCAAGAAAATCCAAGTTTGCCATGATTCACATTTGGGAACGCCTGTCCTTTTGAACGCAATGCCCATGCTTATTTGCTCGTGCATATCGTTCTTGCTGAGCATTGTTTATTTTTTCTCAATCTCCTTGTCTAGTGGACAGGGAGACATGAAGCATTATAGTAGTCATGTGCCCATTTGCTCCTAAGTAGAGTGTGGGAATGTGGCATTAATGTAAGGATATATTTTATTAATTCTTGGCAAACCCTTTGACAGGGAGGAGCATCTCTTTGTGGACATACATCCATTAAATTCCTGCCTCTGCTTGAATGAATCACATGGCATCTTGGGCCTTGGTGTTGTCCAACATCACTGAGAGCATTGCTGATCGGTGTAATTGTAGCACTTACGAAAACATGTGCTGGCAGGTCCTGTGGAACACACATGGGACTGAATGTTACAGGCCACTTGCAGGTGGGAAAACAGGTTGGCAGACCCATTAGTTAGGGCAGAAAATGCTGGAAAAACTCAGCAGTTCTAACAGCCTCTGTGGAGAGAATAAAAAAGGTCACCTCTGAGGAAGTCATACGGCCTTGAAACGTGAACTCTGTTTCTGTTTCTCTCCACAGACGCTGTTAGACCTGCTGAGCTTTCTCCATCATTTTCTGTTTTGGTTTCAGATTTCCAGCATCCGCAGTATTTTGCTTTGACCATAAATTAGGGCGCCATGCCAATTGGCGGTGTGCCTGGCCCCCAACCCCACCACGATTTTACTGGCCACAGGGAGGCATCAGATGGGCGGCCTTCCTGCATCCAAACTGAGGCCCATAAGTGGGCAATTAGTGTCTGATGAAGGGCCTCATCCCACCACTGCCCTGATACATTGGGCAGCGGGAGATGCCTGTGCCCAACGTGCAGCCCGGAAAGTTTAACCCTGTGGGCTGCTGGTCAGTGAAAGACCTTCCCGGGCGACCTGTGCCAATCAGAGGTCCCCCTCACCCCTTTCCCCCAACGACCTGCCCAGCATGCTCCCCTGACTCCTCCTCGCCAGAGCCTACCAAATCCATCCCCTGGTGAGATTTCAGATTTACCTGGTTTTGGGGACATCCGTGGTTCCTCTTCCTCCTGGACCTCCTGAAATACTGGCATTGATCGCCAGTCCTGGTGTGGTGCAGAGCTGCTGGCTTCCAATTGACCAGCAGCTCCATGAGGCGGGATGTCCTCCTGGAGACAGATAGAAGCCCCGCCTCAGACTAATTAAAGGGCCATCGCCTGAAAAAGTGAATGGGGTGAGGCGGCCAAGTGGAGGTGGGCTGGCCTCTGAAACTTATTCTGAGGTGCAAGGATTTCACCCTCTGCATATAATCCAGCCCCTGGTGTAATGGGGTCCAGGAACAACGAGCCTTGAGGGTATATATGTTCAAATCATTGAAGGTGGCAGGCCAGGTTGAGCAAGTGGTTACAAAGGCATACAAGCTCCTAGAATAAAAGCAAAATATTGTGGGTGCTGGAAATCTGAAACAAAAACAGGAAGTGCTGGAAAACCGCAGCAGGTCGGGCAGCATCCATGGAGGGAGTTAATGTTTCAAATCAAATGTAGAAGATATCAGTGGACCGGTCAGGTGGGCAGAAAAGCGGCAAATGGAATTCAGCCCAGAGAAGTGTGAGGTGATGCAATTTGGGAGGTTAAACAAGGCAAAGGATTACACAATAAATGGGAGGATGCTGAGAGGTGTAGCGGAAGTGAGAGACCTGGAGTGAATGTCCACAAATCCCTGAAGGTAGCAGGGCAGGACAGGTCAAGAAGGTGGTTAAGACGGCATGTGGAATTCTTTCCTTTCTTAGCCAAGGTGTAGAATATAAGACCAGCGGGATTATGGTGGAATTATATAAATCATTACTTATACCACAGCCTGAGTACTGTGTGCAGCCTGGTCACCTCAGTACAGGAAGGATACAGAGGAGAGGGTACAGAGGAGATTTACAAGGATGTTGCCAGGGCTGGAAAATTGCAGCTTTGAAGAAAGGTTGGATAGGCTGGGGTTGTTCTCCTTGGAGCACAGGAGGCTGAGGGGAGACTTGGTTGAAGTGTACGAGGTTGTGAGGGGCCTGGATAGAGTCGATGGGAAGGGCATGTTTACCTTAGCAGAGAGGTCAGTGACTAGGCATAGATTTAATGTGATTGGTAGATGGATTAGAAGGGAGATGTAGAAAGATTTTTCCACCAGAGGATGGTAGGGGTCTGGAACTCACTGCCTGAAAGGGTGGTAGAGGCACAAACTCTCAACTCATTTAAAAGGTGTCTGGATATGCAGAACAAGTGCTGGAACCTGCAGGGCTATGGACCAAATGTTGGAAAGTGGGATTAGGCTGGGTGGCTCGTTTTTCAGCCAGTGCAGACATGATGGGCTAAGTGGCCTCTTTCTATGCCATAAACTTTCTATGATGAAGAACTAAAAAAGAATCATATTCAACTCAAAACATTAACTCTGTTTCTCTCTCTGCAGATACTGCCAGACCTGCTGAGTTTGCTAGCACTTTCTGTTTTTATTATACAAGGTCCTGCGCTTTATAAATATGGGCGTAGAATACAAAAGCAAGGATGTTGTGATGAACCTTTTTAAAATGCTGGTTCAGCCTCTGAGCACTGCACTTTAGGAAGGATATGAAGACTTAGAGACGGTGAAGAAAAGATTTACAAGAATGTTCCCAGGGAAGAGCGACCAGTTATATGGAGAAGCTGGGATTGTTCTTCTTAGAGAAGAGAAGGTTGAGAGGAGATTTGATAGAAGTGTTCAAAATCATGAAGAGTCTAGACAGAGTAGATGGAGAGAAACTATTCCCATTGGTGGAAGAGTCAATAACCAGTGGACACCGATTTAAGATAATTGTCAAAAGAACCAGAGGCAACATGCGGAAAATCTTTTTTTATGCAACACTTGTTTACGATCCGGAATGCACAGCCTGAGAGTGTGGTGGAGGCAGATCCAATTGTGGTTTTCAAAAGGGAATTGGATGAACCACCTGAAGGGAAAAGAAATCAGGGCTATGGAGAAGGGGCTGGGGAGGGTACTAGCTAAATTGATCTTGCAGAGATCTGACACAGATTTGACGGGTGGAATGGCCTCTTACTGTGCTGTAACCATTCTACGATTCTACTGCTCCATAGACTTTACTGACCATCAGCCACACCCTTGAGCCTGAGAGTTTGGAGGTTAGCTCCTTTCCAATGGCTTCCCCAAAGACTCAAATATTAGCCACTTGTTTTTTTTTCTGCTTTTACTTCTATTTCAATAGTAAGATGTTGATGAACTGCTCAACATGGAGAATAGAATGACTTGGCATTTATAAAATATGCATAGATCAGGCTGAGGTTCACATTGTGGGGTACAAAATTCTAGTGACCTATCAATTCAAAGAATTATTTTTATTCTCAGAATAAAGGGCAGGCCATTTAAGACTGAAATGAGGAAGAATTTCTTCATTCAGAGGGTGGTGAATCTTTGGAATTCTCTACCCCAGAGGGCTGTGGAAGCTCAATCATTGAGTAAGTTCAAGACAGAGATTGACAGATTTCTGGATACTAATGACATGAAGCCATATGGGGAAAGTGGCGTTGTAGAAGATGATGAGCCATGATCTCACTGAATGGCAGAGCAGGCTCAAAGGACCGAATGGCCTACTCGTGCTCCTATGTTCCTAGAAATAGAAATAATTGGCAATGGTCAATTTTTAAGACAAACTATTGTGAGAAATTATGGGTCAGAGGTCACATAGTGCATGCTTGGTTTAACTGCTATGTCGGTGTGAAGTGATTTCAATGTACCAGCCAGATGGGTGCACTTTATGTAAGTGAAGTTTATTTACATCAGATTGAGCCAAATGCCCTCCAGCTGTCCGTCTGTATAATGAGGCTTTTAATGTGTCCACTCTACGTCGACTTTTTTTTAAGTAGCAGAAATGTTATATTGATTCTTTAGGCTGTTAACTATCCAGGATAAGGCCAAGTCATATTCAGCTTGCCTGATGCAGACATGTTTGAGAGAAGAGGGTATAGATTAAAATAAATAAATTGCACATAGCCATATTAAGTTGAGGTTAATATCAAAAGTCTAATTAAGAGAGCTTTGCTGTGACATTGGAACATTTTTGGTCGAAACCTTCTGAAGTAGCCTTCATGACGCTTATCATATGGTTTGACAATGCAAATCCTGCCATACAATTTCCAACCCTCCTTCATAACGTTTGTATAGAACTAAAATGGACTAATCTGTAGCAGTGGGTACAAATCTTATAGAGTGATGTCATTAGAATCTCTATTTGCACATCAGCTAAAGTGTCTTGTGAGGTATTTGACTAACTGGCAGGAGGCAGTGGAGAAAGATTCTTCCTGGTTTTGTACAAATTTTTAATTCCCTGACAAAATGCAAGCCTGGCTTGGCTTGCCACTGTCACTTTTCAGTCCGTTCAAGGGTGGGATTTAATGTCGCCCCCATGGCGTGTTTGGTGGAAGGGGGCCATTTAATTAGGTGGCAGGGTGGCAGGTGGAGATCCTGCCCCCTTTCCACCACTGTCCTGATTAAGTCCAAGGCAGAAATGTTCATGGATGTCTTCCTTGCCTCTCTGCCAATTGATGGCCATTTGATGGCAATTAATCGCCTCACCTAGGGCCTCACCATGCTGTCACTGGTATTGACCCAATGACAAATGGGGGGCGCGCCATGTGGGAAGCCCAAAAAACAAATCCTACTGGGGAAGCTTGCGGGCTCCCGGGGGACCCTCGTTCAAAGGCACCCAGTGCCTGATCGAGGACCCTGGCATCGGGAAGACAGGGACTCATTGAGAGCTGCTGAATCCCCCCCCGGCAACCCTTCCCCTGCTATCACTCACCTGTGCCTGGGCCCCTCGGCAACCCTTGTTCTCGGGTGGGTGTAGCACCTGCAGCACTTACCACCTCCATAATCTAGATCAACACAACTGTGCAGTCCTGGGGAGTACTACATTGCCAGAGGGAGCAGTCTTTTATATAGGATGTTAAACCAATCTACCTATTCAGATGGAGGTAACAAATTCCATGGCTGTATTTTTCTAAAAGATGAAGAACTCCTCCCACTGTTCTCCTCCCAAAATTCATCCATCCAAATAGCGAGACTTTGTTTGAAGGGAGTTGTTCTTTGAAAACTAGCTGCTGTGTTTGCTACAAAATAACAATGGCTTTACTTCAGTAGTAATTTATTCACTATGAGGTTCTGAAGACTTTGAAAATGTAAAATAAGCAGAAGCTTTTTCTTTCCTGGCAACATTCAGTATTTGTAGAATCATACAGTGTAGAAGGAGGCCATTCGACCCAGTGGGTCCATGCTGGCTCTTTTGAAAGAGCAAACCAATTAGATCCCTTCCCTACTCGTTCCCCTTTTCAAGTATTTATCCCATTTCCTTTTGAAAGTTATTATACTGAATCTTCTTCCACCACCCATTCATGTTCTGTATTCCAGATCATAACTACTTGCTGCGTAAAAACATTTCCCCCTCATTTCCCCTCTGGATTTTTTTGTCAATTATTTTAAACCTGCATCCTCTACCAACCTACCAGTGAAAACAGGTTCTCCCTATCTACTCTTATCAAAACTCCTCATATTTTGAACATCTCTATTAAATCTCCCTTTAGCCTTTCCTGGTCTAAGGAGAACAATCCCAGCCTCTCCACATAGAGAAGTCCCTTATCCCTGGTACCATTCTGGTATATCTCCCCTGCACTCTTTCTAAGGCATTATCTTTCTTCCTGAAGTGTATTGTCCAGAGCTGGACACAATTCTCTAGCTGGTTTAACCGGTGATGTAGAAAGCTTTAATAATATAAAAACAAAAAGCTGCGGATGCTGGAAATCCAAAACAAAAAGAGAAACAGAAACATCTGGAAAAACTCAGCAGGTCTGGCAGCATCGGCGGAGAAGAAAAGAGTTGACGTTTCGAGTCCTCATGACCCTTCAACAGAACTAAGTAAAATTAGGAAAGGGGTGAAATATAAGCTGGTTTAAGGAGGGGTGGGGGGGTTGCGGTTTTGTTGGGACAAGCAGCCAGTGATAGGTGGAGATAACCAAAAGATGTCACAGACAAAGAACAAAGAGGTGTTGAAGGTGGTGATATTATCTAAAGGAATGTGCTAATTAAGAGAATAAGACAGGACAGATAAGGTACAGATAGCTCTAGTGGGGGTGGGGGAATACTAAATGGTAGAAATAAACAATGGTGGAAATACATTTAAAAATAATGGAAACAGGTGGGAAAAGAAAAAATCTATATAAATTATTGGAAAAAACAAAAAGGAGAGGGAAGAAATGGGAAGGGGGTGGGGATGGAGGAGAGAGTTCAAGATCTAAAATTGTTGAACTCAATATTCAGTCCGGAAGGCTGTAAAGTGCCTAGTCGGAAGATGAGGTGCTGTTCCTCCAGTTTGCGTTGAGCTTCACTGGAACATTGCAGCAGGCCAAGGACAGACATGTGGGCATGAGAGCAGGGTGGTGTGTTAAAATGGCAAGCGACAGGGAGGTCTGGGTAATGCTTGCGGACAGACCGAAGGTGTTCTGCAAAGCGGTCACCCAGTCTGCATTTGGTCTCTCCAATGTAGAGGAAACCGCTCCTTTTTGTTTTTTCCAATAATTTATATAGATTTTTTTCTTTTCCCACCTATTTCCATTATTTTTAAATGTATTTCTACCATTGTTTATTTCTACCTTTTAGTATTCACCCACCCCCACTAGAGCTATCTGTACCTTATCTGTCCTGTCTTATGCTCTTAATTAGCACATTCCTTTAGATAATATCACCACCTTTAACACCTCTTTGTTCTTTTGTCTGTGACATCTTTTGGTTATCTCCACCTATCACTGGCTGCTTGTCCCAACAAAACCCACCCCCCCCCACCTCCTTAAACCAGCTTATATTTCACCCCTTTCCTATTTTTACTTAGTTCTGTTGAAGGGTCATGAGGACTCGAAACGTCAACTGTGCTCTTCTCCGCCGATGCTGCCAGACCTGCTGAGTTTTTCCAGGTATTTCTGTTTCTGTTTTTATGTAGAAAGCTTTACCTTAACTTCCTTGCTTTTGTACATTATGTCTATATTGCAAGCCCCAGGATCTCCTATAGGTTTATAAACAGCCTTTTAAAGGTGCTGCATTGAAAGTTATAAAAGAGATTGGGCGGAATTGTCTGCTCCTGACAGCGGCAGGAAACTCAGCGGCCGAGGGCACAAATTTTGGCAAGATGGAAAAAGTCAGTTTCCTGCCAGCGGGAAATTAGTTTGGAATCTTGCTCTCCTGGCTTTGATGACGGGTTAAAGGAGGGTCCAATTTTCCCACTGATCTATGTCGGGAACCTGATTTGCATCTCACAATTAATGGACTGAAAAGCAGAACATCTGGCAGGAAAATCAGCCTCACCACCCAGCGGGAATCACTCCAACTCTCCCGCCTGCCACTGTCCTTACCGTCCAGAACAGAAAATTCTGCCCATTGAGTACAAAAGGGTTGGATGATTGCAACTAAGTTCAAATCTGATTCACACTCATGGGCAGGATCTTCCAGTCGGCAAGCAGGGGCAGGGCCCGCTCGCCGACGCGTAAAATGACGCAGGATGATGTTTGGGTGGAACTCCCAACGTCACCCCGCGTCATTTCCATTTTCAGATCGGCGGGGGTCCAGCCGAATCAGCTGTGCACCTGCCGACCTGTCAACGGCCTATTGAGGCCATTGAAAAAGTAACTAACATCATTAATGGACCTGCCCGTCCAGCCTTAATGTTAGCGGGCAGGCCGGGAGCCCTGGTGGGCTTAAGAAAAAGCATGAAACCTCATCCATGGGCGGGATGAGGTTTCATGAGGGTTTTTAAATAGTTAATAAAGGTTTCAATAAAAGTTATGGACATGCCCCAACTCATGTGACAGTGTCACATGAGGGGACATGTCAGGGAAATCTTGCTATCATTTGTTCAACAATTTTTAATTTGGAGCTGATCTCCCTGAGGCAGCGCTTAGCCTCAGGGAGGTCAGTGCGCACTTTCACGTGCATGCATGAAAGAGCACACTCTCGGCTGAGGGAATCAACCCCCGCCCGCACAGGGACCGCATAGCGCTTTCTGGCGGACGTCACGCTGGGCGGGCCTTAATTGGCCTGCCCACCTAAAATGGTGGCAATCGGAGGCGCCGATCGGAGGCGTGACTTCCTGCGCCGCTCCTGCACTTTCCCTCCAACGGGGGGAACATTTTTCCCATGAAGTTCACACTCAGATTGTTCTGTTATTTTTAACCATCGGACTGTTTATTTGTGTGTATATTCTTTCATTGGGAATATTCTTTGTAACAGTATTAAGCACTGTTAAATCTGGATTGACAAATAGACCTCAGAATTGGGCTTAGAATTCATCTCCCTATGCTCTACATTTTTTTTCAATTCTAGCACTCATTCCTCATAAGCTTTCAAAGAAAGATAGTCATCTTATTGGTGCCATGCAGCGGTAGTTCCTTTCATCCTGGTTTCTGACTCACCAGCATCTGAATATTCCAGCTCAGACAAATATAGGCACCTAAATAGAAAAAAGAAGATAAAAGGAGGATTAGAGCCAATTAGGGACCAAAAAGGGGAATTACAGATAGAGGTAGAGGGCAAAACTGCGGTACTAAATGAATACTTTGCCTCCCCAAGGAAGATGTTGTCATAGTTGTCGTGAAAGATGAGGTAGTTGAGACACTGGATGGCTAATTGAATAAAGGGTAGTTATTAGAAAGGCCGGCTGTACTTAACATTGATAAGTCACCAGGATCGGATCAGATGCAAGCAAGAGTGGAAGTTACAGAGGCACTAGCCATAATCTTCCAATCCTCCTCAGACATGGGGCTGGTTCCAGAGGATTGAAGAATTTCAAATGTTCCACCCTGGTTCAAAAAAAGGTGCAAGGGTAAATCCTGAAACTACAGGCCAGTCAGCTTAACCTCGGAAGTGGGAAAGATTTTAGAAATGATAATCTGGAACAAAATTGAGATCCCTTGAACAAATATGGATTAATTAATTTATGGGAAAATTGTGCTTAACTAATCTGATTTAAGTGTTACTTCATCAAAAAAGAAAGGGTTGATGAGGGTAATACAGCTGATGTGGTGTATATGGATTTCCAAAAGATGTTTGATAAAGTGCCACATAACAGGCTTGTCAGCAAAGTTGAAGCCCATGGAATAAAAGGGAAAGTGGCAGCATGGATACAAAGTTGGCTGAGTGACAGAAAACAGAGAGCTGTGGTTAATGGTTGTTTTTCAGACTGGGGCAAGGTATCTGGGGGGTGGTTTATAGGGGTTGGTATTGGGGCCACTGCTTTTCTTGACCTATATTAATGCCCTAGACCTGAGTGTGCAGTGCACAATTTCAAAATTTGCGGATGACACCAAACCTGGAAGTATTGTAACGAGGATAGTGATAGGTACCAAGGGGACATAGGCTGGTGGAATCCGCAGTCAGATGGCAGATGAAAGTTAATTCAGAGAAATGTGAAGCGATACATTTTGTTGGGAAGGATGAGGAGAGGCAATATAAAAGGATGTCATTCTAAAGGGGGTTTGGGAGCAGAAGGATCTGGGGATACCATTGTTGGTGGCAGCGCAGGTTGGGAGAACTGCTAATAAGGCATAGAGGATCCTGGGCTTTGTAAATAGGGACAAAGGGTACAAAAGCAAGAAGTTTATAAAGCACTGTTTCAGCCTCAACAGGAGTATTGTGTCCAATTCCAGGCAGCACACTTTAGGAAGGATGTGAAGGCATTGAGAAGGTGCAGAAAACATTTACAGAATGGTTCAGAGGATGTGAGACTTTAGTTATGTGAATAGATTGGAGAAACTAGGGCTGTTCTCCTCGGAGAAGAGAAGGTCGAGAGGAGATTTGATAGAGGTGTTCAAAATCATGAGGGGTCCAGATTAGACTAGATGGAGAGAAAGTGTCCTCGGTGGGGAAGGGTCAGGAATCCATGGAAACAGATTTAGAGCGATTGGCAAAAGAACCAATGGCGACGTGAGGAAAAAGGTTTTTGTCCAGTGAGTGTTCGTGATCTGGAATACACTGATGCAGAGTGTGGTGGAGACAGATTCAATCGCAGCTTTCAAAAGGGAGTTGGATAATTATCTAAAGAGAAAAAAGGACTGCAGGGCTCCAGTGAAAAGGCAGGGGAGTGGGGTTGCTGAGTTACTCTTGCAGAAAACCAGCATGGCATGATGGGCCAAAAGGCCTCCTGGTCTGTAAGCATTTTATGATTCTACTTTCTCCACAATGTAAGTTCCCAAATTCACCACGTATCTGGCAACTGGGAGACGCACTCAAACCCCAGTACACAGAATGATTCATGTAGCAGCAGATGAAGAGGAGGTGGTAGAGTGATCCAGGCTCATTTCCTTCCCGGAGTGATGGAGAAGATGACCAAACAAAACTGATAAATAGGGTAAAAATAAATGGGGAGTTCAGCATGAAGTGACTCGTTTTCACAGCCAGACGTAGAATCTAAGGACATAAGAGTTAAACTGTGGAATGGGTGCTGCATGATGCAAGTTGCCACTTTGAACTTTATTGGATGGGGGGAAAAGTACCTCAGATATAGATCAGAGCAGCAATAAGCCTCGAGCTGCGATGGAACTCAGAGTGACTCTAAATCTGATTCTGAAACTGAATCCGCGCCATCTGATGCTGCTGATATGAACTTTAATGTTAAGGATTCGGGTGACAGATTATAGATAACAGAATGCAAAACAAACGGAGGAACAAACCGTGTAAACCCACTTCATAATTGTTACTTAGGATGTGCTGAAACCTGCAAGAAGACTCATCACTCAAATGAATATAAAAATGAATACTAATTCTGTTATGTCTGATGCCTGCTCCGCATTAGGTTAAAATGAAATGTAAGTGTAAGAGTCTGTGTGAAATTGTCAGGCCGGGAAGCTCGGAGCCAAACGTTCGTAGTCCCTTCTGCCCCACTTACTGGGAACTCTGGTGGACGTGTGCTGTAAAACCATCAAATTAGGACCCAGATAACTTTTAATTTGGAGTTTCTTTCAGCCTTTGCAGGAACAAAGCCGAACCCAGACATAACCAGACCTGGGGGGGGGGGTCAAAGCAAAATACTGCGGATGGCGGAAATCTGGAAAAACACAGAAAATGCTGGAAAAACCCAGCAGGTCTGGCAGCCTCTATGGAGCCTCTATTGAGTCCGTATGACTCGAGCTCTGAAGAAGAGTCATACGGACTCGAAACGCTAACCCCTGTTTCTCTCTCCACAGATGCTGCCAGACCTGCTGAGTTTTTCCAGCATTTTCTGTTTTTATGCCAGGTGGAGTGGGCTGGGGACTCCCTCTGATGAGAGTCTCCATACCTCCAATGCCTCGGAGGGATATGACACTGGGAATCTAATGTTTGGGCCTGATGAAACCAGGTCACCGAATGGGCAGAATTGGGGCCCACCTGGAGGTCCATTTCTTTCTCGCTAGGTCCTCCTTCCAATGAGGCCCCAAGAGGGAGATTCTAGTTCATTTTGAGGAGAAAGTCAATGTTCCTCCAGTGACAATTCTGTTGGAATGATTTACAGCGTGTGGAACATACAGGTGGCTCAGAGGCAATGCCAGTGGTGCAGGGACCCCTGACCTTGCAAACTTTCCCAGGATCAGTGATGGAAGGTTTGGGTAGGGGTATCTCCAAAATTGTACCCTCCCAGAAATTTCGGGATTGTGGTGTTGAAATATTTGTTTGAGTTAGCATTTCTGTTTTGGAAAATAAAAGGGCCAAATTTAAGCTTTGTTTGCTGCAGTGTACATCGGGAAAGTGCTTGCACCCAGTCCATTATTGTCTATCGACCAGATTTAAAGAATGGAAAATTGAGGGCTGCCTGAAATTCTGTGGTGTTATTTCTCACAATAAAAGCCCAGCCTCAGGTCTTATGGAACGGGTTTTTAGGAGGTAGCTGGCAGGAGCTGCTTCCGTTTCTCCTGCACAAAGATATTATGACCTGAATTTTTCAGTGGTGGGCGGGCTCGGCGGGAGTGGGTGAGGGCAGTCGGGGAGCTGATTGCTGCCCGCAATCGGCTCCGTGCCGCCATTTTACACGGGCGAGCCAATTAAGGCCCGCCCAGCGTAAGACACGAGCATCGCACTCAGCGCTACCTGTGCGGACGGTGGTGGGGGAGGAGGGAGAGTCACATGAGGTGGGACATGTTTTTATATTTATGAAAAATCTTTTGTTTATTTAATAAAAGCTTCAGGAAACCTCATTCCGCTCGTGGATGAGGTTTCCTAAAAAATGTGAAGGCCGCTTGGCCTTTTTGCCTGCCCGCCAACCGTAGGGTTGGACAGGCAGCGCTAATGACGACCTTAATCAGTTCCTTAATGGCCTCAGTAGGCCGTTTACATATCGGCGTGCTCGCAGCCAATGCCAGCGCACGCCCGCCGATCGAAACATTGTGGGACTGCGCAATGACATTGGGACACACGCCCGACGTCATCGCGCATTATTTTACATGTCAGGCCCACCCACTCCGACTGAAAAATCCTGCCCGTTATAATTTTTTCAGGATTTTATGCATTCAGGTGTGGAGAAGGTGCAGAAGGTAAGGAAAGGCAGATTATTCAATAGCCGGAATTTTCCGCTCCCGTTGACGTCATGTCGGGCGTAAGTGGACAATATGGTGAGAAGGCCAAAAATTGATTTTAAGCCATCGTGAAACCAGTTTGCGATCGTCCACTCCTCCCGTCAATGGCGGGCTGCGTTTCCTGCTGTCCAACATGGGGAAATTAATTCTAACAAATTTGCATCTCACCCTTGTGGCTGCATGCCAGAATCAATCCCCCCTCGCGTCAAATTTACCTCCCACATTGGCGTGACTTCTGAACGATGTGATTTACGACTGCTTTAAAAGGCGCGCACCTGGTGAGCTAAACTTCGAGCGGAAGCCGGAGGTGAGTGCACACAGCCTGGCACAGCGATCGCATGGACCGCCTGTAGGATATCGAGGAAGAGGTGGCGTGTATTTTGGGGTGGGGGGCACAGGCAAGTGGCTTTTCCCCGGTTGGCTTTCAGTGCGGTGCCAGGGCGAGCGCTGCAGTGCGGGTGGGGCCGGGGTTGGGTGGGAGGGAGGGGGAAAAGGCAGCACAGGCTGAAGGAAGTACATAAGCACATGCCAGGGTGTGGGGGGTGGGGGTGGTGGGGGGTGGGGGGGGGGGGGGGGGGGTGGGGTGGGTGGTTGGTGGTGAGGGACGCGGCCATTCACTTGGAAAAGCTTGTCAAAAGTGAGCATTCTTCCATAGCTGAGACTGTTCAGCTCCATTGACAGGCTGGGAGTCGGGTCTCTGAAGCATTTCTGCCCATTCAAGCAACACAAAAGCATGAATGTGTCACCAAATGCTCCAGAACCTTCCACCCCTCGGGCACACACCGCAATTTAATGTGAGTTTTAGGGGCCGACTGGGCAAGTTGTAGAATCCCCTTGTGAAAGGGGCCATGGCGCAGTCACTGGGGGAGGTGCTCACAGCCCCTTCCAATGTCTTAATTAAGTTTTGGACCAGTATCCATGATGGTTCAAGCTAACAGCGCAGCCTTGCAGTGTGGGTTAGGAGAATGTCTGTGCCTGAGCTGAGAGCACAGCCTGCAGTCCAATGGGCAAAACTGTGCCAATCGGTCAAGTGGAGCAGAGGTGGTTAGGGTTCCTGACAGCTATGAAGTACTCTGTGAAGACTGGCCATCCAAGTGGTGGCCAGCATTCTCCTGCATGCGTGAAGCGGCCTTGTGACTTAACCAAGAGAGGTCCTTAGGACACTAATGCTAACCCATGCATTTCTCTCTTTGATCCTGCAGGAGAAGAACATCAAGATCACGGAGCCTGGTGATTTGGCGGGATGCCTCATCGCTTACAGGGAGCAGAGAAGAAGAAGAAGAGAGTGGCAGAAGCACCTGGATCAGCAAAGGGAGGAGGGTCTGCTGTGTACGCAGCTGAAGATCTACAGTGAGCCATTGTTTGTAGGTGCCTCGCTAGACCCAGGGTCTATTATAGACAGCGCCTGTCATTCCTACAGATGACATAGAACCAGTGTCGCTGAAGTCTGCACATGTCTAGGGATCTGGTTGGTCACATATGCCACCTGCTGCAGCATTTGGCGCCCAAGGAGAGATGGGAGGCATCCAATACCAGTGGCTGTGAAAGTGACCGTGATGCTCAATTTTTACACCAGTGGCTCCTTCCAGGGCTCCACAGGTGACCTGTGTGGGATCTTGCAAGTCTCCACACACAAGTGCATCCAAGAGGTCATGGATGCCATCTTCGCAAAGGCACAGGACTTTCAACCGGGATCAGGCAAGCCAGGTAACAAGAGCACTGGGATTTGTGGCGATCTCTGGTTTTCCACAGGTTCAGGGTGCCATCAACTACACTCACATGGCGCTTAGGTCCCCATGGCAACAAACATCAACTAAGTCAACCGCAAGGGCTTCCACTCACTGAATGTTCAGCTGGTCTGCGACCACCTCAGACCTCACTTTATTGAGGCCACTTGTACAGATCAACATGTGCCCCCACACACACCCTGGGATACCTCCCTTCCCCAGCCCTGCAGCCTCTTCCCTTGCCTGAGGCCACTTCTCTCCCTTCCCCAAGCAGCCACAGCCCTGCAGCCATTGAAAAGCCCCCCCCATTTTACAGCTGTTCTTGTAAGTAAAGACCTGACCAGACCCACTAACAGTGATGTGGTGCTGCCTGTGAAGTCTGACTCTGATGATCGCGAGTGCTGCCCGAAGCAAGGTGGGCAAACAAACCTCAAAGTCCCGAGCTGCCCACCTGGTGCACGTTGCTTATGTTCAGTTGTGAAACACGTCGGAGCTATCACACCAACATGCCCAGCTAATCCAGCCTGGGGGGATGATTCCAGCGTGGGGGGGGTGATTCCAGTGTGGGGGGGATGATTCCAGCGTGGGGGGGATGATTCCAGTGTGGGGGGGATGATTCCAGCGTGGGGGGGATGATTCCAGTGTGGGGGGGATGATTCCAGCGTGGGGGGGATGATTCCAGCGTGGGGGGGATGATTCCAGCGTGGGGGGGATGATTCCAGTGTGGGGGGGATGATTCCAGCGTGGGGGGGATGATTCCAGTGTGGGGGGGATGATTCCAGCGTGGGGGGGATGATTCCAGTGTGGGGGGGATGATTCCAGCGTGGGGGGGATGATTCCAGTGTGGGGGGGATGATTCCAGCGTGGGGGGGATGATTCCAGTGTGGGGGGGATGATTCCAGTGTGGGGGGGATGATTCCAGCGTGGGGGGGATGATTCCAGCCTGGGGGGGATGATTCCAGCGTGGGGGGGGGGGTGATTCCTGCGTGGGGGGGGTGATTCCAGCCTGGGGGGGAATGATTCCTGCGTGGGGGGGGTGATTCCAGCCTGGGGGGGAATGATTCCTGCGTGGGGGGGGTGATTCCAGCCTGGGGGGTGATGATTCCTGCGTGGGGGGGATGATTCCAGCCTGGGGGGGAATGATTCCTGTGTGGGGGGGATGATTCCAGTGTGGGGGGGATGATTCCAGCGTGGGGGGGATGATTCCAGTGTGGGGGGGATGATTCCAGCGTGGGGGGGATGATTCCAGTGTGGGGGGGATGATTCCAGTGTGGGGGGGATGATTCCAGCGTGGGGGGGATGATTCCAGTGTGGGGGGGATGATTCCAGCGTGGGGGGGATGATTCCAGCGTGGGGGGGATGATTCCAGTGTGGGGGGGATGATTCCAGCGTGGGGGGGATGATTCCAGCCTGGGGGGGGATGATTCCAGCCTGGGGGGGATGATTCCAGTGTGGGGGGAATGATTCCTGTGTGGGGGGGGTGATTCCAGCCTGGGGGGTGATGATTCCAGCGTGGGGGGGGGGGGTGATTCCTGCGTGGGGGGGGTGATTCCAGCCTGGGGGGTGATGATTCCTGTGTGGGGGGGGGGGGAATGATTCCTGTGTGGGGGGGGGGGGTGATTCCAGTGTGGGGGGGATGATTCCAGCGTGGGGGGGATGATTCCAGCGTGGGGGGGATGATTCCAGCGTGGGGGGGATGATTCCAGCGTGGGGGGGATGATTCCAGCGTGGGGGGGATGATTCCAGTGTGGGGGGGATGATTCCAGCGTGGGGGGGATGATTCCAGTGTGGGGGGGATGATTCCAGCGTGGGGGGGATGATTCCAGTGTGGGGGGGATGATTCCAGCAGGCTGGACTTATAATGATATGCAAATGTATTACAATGACATTCCCGACATGTGACAGCAGGAAACGCGGCCCGTCATTGGCGGGCAGAGCAAACGATTGCAAACCTGTTTCATAACATCATGAAACCGATTTTTGGCCATCCTGTCATATTGTCCACTCATGCCCACAATGACGCCCGACGCCACCGGCCACGGGAAATTCCACCCAAAGTGTTTAATCCCCCATAACACTGAATCATTATGGATTCACATTGTACCCCTGTAATTTTCATGCACCTTCCAGAGTATTAGGAACATAGGAATTTAGGAAGTAGGAGCAGGAGTTGGCTATTTGACCCCTCGAGCCTGCTCTGCCATTCAGATAGATCATGGCTGATTTTCTACCTCAACGCCATTTTCCTGCACTATCCCATATCTCTTGAGGAGTCCATCGATCTATGTCTTGAACATACTCAATGACTGATCCTCCACAGACCTCTGGGGTAGAGAATTCCAAAGATTTACCACCCTCAAAGTGAAAATATTCCTCCTCCTCTCAGTCCTAAATGGCCTCCCCCTTATTCTGAGACTGTGTCCCCTTTAGAGACCTGTGAGAATTTTATACATTTCAATGAGATCACCTCTCATTCTTCTAAACTCAAGGGGCAGAATTTTACTAATCGGTGAGTGGTGTGGGGGTGGGGTGGGGGGGGGTCCGCTCACCGAAGCGTAAAATGACACGTGGTGACGTCGGGGGGAACTCCAGACATCACTGCACCCCATTTAAATTTTCAGGAAGGTGGGGGCGTAGCGAAATCAGCCGCACGCCTGGCGACCTGTCAATGGCCAAATTGAGGCCATTGACAGGGTGAATTAAGTAATTAAAGGACCTGCCCGTCCAACCTTAAGGTTGTCGGACAGGCCAGGAGCCCCGGCGGGAATTAGAAAAAACATGAAACCTCATCCACTGGCGGGATGAAGTTTCATGTAGGCTTTAAAAATTTTTAATAAATTATGGACATGTCCCAACTCATGTGACATTGTCACATGAGGGGACATGTAAGGGAAATTTTATTTTTCTATTTTTATCATTTTTGCATTTACAGCCGATCTCCCTGAGGCTGCACTTAGCCTCAGGGAGATGAGTGCGCTCTTTCCTGCGCATGCGCGAAAAAGCGCACTCTCGATTTTGGGATTCCCCCCCCACCCCCCCCCGGCACAGGTTGCGCATAGCGCTTCCCTGCGGACGTCACGCTGGGAAGGCCTTAATTGGCCCGTCCACATAAAATGGCGCCGCGCCTCTGATCAGGGGTGCCAATCAGAAGCCCGTCCATTAACTCCCCCCCACCACCAGGGGAAAATTCAGCTGTAGAGAATACAGACCAGGTCTCCTCAATCTCTCCGCAAAAGGCAATGCCACCATCCCAGAAATCAGTCTGGTGAACCTTCATTGCACTCCCTCTATTAAGTCTATCCTTCTTTAGGCAAGGAGACCAAAACTGTACACAATACTCCAGGTGCGGTCTGGGTTCTCTACAATTGCAGCAAGACATCTTTACTCCTGTGCTCAAATCCTCTTGCAATAGTTTGTTACTAAGTGATAAATGCCTGCGAATAGGATGAGTTATGGGGAAATCTAAAATGGAGGAAACAGTGGAGAAAATGGGGATGGAATGCTGCTGACATGATACTGTGATTAAATCACCCTAAAGATTGTTTCTTGTGATACCATGCAAACATTCTAAACTAGCTGTGAGGAACACAAAATGCCTGAACAGGTTGAGGCTTTTCTAAAGTGAAATCTTAGGGCAATTTTCTGAAAGCAAAATATTTTGGTGACAACAATTCTGCAACGTTCTGCATTGCGTTTGCTTTCAGTACCAGCACCTAAAAGAGTGACATAATTTGTAATACAGCGAACTATCAAAATTTATTAATAAATATAATTACAACAGGGGAAAAGGCTGCATTGCATTCCATTCATGTTACAGACTGCCCATAACAAACAGATGTGTAAAAAATCCAGTTAGCAGTGCAAACTGTACAAGTTAATGGTGTTCAGGAGATATTTAGTTCAGGCCTGTACAGGCTTGTGCTAATGAAGCAATGGGATTGCAAAGTTTATGAATTTTTGCGAGTTTTCAATCTGAGGACTCAGAGCACGGCATACTGCTTTGCTTTTTTATATATACAAAGATGTAACAGATTTTAGTTTTCTTCCCAAGCCTTTGTTAAAATATTTATGCTGAATAGTTTCTCGTTCCTATAATTCCCCAGAGTTGACCTGTTAAAGTTTATATTGGCCTGATTTGCACATTGCCACTTTGAAAACTATACATGAAGAGATATAACATTTCAATTTGAACCATCACAGTTGTGAAGCTGACTGCAATTCTGCGCACAAAAATAATTACTGGTTGAACAATGAAGTTCGCGTTAAAATCTGTTGATGTTTTGTTATTAATCATGATTTTTTTTTCCATAAAATTTGACTTATCAGTTATCCCTGCTATTTCAGTTGCTCCTTTTTTCACAGTAACTTCATTTACACGCCATCCTTCCAGGCCTGACCCATCTTTGAACTCTCTTGCTTGGATTTTGTGCTGTCTGGCAGTGTTAACTTTCTATTTTGGATGTGCTCACCTGGATATTTTGAACTTGGCTGTACTAGTCTCCACCTTCTGCCTCTATCAACCCCACAGGGTCAATTTAACTCGGAGGAGAGCAGGTTTTGCCTTTGTGAGAGCACTTCGCGAGTTCAAATCCAACTATAAGACTTCAGCATATAACCTAGGCTGGCGCATAGTGCAATCCTGAGTGAGTACTGCATTCCTAGGTATTGACAATTGAATGTTGTTAAATTCAGGATCCACAGGCTGTCACAATGATTCAAGGGTAAATTAAAGATCTAGTGACACCATTCAAAGAAGCGTGTACTGTTCTATTGCACAACATTTCTTCCTCGGCTATTGCCACAGATGCGCTAAAAATAATCTTTTTTTTTTGTTTTTTCCAGGACCTTGAAGTGTACAAATCGGCTCCAGTGTTGTCCTCCACAACAAGCATTGGAAGGGCATTTCTGAGAGATGTGATAAGGTGCTATATAAATTTAAGCTTCTGCTTTGTTTTGTCTTGTCTACACAGCAGAACCTTGGGGAGCGTTGGGCGGGAGCGGCCAGGCGCTCAGCCACTTAAGGCCCGACCAACGTGACGCGCACCCGGAAGCCCTGTGTGGGCGGTGGGGGAGGAGGCTGAGTCGGGGGCCTGCGCTCATTCGCGCAGAGCTGCCTCAGGAAGGTTAGTCTGAATTTGAAAATTTTAAACCAAGAGAAAAAAAATGTTAAGACATATCCTCTCATGTGACAGTGTCACACGAGCTGGGACACGTCTATGACTTTTATTTAAAAATTTTATTAAACTTTAAAAACCTTCATGAAAACTCATCCCGCCCGTGGATGAGGTTTGATGATAAATGTGAAGGCCGCCTGGGCTCTTCGCCTGCCCGACAACCTTGAGGTTGGATGGGCAGTTCTGTTAATTAGCTTAATTGATATTTAAATGGCCTTAATAGGCCTTTGACAGTTCGGCGGGCGCGCAGCCGACTCTGGTACGCGCCCACCGAACTGAGGGTCAGAATAATGTGCGGCCAGGACGCACGCCCGACGTCTCCTTGCGTCATTTTACACGTCGGCGAGTGGGGCCCACTCCCGCACACCGACTGGAAGATTCTGGCCCTTGTCTCACACTATATATACAAACAGTGGCTTGAAATGAATCCAGGAAATTAGCTGCAAACACTTCACGATGTCCTCAATAATTCTAAGCAAACTTGTACAAAGTTGTGTAAAAGCTATTAGAAAAGATTTTGAGGCTCTGTGGGTACAGCTGCAGATTGTGAAATTGATAAATGAAGATCACCATTCAGTTCATTCACTCGCTGTCCTGCCAGAACCCTTCCAACTTCAAACGCAGCTTTGGCAAAAATATTTGAGCATAAATATAATTATGGCCCCAGTAGCCTTGATTCAACTGCATCATTGTTCACACATTGCTGATGCCTAATTGATATGTGTGAAATCCCTGCTGGAAAATGATGTGTCGAGTCTAACTCATTCGTAGCTAAACGGTGTTGCAATGCTTGCTTTAATGGACATTACTGCATAAAGAAAGAATGTTGAACATTTCAAGACAACAGACATGTGAAGACTAATGCGGGGAAACTATAATTATTTGGGGGGGCCATACGTTATTTATGACCACATTTTAATGATGTGAGTTAACCTAATTGTTGTTTTTGCCGTAACATCATGTCACAAGCTCTACTTCCTCTGTTACCGTAGTACTGTTTGTCTGTGTCCTTGCCTACCGCTAGTACAGAACGGAAAATTGTCGACAATTGTTTTCTGAAACGCTTTAGTGGTGAATGAGAACTTGGAAAATCTGCCTGCGATAGCTGACACTGGCCGCACAAGAAAATGTGGCATGTGGCTTGAAAATACATGTTAACATCTACCCACCAACGAGTGGGGCATCACAACTGAGCTTGACCCTTCACCTATAAGTGTACTTTCCAAGATGTGTTACTGGGTTATGGCGAGGAACAAGAACACTGGGTGATTTGTTTTCCGTGCCTAGCCCAGGGTATGGAATTTGTAGTCAATCATAGTTCCTCCACTATCTCGATAGAAATCAGCCAATTCATCACAAACCGAAGTTTGAACCTGGAACTTTCCTCATCAGTACCACACCAAGTGACATAGAATACATCGCTCTGATCCCTGATAATGGACTCTGGAAATCAGTCACTGTGCTGCTTCAGTACACAATCGAAGCAGCCTTATGAGAAAGAGGGCAGGTTTCTTCTCCCGCAGCAGTTCATCTATTGAATTTAATGGAAGCGGCTCAATGTCATGGCAGTTCTCTGCCACTAGCATAGCTCTCACAATTTGATTTGTAGTTCATGGATTCAATCAATTGGTTGTCAGATTTCAAAAATACTCTGATTATGGGCCACCAAACATCAGCTGCAAACCAGCTGATCACTAAAGTATATTCAACCGCCTTTCTTTCCCCTCCTTGCCTGTTTTTCATTGGGTGTTTACTCCTCTGCTGGGGTAAAACTCCTAAGGGCATCAATCATCCTCCAGTACCCATATAGATGATCATTGGACTTGCTAATGGGTCAGGGCTCCCGCATGGCCTTGGAATAAAAAAGTTTCAATATCATAAACTAAATGATATGGCACATTGATTCAGAACTATAAAATTTCAAACACTGCTCTCAGTGACTAGCTATCAGTGTAGTTTCTGGTGTTCATTAACTGTTAGCACCCTGACCTTTAGATAACTTGCTAACATGAGTAACATTAGGAAGCAGTCTCTTATAAAAATGCCTTTGTATTTTTTAACATAAACATCATTTCCTATTGCTGGTGCCTGCAGGAATCCAGTGAAGCAATGTACAGCCAGGCTTCCTGCTCTTCAAATAAACAAATAAAAATCCATCCCTCTAAGTCATATATGTCTATAAAATGATAAAAATCTATTTCTATTTGCTTTCATGTTTGTAGATTTGCCAGGGTAATATGAATTGCATTCTGCTTATTTACCTTTTCAAAGGGGAAAAGTTGGTGGCCCCATCATGCAATTATGTGGAGTGGTGAGGATTGAAATTTGACCCCTAGCCTTTACCCTCTTTCCTTTGCCACTTTATTTAACCAATTCTTAAGTGTTAGCGTGGTCTCAGTCACAACCTCAGAGTAAAAAGATTTCCAAAAATCCTTACATTTAATTTCTTATCTTCCACATTTCATAAACTCTAGCTCATTAGAAATTTGACTCCCATCTCCCATCCCACACTAATTCCTGATGTCTCTTCACTGACCTATACTGACTCCCAGCTCCCAGTTTCCCAATGCCTCCAAGTTCAAATTCTCAATCTGGTGCCTAAATCTCTTCATGGACACATCCTTCCCTACTTCTGCAATTCATTTCAGCCTAACTAGCGACCCCTTTAATCTTCATTCCTCTGACTTGGCCTTTTCCAGCACCTTCCCCTTTTTTCACCAACAATTTGAGGCTATACCTTTAGCTGCCTTGGTTCTTATCTGCAAATAATCTTTCGTGACATGATTTTTCAATGAATGAACTTTGGACACTGGTCAAAGCAGGAAAAGAAACACCCAGCACTTAAATCCACCAAAATACATTTTTAAATGTAGAAATATGATTTTTTAAACACAGTCTTTAAGCTGCTTTAATCCTGAAAGATGCGGAGGTCAAAAAGGATGATTGCTGATCTCGAAATAACAATCCAATTATCAAAATGGGACAGCAATTGAATTTGTGGGGGCAGCCAAGAGATTCAAGTTTTTCTTCAATTTGGTTAATTCATGTGCTTATGCTTTTCAAGAATATGCTGACGAGCACAATGCCGTGTTTCCTTAGATTTATGCCAACATTTTGTTTGTGCTTTTTATGTTGGCATCAGTAGGTATCATAATATTTAATAAAAAATGTCCTTCTTCCTCTGTTCCTTCACAAGACACCTGTCTGAGTTGCCTGATTGTCTAGTTGGAGGAATGTGGCCAATTTCTCTTGAGAAACCTGTGTGAATTCCCTGGGCCTGTGATCAGTTTTTTCTTTGCTATGACATGGAGGCTGAGCATTGTTGTTTTTAGAATGGTTAGTTGTGTAGTATCAGGGAATAGAAATATGAAAAAAGACTTGTAAAATGAGAAGAGAGGAGATTAAGGCGTGATTTGATATGGATGTTTAAAATTAGAAAGCACTGAGAAAGGGTAGACAGAAATAAATTTATTCCAGTGACTGAAGGGACTAGAGCAACATACAAGAGAGGCTTGCATTTAGGCTGTGCCTTCAACATAGGGAAATGTCTCAAACATTTCAGAGATCTCATCAAAAAAAATCAACGTTGTGTTAGAGATGGCGGTATTGGGATGAGTAACCAAAAGTTTGGTTGAAGAGATGTATTTAAGGAGAGGTGGAGGTGTGCAGCCTAGGGATGGCCTCCACTAGTGAGAAGAAATGAAGAGAAAGAGGCCAGAGCCTAAGCAAGATAGTTCGGGGGGAGTTGAGGCTTGTATAAAGGCTGGAGAAAGTTACAGAGGTGGGAAGCCATGAAAAAATTTAAATACAAGGATGATAATTTTGAGGATATAGGTTGAATAGGATGGCACTGATTGCAGATGACCTGGTGAAAACTGAGACAGAAACCAGGGAGAAGAATGACAATTGGAGCTGAAGATATTAGCTTTCATTTTTCCAATGTTTAACTGGAGGAAATTGTAGCTCATCTAAGACTGGATACCAGACAAGTAGCTTGACAACGCAGAGTTAGCGGAGGGGTGAAGAGAGATGGCAGAGAAGTAGAGCTGGGCATTGACAGCATACCTGTGGAAGTTGACCATGTATCTATTGCACCTATAGTGCATTCTAACTAATCTGACCACTGCCTTGTAAAAATTTATCACTGCCCTTAATGATTTGAATCTGTTGCACACGGATCCAATGCATGTCCCACACCCCCCACCCCATGGGCAGGGTTTTCAGGTCGGCTTGCGGGCGTGCACCCAGCATGCACGAGGGTAAAATAGTGCGCGATTACGTCCGGCGAGTGACCTGACACCATCGCGTACTCGCGCGATATTTTGTTTGGTCAGTGCGCGCGAGAGTTGGCAGTGCGCCCGCCAACAATTGAGAGGGTTGTTAAGCCCATTAATCAATTAATTGAAGTGAATTTTTCCCTGCTCGTCCAACCTTACGGTTGGTGGGCGGGCGAATAGTCTCAGCAGCCTTTGGATTTTTGAAGAAACCTCGTTCACGGGCGGGATGAGGTTTCCAACGTTAATTAAAAATAAAATAAAAAATTTTTAAAACTCCTTTTTAACATTTCCCTGCCCATGTGATGGAGTCACATGACGGGACAAATGTTTACCTTAATCTTAAAACCTTCATTTTTAATGTTAGAAATCTTCAGCTCCCTGAGGCAGCTCTGTGCCTTCAGGGAGCTTTCACTCAGCGCACTGGCGCACACTTCAGCGCTCGCGGTCCTCCCGCCCCCCCTATCCTGGCAGCGCTGAGGTTATCAGCGCGTTTCACACTGGCTGGCTGTTAATTGGTCAGCCAGCCTGAAATCACGGTCGGGGCCCAATCACTGGCTGTGGACCATTGCGCGGCTGCTCCTTGGTCCACCTGCCGCTCCCGCCCGACGAGGGGAAAATCCTCCACCATATTTTCACAGTTGCACAGATTATTGATTAATGTTTAAAACATGGTGTGGTTCTGCTATTCCTCTATGTTTTTGCTCTGCTAGATGGAACCCCTGCGCTGAAGTGATGTAAACACTTCCTCAGATTTCTATTTGTTAGGATTTTGAAGTCATTTGTTAATTTATCAGATCCAAATTTAAACTTTTCAACATACATTCTGAATCCTTTTGCTACAGTGCCAGTTTCTAACTTTGATTCAGAAAAAATCAGACATTACAAACACAGGACAGACTGAGAACATTTACGAAGCAGGAGGAAACTGCGTACATAAATAAAGGGAACAATAAAGTTCCACAAACTTTGCCACATAAAATAATGCTGTGTTATTGCTGGGGAGTTCACTGAAAAGAGAAATAAATGTAAGATGCCTGCATGTCTCTAAATTTAAGCAAGTCAAAGACTTTTACTCTTCAGGGGCTGATTTAGTTACATCACAGTGTACTTTGTGTGAGAAAGTGTCATCTGGAAAGTGCCTTCAGTATATCTTTCAAGTTCTCACAATCAGTAGAGTTCATGTTAAGACTCACCATCAAAAGCTTTGAGACCCCAAGGATCACGTTAGCTGCAAACTTCATTTTCTATGTGAGTATGTTACCTGTTCTGGAGCAACCTGATCTAACTGGTAACTAAGAAACATTACTGCTTCTTACTGCTCTCGATGAAGGTAGCTTCAACACCTAAATTAAATGGACTGAGCTGACTTTCAGAGTCAGCTTTGAAAATTCTATAGTTGTCAAATGTCAAAATTGCCATTAACTCTGACTTTGTGCTGCAGCAGATATACATCTACATCAGCAGCAGCATCTTTCTTTAGAGACAGCTGTACAGTTTGTGGACCTGGCAATCCTGCAAAATTAATCTGCCAAATCCCAAAGCCATGACAGTGCCCCTTGAACATATTGTCATTTGCCAAATCCATGTTTCCCACAATTCCATGTTTCCGCTTCTCCAATCAAGTTCCAGCACTGAAAGGGCTATATCTCAAAGTCACAAATCACATTCTTTGTGACTGTGATGGGCTACCTCTCCTCATCCTTTTCAACCTCTCTACTATCTTTGATGGAGTTTACCACATCATCCTCCAATGCCTCTCCTCTGTTGTCCAAGGGTGTGGGGCAGCTGTCACCAGATTCCACTCATACCTACTCAGTTGTAGCCGGAGAAATCTGCCACAATGGCTTCTATTTCTAACCCCCATATCCCCAGTTATCCCCTGGAGTCCTCCAAGGATCTATCCTTGCCTCCCTACAACTTCTTACCTAGATGTTGCACCTTGGCAACATCATCCACAGCATGGTTTCACATGTGGACAACACACAGCTCTACTTTAACATCACCTCTCTAAACTCCTCTACTGCCTCTCTGTTATGAAACTTCTTGTCTGACAGTCAGTCATAGATTAGCCACAATTTCCTCCCATTAAAAATTGTGAAGCCATGGCCTTCCAGCCTCTGCTGTAATCTCCATTCCCTCACCCCTGATTCCATCCCACTCTGTGGCCACTGAATAAGGCTGTATCAGAACACCAAGGTTGCAAGCAGTCTACTTGACCTTGACCTGAGTTTCTGGCCCCATATCCTCTCCATTACAAAGGCCACCCTACTTCCACACCTGCATCATTACCTGCCTCTGCTGTACCTCAGCCCACCTGCCGCTGAAACCCTCGTCCACGCTTTTGCTGCCCCCAGACCTCATTATTAGAATGACCAGGCCCTCACCTTCCAGGCTCCATAAAATTGAGCTCATCCAAAATTCTACTGCCACTGTCCTAACCTGAATCAAGCCCCATTTACCAATCACCACTCTTCTTGCTGATCTACATTGGCTTTTGGATCCACCAGTGCCTCAGATTTAAAATCGGCATCCTTTTGTTAAAATCCTCCCCTAGCCTTGACTCTCCCTAAGAAGCCTGTGTTCTGCCATCCCTGGCCGCTTACACATACCCCACTGCCTTTGTCTTCAACTACCGTGTCTTTAAACCCGGGCATTCCCTCTCTACATCTCCACTTTTCTCTCTTTTTTAAGATTTCTGATTACTGTACACTCCTGTGAAGTGCTCTGAGATACTCTCCTCTATTAAAGCCGATGGATAAGTGTAAGCCATTGCCGTCTGATATTTTTATAACGGTTTAATTCAATAATCATTATGGGTTTGAATAAGAAACCAAAGTAATTCTTAAAATTTCAGGTTTGTGATTTGATTCAATCCAACTTGGAGCAAACCCACGAGGCCAAAAAAATAAATCGAGGAATAATATCATTTACATTTCCAATTACACATTGCTTTCTTTTCCAGGATTTGAGCAAATTAAATTAACTTTACTTTCCACTCCAGTACAAAGGGATATTTTCAGAAGCAGTGTTCTCTAGATCGGACATTGAAGTAATGCCCCAGCTGCCGCTTGATGGTCGTTGTTGGTAGATGTTAAAGATTCCACGGCCCTCTTACGCAAGGGCTTTTCCTCGTGTTCTGCTCAACATTCTTCCCTCAGTCAACACCACTAGAAACAGATAATTCGTCTCATCGCTATTTGCGAGATCTCACGTTTGCGTAATGCCTCCTGCATTTTCCTATAAAACAAAAGTGACTACATTTCAAAGTAATCAGATATGTCATGAGAGCTGTGATAAGGTGTTAAATAAATAAAAATTCTGTATCTTCAAAAATATTTAATTTTTGTAAAGTAATTTTTTTGAATACATCAGGTTGGCTTATATCAGTTTTTGGTTCCTATTAAGATGATGCTCCCGTCAATAGGTGTTGGGATTATATTTTATCACTGGTAGCCATTGCAATACCAAGATTTGAATTGATAATTATTTACTATCTGAGAAGTATAAGCTGTTATTTTATTGCTGTGGGCATGCTTTGTAGATAAACTAGTTTTGGAAATTACAACGCTACAGTTTTATGAGAAACTTTGTACTTTAGTCTCTGAGAGGAACCATCCATCTTCATTTATAAGCACAACACCTTGTGTGTATTCGTCGATTTTGGAGAAGCCAAAATAGAACTTAGAAAACTGCCACTAAACTGAACCCAAAAAAATTATTTGTCCTGCTTATCATCTGTACGATCATAACATGCTATTAAATCCTGTGGTTATGGGAGGCCCTAGTTCCATTCAGCATAAGCCTTACGTAACTCCAATTAATCTTATTTATCTTTCTTAACTCTTGAATGCACACAAATGAATTGTTCAGGAACCTGGAAGGCAGAGGAGAAATGCAGGCCACTGATTAGTGCAGGAGCTCATGATTTGGAGGAACAACTTGTAATGTGCACTGATTGGTGGCTCAGGGAACCAGAGGATGGTGAGTGTTGGCCACAGTACCAGGTTAACCCAAAGATCAAAGCGGCAGAATATCAGGGTGATTACCTCAAACAACCTTTAGACCTTAGGGTCTCTGACTGAGAGCAGCAGCCAGTAGGTCTTGATGCTGATGGCCAGCAATATAAATCTCACTTCCATTCCCAATCCCAGTTTCCTTATATTGAACTTGGGTGTCCGGTGAGGGCCCAGAAAGGCAAATCAATCCCAATGTGTTTTCTATGCTAATAGAAGTCATTAAGGTGTCAATCATTGTTTTGCACTCAGTCCTTTATGGTTGTGTCTAGACTAAAATTGGCATTCATTAAGACCTCCCAGATACTGATATGGATCAGTAATTTGAGTCAAATGCCCCTTACAGTTTCCAATTATTAGATTATCTCCTTAAACCTTGATAAACCATGAGGTGGATTTTCCTGTCTGTGATAACAAGCTGTTTCACCAATGTAGCGGATCTCCCGTTTTCAACATGACAATCATTTTCAGAATTAAACAGACGAGAACAGGAAACTCCAGTTTCTAAGTGTTGAGGAGGAGTGTATAGCTGTATGGGAAGCCACCTGATGTTTCAATTCATTTCTTCCATTCTCTGTGTCCAGGTGATCCAATACAGATAGTGGAACAGGACAAAAGGCGAACGTATCATCTTCGGGATGTGGTCACCGTTTATCGTCCATCCCTAGATGACCTGACTGAACGGTTTGCTAGGTCACTTCAATGGGCAGCTAAGAATCAACACAGTGGTGTGAGACTGGATTGACAGAGCACTGGGTTACCTTCCCTCAAGGGAATGAATGAACCTGTTGCATTTTTATGACAATCTGAAACTGACTTCAATTTTTAATTTTCAGATGTTTTTGTTAATCTAAATTTAAATTCACAGACTGGGATTTGAACTCATTGGCCAGAATTTTTCCGTCGGCGATTTGTGGGGCAGGGCCCACTCGCCAACGTGAAAATGAAGCGGGATGACATCAGGAGGAACCCCTGACATCATCCCGCCCCATTTAAATATTCAGGAAGGCGGACGGACAGTGAAATCAGCTGTCCGCCCGCCGACCTGTCAATGGCCAATTGAGGCCATTGACAGGATAATTAAGCCAATTAAAGACCTGCCCGTCCAACCTTAAGGCTGGCGGGCAGGCCAGGAGCCCCAGCAGGCTTCTGATGATACAGGAAACCTCATCCACTGGTGGGATGAGGTTTCATGTACATTTTTATAAACTTTAATAAACTTTATGTGATATTTATTAACATGTCCCATCTCGCGTGACATTGTCATATGAGGGAGACATGTTAATAATTTTTTTATTTTACTATTTTTGAAGTTTATAAAACTTTCAGCACTCTCCCTGAGACAGCACTTAGCCTCAGGGAGCAGTGTGCACTTTGACAGATGAGGAATCCCTCCCCCCACCGCACCCCCCCCACCCCCCCGCACAGGAAGCGCATTGCACTTCCTGTCGGGCAGCCCGCTGGGCGGGCCTTAATAGGCCCCCCCACTCAAAATGGCGGCGGGGCCCATTTCGGCGGTGGTGATCGGCTGCCCGCCTGCTGCCGAGCCGGTGGGGCCCGCTCGCCCATCAAGGGCAAAATCCTGCCCGTTGGGTGGGATTTTTCCAGCCCTGCACGCCGCTGGGATCATCCAGTTCTGCAGAAAGTCAATGGACTTTTGGCTGAACTGCTGCGACCCCACAGCGGGTCCCACCATGACGGGGCCAGAAAAGCCCCGCCAATTTTCTCCGGATTATTAGCCCAAATTACTGGCCCAGAAATATAACCACCAAACTACTATACCCAAAGATAACGCAACTCCTTACTCAAGGCTGTATTCTGAAAGGTAATTCTGCCAAAAATAATGAAACAAGTTAATAATTTGGGACATGAGACCTTGATTATTTCATTATTTACATATGGTCAGGACATCTTGCTTCTGGAAAAATCCAGTTACATAAGACTGAATGTTGCCGTGCGCTGTGGGCACGGGTTATAACTACACACTCAGGACTTTTTATTCATTTAGTCAGGCATAAAGACTTTTTAGCACATGCATAATTTAACAGAATCAAACATGACAGGAATGTTCACACACAATTCAAACGCTGACTTTACTTGCCAGTTTCCTCATGTGCAACTTGATTTCAATCTCTGTTTTCTTGACGCAGGATGCCAACTTTTCTACACAATTCATTTTGATTGTTGCTTCCAGGCTCAGCTCATTTTGCCAGAAAGCAGCTATCACACAAAAACATGACTGACTGCTCTGTATTTTAAAGGCCATCTAGTAATGCATCTTTATATTGACTAAAGCAATGACCCAGCTTTACAAATTAATTAAACTCTTTTGAGAATTGATTAGGAAAATCTTATCAAATGGTGCATATGAAGCATGTTATTTTCTTCACCAAAGTCAGCTGGAGCATTCCTTTTCAGATACAGCCCTATTTATAGAGACGATATTGCAAATTGAACTTGGACAACAAGACAATGTAAATTTGGAAATGAGATGTGTTTACGGGAAGATTAACAGATGCAGAGCAAAATGAGAAAGAAAAGAAGGAAGAATATAGCGATGCTGCAGAGGAAATTAAAATGGACGTGTACTGGAAAACATAGCAAATCAAAATAGAAGGAAAATCAAAGGAACGAGGGAAAAAAATCGAATCAGAGAAACAAACAGTAGAAAGGGTAAATCTCAAATTTGGATTGATGCTTTCCTGTGTACACAGATGGTTGGTGTATACAGAAATCTTTGGAAGCAGAAAATTTTTCTTAACCCAAAGACGGCTATAGTTTCTCTCTATTTTCAAAGTAGGGAGTTGGGTGGCGCTTTTTATTGATTGTAATAGCTCTCAACCAAAATGGCAGATGGTGCAATTTTGCTGTGGGCAGTAGAGTTTGTTAGTGCAAAGAATGGAAAATGATCCAATCATGACATCTGTAATAGTTACTATTTCACACTTCTCATGCAGCTAATGACCCACTTAACTGGTATAAATGACACGAATTGCGAATGTCGCTTTTGAATGCAAAAACTTTGGAGAAATGGATCAGTGGCAAATTTGTAAAGATGGTGTCACTGATTTGCTCGTAAAGGTTCCTTGTCGACAGCATTATGGAGAAATAGGATGATCTATGTGCTCAGTCATGCAGCCCATAGGATGGTCTGAAGGCAAACTGCATGGCAATGCATTAATAAACATGTGAACCCAGTGCTGGCTATTATGAAGAGCTGGAACGATACTCAAAAGTCATTGTTCAACTTGAAAAACAGCAACAAGGTACGGTAAGAATATGAAAGTAAAACAGCACAGGACACACATGGGAAATAAATTAAATGTCACAGATATGAGTTAAAACATTGTACAGAAATAAAATAATGTTAAGAGAGCATGTAGCAAGCAAAGTAATACAAGTGAAAATATCAGGCTAATGTAAATTGCATTAAGCATACCAAGGAGAACTGACTGTAAGAAGGAATTTTCATGGGGTAAATTGCCCTGCCTTCATAATGCTCTTAGTTTTATGGGTAAAACTCACAAAAAGAAGGAAGTCAAGTTGTACAACAGATTGTAGACCCTCCCGGGAAAAATCTTTAACTGAACATGAAGTGAGAATCATTGACTTTCATACGAACATACAAATGAAAGTCAAAGGTTTTGGGGTTGAGGAGGTTGGGTCAGGGCACAGGTCAACAATTATGTGCCATATTAATCAACTGTTTTATGATTTATACCAACAGGTCCATGTCACAAGTGCTTAATAGGTTGTATAATTACGTTGCAATGCAGGTATAAATGCACTTATGTGCTTTTGAGAATCAATCCATTGACCTGCTTATCAAGCATAGAGCCAGTTTCAAAGGAAGTATGGATTGGAATTAAGGCTGCAACGCAATAGCACTGATTCTCTGGCCTACACTCTCCAGTGTGGCTCCATCTCTGGGGAAGGAGATGAGTGAATTTGCATTTAATGTCCGATTTGCTGTCTTGCAGCAAGGGGAACTAAATAGTCTTCTGTGGCAGAGGAAGTGTTATGGTTGCTAATTGTAAGCACACACACTTGCATTAAGCAAGAGCACAGACATATATAACAGACATTCAGAGATGTAAAGTACAAGGGCACCAAAAACTTGGCAACACTTACAGGATGGATGAAGAACCCAAAGAAGCACAGGAGTAAAGCTCTGGAAGATGACTCCCCTTCCTGAGTTGTCTGAAATGATCATTTTTAGGAAGTTTGTTTTTTAATGGCAGGTAATGAGGCCATACAAAAAGAAGAGTGGGAAAAGGCCCATCTAATCTAGTCAATAACGTAGCAGTGTTTTTTTTAGATATTTCACCCCCCCAACCAACCACACAATCTCCTGAGAAAGGAATAAAAACAAAAATGTTTTTTCTTTATTCATTCACGGGATGTGGGCATCGCTGGCTGGGCCAGTATTTATTGCCCAACCCCAGTTGTCCTTGAGAAGGTGTTGGTGAGCTGCCTTCTTGAACCACTGCAGTCCATGTAGGTACACCCACAGTGCTGTTAGGAAGGGAGTTCCAGGATTTTGACCCAGCCAATACAGGGAAAACTCTGCAAAAGTTCTCCATGACTCACTAAGACATTAAGCAAGATTCCAAATGAGCATGATAGTCCATCACTCATCATAATTGTTAATTGTAATCACAATTATCTAGCAACTTAACTACAAATGTTCCTTTTTTTATACTTTCACTGGATGTGACTGTCTCTGGCATGGTTAGTATTTATTCCCCATCCCTAGCTGATGTTGAGAAGATGATAGTGAGCTGCCTTCTTAAACTGCTGCAGTCTGTGTGTTGCAGGTACACTCTGGGTACTGTTGGGGAGGGAGGTCAGAATTTTAACCTAGTGATGATGAGGGAATGATGATAGCTTTCCAAGTCAGGATAATGTGCGACATGGAGGGGAACTTGGAGGTCTTCCTACATCCATACTGCCCTTGTCCTTCTTGGTGAAGAGGTTGTGGCTTTTGGAGGTGCTGTTGAAGAAGCCTTGGCAAGTCATTGCACTTTATCTTGTAGATGGTACACACTGCTGCCATGGGCATCAATTGTAAATGGAGTAAATGTGTAAATTGTGCTTGGGGTGCTAGTCGAGAATACTGCTTTGTACTGGATGATGTTGAACCTCTCGAGTGTTTTTGGAACTGCACTCATCCAGGCAAGTAGGGAGTATTCCATCACACTTCTGACTTGTGCCTTGTAAATGACAGAGTGCTTTGGAGAGTCGGGAGATGAATTACCCACAGCACAACACCCAGCCTCTAATTCACTCTTGTAGTCAAAGTGTTTATTTGGCTTATCCAGTTCAGTCTCTAGTCAATGGTGACCCCCCGGATATTGATGTTGGGGAATTGAGTGATGGTAATGCCTTTGAATGTTGAGGGGAGATGGTTGGACCTTCTTTTATTGGAGATGGTTATTATTCAGCATGTGGGGCATGAATGTTACTTGTCACTTATGAGCCCAAGCCTGAATGTTGTCCAGCACCTTCTGCATGCAAGCACGGACTGCTTTATTAATTGGGGAGTTATAAATGTCACTGGGTCAAAATCCTGGAACTCCCTCCTAACAGCACTGTGGGTGTGCCTGCACCACATGGACTGCAGCGGTTCAAGAAGGCAGCTCACCACCACCTTCTCAAGGGCAACTAGGGATGGGCAATAAATACTGGCCTAGCCAGTGAAGCCCACATCCCATGAATGAATTTTTTTTTAAATGAACACTGCATGTGCAATCATCAGCGAACTGTAGCCATGTATAGTCACAGCATGTTTTAAGACAGGTCTTGTGTCTTGTCCTCAGTTTATCACCTGCCTCTCTGTGAAATATCACTTCTGCTTTAACATCTGTTTATGAATGGAACCTTACCCTATAGCACACTTCTTTGCTGCTAGTAAAGACATATTTAACTGCACCTGCTTCATCTTGTATTTAAATACCTGCCACTGTAGGAAAGATCCTCAAAGACAGATTCCATTTACTGCTATAAGATTAATTGTAAAATAGCTCAAATGTACTCTTACGTAGTGAAAAGAATTTCTCATTTGTTTATTTCTACACCACCTTCTGGACTAAGGACCTGAAGGTCACTGGAGCTTTTGCGCCATAGCTGAGACCCAACCCATATTTTTCAGCTGCTGCCAGTGTTAGCATCTGCCATGCAGTCTAAGAAACCCCTACGAGAACGTGCGTGTAAGGGAGCTGTAGTGGGACAATGTCAATCTAAGTATCTGCTGCTTTAGCCGTACATGCAAGCTAGTAAGACAGCAGGAAATGTGGATCCCCTTTCCTGTAGGCACACTCACGCATTCACCCTGGACCCTTCCTGTTACCAAAAAAAGGCCTGAGATTAACCGATGCCTGAGGAACTACAACAACCAAGGGTGCTGCCCAAACTGGTGTCTGGTAAGATTCAATACTCATACATCTTGCTAAACCAAAACCCCTTTAGGTCCTGACTCTAACAGTTAGTAAAGGCACTCAAAAATATAGCCTTCATTATAAATATTTGTGAGTTGTATATAATTTGTAATGTAGCATGGGTTCAATAAAGTAACCTGATGTGAATAACCTTTTGTTTTGTTTAAAAAATGCAATTGGACCAGTAGAAAATATTAAAGGCTAACTTGAAGAAAATGTTTCCAATCTATCTAGGATGGCACTACAGATGTTATTCAGGAAGTTATCTATCTTGAAACAGTATTTAAATATGTTCTGTGCTGTCTCACCTGGTGTAAGGTTAGGGAATTATAGCTGATATTTTCTAGGTATCCTGGAATTGAAAGGCTGCCAACCTGAGGTTGTCACAGATGCCAGCTGAGAGGAGTCAGGGCTTCCACCTGCTTTGAATTGCTGGGTCTCTTTTGGGCTGTAGTTTAGTGATGTAAGTCTCTCCATGGGTGGAATTTTATGCCCCCTCCCACCAGCGGGATCCTCTGATCCCACCGAAGTCAGTGGACTTTCGAACGGCTAGCCACATTGTCCGGCCCTCCCACTGCCGCGACGGGGCCATAAAAATTCCACCCCGTTTCTTCTGCTTGATCAGACATTTAAAAACACAACTTACAAGGGAAAAATACTTTGCTTTTAATGCATTTAACTTTGCACCATTATTGTGCTTTAAGGCCTAGGGTGAGAAGTGCAGAATTATTAGTTTGTATGTTTTGTGGTGCTTTGTATCTGTAGTGAAGTGTTTGAATAACGGCACTTGTGTAAGGACCTGCTTTCCGATAGCTGTCTCAGTCTCTGTCTCAGCCACATGTGTTGCGTTGAAGCTTTGAAAAACTTGGAAGTTGTATTTTTTTTTGGCAAACTTACAAAGGACTGGGCAGTGGTGCAGAGGAAGCAATAGTATGCCTGATTGGTTTTGTGCTACAAAAGAAGTGGCATCATCGTCCTGTTGCAATTCCAACTGGATAATAAAGAGATACTAACTATAATCTGAATGGTGCAGTGAGCTGCAGAGTCAGAGTTCAGGATTTTAAGTGTTTAAATCTATTTCTAAAAGGCATGCACTGTGTGTGGAGGAAGAATGGCCTGCAAAATTGGTGATGACTATTTTAAATAAACTGTTTGATTTCCACCACTGGACTTTAGCAGAATAGAAAAACAGGAAAAGCCCAATGGGATCCGTAAGACTAGAGTTCAGGATTATACAGTTGAACTGTAGCTCTGTAAAGTGGTGTGCCTATGTTGTCAGCTGTCAAGGGCAAATCAGGTTTTCTGCTGACTATTGTAAATAAACTGTTTAATTTCTGCTACTATGCTTATGTTCCACCTGAACCCAGGGAAAGGGTAATGTTTAATCCCCAGAGATCCCCTATACAACTATTATTACTATATGTTCATACTCTATTAAATCATCCATACAGTACTGGGAGTTCTTATTAAGCAGGCCACATTATCATATCAACTATTTATAATCAGCTGCGCAGAGATAAATCTACTTTCATCACAAAACCAATGGCACATGTTGAGGTTGATTTGGTTTAAGAAACAATAAAAGGTATAATCTGTAGATTTTGAGCTGGAGTATAAATCCTGGATTACATTTTTAAGTAAATTTTTCACCCAATTCAAATTCAAAGATAATTCCTATTGAATTAACCTTTGCTCAATTCAAGCTGTATGAATGTGGAATATCAGTACAAAATATAGGAATAAGGAATTTGAGGTACTTATTAGAATTTGTTTGGCACTAACAGGTTTTCCTAGTCATCCCAGAATTGACTGGGACATAGTATGATCAATGCAGAAAGTGGAGAGGGGACAGATTGTCCACCCTAAGAAAAATCTTCTGAGGACCATATTACTTGGGGAATTCAGAGCCTGCTTCAGCCTCCGACAAGTTCAACCGATTATTCAAAAAATGAGGGTACCATCCTTGAGATGAGGGTGAGCTGGAACGTGTACAGTAATGACAGCATTACCAGTGTTGTGTAACTGTATGGATCCCTCCTGGAGATGTGCCAACCTAGCTACAATTTTAACAGTCACTGTGCTTGCTGAAGCTTATAGAATTTGAGCAAACTAGTATTTTTCATATTTATATTTGAAGAAAAGAATTAGTTTTAAGTTGTTACCCATTGAGCTATAACTGACATTTCTAAGATGCAGTTAGCTCACGTTACACCAGAGATTTGCCAGAAGTTCAATAAAAGTGTCACTCACTCAGCTGCAGGTGATTAAATTTCTCTTTACACTGAGCATTGGTCATATTGAAGACATTAAAGGGAGACGGAAATATTTTTGTCCCTTAGTAACCTTTCAGCCGGCCTTTCTCAGATCCACTGAGACTAAATACAAGGTGACAGAGTTTGAAGCAGGGCAGTGTAAACTGTACAGAGGCCAGTGATTAAAAACATGTGTCCAACAATAGTCTTATTCTTAAACTTACAATTAACCTTTTAAGCAACTAAATAGCAGCTTGTGTGGCTCTTAAAAGCTTTTTGCTGCTTGTAAACGATAAAGCAGAAACAGCTGTTAAATTGTAATGAAGAAAGTGCTTACAAATTGTTAGAATTTTACAAGGTACTTCTTGTTTTCAGCTTACTTTGGATTTGCAGAGTTCAATGGCCACAAAAAGGACACTGAATCTGACTTATGCAACCTAAATATTTTAGGCCGTGTGGATGGACAATTCCCCACCTGGGAAAAGTGTTGCCTTTCAGAAGTTTCTGCCTTTTTTTTCTCCAGACTCCTTAAGTTTTTGAGCTATGAGCAAGATATACATCATCGTTTGAAAATTTACTCTGTGGGTGTGATGATTACTTTCAATAATTCACTCAAATGATTTTTTTTAAAATAACAATTCACACATCTGTCTTATTACTTAACTGGCAGAAACTGCATGTAGCATTCCACAACTGATTCACACTCTAAAATTCTGTAATGTGTAACCTGGGGCAGGATTTTGAATGCTGAGGGTCTTGTACAACAGTGCAAGAACACTCAAATTCAGCAACGCAAGTGAACTATCCACTGTTGCTCGTTTTGTGCTCCTCTCTTAAAGCAACAACTTGAAATGACTTCACTCACTCTTACCATCTGCCTGACTCACCCTTTGAACACCATCCTCTTCACAGACTTACATAACAGAAGAACATAAGAACTAGGAGTAGGAGTTGGCAATTCAGCCCCTCGAGCCTGCCCCGCCATTCAATACGATCATGGCTGATCTCATTTTGGCCTCAGCTCCCATTTCCTGCTCTCTTCCCATAACCTTTCAACCCGTTAATAATTAAAAACCTGCCTATCTCTTCCTTAAATTTATTCAGCGTCCCGGCATCCACTGCTCTCTGAGGTAGTGAATTCCACAGATTCACCACCCTTTGAGAAAAGTAATTCCTCCTCATCTCTGATTTAAATCTACCACCCCTTAGCCTAAAACCATGGCCTCTCATTCTAGAATGCCCCACAAGGGGAAACATCTGCTCCACATCTACTTTGTCGACCCCTTTTAGCATCTTATATACCTCAATTAGATCTCCTCTCATCCTTCTAAACTCTAGCGAGTATAGGCCTAAACTGCTCAATCTCTCCTCATAAGATAAGCCCCACATCTCTGGAATCAATCTAGTGAACCTCCTCTGAACCGCGTCCAGTGCAACTACATCCTTCTCAAGTAAGGGGACCAAAACTGTGCACAGTATTCCGGGTGTAGTCTCACCAATGCCTTGTATAGTTGCAACAACACTTACCTATTTTTATACTTTATTTCTTTAGCAATAAATACCAAAATTCCATTTGCCTTCCTTATTACCTGCTGTACCTGCATACTAGCTTTCAGCGATTCATGCACAAGAACACCCAGATCCCTCTGCACTGAAGCATTCTGAAGTTTCTCTTCATTTAAATAATAAGTTGCCTTTTAATTCTTCCAACCAAAATGGATAACCTCACACTTATCCACGTTAAACTCCATCTGCCAAATTTTGGCCCATTCATGTAACCTGTCCATATCCATTTGTAAATTTCTTATTTCTTCTTTGCAACTTACTTTCCCACCTATTTTGGTGTCATCTGCAAATTTAGCTATAGTACCTTCTATCCCTGAATCCAAGTCATTAATATAGATTGTAAATAGTTGGGGCCCAAGGACCGAACCCTGTGGCACCCCACTAGTTACAGCTTGCCATCCAGAAAAGACCATTTATCCTGACTCTCTGCTTTCTGTCGGTTAGCCAATCCTCTATGCAAGCTAATATATTACCCCTAACTCCGTGTGATCTTATCTTGTGTATTAATCTTTTGTGCGGCACCTTATCAAAGGCCTTCTGGAAGTCCGGATGTACTACATCTTCAGCATCCCCATTATCCACTTTGCTTGTCACATCTTCAAAGAACTCTAGCAAATTAGTCAAACACGATTTACTCTTCAGAAAACCATGCTGACTCTGATGGATTGCATTTTGACTTTCCAAATGCCCCATTTACTACTTCCTTAATAATGGATTCCAACAATTTCCCAACAACAGACGTTAAACTAACTGGTCTACAGTTTCCTACTTTCTGCCTCCCCCACCTTTTTGAATAAGGGCATTATATTAGCATTTTTCCAATCCACTGGAATCTTTCCGGAATCCATGGAATTTTGGAATATTATAGCCAATGCATCCACTATCTCTGCTACCACTTTCTTTAAGACCCTGGGATGTAGGCCATCAGGTCCTGGGCTTCAGAACAAAGAAAGGATTTTTCATCAATAAACTTAGAAACAAGTGAAGAGGGCACCCATTGGAGCTCAAACCTCCACCAGGCTGTGTTAACTCGAGGTTATTACAATTACACAGCTCTTGAGGCTTTTCCCTTCCTGGTTGATGTTCTGTAAATACAAAGCTGAAAAAAGAAATATTTTTATTAAGAGCTTCCATCTCACTAAGAGGGTTTTGGGGCAATCCCTGTTTGAAGCTGTTTTGATAGGGAAGGTATTTGTGGTGGAGCTATTGCACAATGTCATTATTATTACCGGAAATACTCAGCAAATCTGGCAGCATCTGGCGGAATAGAAAGTTTTAGTCCAATTTTAGTTGCTCTGTAGTACCACCCGTGTCTGTTATGAGATGGTGAATGTGCCAAAATCACTTCTTGCCCCATATTAAGCTTCAGGAAATTTGCATGAGTATCGTACGGAGACACACTTTGTACTACTCACTATCACCATCAATTTATATTTACGTAATTTCTGAAATTATGAAATTATTATGAAATATCTGAGGGGAAACCATAAACTAAAAATAATCAAATTTACCAAACGACCCCCAAATGAAGAAATTACCAACAAGAATTCACTTTTCTGTAACTTTATTTTAACACAAATCAGAACCAGTGCAAATTAAACATGAATTAACAGGCAAATAACACTTCAAATAAAAAAGGTGAATTTTACTTTAAGTAGTCGATACAACAGGGATACATCTTGCACAACAACAGGCATTCGCCTGCAGCATATATGGCATTATGTAGCTAAATGGTTCCACAAAAGGTTGTTCTTTATTTATGCAGAGTAGGTCAGGAGTCCAATCTGACAACAGCTTTCACCTCCAAGTTTCATAGGTATGATTATCATCAACAAGGCACACTTCTACAAACCCTCTCTCCCTTGGGTCTTAACAGTACTGATGGCATACCTCTGCAGAATTTCTTTCAGACAGCTGACCAATATCCCTCTAGATCATGGTTTGGCCACTTCCGTTACATCTAGCGCTTTAGCATCTCTGAGCTATTCACACATCCTTCCAGGTTTGAGATCTTTTAGCCAGCTCTCACAGTAACTCTCAGTGGCCTGTCTCCTTTCCTGCCAAACAGAAAAATTGACCTCTTCCTTGGAGAGGTTTGCTTTTTTTCTGCAAAATAATTTGGTGTGTTCTTTCTATGTATGCCTACTCTTTCTTTGTTTCTGCGTCTATATGCTGATTACCTTCTGCCCCCAGCTCTCCTATCTTCTTTACAATAGCAGCTTTTTTGTCTGTATTTGCTGTGTCTGGCCACACAACTTTTGTATCTTCCTTCCTGTTGATACTGTTTCCAGGTTGAGGGTCGTCAGGTCACATGGGCCGGTATTTCTTATTATCCAAGAAAATGACAATTGATGCAGACTCTTAAAAATCCTTTTCAAACATTCTTAAAAACAATTACAGATTCCCAATACAATATAAACAAATCACAAATTTTCCTTACTGTACTGCTTCCTGGTCAAAGGCCATAACAAATGTCTTCAATATAGTGGAATGACCAAAGGTGCATCGTTGGAGTGTAATCAGAGAAAATAAATTGGTACCAGGTCCAAGAAAGAGACATTCGGCCAGTAGACCAAGGGCAGGATTTTACGTGTCAGCAAGTGGGGGCGGGGCCCGCTTGCCGATGCGCAAAATGACGCATGGTGACATCGGGGGAACTCCCGACGTCACCGCGCCCTATTTAAATTTTCAGGTAGGTGGGGGTGCAGCGGAATCGGCTGCTCGCCTGGCGACCTGTCAATGGCCAATTGAGGCCATTGACAGAGTCAATTAAGTAATTAAAGGACCTGCCCGTCGAACCTTAAGGTTGGCGGGCAGGCCAGGAGCCCTGTCCTGAACTAGAAAAAGCATGAAACCTCATCCACGGGTGGGTTGAGGTTTCATGTAGGTTTTTAAAAATTTTTATAAAGTTTTTGTGAAAATTATGGACACGTCCCGACTCATGTGACAGTGTCACATGAGGGGACAGGTTAGGGAAATTTTACTTTTCTATTTTTAGGTTTTTTACATTTAGAGCCAAATTCCCTGAGGCTGCACTTAGCCTCAGGGAGATGAGTGTGCTCTTTCGTGCACATGCGCAAAACAGCACACTCTTGATTTTGGGATTTCCCCCCTCCCCGCCCGTGCAGGAAGTGCATAGCGCTTCTGTGTGGATGTCATGCTGGGTGGGCCTTAATTGGCCTGCCCACGTAAAATGGCACCGCGCCCCCAATTGGGGGCACCGATCGGAAGCACGCCTGTGCGCGCCCACCCTTCAACTTCACGCCCGATGGGGGGAAAATTCAGCCCCAAAAGTTTGGTCAGAGGTAAGTTTATTTGAGGCTTTTGTTTGAATGTTATATTTGGGAGGAATCAAGCAACTGTAAAGAATGAAATCACTCACTCAGTACTGTGTTTCTTTAAGTTTACTTTAGTTGGAACTGGGGTAAAGTATTATTAAATTCCCACAGGGGTACAAGTTCTTTTTTGAGAAAAACCCTCTGTTGAGGTGTACAAAGCAGGAAATGATAAGACTCATTCTACCATCTGTGCTGCGTCACCTAACCCTAGTGATGATAAAGGTGTAAGTAATACAGTTGCCCTCTGTGCCCTCAGCTTAGAGTGTGCAAAAATTAACCCAAATTCCCATTCTATCCTGTGGGCCCTGGTGAAAAGTTCAATTGTGCCACTACCGCATGAAAACAGGATCGGAATTAGATATGATGAACCCATAGTCAAACACCCTAGCAACATTCATCAACCCGGCTCACATACAAAGAATTGCTTCTTGGAAGAGATACCAGAGAAATGCGAGCACTTACAGGATCTAACTCCAGTCTACATTAGTGGCTCCAATGGGAGGAGGTGATTATGAGGGGAAAATTTGGGGAGGATGGGGAAACACTTTTTAAAGTAAATGTACAGTGTACCCATGGCAATGTCATTTATTAGCTGATAGTGCTAACTTTGTCATCTAACCTATTGACTAAATACTGAAGTATTATTATTGGCATCTGAACACTGACACGAAAAGGCATGGCAGTAGATTTAGGAGGGAGAATGTGACAGCATTCGTCTTATCCAAACATCATTAACGAAACTTTTGACTGTCTCAAAACAGCGCAAAGTGTCATAAAATCAGGTCCACTGCCATTCATCTCAACTACTTGACCTGCACCTTACTGTCTTCCTATCACTACTATATGGACTGCTCTTGTGTTCACCTTGGCTGTTGAGAGGGATCATTGGTCCCTTTGAGGATACCCTACATTTATTTCACATGCTTGCAATAACATGGGAAGGCTGCTTCCTAAACTGAACTGCAGCCAGCTCTGCACATATGTTTTCTGATTCGACTAATTGTTCAAAACCAATAACCATTACCCCACAGAACATTTCACAGCCAGTTTTATTTATTTTTTGAAAGTCACTATAAGTGTCACTCGCAGGTTGATTTAGTGTGATAATCAAGGGTCGTAATCGTCCCCGTGTGATTAATAACAGCCCTATATTTATGAGTTACAATCCCAGCATGGCAGCTTGAGATAAATTAACACCCCTGATGTATGTTAAAAGAAACATTAAGGGGCCACATTATTGTTATATATGGCACCAATATATATTAATTCACTGCCTAATAAGATATTAATGGTCAATGAATTATATAAATTAAATTTGTTTGTATTGTTCCCAACTGCTTCCTGGTTCCTCATATTTATCTTTCCAGAAAACTTTGCTGTGTTTGTATCTGTAAATTGTTTTGCACACTGGGATGTTAAACGTCAGTTTTTACAGAAAACGGAGTAAAGAATGAAAAAGCAATAGTGGCAATCTCTCTGTGAAGGACCATACAAAGTAGGAGGATAAATTTTATAAAAACATTCCACAAAATTGTAATGAAGAACATATAAGACTTTCCCGCTGTGGCTGAGAATCTGGTTGTAATTTGAAGAAAGTCTCTGAGCGAGCACAAGTGCAGGAAATTTGCACAGTAACCTTTGTAAAGTGCAGACTTATAATGAGATTAGATGTGTTCAGGCCGAGAATGTCAATAGATGTTTATAAAAGATTGAGGAGATTAGAATTTATCATCGTTATGCACGCAACTCATTTACAAGCAAAATTCTGCCATCATTGAGGCCACATATGGCGCATTTCTGGCAGTAAAAATGTTGTAAATTTCAGGCCATCAAATAGCCTAGTGAGACCACTTAGAGCTTTATTATTTGTGCTCTTTCTTACAAAGTATTTACAGCACAGAATTAGACCCTTCGGCCCATCACATCCATGCTGGTGTTTATGCTCCATACAAACCTCCTCCCGCCCTTTTTCACCTAACCTTATCAACGTTATGTTGGACAACCACTCCTTTAACTCCACCTTTAACACCCTTGTCTCTAGAAAGATGGTACTCTCTAATGTCCTAGTCATTTCCTTTCTTCCCTTCATCGTCCAAGGGTCACAGACCAGAGGGTATCTGGCATAGAATAGGTTTAGCTGGATTCCATCAAAAGTGATTGGGCCTTACTCCACTCTGCCAAAGCCACTACTCAAAGATCGTCCTGTAGAGCAAAAATAAACCCTCTGCTTATTTTCTCCATAATCAACTGTCTCCTTTATCCCTCCCGTTGTTTCCTATATCTCACCTACCACAAGTGTGAGGAGCTCACAAACAGAATAAGATTGAGGCCATTAGTTCAACTGCCTCTGTTCTTTCTCACCTACCTGAGTTTGAAACCCATGACTCTCTGATTTATTTTCTATCTTATGCCATGCCTCATCTTATCCATGAGACCAGCCTTCTACTCTCTTTATCCCATTCCCACTAAATGGCTGACCATTCAACTTCCATTCCTAGCAGCCATGCTGCCTGGTATTGTAAAACTTTCCTCAGGTACTCTCCCTCCCTTTCAAATTCACGGTCATCATCATCTGCGTGAAAACAAAATACTTTTAACCTCTCTATCCCCTAATCTTCCTTTCTTCTTCAAAATCTTTGACAATCTTTCCAGCAAATCCCTGCTTGAGTCTCTCCAATCGTATTCTCATCACCGGTGGGCCAAAATCTTGGAACTGCCTACCTAACAATATTGTATGAGTGACATGATCACATGGACTGCAGCAAATTGAGACCCATTAGCTTCTCAAGGGCAACTATGGATCGGCAATAAATGTTGCCCTTACAAGTGAAGCCCATATTCCAAGAATAAATAAAATGAAGGTTTCTGTCCTTGTCATAGCCTTGAAATGAGCTGAACTAAAGTCACAAATTACATCCTTTTTGACCATGGCCATTGTACATTCTTCTCATTCTTCTCTCTGTAGTCTTTGACACATCAATCTCACCTTTTTCCAACAAATGTCCACAATGTCTAACTCAATAGGATTGCCCTTGCTTACCTTTCCAATTGTAACTAACAATATTTGCTCTCCCTGAATCTACACAATCACCTCTGCATTTATCCATGGTCCTTCCTCTTCCTCCTCCTGCTCATCTACATACTGCCCCTTAGCAACATTAATCACAGATACACAGTCATCTTCCACATGTATGAAAACTCTGCACTGCCTCTCTCAACACTTCCATTACTCTCCGATGTGTCAGACTATTTGTGCAACACACAGTCTTAGATAAGCCACAAATTTCCTCCAGTTTTATTAGAAAAATGTAAGTTACCATCTTTGATTCTTGCTACACCATCTATTCTCCGAGACTGAATTAGACAATTCACAATCTTGCCATTGTATTCAACTCTGAATTGAGCTTTCAGCTCTATATCTTCTCCATCAGAAAGACTGCCTATTTCCATTCCATAACACCTCCCATCTTTGTCGCTATCTCAGCTAATCTTTTGCTGAAACACTCATCCATGCCTTTGGCATCACTACATTTGACTATTCCGATGTCTTTGACATCACCACATTTGACTATTCCAATATTGTCCTAGTGGGCTTCCATCCTGCATCCTATAGAAACTTCAGCTCTTACAAAACTCCACTGCCCTCCCATCCTAACCTTTACCAAGCCTCATGCACATCAGTTCTTGGTCCCCCGAAGGCAAATTTAAAACTCACATCATTGTGTTTAAGTCCCTTTCATGGTATCACCTCTCAATGTCTCTTCACCAGCCCCACAAGGTCCCAGAACTCACCCTTTGTCCAAACCTGAATTGGAAAACTTGCCCTTCATCTGAATCTAGTCTCTTGTGCATCACCCGCGCCTTCACCCATCATTGATGATCTCCTAGACCCCATTTTTGAATTCCCTCCCCGAAGCTCTCTTCCTCTCCATTAAGACAATCCTTAAAGAACATCTCTCTGAAACAATCTTTTGCAAAATTCTCCGAAAATCTCTTACTTTGATCCATTGCCATTATTTGATGCATTTCTGTGATGTGCTTTGGTACATGTATCTATTAAAGGCACAGAAAAACATAAGGTAATTTTGTGGTGGTCACTTATTGAAGCAGACCTGCGATATCAGCACTATATCTTAGAATTTGATGATGAATTATACTTTTAACCCAGACCCACTGGTGTGTGCTGTCACCTCCAACTGACCAAATTCCTACTTAACAGGTAAAAACAATGAAGGACTCCTCACTGGCCCATCTTTTCCCTTTAAGTGCCATTGTGGCAGGTAAGACAATGCAGTTACTGGATTTCGAATGTTAAGCTCGATATAGAGATTTTAACATTTGTGCGCAAGGATTATTTGACAATGTGGAATGTTAGCTTCTTTCGAATATAAGGTGTATCTTCATACCAATGAATAGCTAGCTGGCATTCCCAGATTGATTTATAATGCTCCCAAATTAGAGTCTTTTTGTTCCATTCAGCTTGTACTGATCATGATCCTGTCACCCCTGCTATTAATCACCTGTAATGACATTGTGGTCATATAAACAAATAGTAAGCTTGGGCTAATAACCTATTCTTCAAAGGTGAGACAATATCATTCAAACCACAGATGGGCCTTGATTTCTTATGCCTACGGCTGCTGTCAGCCATTGTGAAAAGTTTGCTTTTTTTAAATAATTTACTCCATTGACTGGTGATGTCACTAAATTCACGAAGTACTTTAGCACCAGGATGCATTTTTCGCTAGGTATTAATTGAATACCTGCTCAATGCTTAAACCCTAAATAATTCCAGTTGTGAACAAAAGTATAAAATGCAAATTGTTTGTGAGAGGAATTAAATGAAACAGTCTTTGGTAAGTCACAGGTGTACAAATCTAGACCAGAACTCAGCTTTGATTTTCCTCTCTCTTTGTAAGCGGGACATGTTTATTTCTCTTTGTAATTTACAACCTGCTAGAAAAATCACAGGAATGTGTGGTTTTATAAACTTGTACTTCCTGAAAATGCAATTTAATTAGCAGTCACAGAAAACTTGCAGCAATACGACACATGTGCATGGAATGATGATCCTTTAACATTTCCCAAGCAGTTAAGACACACTTCAAATGTCCTGCTTATTACTGCTGATATGCAGTGTGCAATTTTGTGGATGATATGGAGAAAAGGGAGCAGAATCGATGGGATGGTGAGTGGCATGCAAATATAGTAAAAGGCACCAAATGCACCCATGTCACAGGTAGTCAATGCAGCCAGTGAAACCCAGTCAAAGGTGTGTGATGTCACAAACAACAGATAAACATGACGGTCAGTATCTATGCATGGGGAAAAAGGAGTAATTAAATACAATACATGCAAAAATACTGTTCTGACTTGGGGGAAGCACAATTGTAGCTATCTTAGTGAGCACTGCAACACTGACATGCCACCAGTCCATATAAGACCAGTTGGAGGACCAATAGGAAAAACTCCGATGGCTTCCACACTTCTAGCAGTCACTTTTAGGACTCAGAAATGTGCCAATCCTGAACACTGTCAGAGAGGCAAATTTTGCAGCCTCCCTAACGGCCTAGATTTTCATCTGCGAGGCAGATAGTGGGACTCAGGAAAATTCCTGGCTTGGCCCGCCCACCTCAGGACTAAGTGCCTGCAAAGACAGGGGGTCCTTATTGCTGGGGTGTTGGGGGAGAGGGGGGGAGGGGGGTAGTTGGAGGGGCAGATGAGAGCTGCAGATGGGCCAACCAACCCCAGGAAAGAGATTGGAGGCAACCCATGGATTGCTGAGTGCTGAGGCCACCTTGGCGTTCTGGAACTTCAACCCAGTTATAATGAAAAATATAAGGCCATTTAGCCCTCACACCCCCGATGCCCCATTCATGCCACCTCACGCTCCTCATGCACCCTTTGCCAGGCTATGGTGCTTCCATGTCTATCCATCCACTAAACACTGTACGGAACCAATGAATACTATAGTGAAAATAGGACGTGTAAAAAAAAGTTTTAAAAACAATCATTCATTCATACATTTCCACTACATTAAAAAAAAGGCTTTTTACGACAGGGAAATAAAAGTGTCAATCATCCAGACCATTTAAAGTATCAATCGCAGAAAATGCAAGCAATTGAAACCTCTTAATCTTGTGTAAATAAATATTGTGCAGTTAACAGGAGAGAACAGACAGCCAGAGCTGTTAATCAAGAAATGTTTTCCCTGGGGCTCCGATGTTTCAACAGACTAATGGATTTCTGGGCTTTCAGCTAAGAATGCATTATGAAACTTGGCTGAGAACCGAGAAATACATTAGTCCGTTGAAACATCTAAGCCCCAGGGAAAATGTTGCTTGATTGACCCTTTGGTTCTCTGATCTATGCTGTGAATTGCACAATATTTATTTACACAAAATTAAGAGGTTTCAAGTGCTTGTAGATTCTGCTATCAAAGCTATAAAGGGTTTGGATGATTGACACTTTTATTGCCCTGTAGTAAAAGGACTTTTTTAAAAACATAGTGGAAAGTTTTGAATGGATGACTTTTTTAAAGCTTTTTATACAAACCCTATTTTCACTGTAGGGTTATTTGCTTCTATAGACTGGAAAGTAGGTGAATGGACATGGAAATGCCACAGCTCGATATAGGGAGCGCAAATGTCTATGATGGGTGGGTGGAGGAGCATACCTTGGCATAGGGGGCATGAGGAGCCACAGGGATGTGGCTGGAGGGGCATAGCCTGGCATAGGGGGAATAAAGAGGACCTTTTGAACTTACATTTTGAAAGGTTCCCTCATGCAAACTATGGTTCACGATACCTCTGAGGTGCCGTGAACAATGACTCTTTGAAAAGCTGTCCCGACTCCATCCAAATTGTGGAGGATTAGGACGTGTCTATCTCCACAATGGAGCTCACCAGGTCAGGAATGCAGGGCGTGGGCACCCAACACAAATCAGCCCATACCCTTAAAAGGCCCTAATGAAAATCGGAAAGCCTGGGAACGGGATCTGGAATCCCGGAATCTGGATCCACCCTCCATTTTTAAAGGGTTCCTGAGACATCCCGGCTTGGCAAAAATCCAAGACAAAGTGTCATTGTCACTGGGAGCATTATGTGTCTGTGTGAATGTACGTACAAAACTTCTAACCCACAATGGGACTATTTCACATGATTTTTGCACCAGGCCCTATCCCTTAGCCACTCCATGAATAGCAGATCAGGTAGTTAAAGGAAAATCTGTTGCATGGTGAATGCAAGCCAGCATTGGAAGGACAAAAAACCAAAGGAGAGAGGGTAGTCATGTTTCTGGGCATGTGAAATGAAGATTTTTATTCATTCACCAGTGAACTCTTGCACTCTGAGTTGATTTGGATTCCAGACCGAGTCTTGGGTGCTCTTGTCTAACTCCAAGAGCAAGCACTTTGGCAGATTTTGAGCAGTCTAATGCCCAAAGTGACATCTGGATTTTCAGCATCACTTTTTAATCCAGTCTTTTTTGAGGTAATTGCCAATGAAGCTTATATCATGTACAGAAAGTCTGTTTCAACAAGATGACTTCAAAAAGAGATGTCCCAGGATTATAGCCGAAGACCATCATGGAAATCTATGTCATAGAGAGGCCTGGCCATTCATGGACACAATGCGTAGATCATTGAAACATATATCACAGATCAATACTCTATGGCCAGAACCTTTGGCTCAGCGAGCGGGGGCGGACCCTGCTCACTGACGCGTAAAGTGATGCACGGTGACGTCGGGCGTGCGCATCAAACCGGTCTTCAGTTCGGCGGGTGTGCACCGGAGTCGGCTGTGCCCCCGCCAAACAGTCAAAGGCCTATTAAGGCCATTTAGATATCAATTGAAACACTTAACGGAGCTGCCCGTCCAACTTTAAGGTTGTCGGGCAGGCGAAGAGCCCAGGCGGCCTTCGCATTTATCATGAAACCTCATCCACGGGCGGGATGAGGTTTCGTGAAGTGTTTATAAATTGAATGGAAGTTTTTATTAAAGTTCGTTGACATGTCCCAGCTCATGTGACACTGTCACGTGAAGGGACATGTCTTAAAAATTTGTTTTTTTTCTTTATTAAAATTTTTAAAAATCCAGCTAATCTCCCCGAGGTAGCTCTGTGCCTCAGGGGGATTTCCGTGCTCTTTCGCATGTGTGTGTGAGAGAGCACAGGCCCCGACTCAGCCTACTGCCCCTGCCCGCACAGGGAGCACTCAGCACTTCCAGGCGCGCGTCACGCTGCCAATTAAGGCTCGCCCATGTAAAATGGCGGCGCGTAGCCAATCGCAGGTGGTGATCAGCTGCACGCCCGCTCCCGCCCAGCTCCCCTGACAGGGAGAAAATTCTCCCCCGTGGATCATCACAGAAATTGACATCTCTGCTATTTAGATCACCATGAAAGAAAAGATTGCCCACTGGCCAATCATCTCAAACTGCATTATTACAACTTCAGAAATCAGGGCATGCAATTCTAAATAACCATCTGTCCTGCACCATTAACAATAGCCATTGTATAAATAGACTGGCCAAAGAGAGAAAATCTCAAATTATATTCTTTTGTGTTGCAGTACTTTGTTGAACACAGACAGATCTGTAGCTGAATCATGTAAATTTGGGGGAAATTGAAAAATTTAGGTTATATCCAAACTGACCCATTTGGATCAAACAAGGTTTAGACCGTGATTTAGAGTTATCCCTGTCACGTTTGAAAATACTGCAAACTACACGATATACATTCTGGAGTTTACTATGAGACTCACTGAAGAAATGGGAATAACTGAGTGGTAACTCCTCCATGGCATGTAATAAGCCCGTTTCACAGAATAAAATTCTGGAATGGGCCTCACATGAATTGCATTTTGAAGTGGAGCTTGCAAACTGATTGTCTGTACTGCTCACAGAAAGATCTCAAGCTCCTTCTCATGTCTAGTGTCACTGTAATGTAAATGTAACACTATGATGAATTTCTCCTCAATGGAGATTGAAGCACCTTTGGCTATGTTAAAGGTGCTAATAAATGTAAGTTGTTGTTGATTGCATATCCTTAACAATGTGGGTCATAACTGTAGGGTTTGATGTTGGTAATTGTTATTGCTCTATACCCGTGTGATGCAAAATCCATAACATTGTAAACTCTCCAATCAAGTTTAAGTAGTCAACATGTCAGGTCAAAAACTCGAGCTACAAGTGTAAACACAGTGCTGTATCTTTACAATTGAATACAATGTTTTCAACAGCGACAAGACAATATTAAATCATCAACAGCGTTCTCAAATATCCTTCTGCTCAGTTCCTTCACAAAGATCTAATGACAACCTTCTACTAGAAAAATCTGTAGATACTTCAAGACTAACAGTGGATTACACATGCTTTTTATAATTCATTTGTAGTCCAGTTTAAATGCAAAACCTACCTTAATTTTCAATAGATATCCTCTCAGTTTTTTAAAATCTTGACCATAAAGCATCCTTGGCTGACATCTCACTGGTGAATGCACAGGGGAAGATCTTGATAAGAGCTATTTTAAAGTAAAATTGACACTTTGTACTTGTTTCTCACCAAATGTACTAGTCAAAATCCAACCTTGCAACTGCACTAGGAACAAATCTTTTCCTTTCAAATTGTAAGCACATTGATTAGAAATCTAGATTTCGAAACCTGGGAGCCATGGTATTGGTATTTTGCTTGAGGAGAGCAAAATTTCATGATTGCACTTTCAAAGAAACAAAAATGGAAAACAAAACAAACGTTTATTTTCAGTGCACTTCTTCTCCTTGAAATCTCTGCCCAAAAGCAGGTCCTTGACGATTATTTGACAAACCGCAGCAAAGTGCTGTGATTTTTACTATAGGTAGAGGGAGGACGCAGGCCCCGAATGTACCTCAACCAGAACGGGGATCGAGCCCCATGGTGTTGGCACTAATCTGACCTGTCTAGCCAACTGCACTAATCGGCCCACTTCTATTATCACTATGGTATTATAATCTCTGCAAAATGAAAGGCTGTAAATGATTGTAATATTGTTTGTACTGATGCACCTGGTGATACATTTTGTAAAAGTTTAACCTGGATTGTACCCTTGTAATGTTGTTTTTGAAATGGTTTTGAATGTGATTGAAGATTTTTTATGAATAAAGTATATTTTTACAAAAAAAAAAAATTATAATCTCTGCAACTTTAGGAAAGAAAATTACCTTGCAAAGGAAAATAGGGAAAAGGATTCTGCACGGGGAATATAGATTGAATTTTACAGTTCAAATGTAAGAACCATTTTATGTCTTCTGCCCAAATGTTAATTCTGATTCTAGTGCTTTTAAACATTTGTTATGGAGCTAAACTTGCTTTGTTTTATTCAGTTAGCAAGGCTAGTGATGATACACTGCTGCAGTCACAGGACTACCTCTCTCCCCCACACAAAGTCAACAAACCAAAAGATGTCAAGTTAGATAAATGTAAATAGTCATGCCATAAAACTTAATGACACAAGCATTACAGGGATAAAAAAACACATTATGTACTAAAGCTATACTAAACTTGGAATTTCCTTGTAGGCCCTGTCTAAATGATGCTTTTATCTATGCAATAAAGTTCTGACTTTCAGAATGCCTGCAGAATATTTTACTGATTGAAAAGCAGTGTCATTCAAGGATGTAAGAGTTCAAATATGTTCAAAACACTTATTTGGTTTGTGAAAGGAAATATAGTTGAAATTAATATTTCAGTCAATGCAATATTATTTTGCCATCTCACCCATTGCAGATACTGTAGCTTAACTGATATGTCCAAGTTTTGGCAGTTTATAAACTTAAGGTCATAAGAAATATTAGGACAGTAGAATGTATTTGAGACGTCTTGTTCACAGTTCAAGGTGCCAAGGTTAAGTTTTCCTTTGCGCTTTTAATTATTTGCTCAAATGTTATCTGCGTTGAGGGCTGCTTAAAAAAAAACAATTAGACAAGGACAAAATTCAGCATAAGCAGACTCTTGTCCTTGGCAGATCCAAGACACGACAAATGGGCGTATTAAGGATATTTGTGTGTGTGTTTTTTTTGCAATGCAGCAGGAAATAAAAGTTGGTGAGGAATGTACACTAATGGTTAGATCCCAGTGAAAAATATGGTGTATCAATGGACTGCACCCTCCACCCCTCATTACCTCTTTGCAGACAGCTACAGCTGTCTTACGCAGAACCTGTTAGAAATCCGCCTATCTGTCCTCTCTCTCTCTCTCTCTCTCTTTTTCACACATATGCATGTGCACACCACTACATTCTGCAACAATTTCAATCTAGGCAATTTTGCTCTCCTTTCCTGTCTGGAAAATACCTGGCCTCCCAACAATGGAAAAAACACAAGACTGAGGTCAATAACTTACCACTTGGGGAGCATCAGTGCAAGATCAAGGTCCAGCACCAATGCAAGGTGTTAATGCGACAACATACGGTGATGGTGGGGCGGACTTGGTCCTCTTGCCTAACTTATAACGTGGCTTTGGTGGAGATGAGTTTCCACTGATGGGTGATTAGCAGCAACAACAATGACTTGTATCGGCACAGCACTTTTAATGCAGTATAACATCCCATTAAGGTGCTTCACAGAAGCGGTATTAAGCAACATTTGACACCAACCATATAAGGAGATGTTGGGACAGATATCCAAAAGTTTGGGGAAACAGATGTGTTTCAATGAGCCTCTATAATAATAAAGATTTTACGTTTATTTGTACCAAAATTTTTTAAAATTCATTTACGGGATGTGGGTTTCGCTGGCTGGGCCAGCATTTATTGCCCATCCCTAAATGCCCTTGAGAAGGTGAGCTGCCTTCTTGAACTGCTGTGGTTCATGTGGTGTAGGTACACCCACAGTGCTGTTAGGGTGGGAGTTCCAGGATTCTGACCCAGCGACAGTGAAGGAACGGTGATATAGCTCCAAGTCAGGATGGTGAGTGACTTGGAGGGGAGCTTCCAGGTGGTGGTGTTCCCATGTGTCTGCTGCCTTTGTCCTTCTAGATGGTAGCGGTCATGGGTTTGGAAGGTGCTGCCTAAGGAGCCTTGGTCAGTTCCTGCAGTGCATCTTGTAGATGATATACACTGTTGCCACTGTGGATCAGTGGTGAATGTTTGTGGATGGATTGCTTTGTACTGGATGGTGTCAAGCTTCTTGAGTGTTGGTGGAGCTGCACTCATCCAGGCAAGTGGGGAGTATTCCATCACACTCCTAACTTGGGCCTCGTAGATGGTGGACAGGCTCTGGGGAGTCAGGTGAGTTACTCGCTGCAGGATTCCTAGCCTCTGACCTGTATTATCACTGTTCATTCTGAATGGTTTATGGTCAGCCCCCCCAAAACAAGTGCCATACCAGATGTGGCCATCCACCAAAAATTTTGCCCACTCCTATTATAGATGGATGGCATTTTAACAGTGGATAAGCTGAGGAGCAGAGTCGCGCAATGTAATGGAAGTAGAAGTAGGCGAGCCTTAAAACAAAATTACAACATTGGGTCTGCACACATTCCCAACTATGTTGGCTCATTGCTTCAGGCAGTAATTTTGCACTCTGAATGTCATTTACACTTCCATGAACATGGTTAAATATTGTGTTTGCAGTAGATCCGAAACTGTCCACTAGATGAACATAGCGTAAAAGGTATGAAAATTATCCCATTAGCAGCCAATGCCATAACCAATTTCATATATACACTGAGACTCAGATGAAAATATGCTATGCATCAACTCCAAAAAGCAAAATTATTGCCCCAAAAGTCAGTATTATACAGGGAAAGGAAATAGAGTTGATCATAACCTGGATTGATTTCCCTCTGGAAATGGATCTTTAAGATTTAATTTTAAAAATTTCAGTTGGCTCATTTTTATTGAAGTCTCCAACTTTCTCAGGATTAAACGTATTGTAACTGAAGTCCTTGAGTGGAAGAAGCTCTGTTGAAAAATTGACCCAGGGCTATGGCACCAGTCGAAGCAGCAGCCATAACACTCCTGGAGTTAAAGGTGGTTTAATACAGTACAATGTTTCACTACTGGGAAAACCTCCTAGTTCTGTGACACAAGTAATTATAATAATGGTTTATGTGAGTGAAGGACTCACTAATGGAATTTCCAACGTACAAATTAATTTCAGGGTCCACCTTTTAAAGATGCTTGAGAATGAAGATTCCAAACAGTGATCAGTGAGCTAAGTGCAACTCATAACTTCTTATAATCTGATCCATTCAGTCCTATTTGTGCCAATGTTTCTTAATCACGGGAATATTTTAATTTTGTGGGCCTGGACATTTTCATTTATGCATTAAGCATGAGTCACAACAGCAAGATCTTTTAGTATCAGCAACTTGAGCTACAGGCAAATTGATGGGCATGGAGGTAATTTTAATGTACCTGATGTTAAGATGGGCTACCCAGCATATACATTGCAGTAATGGCCTGAAAGTTACACTGCACTTAGTGCCACATACACTGAAGCTCCTGTCCTCATGGAAGAGACCTATTGAAGAGGCCAGAGTGCCAAGGTCCCCATGATCTGCATCGAACCCCACTTGCAATTTAGATGTAGAACAGGAGGAGTTTGCACTGTGCAGACTCTGCCCATTTGTCCCTAGTGGCGATTTCAAAAAGTTGCAGTCATTTTTCTTTGTTTTTTTTGTGTGGCAGGAGGAGGATGGATGCTCCTCAGTGATATTTTGGGTCACTGCCGTACTGGGCACGCCCACCTCTCCCCTTTCTTTGCAACAGTTTCCTGCTCCAGACCAAGCAGCCTGCCGACTGGCTGGTCATACAGTCCGCTCTGGCCAGAATTTGTCCAGCAACTGACCGGCAAGCTATAGCCAGGCAGTCATTTGGGATGTGCAGTCTGCTGGGCTATGGTCATGAGGCGTGAGCCTAATACTGACTCAGGACTGTCCAATGAACCTGCGGGGTCTTTCTGCAACACAACAGCCAACAGGTCAAAATCTCCCCTTATAGGTAGCTCCGTGCATAGGAACATATGAATTAGGAGCAAGGGTAGGCTATTCGGCCCCTCAAGCCTGCTCTGCTGTTCAATAAGATGACAGATGATCTACCTTAACACCAATTTCCAACACTATCCCCATATCCCTTGATATCTTTAACATCTAGAAATCTATTGATCTCTGTCTTGAACACACTCAATGGACCCACACCCACAGTCCTCTGAGGTAGAGAACTCCAATGATTCACCACCCTCTGAGTGAAGAAATTCCTCCTTATCTCAGTCCTAAATGGCCTGCCCCTTATTCTGAGGCTGTGTCCCCTGGTTCTAGATGCCCCCCACCCTCCTCAAGCCAAGGGGAACACCCTTAACATCCTCCCTACATCTACCCTGTAAGAATTCCGTATGCTTCAATGAGGTCCCCTCTCATTCTTCTAAATTCGAGGGAGTACAGGTCCAGTCTCCTCAATCTCTCCTCATAGGACAATCCTGCCACCCCAGGGTTTAGTCAGGTGAACCTTTGTTGCACTCCCTCTATGGCAAGTACATCATCCTGTAACATGTGGTCTGTACCAGAGTGCATCACAAAGATAAAAAAACTGGCACTCTCTCGTATAAAAGGAAAATACAGTAAATTCTGGAAATCTGAAATAAAACAGAAAGTACAGGAAATACTCAGCAGGCCTGGCAGCATTTGTGCAGAGAAAAACAGAGTTAACATTTTCGTTAACTTCCGCTAACATTTCTGCAGGTGCAGCCAGCCCTGCCGGGTATTTCCGGCATTTTCCCTTTTCTATTTTGGAACAATCCTGTGCTGGAGCATGTCGATTCTGGACTGTTAAGTGATAAGTAATTCCAATGTTAGTTATTTTCTGGGCTGCGCATTTTTCATTTATCAAATAAACAACAATTTTTTATGAGGGTTGATTTGATTTGTTCTCTCCCCGTGCTGAGTTTATTAAAGGGAAGCAGTGCACTGTAATCTGGGACATACTTCAATTAGAGTACGTGTGGGAATCAGCAGCTAAACACACCATTCTCACTGGCAAGGTGCATCCAATGTGAATGGAGACCCAATCGTCCATTGGAAGGGGGATTTTGTTCAGACCACAATTTAGTTGAAAGTGAGACAAATGCTAATACTTTGTGACATTCATGTTATTCATTTTTGGGTTGGAACTCAATGACACAATGCTGTATAGTTTTGAAATCTAATATCTCATTTCGGAATTCCAAAGCAATGTTTCCTTCTTTTAAATACTTTGAAAAAAATGTGCAACATTCATTTGTTTTCGGGCCACCATCAGTTTTTTAGGCAACAAAAGGTCAATAATGAGTTTCTTTTTAACCCTTTCCACAAATGGCTAAGTGCTCAGGACAGTTCTGAGTCCAATCATTTACGATAGTTTCTCACCCTGAACCAGCTGCTGACTGTTACATCAACTGTAATCTGCCAGGAAACGTTAAATAGTTCAAGTGGCGTAATGGTATTGTCATTGGACTAGTGCGCCAGATTCCCAGGGTAATTCTCTGGGGACCAGGGTTCGAATCCCACCACAGCAGATGGTGAAATTTGAATTCAATAAAAATAATCTGGAATTAAAAGCACATTGTCTGGCCTCCATGTGACTCCAGACCCACAGCAATGTGGTTGACCCTCTGAAATGGCATTTAATCAGTTCTCAACGGCAATTAGAGATAAGCAATAAAAAAAAATATAAATAAAGAACATGGCAAGGGTCAATTTAGATAAACCTGAAAAAATTGTCTTGGAGTCTGCCATTAACCTATGCCAGTTCATGGCACTGTTGTCCGCTGGCATCTATGATCACTGGGTGCAGCTTTCTGTGCTGTTCACTGACTATATGTTAGTGCTAACTAAAGATAGCCTGCATCTCTTAAGGGTGAGGTGCATTGTGGCTATAAGAGTGATGGATGTCAGTTGAAAACCAGATCTAAAACATGCACCAAGATTTTCTGAAGACCTTGAGACAGGGGGAGAAAATAACAACAGAGGTCAACTCTGGGAGTGTTGTTCCAAGAATATGGGTGCAGGAAGAAGAGTAATGATCTGATATAAGTTACCTAGGGGAACAATTTCAATCATCAGATGGTATATCTTACCACCAGAGCCAACAGGATCATGCACTGCTCACCATCATACCAAAAATCTAAATCAGATCTCAACCCACAATTTACAGCTCTCACACACAGGCAGCTAGTCAACCATATCACCCAAACAGATTGCAGGATGTTCCCGCACAGAAGAGAGAAATGCATCACATAACAGCAGGCAGCAGCAAAAAACCGGAAGAGGACAAGCAAACCCAGATGCTTTAATGCTCATGGAGGAGAGAGTTGACCATCATAGGAATGGCCTGAAGTTCTGGATATTGGCAGCACTGGAAGAGTAATGAAGAGACATACACAACCTCCTGCTTGTCTCTGGAAAAAGGAGCGAGATGAACCTGTTTCTCTGCATATATTGAGCCTATAGTGACCTCCCTCACGAGTGCATTGCAAACTGTGAGGTGTTGCTCATGTATATCTCCAGCAGCAGCCTGAAATGAACCAGAGACATTTCAATTAAGAGCCACTTACCTTGAAGCCACAGGCGATGTCCTTGCCTTGCTTTGAGGCTGCATGTGATTGCTGGCATTGGCAGATTTCACTCACAACCTCTCTTGTGAAGCGAAAACCCACGACTGAGCTCTGGAGTTGCCAGGAATGGTGGAGCTGCCAGCCAATCAGATTGGCCAGCAACTCTCATGGGTGGGACTTGATGGGTGGAGGTCCCATGCTCACCTTGTTTAGCCTGCCTACAGAGTGTAATGGCTGTGGGGTGGGCTTCTTTCCGCTGTATTGGCTGACGGCCAACTTTCCTTCTGGGTGGGCAAGCAGTCTGCCCCCCACAATACCACCTTGTGAAATCCAACCACATAGATCTTTAAATAGTGCCGGTGGGAGGGGGGATTCTGTCTCACTGTTGAATATCGTGTTCAGCTGTTGAAGGTTAAGCCAAGACATTGCTGGAGTGTAGAGTTCCAAAATGGCACAGTGGCACTTGCAACACAATCTTGCTGCTCTACCTGCTGCCAGCAGTTGCTAGGTGTATGCACATAAACCGCTCTATCAAAATGGAGTCCTGCGCACATCCGGTTGCCATTTTATACAAACATCCGAAATAGGAGCAGAAGTAGGCCAATCGGCTCCTTGAGTCTATTCCGCTATTCAATAACATCATGTTTGATCTGCTTGTGTTTCGAATTCCACATTCCCACCTATCCCTGATAACCTGATTTCCTTGCCTAACAAGACTCTATCTACCTCTGCCTTAAAAATATTCAATGACCCTGCTGCCACCATCTTATGAGGCAGAGAGTTCCAAAGTCGCACAACCCTCTGAGAGAAAAATTCCTCCTCATCTCTGTCCTAAAAGGGCACCCTCTAATTTTAAAATAGTGCCCCCTAGTTCTGGACTCACCCAAAACAGGAAACATCCTTTCCATGTCCACCTTGTCAGGACCATTCAGGATCTTATATACTTCAATCAAGTCACCCCTCACTCTTCTAAACTCCAGAGGAAACAAGCCCAGTCTGTCCAACCTTTCCTCAGAAGACAATTTTTTCATTCCAAGTATCAATGTAGTAAACCTCCTCTGAACCACCTCCGACACATTTACACCCTTCTTTAATAAATAAGGAGACCAAACTGCACACAGTATTGGAGATGTGGTCTCATCAGTGCCTTGTACAACTGAAGCATAACATTCTTACTTTCATGTTCAATTCCTCTCGTAATAAAGGATAACATTCCATTAACCTTCTTGATTACTTGCTGTACCTGCATACTAACTTTCTGAGACTCATGTATAAGAACACCTAGATCCCTCTGCACCTCAGAATTCTGCAGCCATTCTCCATTTAAGTAATATTCTGCTTTTTTTATTCTTCCTGCCAAAGTGAACAACTTCACATTTTCCCACATTATACACCATCTGCCAGACTTTTGCCCACTTACTCAACCTATCTACATCCATCTCCAACCTCCTCATGTCCTCTTCACAACATACTTTCCTACCTATTTTTGCGTCATCTGCAAATTTAGCTACCATGCCTTCGCTCCCCTCATCTAAGTCATTGATGTAAATTGTAAAAAGTTGAGGCCTCAGCACAGACCGCTGTGGGACTCCACTTGACACATCCTGCCAATCAGACAAAGACCCATTTATGCATACTCTCTGTTTTCTGTCAGCCAGCCAATCTTCTATCCAGGCTAATATGTTACCCCCTACACCATGGGCTTTTATTTTCCACAATAACCTTTGATGTGGCACCTTATCAAATGCCTTCTGGAAATCCAAGTTCAGTACATCTACAGGTTCCCCTTTATCCACCTTACATGTTACTCCTTCAAAGAACTTCAATAAATTGGTTAAACATGGTTTCCCTTACACAAAACCATGCTGACTCATCCCTATTGTCTTGCATTTCTCTAAGTGTTTAGTTATAACCTCTTTAATGATAGACTCTAATACCTTCCCCACGACAGATGTCAAGCTAACTGGCCTATAGTTTCCGGCTTTCTATCTTCCTCCCTTCTTGAATAGGGGGATTATATTTGCTACTTTCCATTATCTAGCGAATTTTGGAAAATTAACACCAATGCATCTACTATCTCATTTGCCACCCCTTTTAAAGCCATAGGATGAAATCCATCAGGACCCGGAGACTTGTCAGCCGGCAGCTCCATCAGTTTGCTCTGTTCTGCTTCCCTTGTGATTGTAATTCCATGAAGGGGAGAATTTTCTCCCCGTCGTGTGGGCTGGGTGGGAGTGGGCACAGGCGTGCGCGCAGCCGATTGCCGCCTGCGATCGGCTGCGTGCCACCATTTTATGTGGGCGGGCCAATTAAGGCCCGCCCAGCATGATGTGCACCTGGAAGCACTCAGCGCTCCCTGTGCGGGCATGGGGGGGGGGAGAGGGAGAGTCAGGGCCTGCGCTCTTTCGCGCATGCAGGCAAAAGAGTGCAGAAATCTCCCTGAGGCACAGAGCTGCCTCAGGGAGATTAATTTCATTCTGAAAACTTGAAGAAAAAAATAGAAAAAATTATTCAGACATGTCCCCTCGTGTGACAATGTCATGTGAGCTGGGACATGTCAATGAATTTTAAGAAAAAAATTTATTTGATTTATGAACCCTTCATGAAGCCTCATCCCGCCCGTGGATGAGGTTTCATGAGAAATGTGAAGGCCGCCTGGGCTCTTCACCTGCCCGACAACGGCCAATGGGCAGCCCATACAATTAGTTTAATTAGTTGTTAAATGGCCTTAATAAGTGGCAGGCGCACAGCTGGCTCTGGTGTGAGCCCACTGAACTGAACATCGGAATGATGTGCGGTGATGCCGGGAAGTACGCCCGACGTCATTGCGCGTCAGTTTACGCCCCCGCGCGCTAACCAGAAGATTCAGGCACAAGTTCCCCTCTCCCTTCCACCTCTTGATTTACAGCTATTACTGGAATGTTTTCTGTATCCTTTATAGTGAAGACAGAAGCAAAATATTTGTTAATCTCATCCGCTATTTCCTTGTTATCTATTATTAACTCCCCACTGTCACTCTTTAGAGGACAAACACTCGCTTTACCTACTCTTCATTTTTAAAAACCCGTAGACACTCCTGCTATCTGTTTTTACATTTCTAGCTGGCTTCCTCTCATACTCTAATTTCTTTCTCCTGATTAACCTTTTAGTCATTCTCAGCCGTTCTTTGTATCCTGACCAATCATCTGACATGCCACTCATCTTTGCACCATTATATGCTTTTTCCTCAAGTTTGGTGCTTTCCCTAATTCCTTTAGTTAACCATGGATGGTGGGTCCTCCCCTTAGAATTTTTCTTTATAGTAGGAATAAACTTATTTTGAGTATTCTGAAATGACCCTAGGTGTTATACGGTGCCTAAAGACTGGGAACTACATTGCCCAGTTTAACCTCCAGTAGGTTGGAAGACTTTTCTCTTTTTCGTTGTGTTAGTATTGATATTGGACTCAGTAGAAGAATCCTTCACTTACAAAAGACACCTACTTTTATCCTGAGGTTGTTGAAGGCTTCTTGAGAGGTTGGTAGGGGTGGTTGGGGTCTGAGTGGTGTGTATGGTTGAGGGGGTGTATTGGGGGAAATCAGCAATTATACAACTGTGCACAATTCCTTAGTCACACCATAGAACATATCCATATATTGTTGTTGCAATAGTATAATTATTCAGTGAAAATGTGTATCTGTAGGAAAAGAATCCTAATAAGAATCCTTGTTTACAAACCAATGCTTGAGGTCACAGACAAATAACAAACACTCCACAAATCCTCAATGCTGATTGATTTGTTAGCACAAGGATTTACCACTTGTGATTTGCACAAATAAATCCCTTTGAAGTTATATCCTGTGTCTTCTGTCAGAATTTATTCATAGTTAAGTACCTTGGTTACAATTTTGACAAACAGTGGAACTCATTATTTTGAAATCCTTCTTAGAAACGTGTTGGAAACACCAAGATTGGGGTCATGACTTTGTCATGGGATTTGTGAATTCTATGAATTTGTGACCGCTCTGCTTTCACGGATACAATTTGCCTTCTAAAAATCAGGAACCAGAAAATAATGAAGCCTTTCCTCTTGGGGCTGAATTTTTGGAGACGGCAGGTGTGTAAGTTTGTGCCACTGGCCGATGTACTGGTCTGCTGGCATCATTCTGCCCCTGTGCCATTATACCCAGAGGTAGGAAATGGGTGCAGAAGGACGACTCATCCAATTGGTGGACTGACAATCAAAGTAAGATTGAGGCCAATTATCAGAGGCTGACTAGAATTCTCCAGTTGGCCTGCAGGCTTCCTGTAGTGTCGGGAACAGGCCAGCCGTCTGGAGGTGGCCTCCTAGTAACAGACGCGATCGGGGTGGGTGGGGCGGAAGGAGTGTGTCAGTGCTCCAGGCACTGTGGTTACAAGAGCAGGTCAGGGGCTAGGAATCCTGTGGCGAGTAACTCACTTCCTGACTCCCCAAAGTCTGCCCACCGTCTACAAGGCACAAGTCAGGAGTGTGATGGAATACTCCCCACTTGCCTGGATGCGTGCAGTTCCAACAACACTCAAGATGCTTGACACCATCCAGGGCAAAGCAGCCCACTTGATTGGCACCCCATCCACAAACATTCACTCCCTCCACCACCGACGCATGGAGGCAGCAGCGTGTGCCATCTAGAAGATGTGCTGTAGGAACTGACCAAGGCTCCTTAGGCAGCACCTTCCAAACCCACGACCGCTACCATCTAGAAGGACAAGGGCAGCAGAGACATGGGAACACCACCACCTGGAAGTTCCCCTCCAAGTCACTCACCATCCTGACTTGGAAATATATCGCCGTTCCTTCACTGTCGCTGGAACTCCCTCCCTAATAGCACTGTGGATGTATCTACGCCACATGGACTGCAGCAGTTCAAGAAGGTAGCTCACCACCACCTTCTCTAGGGCAGTTTGGGATGGAAAATAAATGCTGGCCTAGCCAGCGAAGCTTTGATCCTGTGAATGAATATTTTTTTAAAAATCAGGAGCATCATCATAGCAAGCTCTGAGTGCTATAAGCAAAATTCAGGTTTTGATATTGTCCTGCTCCTTTTTGAAGTTTGTCTCCAAATTAAAGTTTCTAATGCCGCTGGAGATTTCAACATCATCTGTATCTTCACAACTCTCACTGATTCCGTTTTGTGTGCAGCTCTGGTAATGACAGTTCAAAAAGGATATTGTACTTTGAAAAGGGTGCATCGGAGAGCAGCTAGAAGTATTAGAGGGATTAGGTTATGACGAGCAGTTATGAAAATTGCATGTTCTTTCTGGAAAGGAGGAAGTTGAGAGGGTTTGTGATTTCTTACTATTTTAGGATTCTAAAGAGATTGGATAACGTAATCCAAGCTGTTTCACATTGTCCAGAACAAAGGACATAGTCTGCACATCAGGGGGAATAAATTCAAAACTTATCTCTGGAGACATTGGGTGGAATCAAACCAGATTTGCACTAAGTGCAGTAGTGGACGGGAAAAAGGACGTTTTACCCGCTGGCTGCAATGGTGGGTTTTCGCGCTGTATCGTCTCAATCCCACCTCATTAATCTTGCATTCCCAGAAAATACGCTGTTTCGCTGGCGCACGGTCTCAGATTCGCCCGCCACGCCGTCACCTCGCCGCTTCCTCACACTGGGCGCCATATTTAAAATGCAGCCGCGTGCACACCTCTCAGTGCTCCCAGCCCAGGATGGCTGCCCAGAAGACATGGCCTCGAAAGGCAAGAAGACTGCAGCCCCCCCGATCCAGTGATGCTTCCCTAGAATGCCTTTTGGATGCTGTGGAGTTCCGCTGTGACGTCCTCCACCCTCATTCTGACCGCAGGAGGCCCATCAGTGTCACCACTCCGGCTTGGGAGGTGGTGGCAGAGGTGGTCAGTGCCAACACTACACAGAAGAGGTTGGCTATCCAGTGTAGAAAGAGGATGAATGATCTCATCCCTGCTGCCAGGGTAAGGCAACCATTTTCTCACTCTAAACTACACACTCACAAACTCATCACACATTCATTGGCATCTCACTCACTGCCAGCTCAAGGAACATCACCACTCACTCTCTCACACACACCCTCACATCTCCATCTAGCCTTATCTCCTCTGGAGACTGCCCCCTCAGCCCTCACCATCTTGAGGCCCCTTGCACAGATCAACATGTGTCCCCACACACACCCTGGTATACCCTCCATTCCCAATAATGCCCCAGCCCTGCAGCCTCTTCCCTTGCCTGAGGCCACTTCTCACCCTTCCCCAAGCAAGCCGTAGCCCTTCCATCATTGAAAAGCCACCCCCACTGTACGGCTGGTCTGGTAGGTAGGGACCTGCCTGTCAGCCCCATTAAAAGTGTTTGGTTCTGCCTGCGAAACCTAGTGGTGATGACGATGAGTGCTGCCCGAAGCAAGATAGGCAACAAACCTCGAAGTTCTGAGTGAATTGCAGCTCGCCAGGTGCACGTGGCTTATGTTCAGTTGTGAAACATGTCAGTGTGCAAGCCTGAATGATCCAGCACGGGGGGGGGATGATAGCAGCAAGCTGGTCTTTCATGATATGCAGATGTACTAAAATGAAGTTCCCGATGTGCGGCGGAGGGAAATGTGGCCCACCACTGATGGGCAGAGCAGGCAATCGCAAACTGGTTTCACAGCGTTGTGAAACCAAATTTTGGCCTTCCCGCCATATTGCCCGCTCATGCCTGCAGTGACGCCCAACACCAACGGGCATGGAAAATTTCACCCATTGGCCTCGAATTAAATAGCGTCCCCAAACCCCTCAAACCTTGATAATTGGGATGGAGTGGTGTAAAATGCTCCTCGCGGGACCCCTGCAATTGCTAGTGTGTCTCGTGGCAGGAGGTGGCCCTACAATATTCTGCTGATAAGATCGATGGGATTTTTCAGCTGATTTGCTCTTCCCTGCTGCCCTCCCTAGTTCCCCCTTCATAACAGAGCCAGTGTTTAATGAGCAAGTGGTAAATCTATGGAGCTTGCTGCCCAGGGATATGGTGGAAGGAGAAAAGAGTGTTTCATTCGGATGTAGGTGACATTTTTTCTTCAGAAAAGACAATTTTGGGATACAGCGTTCCTCATCTCATTTCTGGGTCTGTTGCAGATTAATTGAAAGAGATTAATTGCTATGATTGGTCCAAAACTCCATTCTCATTGTCTCATGTCACTACCAGGAGAGTGGAAGGTTGAATTAAATGGACCAAAAGACCTTGGTCTTTTCTTGGTTAGTAATTCTTAGGTTCTTATTTAAAAGGCAGATGAATCAGAGGTTGCGAGTTTTAATTCTCAATGACAGACGCCTTGGCCCAGATCTTCCGAGCAGCAGCAATCATTGTCAGATTTCCACTAGAACTTTCCCATGCCTCGACGTTGGGTCCCCTGAGCCCAGTTTTACCAGAAATGCGGAGCGCAGCATCCCTCAGAGAGCCCCTTTTATCCATCACTATCTGCCATATAAGTTTAAAAGTCCACGTGAATGTTAGTGAATGGGTGAATGAGCGAGCGGATGGGAGTGAATGGATAGGGTGGTAGGGTGAGTAGGTGGGTGAGGTAAGCAGTTAGGCTGGGTGAGGTAGGTGGGTAGGGTGGGTGGGGTGGTAGTTGGGTGGAGTGGCAGGTGGGTAGGGTGGCAGGTGGGTAGAGTGGCAGGTGGGTGGAGTGGCAGGTGGGTAGGGTGGCAGGTGGATAGGGTGGTAGGTGGGTGGGGTGGGAGTTGGGTAGAGTGGCAGGTGAGTAGGGTGGGAGGTGGGCAGAGTGGCAGGTGGGTAGGGTGGTAGGTGGGTGATGTGGAAGATGAGTGGGGTGCCAGGTGGGTGGAGTGGCAGGTGGGTGAGGTGGTAAATGGGTGAGTGGGTAGCTGCGTTGGATGGTAATCAGTTCCGGTCAATGGGCTAGTCAGGTGAGGCTGGCAAGGGTTGTGGGGGTGGTGTGTGGGGGGGTAGTCGGGTGGTTGGGAGAGTAGTCTGCTCAATTCGGGCGTCAGGGGGTCTGGGGACTAGGTTTTAACCTGTTTACATTTCCTGCGTAACTATTCAGGTAAGTAAGTCGGAACTTTCCGAAGTCTCAGAGTTAGAGGCATTCGGGGAGGGTCCCGGGGAGCAGGGGAATTGCCCATTGGAAGTTGAAACCTCTCAAGCATTTCCCACAGAATTCAGCACGTCAGGACTTCCGCAGGGTCCCAACGCACCCCTTGGGTTGTCCATCCAGTCTCCAACGATGCGGAGACTGGGAGATCTGGGTCCCCATTACCTTCATGGGCCAAGCTCTGCAGGCCGACAAAACTTCCAAGACTGAGTAATCAGGTTTGGCAGGTAACCCTGGGGATTGAACTTATGACCTTACGGCTGAGAGTCAACCATGTCAGCTACCAGGCCACCCAATTCTGAGTGCTCTGTTCTTCATTATCTAAATCCTGGATAAGGAACCGGGCAGGCTGTTTACACGGGAAAATCAAATTCAATTTGAATCTACTCAATCCAGTCTCTTGAACATTTACCTCACCTATGCCCTTTGCAGTGGACAATACAAAATAATCTTGAGGCATTATGTGTTATCATATCAAGCAAAAATCAGAGGTCAGCAACTCTGCCTACGAGGCTCATTCAAACCCATTGCTTCCAAATCATTTTTGAATTAGCTGGAGCTGAAGGCTTGACTCTGATCAGACTTAGAGGAAATTAATTTGCACTATTTACACTGTGGCTTTTAACTTAAAACAGTCGCAAAGTCAAAACAAATTGGAATAAATGCAGATGTAGTGTAAAGAGTTGATTATTTGTAGGCTAGAAGCTTAAGAGGTCCATTGAGTGAATCACTGATCAGGCTAAATGGCTCTGCTCCATAATACCAACTGACATCATTGTGGATTAAAGCCTATTTTATTTACATGAAACAAAACCGCCCTTCCTCCGCCGTTTGTAAATCTACATTGAAATCTATAACATAAGACAATTATGCCGTCATCTCTGCTCTCCTAATTCCTTTCAGTCATTTTCCCTGAATTAACATTTGATTACTCTCGTCACTTTACTGATGCCTAATTGAAGAGCAGATGGAATCAATAGGTCGGCTCATTTTGAAGAAATTACATGGATACCTTCTCAAGCAATGCATTTATCAGACAGTGAAATCACACTGGCATCTTTAAGAAACCAGTATATTAACACAGTCAATTTTAAAAGGAGCTTAAGGAATCCAATGTTCATTATTTCTGACTGTTCCCTGTTTTATTTCTGTGCGTTTGTATCATTCTCACAGCACCTTCCAAATCAATGGAGAGTTGGATATCTCTGCCAGATGGTGTAATATCAAGGCTGCAAAATTACATTATGGTGGCATTCACTAGGTTAAGAGAAAGATTAGGACGTGTGAAAGCACTTTTATATTTATACTCAGGCTCCAGGGAGCAGCACTTAAGTGTAAACCTGTGAACTCCGAGTGCTTATGCCGCTCTCCCCTTTTACTGTACCTGTGTGCAGCCAGTCCCTGATGAGGGTCAATAGGAAGAGAGATCCAGATTTTTCTTGCCTCTAATGCCTTCTCTGGGGATGCATGAAAAGCCATCAAACACAGATTTCACCTCTTTTATATTAGCGTGTGTTATTGGGGCCTAAAATACAATCAATATAACAGAGCTTGAAACCTACAATACAAACCATAATAGCCACTATTAAATAGTTATTTAAGCAGAGTTCAAAATGCAATCTAGCAATTCTTGGGAATAACTCATGTTAATTCTTCCAGATTGCCATTGCATAAAAGCAAAAAACTGCGGATGCTGGAAATCCAAAACAAAAACAAAAATACCTGGAAAAACTCAGCAGGTCTGACAGCATCTGCGGAGAGGAACACAGTTAACGTTTCGAGTCCGCATGACCCTTCAACAGAACTAAGTAAAAATAGAAGAGAGGTGAAATATAAGCTGGTTTAAGGGGGGGTGGGACAAGTAGAACTGGATAGAGGGCTAGTGATAGGTGGAGATAACCAAAAGATGTCATAGACAAAAGGTCAAAGAGGTGTTGAAGTTGGTGATATTATCTAATGAATGTGCTAATTAAGGGTAGAAAGCAGGACAAGCAAGGTACAGATAGCCCTAGTGGGGGTGGGGTGGGGTGAAGGAATTGAAAAAGGCTAAAAGGTAGAGATAAAACAATGGATGGAAATACATTTAAAAATAATGGAAATAGGTGGGAAAAGAAAAATCTATATAAATTATTGGAAAAAAAGGGGGAGGATCAGAAAGGGGGTGGGGATGGAGGAGAGAGTTCATGATCTAAAATTGTTGAACTCAATATTCAGTCCAGAAGGCTGTAAAGTGCCTAATCGGAAGATGAGGTGCTGTTCCTCCAGTTTGTGTTGAGCTTCAGTGGAACAATGCAGCAGGCCAAGGATGGACATGTGGGCATGAGAGCAGGGTGGAGTGTTGAAATGGCAAGCGACAGGGAGGTCTGGGTAATGCTTGCGGACAGTGTAGACTGTTGTGCAAAGTGGTCACCCAGTCTGCGTTTGGTCTCTCCAATGTAGAGGAAACCGAATTGGGAGCAACGAATGCAGTAGACTAAGTTGAGGGAAGTGTAAGTGAAATGCTGCTTCACTTGAAAGGAGTGTTTGGGCCCTTGGACAGTGAGGAGAGGGGAAGAAAAGGAGCAGGTGTTGCACCTTCTACGGTTGCATGGGAAGGTGCCGTGGGAGGGGGTTGAGGCAATCCCACTACACCTCCATCCCCACCGGGATGGTCTGATGGCTATCCGCTTCTTCCTCGAACAGAGGCCTGAATAATTCCCATCCACCACTACTCTCCTCCGTCTGGCTGAACTTGTTCTCACACTGAACAATTTCTCCTTAAACTCCTCTCACTTCCTCCAAATAAAAGGTGTGGCTATGGGTACCCGCATGGGCCCCAGTTACGCCCGTCTCTTTGTGGGGCAGGTGGAAAATTTCTTGTTCCAGTCCTACTCCAGCCCCCTCCCACAACTCTTTTTCCGGTACATCGATGATTACTTCGGTGCTGCTTCATGCTCTCGTCTGGAGCTGGAAAAATTTATTAATTTTGCTTCCAATTTCCACCCCTCCATCATTTTCACATGGTCCATCTCTGACACTTCCCTTCCCTTCCTTGATCTCTCTGTCTCAATTTCTGGTGATAGACTGTCCACCAATATCCATTACAAGCTTACCGACTCACACAGCTACCTCGACTACAGCTCCTCACACCCCGCTTCCTGTAAGGGCTCCATCCCATTCTCTCAGTTCCTTCGCCTCCGTCGCATCTGTTCTGATGATGCCACTTTCAAAAACAGTTCCTCCGACATGTCTTCCTTCTTCCTTAACCAAGGTTTTTCACCCATGGTGGTTGACAGGGCCCTCAACCATGTCTGGCCCATCTCCCGCGTATCCGCCCTCACACCTTCTCCTCCCTCCCAGAACCATGATAGGGTCCCCCTTGCCCTCACTTATCACCCCACCAGCCTCCGCATTCAAAGGATCATCCTCCGCCATTTACGCCAACTCCAGCATGATGCCACCACCAAACACATCTTCCCTTCACCCCCCCTGGTGGCATTCCACAGGGATCGTTCCCTCCAGGACATCCTGGTCCACTACTCCATCACCCCCTACACCTCAACCCCCTCCCACGGCACCTTCCCATGCAACCGCAGAAGATGCAACACCTGCCCCTTTACTTCCCCCCTCCTCACCGTCCAAGGGCCCAAACACTCCTTTCAAGTGATGCAGCATTTCACTTACACTTCCCTCAATTTAGTCTACTGCATTCGTTGCACCCAATGCGGTTTCCTCTACATTGGAGAGACCAAACGGAGACTGGGTGATCGCTTTGCAGAACACCTTCGGTCTGTCCGCAAGCATGACCCAGACCTCCCTGTCGCTTGCCATTCAACACTCCACCCTGCTCTCATGCCCACATGTCCGTCCTGGGCCTGCTGCATTGTGCCAGTGAAGCTCAACGCAAACTGGAGGAACAGCACCTCATCTTCCGACTAGGCACTTTACAGCCTTCCAGACTGAATATTGAGTTCACGATTTTAGATCATGAACTCTCTCCTCCATCCCCACCCCCTTTCCGATTCCCCCCTTTTTTTCCAATAATTTATATAGATTTTTCTTTTCCCACCTATTTCCATTATTTTTAAATGTATTTCCATCCATTGTTTTATTTCTACCTTTTAGCCTTTTTCGATTCCTTCACCCCACCCCACCCCCACTAGGGCTATCTGTACCTTGCTCGTCCTGCTTTCCACCCTTAATTAGCACATTCATTAGATAATACCACCACCTTCAACACCTCTTTGACCTTTTGTCTGTGACATCTTTTGGTTATCTCCACCCATCACTGGCCCTCTATCCAGCTCCACCTGTCCCACCCCCCTTAAACCAGCTTATATTTCACCTCTCTTCTATTTTTACTTAGTTCTGTTGAAGGGTCATTCGGACTCAAAACGTTAACTGTGTTCCTCTCCGCAGATGCTGTCAGACCTGCTGAGTTTTTCCAGGTATTTTTGTTTTTGTTTTGCCATTGCATAGCTTGAGTTGGATATGGGTGTAGGTGGAAAGTGAACATTTACAACTGATAGCTTGTGTGTGTCAGACTTTACAAAATCCTTTGGAGTTCCAATCAATATCTCTGCCAAAATTAAGTCAATCAAAGATAATGTTGATTGATCATATCGGTTTGGACTTGAGGCAATATATTGAGAATCTTGATAAGAACTAAGATGTGGAGAAACATAAGAAGGTGATTCAATGCCCAGCTTTAGGAGAAGTGATTGGAACCGGGACATCAATACATGTCGTTAACAAAAAGGCAAAGGCAGAATTATTAGAGGAGGAACAAAACTTTGGGACCAAATGATAAAAGTCAGAGGAAAATAGATAAACAATAATGCAAATCTGAAAATGATCCAGGCTATATTAGCAGATGAAAACTTAACATAGCAAATAACCACAATCCACGATTTCAACACAAGTGTGAATTTATATGAGCTACCAAAAGAAGGGTGGTTAAACAAAGTATGAGGGCCATCAAGCTCCATTCAGATAACAGTGCAACCTCAAACACCACTGAGTGACCTTCAAACCAATGCAACCTCCTGAGAGATCGAGGCACAAGAAAACAATGGCAAATTGAGGGAGAACTTTGGGAAATTCCACTTCCGTTTAAAGCAGATCCTAACTGATCACAATCCCACAATTTAACCCCTACATAGTAATGCTCTCTTCTGTTATGAACTTGTCAAGTCTATTTAAACATGTCAAGTTCCTTCTAATGGGCTGTAGCAGATCTATCACAATCACATGCTCCTGTTTTCTATTCTAGAGAACTCTTGTGAAAAGAAATAATTCCTGGTTACTAACCTATCTCTTTAGTAACAGATTTTATATGCACGTGCTCTGCTTTTACCATCCCTGACAATCTCAGATAACCTATCTGAGAGATATGGCCTCTTGATGAGAGCTCTTTCCCTTCCTTCCTCCTCCAGCAGCTTGCTTGGTGTAACATCTGCTCATTCTCCCTATCATGCTCTATTCCAAGGGAAATGCATACCACGTACCCATGTATGGGAGCAATTGATTTCTGCACAAAACCTTGAACACCGGACAAAGTCTTTCAGCACCAGACATTCCATTCCCTGTAGACTTTACAACTCGAAACAACTATGGAAAGCATCAAACACTTGCAGAATAGAAACAACAACTGGAAGGAATCAGCCAGCAACTAGCCTGTAAATAGTTGATGATCCCTTTTAAACTGTGCTGCTGGGGATGTCCTGCCTGCTGTGGGTTCAGTTGTGCATGGTTTAGGAGAAGGTGCCAGGCAGAGCTTGGAACTCCACAATATTACCACTGGCATCAAATCAGAATTGCATGTTGATCGATGTCACAACCTGCCTGATCTTCATACTTCTGGTGGACATTAGCTACATGCTACTAATGACCTCACAAAGAAGGCATCTGACATAATTTGTGGCAGAAGTATGAATGCACAACAAAGATGCCATTGTGGCTCCTCAATGGCACCCAAAGTGTCCCAAAGATGGGCTCTACCGAGCCTCTTCATGCACCCCATAACTTTGTATTTAGAGGGGAAAATCAAAGGGAAGGTAATTTTGTCCAATGGAATCACTTTCCGTTACCACTTCTTCTTTGCAAGGACATCAGCATCTACCTCCATAGAACTGAAAGTTGTCAATGTACCACTAATAATGAGGTCAGGTCCATGTCTCATTCTGGAGTACAGGAAGTACCAAGACACAATGGGTGGAATTTAATGCCCTCCCAGAGGCTGGTTGAAAGATAGGGGTGATGTGTGATCAGGCGGGATGGCGGGGGGTAGAGATTCCCACTGCCTTATTCCCACCTGTCTCTGATTTAGTCCAGGCCAGGAAAGCTCGAGGACGACCTTTGTACCCAGAGGTCAATTGAGACGCTTAAGTGGTAAACACTGGCAGGTACACCTGGGGCCTAGTAAGAGGGTGTTCCCACTTGTTGGGCCCTCTGTGCCCAGTAGAGGCAGCCACCAGTAGGAATGGAGGGACCCGGAGTAAGATCCCCTTTTCCTTTTAAATTGACTCCCCTCCCTGCCTTGTCAGGGCTTCCCTGTCTAGCCCCAGTGAGCCAACCCTTCTCACCTATTTCCCTGAGACTCCAGCATCAAACCATTATGTAGGCCACATTGCAGTACCGGCAGTGGCCACTGTTCCCGGTAGTGCTGCCAGTGCTGGAGAGCTTCCAGCCTCTGATTGGCCAGCAGCTGTTGGAGACGGGACATTCCCCGCACCCCCCCACCGCAGGATTTCTGGGGGTGGTTGGTGCCTGATTGGGATTAAGAAGTATTTGGATGTGCACTTGCGATGCCATGGCATCCAAGGCTATGGGCCTAGTGCTGGGAAATGGGATTAGAATAGTTAGGTACTTGTTTGATCGGCACAGACTAGATGGGCCAAAGGGTCTTTTTCTGTGCTGTAGACCTCTATGACTCTATGACTATGACCTCCCGTAAATGGCAGCGTTGGGGTTTACACTGGTTTACCAGCTGGATGGACATGCCTCCTGTCACTACCTTTAAATTCCACCCAATGAGTCAGTCTTGATTTTCTTTAATATCATAGTCCAATTAAATTGAACCAAAGAACAGGTGGGGCCATATCTTAAATGCAATGCCTTGTTCTGTATTTGTATGATGTAACTTTACAGGAAAGTAAGTACTTCCAGAATAAAAGGCAAGATTGAGCACAAATACGGTTGGGTATCTTTTAGTAGGAATAGGACATTTTAAATTGTAAATTCACCTGCCACCTTCCTCTGACCCAAGCAAAGCACAGACATCGTTAGAAGGCTGCAGGACTTTGGGTCCTGTTTACATATGTTGTAATTTCTGCCAAGAGCACATTTATTTTAGCACATACCTCACATGCAACATGCATGTGTATCTCCTAAAGTGTATATAAATGAGATTCAGTAGCTTAAACGATTCATTAAACGAAATTTCAAAAGGGGTGAGAATATTTTTGAATATGTTCAGACATGAAACAATCTATTCAATGGCTAAGTTGTGTTCCATTGCTTCAGAGTGCCCTTCCTGGAGTTTTAACTGACTGTAGTTTCCAATAGCACCTCCCACTTTCTTATAGGCATTAAGATTTTCTATGTGTCGCCGCTTCACATGACATCAAGAGAAGATGTTTTACAGCACTATCGGTTTTAATTCTCTCTGGTAACACGCTGGCTAATGTGTTTGCATTAAATTCCTTTGTGTACTATTTCAACTGAACCGTTAAAGTGTTTATTATAAATAGGTTAATGACTGCACTAAAATAGTACTCAAAAGAATTTTACACAAACTCATTAACCAGCGCACTGCCAGAGACAATTAAAACTTCTATAGCTTTTAAAGAAGGATTGCACTGAGATTTTGTGACAAAGCACTAACTGGTCTTTATTTCTCAGTTTAACATTGCATTATTGCAACAGAACACTATACTGCTTCATATTTTTGACAATATTTTGTAATGTTTGCTGCAACCTTATGAGATACTTATACCCCCTTTCTTCTCCGAAATCCTTCAACATGTTGTCAGCTCCAAATTCCATGCGTATCTCTCCCAGAACTCCGTGCTTGCTAACAGTTTCCAGCTCCTGCCACATTACCAAAACAATTCTCCTTAAAGTCACAAAAGACATCCGATGCAACTGTGACAAAGGTAAACTTTCCCTCCTCATCTTTCTCCACCTGCCTGCAACCTTTGACAGGATTGGCCACACCATCCTCCTCGAATGCCCCTCTACTGTCTTCCAGCTGGGTGGAACTGCTCTTGCCTGATTCCATTCTTGTCTATCTAATCGGAACCCAGAGAACCATCTGCAATAGCTTCTCCTCCCATTGTTATTTCTGGTATCCCACAGGATCTATCCTCAGCCCCCTGCCTATTTCTCATCTACATGCATCTCGACAACATCATCTGAAAAACCACCAGGTTCCTCATGTATGATGACGACACTGAGCTCTACCTCACCACCACCTCTGTTGACCATCCAGCTTCTCTGCCTTGTCAAATGGCTTGTCTGACATCCAGTATGAATGAGAAAAAACTTCCTGCAACTAAATGTCAAAGCCATTTACCTTTGTCCTCGCCACAAATTCCATTCCCTAACCATCAATTCCATCTCTCCCCCAGGCAAATGCCTGACTGTTCTCAACCTTGGTGTTATATTTGACCCCAAACTGAGCTTTTGACTACATATCCAAACCATTGCTATGATCACCTATTTCCACATCTGTAAAACCACCCAATTCTGCTTGTGCCTCAGCTGATCTGTTGCTGAATCCCTTATTCACGCCTTTGTCTGCCTATAGACATGAATATTCCAATGCATTCCTGGCCTTCCATCATCCAACCTCCATAAATTTCAGCTAATTAAAAGCTCTGCTGCTCATAGCCTAACTTGCACCAAATCCTGTTCATCTATCACCCCTGTCCTCCTTGACCTATATTGGCAATGCCTGCTTTTAAAATTCTCATCCTCTTTTTCATATCCCTCCATGGCCTGCCTCTCCTTATCTCTGTAATCTCCTCTAGTCCCACGACGCTCTGAAATCTCTGCGCTCTCCTAATTCTGGCCTCGTGAACATCCCCAATTTTAATCGCTCCCCCATGAGTAGCTGCTTAGGCCCAGGCTCTGGGATTTCCCTCCCTAAACCTCTTCACCTCTCGTCCCGCCTTTAAGGCGCTCCTTCATCTGCCTTAATATCCCTTTATACGGCTTACTGTCAAATTTTATTTGATAACCCTCCTGTGAAGCACGTTAGGACAATGTTAGAGGCACAATATAAATTTAAGCTGTTATTTCTAAATTAAAGCATTATTTGAATTTATCTTTTGGGCTCTAGAAAAAGTCCAATTTATAACATGAGTTTTGCTTTCAGCAGTTTTAAGTCTAGACTTTTTTTCAGAATTATGCTATTTCCAAAGAGCTGTTGAATTGGATATTGCAGCAAAGCAGAGTGATTCTGTGGAATGGTAGCTGGGATTGACTGGAACTGAGGCAGCTCTCTTCGCTCTCCATCTCCACCATGTGACCACGGCATGAATTGCTGCAAACTCCCAGCTGAAACGGGAAAAAAAAGGAAGCATGTAATTGTGAACTGAAGAGTTGTTCATGCATTATACAGGAGACAGCTCATGTTTTTGTTGCTATTGTTCCTACCCAAGTTGTTAAACAAATGAACACCAGCTTTGCAATCATCATTGCATTGTATCTTGTTATAAAATACCAGCTAAATTGTAAAGCGGAAATGAATCCAAATCCAGATCAAAATCTGAATTCTGCCTCTCTAGTCTTTGGGGGCAAAGTGGGGTCAGTTTTAAAGATCTGTGGTGACCAGTATTTTGTTGCTTGAATGTGTCAGGTCATGTTATTACTTGCTGGGCAGCTCCATTTCATGAAATGTATCTATTTTTGTACTGACCCTACCTGAATGAGTTCATGTTTGAAGACGGATGCAGATATGCAGATCTGAAATTTGAATTGAAAACACAGTGTGTGAGAGAAACATGTCAGCCAGATTAGATTCTGCACTGAACCAACCATTAAATTCCCAACCAAACACAGAAGTAGATACAAAGTCACCAAACTGTAAAGGTTGCATAAAAGTTGGGTATGTACAAACAGACACACACCCCATCCAAATCTCCAACTCAATCTTTCCAGGGCCCTGGCTCCCAGTCCCTACCTTGGTGCAAGGTTACTGCAGAACAGACAAAATAATATTGTGCATCATGTCCCAGTAGACACACAATGAAGTATTTTTTCTAAAGCACAGATACATTGAATTCTGGTTTGAATTTAGCTAGCTTCAGATCTTTCAGAATAAATGCAGATCAGCACGAGTCAATCAGACCCATTATTTATATTTCTACAATTGATTCAGCACTCATTCCAGTTAGTGCACTCCATTCCACAGTAACTGATGTCGGGCATAGTACATGGATTTGGCCAGGATATTGTGGGCACATCCAGTTATCCAGAAGCTTTGAGTGTGTTAAGCACGTTATGGTTTAAAAGTGTCAGTTTAGCTTTGTTGGTAGCACCCTCGCCTCTGTGTCAGAAGCCTGTGGGCGCCCCCATTCCAGAACTTGGGCACATAGTCTAGACTGAGCTTTCAGTCCAGTACTGACAGCATTTCATATTGTCAGAGCTGCTGGCTTTAAGATGAGACATTAAACCACCTGCTAATTCAAATGGACATTTAAGATTCCATGGTACTATCTATAGAAGTCCTCCCAGGTATCCTGACCAATATTACTCCCTTAACCAAAACAGATTAACTGGTTATTCATTTGGTTTGTGGGGCCTCACTGTGGACAGCTTGCTTGGGTCCAAGGTTTGCTCACACTGACTTCACTTCAAAAGTAATGCATTGTCTGTAAAGTGTTTTTGGTGTTCTGAGGGTGTGAAAAGAGCCATATAGAATCATAGGGTTATAATGGCACAGAAGGAGGCCATTCAACCTATTGAGTCCATGCTGCCTCTCTGTAGAGCAATCCAGTCAGTCCCATTCCCCTGCTCCCTCCTTGTAGTCCGGCAAGTTTATTTCCCTCTAGCGCCCGCCCAATATTTCTTTGAAATCATTGGGCGGAATTGTCAGGGATTTGCACTAAGTGTGTAGCGAGCAGCTAAAACGACGTTTTAACCGCCGGCCATGGCGGGTTTTCACGCCGTATCATCCCAAACTCGCCACATTATTTATGCATCCCCGAGGAACAGGCCATCGCGGGTGGGCTCTCATTCGTGCACCTTTCACCTCACCACTTCATCACGCCAGGCACTAGACTGAAGGTTCAGCCACACTCAGTGCTTCCAGCTCAGGACTGCAGCAAAGAAGACATGGCCCCAAAAGGCAAGAAGACTGCAGCCCTTGAGCGCCTTTTGGACACCGTGGAGGTCCGGGGCGATGTCCTCTACCCCAGCTCTGGCAGCAAGAGGGGCCACAGCATTACCACTCAGGCTAGGCAGGCGATGGCAGTGGTGGTCAGTGCCAATGCTGCACAGAAGAGGTTGGCCATCCAATGCAGATAGAGGATGAATGATCTCATCCATGCAGCCAGGGTAAGGCAACCATTTTCTCACTCTAAACTCACACACTCAAGCCCATCACACATTCACTGGCATCTCACTCACTGTCAGCTCAAGGGACATCACCACTCACTCTCTCACACACACCCTCACATCTCCATCTAGCCTCATCTCCTCTGGAGACTGCCTCCTCAGCCCTCACCATCTTGAGACCACTTGCACTGATCAACTTGTGCCCCCACACACACCCTGGGATACCCCCTTTCCCCAGTACAGCCCTCACCCTGCAGCCTCTTCCCTTGCCTGAGGCCACTTCTCCCGCTTCCCCAAGCAAGACCCAGCCCTGCAGCCATTGAAAAACCACCCCCGCCTTTCGGCTGGCCTGGTAGGTAGAAACCTGCCCGTGAGGCCCCTTAAAAGTGATGTGGTGCTGCCTGTGAAGCCTGGTGCTACTGACTGTGAGTGCTGCCCGAAGCAAGGTAGGTAAACCACCCTTGACGTCCTGAGCAAACTGCAGCTCACCAGGTGCACGTCACTTATGTGCTGTTGTGAAACACATCAGCGTGTTTTCCTGTGGATGTGGGTGGACAATCTAGTGGGTGGCGATGAGTCCAGTGGGCTGGCCTTATAATGATATGCTGATGTATTACAATGAGGTTGCCGACATCCGATGGTGGGAAATGCAGCCTGCCATTGACAGGCTGAGCGGACGATCATAAATTGGTTTCACGCTGTCATGAAACCGATCGTGCCATATTGTCCGCTCACACCGGACGCCAGCAGGTACAGAAAACCCCGGCCATTGTCTCTGCTTCCATCGCCCTCATAGGCAGCACATTCCCACTCATTACCGCTCTCATTCTCTATGTAAAATAGTTCTTCCTCACATCTCTTGCCCAAAACCTAACCCTATGCCCCCCAGTCCATCAACTAATAGGAACAGATTTTCTTTTACTACCTTATCTAAACCTGTTATAATCTTATTCACCTCTATCAAATCTCTGCCCAACTGCTCCAACCTAACCTTGTAGCTAGAATCCCCCAATCCCTGGAACCATTCCAGTAAATCTCCTCTCAAGTATCTTCATATCCTTCCTAAAGTGTGGTGGCCAGAACTGGATGCAGTACTAGGACTAGTTGTGGCCTGCTTCTGTACTCTATACCTATCTTTATGAAGCCCAAGGTCCCCTTTGCTTTGCTAACTACTTTCTCAAAATGTTCCGGCACTTTCAAATATTTTTGTATATGGACTCCCAGGTCCCTATGTTCCTGCACACCCTTTAGGTCATTGTCATTAGGCATATATTTTATCTCCCTATCCCTTCTGCCAAAATGCATCACCTCACACTTCTCTATTAAATTCCATCTGTTAATCTGCCCATTCTGCTAGCCTATCTATAATCCTGCTGTAGTCGATTGGTATCATCCTCACTGTTTGCCACTCCATCAAGTTTGGTACCATCAGCAAGCTTTGAAATTTTACTCTGTATTCCAATATACAAATCATTTATATGTATCAAAAAAAAAGCAATGATTCTAGCACTTACCCTTGAGGAGCACCAACTGTCCATCATCCCCCAGCCTGAAACACAAACATTGATCATGCTGTTTTCTGTCCTTAAGCCAATGTTTTATCCAAGCTGATACCCACCCTCCTATTCCATGGGCCTCAATTTTGTTAACCAGCCTTTAATGTGGCACTTTGCCAAGATCTATGTTAAAATCCATATAGGCAACGTTCACCATATTCCCTTCATCAGCCTTCTGTGTTACTTCATCAAAAAATTTAATTAGAATGGTCAAACACGATCTGTCTTTTACAAATCCACGATGACTGTCCTTAATTAATTCAAGCCTCTCTAAATGCCTATTTTTTTCCCTGAATATTGTTTCTAAAACTTAGTAACATAGGATGCAAACCAGCCGGACCAGGTGACTTATCCATTATAAGCACAACCAGCCTTTCCATTACACCCAGTACTTTATGAGGAAAGATTGGATAGGTTAGGTTTGTTTTCCTTAGATCAGAGGAGGCTGAGTGGTGACCTAATTGAGGTGCACAAAATTATGAGGGGCCTAGATAGGGTAAACAGTAAAGACTTGTTTCCTCTAGATGAGGGGTTAATTACCAGGGGGCATAGATTTAAGGTGATTGGTAGAAGAATTAGAGGGGACAAGAGGAAAATCTTTTTCACCCAAAGGGTGGTGGGTGTCTGGAATTCACTGCCTAAGTTGGTGGTTGAGGCTGAAATGCTCAATCCATTTAAAAGGTACCTGGACCTGCATCTGAAGCACTGTAACCTGCAAAGCTATGGACCAGGTGCTGGAAAGTGGGATTAAAATGAGCGGCTAGTTTACTTTTTCTCTTTTTGGCAGGTGCTAACACAATGGGCCGAATGGCCTCTTTCTGCACTGTAACATTTCTATGGTTCTATGGTCCTATCCTGCCTGTTTTTCTATTCTTTCTGCCAAAGTGGACAACCTCACATTTTCTGACATCATGCTTCATCTGTCAAATTTATTCCTGCTCATTAACTTATTCATATCCCTTTGCAGACTCCTTACATTCTCCACACAACTTGTTTTCCTACCAATCTTTATATAGTCAGCAAATTTGGCTACAATACAGTTAGTCCCTTCATCCAGTCATTAATATAGATCATAAATAGTTGAGGGCCCAACCCTCAGATGTGAGGTCGTCCACTTTGGTAGGAGGAATAGAAAAACAGAATATTATTTGAATGGAAAGTGACTGCAGGATGCTGCAGTATGGAGGGATCTGGTTGTCCTTGTACATGAATCACAAAAAGTAAGCATTCAGGTACAGCAAGTAAAGAGGAAGGCAAATGGAATATTGGCCTTTATTGCAATGGGATGGAGTGTAAAATTAGCAAAATCTTGCTATTACTGTACAGGGTATTAGTGAGACTGCACCTAGAGTAATGTGGGCAGTTCCAGCCTCCTTACTAAGGAACGGAATACTTGCATTGGAAACAGTTCAGAGAAGGTTCACGAGGCTGATTCCTGGAATTCAGGGGTTGTTTTGAGGAAAGGCTGAGCAAGTTGGGCCTGTCCTCATTACAGTTTAGAGGAATAAGACATGGGGCAGGATTTTACGTGTCAGTGAGCGGGGGCGGGGCCCTCTCGCCAACGCATTAAATGATGTGCAGTGATGACGGGCGGAACTCCCGACGTCACCGCGCCCAATTTAAATTTTCAGGAAGGCGGGAGCGCAGTGAAATCAGCTGCACGCCCACCGACCTGTCAATGGCCAATTGAGGCCAGTGACAGAGTCAATTATGTAATTAAAGGACCTGCCCATCCAACCTTAAGGTTGTCGGACGGGCCGGGACCCCCGGCAGGAACTAGAAAAAACATGAAACCTTATCCACGGGCGGGATGAGGTTTCATGTAGCTTTTTAAAAAGTTTAATTAAGTTTTTGGGAAAATTATGGACACGTCCCGACTCATGTGGCATTGTCACATGAGGGGACATGTAATGGAGATTTTATATGTCTAATTTTAGGTTTTTTACATTTAGAGCCGATCTCCCTGAGGCTGCACTTAGCCTCAGGGAGATGAATGCGCTCTTTCCTGTGCATGCGCGAAAGAACACACTCTCGATTTTGAGATTGCCCCCCCCCACCCCACCACCTGCACAGGGAGCGCATCGCGCTTCTGTGTGGACGTCACGCTGGGTGGGCCTTAATTGGCCCGCCCACGTAAAATGGCACCCCGCCCCCAATCGGGGGCGCTGCTCGGAAGTGCGCCTGTGCGCGCCCACCCTTCAACCTCCCCCCGATAGGGGGAAAATTCAGCCCATGATCTTATTGAAATATATAGATTCTGAAGGGGTTTGACAGGGTAGATGCTGAGATGATGTTTCCTCTTATGGGGAAATCTAGATTGAGGGGACACCGTTTAAAAATAAGGTTCTCCCATTTAAGATGGAGATGAGGAAGAATTTCTTGTCTCAAAGGTTCATTAGTCTTTAGAATTCTTTTTCCCCTTGAGCAGTGGAGGTTGGCTCATTGAATATATTCAAGGCTGAGGGAGACAGGTTTTTGATCGACAAGGGAGTTGAGGGTTATGGGGCTCAGGCAGGAAAGTGGAGTTAAAGCCACAAACAGATCAGAACTTACTGAATGGGGGAGCAGGCTTGAGGGGCCGAATGGTTTACCCTGCTCCTGTTTCTTATGATCTTATGATCTTCACCACCATTGTTACCGTCCTATTACTTGCTTCCTTTTCTCCTTTCCTTTATTGGATTCCATTCCAAGCATCAAGATTCATGCAGCAACCAAGATAATGGGAAGATTTCTGCATCCGTGCTGCGTATTCATAGCCTTTTGCTTGGTGGTGAAGGGGAACAGTGTGCCTTGATGTTCCTTCTTCATTCTGATATCCATGTCATCCCTCTCTTCTACTCATCCTGGATAAAACTGAGAACTCACCATGTGAGAAATGGCAGGGACACATTCACACCTCACACAAGAAAGATTAATTTCTTGGGTCTTCATCTCACAAGAGATTCTTCGGGTTCTGAGAAGAATCATATTTGACTTGAAACGTTAACTCTGTTTCTCTCTCCACAGATGCTGCCAGACCTGCTGGGTTCTTCCAGCATTTTCTGCTTTTATTTCAGGTCTGCAGCATCTGCAGCATTTTTGCTTTAGTTCAATATCTCACAGTTCTGGGTACTGTGTCAGTGTCTTTGCCAGAAGTCTGTTCCATTCATTCAGGACAATTCACCCACCCAGAACATGCCACAGCGAAGCATCTGCACTCAATGGAACAGCAGTTTTGAGAATCAAGGCAACAATGTGGTAGCCTTATCTCTGGCTGCCACTTCCTCCCAGCATGTTTCCTGCTGGGAGGGTTAGGGTTGATGAATTCACTCTTCTGTGTAAAGCAAAGTCAGCTGACATCAGCCCTGCGTTTTCTACTTTGAACTTGTAGTTATTACTAATTCGGATCACCTTGTGATTTTAATTACAAGGTAAAGCAAATCAATTTAAACAGGTTTTTTTTAAGTGGAACTTGCCAGGAGACTCCCAGGAGGATAGCGGAAATGCTTTTGGGATGTTCTCAAAGCGTCCCTGAAGAGGGCAGACATCCCCGCCGACTCATGGGAGTCCCTGGCCTGTGAGCAGCCAAAATGGAGAAGGTTGGTTCAGGAAGTCACATGACGCATTGAGGGACTTTGTTGGAAACGTGCAGAGGCGAAGTCAGGGTGTCGGAGAGAGTGCCTCTCACACCTCCCAAAACTCATCTACCCGACCCTCAAGCACCACTTGCCCTGCACAGGGCAGAGTCTGCAGTTCCCGCGTTGGACTAATCAGCCAACTCAGATCCCATAGAACCAGAGTGGAAGCAAGTCAGCCTCAATCCCGAGAAAGAGAAGGATAAGAAGAGAAGAAGAAGAGAAGGATGTTAGGATGTTGATTCTGAATTTGCTGCTAGTTAATGCAAATGGTTGTTGGCATTGTCTTGTATATTCAACTCTGCTTATACGCTATTTTGTCCTGTGTAATCTATTGCATTTGATAAGGTCGTATTGAATTCCATTTCTTTTGGTTCAGAGTTTTGAGAACAAAAAGGAGATTGGGATTTTGTGCCACCAAGTGGATAACACGAGCATTGCATGAACTGGCAATGCCTTCAGTAACTTCCCATGGATCACATTTTGTGGGAAATCTGGAGATTTCTTCAACATCGTTATTATCAGTATACGTGAGCTTTCATACAATGTCTGTATTTTATAAAATTGATATTTATAGCAATGAGTGATTGGAACTGTTAACGGAGTGAAATCCAGCTGTAGCCCACTTTTGGATCATTCACAGTCTCAAAGATAATTAGCTGTACCACTTGCCAAGTGGAAAATGCCAAAATGTGAAGTGTCTGATAATTCAAAAACAGGAGTTAGTACGGCAGCAAAAACTTCCTTAAAAAAACTCCACAAATACCAATTAACGAGATTGTTATGTCAAGGGGACGATCACATCGCAGAGTAACTGACTATGGTCAAATGTTGCTGGTGCGGTGCACAGTATCTTAACTGTTACGACCAGGTTCAGAGAGGTTGAATGGCTCCCCTCTTTTCCCTCTTATTGTTTGACAAAACAGTTTTTTTTTGTTTTGAAATTAATATACTTACCAATTTAGTAAGTGCTGTGATCATAGAAGAACCAATCGGACAGGCTTTGTTGAGTTTAACAAAGAAAGAGGTTAGCTTTATTACACTTAAACCAAAATAATAAGAAAACATTCCAACATACACATACACACACACTCACGCACACACACTCGAAGGTCACATATACAAACAAATTGATTACAGAGTGGGGAAGGATAGGTTGGTCAAATTAGACTCGTAAAAATAAAAGGAATATACAGTCTATAATTTGGTGACTTGGCTGGCTTCAGGCTGAATTTGGTGGCCCTGCGACTTTCCTTTGGTGGTCCCGATGCTTGTGATTTAGAAATGTAGACGGCTGATTTGACTGCTCTCTTGGAGGTGGCAGTGTTGGGTTGAATTCTTCTCTGCAGCAGGGGCATCCCTGGATAGTCAATGTCAGCAAACAGGGTTTGGAGCTTGCAGGTGGGGATGCGAGAGAGGGAGGAAGGAGGGGCCCCACTTGAATCTTTTCTCATCAGTGTCTCAGCTGCTTGACCTCTTACTGCAGAGAAAGCAGAAGCTTAAAACGTACAAAAAGTGGGCCTGTCACATGACCATTATCCAATCATTCAAGCACGGCCGTCACAAGTATATTGTCCCTTGCAACTTTAATCAGTTTATGTCTGGGAATCCCCCCTCACTGTGAGGGTCCAATTGTTCAAGTGATTGGGTTTAAGGCATTCCCATTATAGCTTAATGAGTTCATGTCTGGGGACCCCCTCTTGGCTAGGGTCCTATTGCCCAAGCAATTGGGCTTAATGGTTCATCTCCACCAGTTGAATACCTCAGATGATTGTCTTGATGCCTTGCTAACCGTGACAGGAAATGTGGTTCACTCATATTCCCCAAGTCATTGTCCTTTATGGATCTTTACAGACATACTGGGTGGAATTTTATGGCAGAGGGATTTTACATTCCTGTCGCAGTCAATTGAGTTTAGAATAGCTCACTGCATGGCTCTGTCTCCATCATGACACGGCCATAAAATTCCAGCCACTGTCTCCATCCCAAAGGATTGGAGTGTGGAATGTAAAGTGATGCAAATTGAGGTAGCCATCTGTAGCTGTGAGCTCAAGTCACCTTTATTCTCTGCTTTTTAGAAGTTCAATTCAAGATTCCAGCCAATTGATTAAAAATCCCTATTTGATACAAAGCACGTCTTTATGACATTAACCTTTGGTAGATATCCTTATAATTACCCTCGTTATCTTCATATTAACACACACTTACTTTGGATTGTGCTCTCCTGCATTGACACCAATGGATTATGCAGGGTAATTAGGAGCCTGCAGGTGCCTACATCTTGCCAACCTCAGGTTATAAGGAACCTCAGTGCCTTTTGCCATCCTAGGGAGGGGCAGGGAGAGGCTCCCCAGGTCAACCTGCCCCTCCATGTAAATGCCCCATGTCTCCCCAACTTTAGTCGAAAATAATTTTTTTTTTAAATTCTAACTTTCCTGTCAGGTGTTCTTGTACACTTGCCTGGAGATTGATACACCTCATCTCACTGTGGGTAGCAGCCGACTAGCATCAGGCAAGTGGGACCTCCCAAAATAGAGAGTGTCCATCGGTGGCTCTGCCCCCATTGCATGAGGGCAATGCCAGGAGGAGGAAGAAGATGATGTAGTGACAGTGTCACTGACCTAGTAATCCAGAGACTCAGGCTAATGCTTTGGGGTCACGAGGCTGAAATTTTGGCTCATCGGGCAGGTACGCGCCCGACCAGACCAAATGTAAAATGAGGCGCGATGATGTTGGGCGAGCGTCACAGCGTCATCACGCACTCACGCGATATCTCAGTCAGCGGGCACACGCCGGAGTCTGCAGTGCACCCGCCGACAATTAAAAGGCCTATTGAGGCCATTGACAAGGTCATTAGAAGATATTTTTCTCTGGCCATCCAACCTTACGGTTGATGGATTGGCAAAAAGGCCAAGCGGCCTTTGCATTTTTTTGGAAACCTCATCCACGGGCAAGGTGCGGTTTCCAACAGCAAATAAAAATAAAATAACATTTTAAAAATTTAATTACTAACAAGTCCCTGCTCATGTGACAGAGTCAGATGAGGGGACATGTTTCATAAACATTTTAAAAAGCTTTATTTTTTATTTTGAAAAATGTCCATCTCCCCGAGGCAGCTCTGTGCCCCAGGGAGATTTTCAAGTGCGCACACGCGCACATGCGCCAAGTTCACATTCAACCCCCCCCTCCCCCTCACAGGCTGCCCTGAGCACTGCCACTCGCGTTCCACGCTGGGCAGGCCTTAACTGGCGCACCAGTGTGAAATCGCGGTCCAGCCCTGATCGTGAGGGAAGGAAATCAGCTGTCCTTACCCGGTCTGGTCCACGTGTGACCCCAGACCCACAGCAATGTGGTTGACTCTTAACTGTCCCCTGAAATGACCTAGCAAGCCTCTCAGTTCAAAGGCAATTAGGGATGGGGAACAAATAAAAATAGAAAATACTGGAAAATATCAGCAGGCCTTTGGCAGCACCTGTGAAGAGAGAAACAGAGTTAATGTTTCGACTCCAATATGAATCTTCCTTGGAACTGGGCAGAGGAGAAATGAAAAGGGAGGGGCAAGTGGGGAAAAGTAGAAGGTCAGGGATAGGTTAGAGGGCAGGAGAGATTAAATGACAAAGATGTCATGGAACGCAAGGCAAATGGAGTGATAATGATTGTATTAAAGCCTAAAGCTTTGGTCCAGAGTAGGTGTTAATAGCAGAATAAAGGTCAGCACCGCCTGAAAGCAAAATAGCAGAATGTGTTAATAGCAGAAAAAGGGTCATCGCTGCCTGTAAGCAAAAAACATGAAAAGAGGCTGGAACTTGGGGCAAAAATCAAAATGGAGGACAGAGCTCATAGTCTGAAGTTGTTGAATTCAATGTCGAGTCCAGGAGGCTAATTGGAAGATGAGGCGCTCTTCCTCCAGCTTGCGTTGGGCTTCACATGTTTTTTGCTTTCAGACAGCGTTTATCCTTTCTCTGCTATTAACACATTCTGCTATTTTGCTTACAGATAATGCTGACCTTTATTCCGCTATTAATACCGACTTGGACCAAAGCTTTTAACTTTAATACCATCATTACCATTCCTTTGGTCTTGTGTTTCATGACATCTTTGTCATTTAATCCCTCCCACCCTCTAACCTATCCCCGACCTTCTATTTTGCTCCACCTGCCCCTCTGCACACCCCCCCGCCCCACCTCCCCGCCTTTTCAACAGAATAAAACCCATTACATTTCTAGCACTCCAGTCCTGATGAAGATTCATATTGGACTCAAAACGTTAACTCTGCTTCTCTCTCCTCAAGTGCTGCCAAACCTACTGAGTTTTTTCCAGCATTTTCTGTTTTTATTTCAGATTTCCAGCATCCGTGGTAGTTTGCTTTTATTTTAATGAGCAACAAATTCTGGCCCTGTCGGCAATACCCACATCCCACCAAAGAATAAAAAAAACTCCCCATATAGTCTGGAGCCTGGAACATCTGACTGCCAATTAGGCTGGCCAGAAGTGCTGAAACATTTTAGCCCACCATATGTGCTCTTTTACAATATGAGTAATATTCTTACACTTCTTAAAAGGAATCCTCTTAAAGATACCACTTTGAAATATAGCATGTTTCCTCTGAAGCTTTGTGCAGTGGAGAGCAGGGCCTGAGTTCAAGCCCATGATTCTTTACATAGGGACTTTCGATGTCAGCTGGTCCACTAAAGAATGTGGTTGATAAAAACCAGGCGATTCCCCCACACGGAGCTAAATCCAGAGAGCGACTCTCATTCACTTCTTTGTAGCTGGCTACAGAATGACACCAGAAGAGGTTAGTCTCTTGCCCTCTGTTTCTTGTCCACGGGTAGAAAAAGTGATAAGAGGGAATACAACATGGCTGGCTTGTGAGTAGTGATAATACTGCTCGGTTGTGACAACGTCATGGGGTATATTTCGCCCAGTCTCTGTTTGTTGGTAATATCATAAAGATGTTTGGAACATATCCTCTGATCATTGCTTCTTATGAAATTATAAACCCATTCTTTGGGAATGCATTGATGATTTTACCAGGAGCAGTAAGCATGTGAATCGTCAAGATGATGGGAAATCTTTCTCACACATAGCAACCGTAAGCCATCTCCTCACATCAATTCAACACAATTTTTGACCCTCTTTGATACTATCTGCTTTTAATTGAGATCATCATCATATGTCATAAAATAATCAATGGGAGGGAGGACTCAAACTAAACAAAAGTTACTCTCATGTGGGTTAGGTCGTTAAGTAGGTCCTCAATTAGTCATCACTGTTTAGCATGTTCCCAAACATGCATATTTTTCTTAGCTTTTATCATTAAACAATTTATTTATGAGATATGTTAAACAAAATAACTACAATGCTCTGTACCTTTATCACGTGTATTCTGAGAGCATTATTGCTGTTCCATCTGTGTAATATTATCCACATTGTACAACCACCAGAAACCCAAGCACTATGGAGCAGCTAGAGGAGGCTCTAAACAAACTCTCTTATTCAGTGTATCTAATAATATCCACAATTACAAATAGCTGGCAATAAGTATAAATTTGTTTGTGTCAACCATGGCTCAGTTGGTAGCGCTATCGCCTCTAAGGCAGGAAGCTGAGGGTTCAAGCTCCACTTCAGTTTCAGTACGCTGCTGAGGGAGTGCTGCAGTGTTGGAGGTGCCAGTTTTTGAATAAGACGTTAAACTGAAGCCCCCTCGGCCCTCTGGTGGAGATAAAAGATCCCATGGTACAGTCCCAAGAGCTGGAGAGTTGTCCCAGGTGTCCTGGCCAATATTTATCCCTCAGCAAATGAGCTGGTCATTATTTCATAACTGTTTGTGGGATCTTGCTGAGAGCAAATTAGCTCCTCCACCTCCGGTGCGGTGTCACTGGACTAGTGTTCTAGAGACCCAGGGTAATGCTCTGGGGACCCAGGTTCAAATCCCACCATGACAGATAGTGAAATTTGAATTTAGTAAAAAATCTGGGGCAGGATTTTTCAGTCGGCATGCGAAAACAGGCCCAACACACCGACGGATAAAGTGCCGCGCAATGATGTTGGGCGTGCGTCCTGACATCATCGCGCAGCCCAGTGATATTTCATTCGGCGGGCGGGAGCCAGAGTCGGCTGTGCACCTGCCGATATATAAACGGCCCATTAAGACCATTAAGGAAGAGATTAATGTGATTGTTAACACTGCCTAACGGTTGGCGGGCAGGCAAAAAGGCCAAGCGGCCTTTGCGTTTTTTTAGGAAACCTCATCCACGAGCAGGGTGAGGTTTCCTAAAGCTTATATTAAATAAATAATTTTTTTTTCCTACATACAAAAACATGTCTCATCTCATGTGACACAGCTTCATGTCTCAGGGAGATTGAAACACTCTTTCACACGCGTGCGTGAGAGAGCACTGGCCTCAACTCTCCTTCCTCCCCCTGGCCCGCACAGATAGCGCTGAACACTGCTCCTTGCATATTACGCTGGGCGGGTCTTAATTGGCCCACCCGCGTAAAATGGCGGTGTGGAGCCGATGGCGGGCAGCGATCGGCTCCATTGCCCCTCTGCCCACTCCCACCAAGCCTGCCCACCACCTGAAAACTTCAGGCCCTGGAATTAAAAGTCTGATGATGACTGCAAAACCATTGCCGCTTGTCGTTAAAAACCCATCTGGTTCACTAATGCCCTTTAGGGAAGGGCATCTGCTGCCCTCACCTGGTCTGGCCTACTTGTGGCTCCAGACCCACCTACAATGTGGTTGGCTCTTAAATGCCCTCTGAACAAGGGCAATTAGGGACAGACAATAAATGCTGGCCCAGCCAGCGACGCCCACATCCCATAAACAAATGTTAAAAACTTCAGAAGGACCTCACTGGCTGCGAACAAATTGTCCTGAGGTTGTGAAAGGCGCAATATAAATGCAAGTCTTTCCATTTATTATTTTAGCTTAACAATGCTCTAACTTTGTTCAGTCAATTCATCGTATCATCAAAACAGCTGAATTGCATTCAGTTCTGTAACTTGCAGCCGATTACCGACTATCCTTTATCTATAGACTATGATTTTATGTCACATTAAGTGCATCTCTTGCATGTTTCCCAAGATTAATGTTCATGTGGGTGAAGTCATGTGGGCTCAATGCTTTCTGGCAACCCCGAAATGTCACAGGGAAAAAAAAAATCAAGACCCTTGACAGGAGAACAGCTGGGAAAACACAGTATACGTTTCCTAACTGGGGAGGGGAAAAGTCTAACTTTTTGTTTCTTTGCTTTATTGTTCCCTTGGCACTTGCAACACCTGCTAATCAAATCTCCATTTTAATGCAGGGTCCTGCAGCTCTACTGGGAACAAGAGTACAGTGTATGAGATTATACCAAGAATACTTCACACTAGAATCCCAAAAGCACAGCCTGAAAATGTTAGAAACAGCACCAGGACCAAACAGAATGGGGAGCTGGCATCTTTAATGCATTTGTAAAATTGTTCATTAGAACCTTTAACTGACCGATAATGTATTACGGGTTTTAGTCATATTTTTACTAAGTGACAGAGATTGCTTTTAAAGATGCATTAATTTCTGCCGAAATTGTTCCCTTTGTTTCGGAGAGAACAGCAAATGTGTGTAGCTTCAGGCTGTTTCTGAGGTTAATGTTATGATAACAGACAGATGGCATATTACAATCGAAAGCCTTTCATTTGGCCACCTCATCCTTTTTTGAACATTCATTCTGTCCATTTTTCACATTCTAGTATTTTATGGTTGTCAGGCACTTTAGTGTCTATAATCTGACAGCAGATAAATTATGGAAAAATGGAAAATGTAAACTCGGAGCCAAGTAAGGATCTTCAACTGACAAAAACTAGTCAGTGCTTCAAAAACAACATTTTATTTCATAATTTCTATATTTATTTATTTACTGAAGACACCAGCACACTAAAACCAAGTCAGAAAAGGCTTCTTCCTATTTTCATCGCAAATGTCAATCTATTGGAAAGAAATATGATCAAATTTAACCTCTTTTTTTTAATGAAAAGCAGAAAGTCATAAAGGGAACACTTATCTCAGTTACAAACAGAAGGTGGACAATGACTCAACTGGAGCCTGGTGATTACATCTTGTTTCATCTGTCAGTATTTAAAAAATATATATTTTTAAGGAATCAAGGATTAACAGCATGAAAACTCGTTAATGTTGAGACTGTGCTAGATATTGGGCGGAATCATCTGTGCCCGTTGGTAATGGGCATGTTCGGTGGCGTGAGTGTGCAATATGGCAAGGTGGCTAAAATTCAATTTCACGACATCAAGAAACCAGTTTGTGATCGTCCGCTCAGCCCATCGATCGCGGGCCCCGTTTCCCGCTATTGGACGTCAGGAAACTCATTGAAATACATCAGCATTTCCTTATAAGGCTAACCCGCCAGACTCATTCCCCACCCCTCCACCCACCCTACTGGACCATCTGTCCACGCCGACGTGTTTCACAACAGTATATAAAAGGAGTGCCCTCGGTGGGTTGCACATTGAGGGGGACTTGGAGGTGAGTGCACGGTAACGTTGCAGAGCGCTCGCGAGGGACGCCTGTTGGGCTTCAAGGCTGAGGTGCATTGGAAGGGAGGGGGGGCGCAAAGGCTGCCCTGCAGTTGAGGCGACTTTGGAGGGTGGGGCCGAAGGTTGCCCTGAGTTTGAGGCAACTTTAGGCGGTGGGGGGCAAAGGCTGCACTGCAGTTGAAGCGCAAAAGTACATGCGGGGTGGTGGGGAGGGGGACAGCAGGGAAGCAGCCACGCATTAGGGAAACCTTGTATAAAGTGACCATTTGTTATGGCACAGCTGATGGTAAATGCTGAGCGGCTCAAATCCCAAAGGGAAACCTGAAACAACTGCCACAACAGTTTTGCAATTTTTATATTAATTAAAGATGCGTGCCTTGAATCCACTGGTAATAAGACCACTGAGTCTTATAGGTTTCTTACACAGCTAAATTAAACCTTTATTAATAAAAAAATGATTTTAAGCACATACATAGGTTTACAAATTACTACTATGATAACTCCTAGCTCCCCTAGTTAATCGAACTCCCAGTTACACCTCTGTTAAGGCAACAGTAAAAACAAAATAGATTTTAACAGACCCTGACAAAGCACAAGTGAGTTTCTAATAATAAAAATCTTTCATAGTACCAATTTTATCAGTAAGCTTTGGGAAAAATAAACACCACATTGTTTGGCTTAGCCTCTGTTGGCTAGATGTAACACCTTACCACCTCTTTGCAATTCATTACTCAGGTCTATCTAAAAATGCTAATTTTCCTTTTACACCTCACATTCTACAACTTCAACCATGTTTACCTATTTAACATTTCAAACCTAGCTTCTCTTTTGACACAACAAAGCCTTCAGACCAACTGTCTTTAATTCAATTAAGTACCACACACACAGACACACACTATTCCTATCCTTACAAAAAATTCCAATAACATTAGGAAAATTATTATATTTTCCTGACAACCCCCTCCTTACTAAAAAAAATGAACTGTCATAATTTAAAAAGATAGGTTCATTTTCTGAATCCATCTTACATTATCTCCCATACTTATTACACAATTACATTACCAGATGTATGCATTAACATAACAATTTATATACAAATCCTTGGTATTAACAGAAATCATCCCAGTCCAGTGTTCAGGTTTTAAAAGTCTAATTTTCCCTTCAAGCTTCAAACTCTTGAAATCGCACCTGCAATCAGATTTGCTTGTCCAGCCACATGTATAATTTGTAGATTAAATGGTTGCAGTAATAAATTCCATCTGAATAGCCTTGCACTTGTGTCTCAAAATTTGTCCAGAAACTTTAAAGGATTGTGGTCTGCAAAAACAATTGTTTCTGATAAATTGTTTGCAGCAGAAATTGCAAAATGTTGCAATGCTAACACCAGACCCAAAGTTTCCTTTTCAATCATTGAATATCTTCTCTGTTGTGCATTCAACTTCTGTGATTCTGTGTCATCTTCTTGTAGCAGTACAGCCCCAATGCCCATATCGCTTGCATCAACGGCCAACTTAAATTGCTTGGCATAAATGGGTACTGCCACAACTGATGTCATAGTTAATAGTTTTCAAACTGGCAAATACCTCCTGACACTCCTGCGTCCATTGAAACTTCTTGTCCTTTTTGAATAGTTCAGTCAGTGGAGCAACCACTCGGCTAAAATTTGGTACAAATTTCTGACAAAATCCACTCATGCCCAGAAATCTCAAAACGTCTCGTTTTGTTGTAGGCACTGGGAAATCTACAACAGCCTTGACTTTCACATCTCTCGGAGCCATCTTACCATGTCCAATGGTATGGCCTAGATATGTAACTTGCACTTTTGCAAATTCACTTTTAGCCAAGTTCATCACCAAATTAGCTTCTTGCAATCAAGTAAATAATTCTTCTAGATAGAAACATGCATAGAAACATGCATAGAAAATAGGAGCAGGAGTAGGCCATTTGGCCCTTCGATGTTGTAAATGCTTCTCCCACGTTTGACTGAAAACTATCAAGTCATCAATCTAAACAGCACAATTGCTCAGACTGCAATTACTTTGTTTCTCAGCCTTTGAAATGTTGCAGGTACATTCTTCATACCAAATGGCAGGACTTTAAACTGATATAGTCCCTCAGGCATCTCAAAAGCTGATATCTCCTTTGCTCTCTCCGATAATGGTACTTGCCAATATCCTCTCAGCAAATCAATCTTTGTGATAAATTTTGATTGTCCCACTTTCTCAATGCAATCTTCCAACTGTGGTATAGGATATGAATCTGCTTTTATCACTGCATTCACCTTTTGAAAGTCTACACATAGCCTTTGTATTCCATCTGGTTTCGGAAATAGCACAATAGGCGAACACCAGTTACTGCAACTAAATTCAATGATATCATTTTGAAGCATGAATTCAATTTCTTTCTGTACTTGCGATAACTTTACTAGATTTAATCTATAATGATGTTGCCTTACTGAAGGTGAAACTCTACACAAACATCATGTATAGCTAAATTCGTTCTTCCCAGCTTATTCTCACAAATAACTTTGTGTGACTGCAATAGCTTCCCCAACTCACTTTGACACTTGTCTGGAAGGTAAATCAATATTGCATTTAAATTGTCAAGTACTTCCTTATTATCCAATTTGATTAGAGGAAGATAAATTTCAGAATCCTGCATTTCTACCTCTTTCTCATTATCTACCACCACGAATACCTTGGTTTGGTCCTCTTCCCTGTCAAAGTACTTCTTAAGCAAATTTACATTACACACCCTCTGCTTCTTTCTTCTATCTGGAGTATTTATTACATTATTTACTTCACTCAATTTCTCTTCAATCCTATATAGCCCACTAAACCTTGCCTTTAACAAGTCAACAGTACTGGTAACAGAACTAACACTTTCTCTCCAGCACAAAACTACGAGCTATAGCTTTCCTGCCTGCCTTCACTTTAATCACTTGCTGTGAAATCTCAACATGTTCCCTAGTTAACTCACATGCTCTGTCCAATCTTTCTCTGAAGTTTGATACATAATCCAGGGGAGTAGTTTCTGAATTTTGACCCATCAATTTCTCATGAATCAATTTCAGTGGTCCCCTTACCTCGAGACCATAAACTAGTTCAAAAGGACTAAAACTAGTCGATGCAGTAAGGGTGTCCCTAATAGCAAATAACAAGAATGGAATTCCCCTATCCCAATCCTGTGAATAGCCCTAACTATATACCCTTATCATAGTTTTTAAAGTTTGATGCCATCTTCCCAAAGCCCCTTGTGACTCAGGATGGTAAGCTGTTGACTTAAATTGCTTTATCCCCAAACTGTTCATTCCTGCCTTAAACACTTGTGACATGAAATTTGAACCCTGATCTGATTGTATTTCTTTAGGTAAACCACACCTTATAAAATAAACGTAGTTAATTCTTCCACAACTCCCCTTGTTGTAATATTTCTCAAAGGTATTGCTTCAGGAAACCTTGTAGACACATCTTTTATTGTCAGTAAGCACTGGTTTCCAATTTTAGTCCTGGGTGGGTGGGGAGGGGCGGGGGAGGGGGTTCTACACAATCAATCATGACCTTAGTAAAAGGTTCTTCAAATGTTGGAATCGGAATTAAAGGTGCTGGTTTATTCACTGCTTGTGGTTTCCCTATCACCTGACACTTGTGACATGTTCTACTGGATTTGACTACATCTCTATGCAATCCAGGCCAATAAAAATATTTTTGAATTTTTTCTTGTGTTCTTCTAATTCCTAAATGTCCCCTCATTGGAATTTCATGAGCAATTCTCAGAATCTTATTTCTATATCCAAATGGTTTTACAATCTGATGCACCTCCATCCAGCTTTCATTACCTGAAACATGATATGGCCTCCACTTTCTCATTAAAGCATTACCCTTAAGGTAATAACATTATGGAATACATTTTGCCTCTATTTTTGAGTAAGCTGTGTGACATCACCGTTTTATTTGCGAATCTTTTTTCTGCAACTCTACCAACTGCCTTGAGTTAAACACCACAGCTTGCAGTCCAATGGACAAAGTTGTCGCTGATTGGTCAGGCACTGCAATGGGGAGAGGAGCTGGCTGAGGAGGGGATGCATGAACTGGAGGTCTCCTCAGATGAGGAGGATGCCGACGGGGATGAGGTCCCCGGAGGCGACAATGGCGGGGATGAGGCCCTTAGGCTGGCCAGATGAGGCAGGCACGCTCAGGCGCTCAGGAGGCCCTCATAGCTGCTAGATTTGTGAAGGATGATGATGACATGCAATGAAGAAACACCAGAAGATCCTTACATTTCATCTATGAACATTTGACTCCTGCCTGGATTATGGCAGTGTACATGATCCTCTATGAGAATGCTCCTGTCATGCAGATGCAGTGGAGGCCTAATGGTCACTCGATTGCAGGAGGGTGGTGACATCATGCAGTGAGGACACTCCATAGATCTTCACAAAGCCTCTGAGAATGTCTGACTCCTGTCTGGCCGAGGGCAACTCGTGTGTGCTCTGTGATCAGGGTCATATCATAGAGATGTAGACATGAAACTTTAAAAGCACCTGATCCTTTTTCTGCCTTCAGCACCTGAGCCATTCAGGAGCACAGCATCACTGGTCACAGATGCTGAAGAGATGGGGGCCAGCCCCACCTTAAAGGTTCTGAGAGCACACATAGAGTATGAGAGAACTCGGTGATGCCTGCCCATGACATTCTGGCAGCAATGACCATTACTGGTGCGGGCATCAGTAATGTTTCCAGAGAGTGTGAGGCTGGACTATCACTTTAATCTGAAGGCTGCACAAAGCACAAGGAGGAGGCCTTGGACTGAGACACCTGCCTTTATCCTATGCAGAAAAGTCTCAGTGACACGAACACTGCTCATCAGAACAAGGAGCCATAGGCAGGGAGACATTCTTGGGAGTTTATTGACAATAGTGAACAGTATGTACAAGAGATTAACGCCCGTGCCCAGGCTGTGCAAATACACCTTCTTAACCTTCCTAACCCTGCCGCTACATCTTGATGCTCCCTGGACATCCACAGTGGAGGTGGAGGCGGGGTGCTGACTGTGACGCCCTGTTTGCAGTGACTTTGGTGGGTGTCCTCTTGAGAGCCGAGACCTGGGGGGGTCCTGGCCTGCTTTCGGGGTGCTGCTGTGTGGCAGTGGCACCCTCCTTGGCCTGTGGAGCTGGAGCTGCTGAGGTTACAGGAAGAGAGGATTTGACTGGGCTGAACACTCCCAGAGTCATCTGAATGGATGGCCCCAGGATGTCCACCTGCTGATCCTGATCCTCCTCCCTACGGATGCTCCAGGGCCCTTGTCTGCCTCCTTGAGGAGAAGGGGTAACTGAAGTGAGACTGAGCTGCCCTGCAGCCCTCTCGCGTACACACTGTTGGAGGCCAACTATGGCATCAGCGATGGAGTTGAACCCACACAGCAGTGCAGGAGCAAAGTCCTGGATCAAGGTCTCCATGGCGCTGCCACCCTACCCGTGTTGACCTCGGTGCATTGGCATGGCGGCACTATCACCTCAGAGTGAAGGCGAATGGACTCCCCCATCATTCCTTGCAATCTGAGGAATGCAGCGGACATCCCTTCCTGATGTTCCCGAGCTTGTCTTTGCAGCTTCAGCAACTGAGGTATGACCGAGTCGAGGCTCGTCATCTGGCTTGGACTCAGCAGATTTCTGGCCTCCAGCAGTCCTCCGAGTGCCAGGGACCTGGGAAGTCCCTGCCGCCGCCTGCTGTGGGTCAGACAGTGCGATGTGCTCACCAGATTGTGATCCCAAGGCTACTCTAAAGCTAGGTCCCACCGAGGTGTGTGTCTCTGCACTGGTGGAGGGTGTGGGTTAGCGCTGTGACCGGACTTCAAGAAGGGCACCTTCAGATTCCTCTTCAAAGGTTTCTTCAGTGGAGGGCCTGGGTCATGGACTCTGTTGGCTGTTTGGCAGATGTGCCTGTAAAAGCAAGGAGAGATAATTAGTGCATGGCAGTGGCCTGTGAAACAGGACACATCACTCACAGCTTGGTTGTCTGATGGATGTTGCACTGCTGGACCCTCACTTGATAAAGCACCATCGACCTCACCGTCAGCACAGGAACGGTCCAGATCCTCGCCGGCTAGCTGGATGGCTCTGTTTTCAAAGTCTGTGAGGACCTTGATTTCAGGCATTCCTCCACCGGTCTGTGACCTCTCCCCCTTTTTGTGTGCCTGCTTTTCCTTCATGGATAGAGATAGAGCGAGTGTAAGCAGGACGACTACCAGGCCAGATGATAAGTTTGTCTGGCATGTGTGAGTGGTGAGTGGTCCCATGAATGGGATGAGGACAATGAAGGTGAGTGTGAGAGAGTGAATGGTGATGTCCCTTGAACTGGCAGTGAGGACCCTGTGGGTGTGTGATGGGTTTGTGAGTGTGAGAGTTGTGAGTGATGAGAAGAGTGACTTACCCTGGTGGAACGGAGGAGACCATTCAACCCCTTGTGGCATTTGGTGACTGTCCTTTTTTGCAGGGCGCTGGCATTGACCACCACTGCCACTACCCCCCAAGCTGGATTGGTGATGTTGCTGTCCATCCTGTGGCCAGAGCAGGGGTATAGGACATTGTGGCGGGCCTCCACTGCATCCAAAAGGTGCCTGAAAGATGTGTCATTGAACCTGGGGGCTGCAGTAGTTTTGCCCTTTCAGGGCCATGTCCTCTTTGCAGCAGCCCCGGGCTGGAAGCGCTGAGAGGTGTGTGCATGGCTGGACTTTAAATCTGATGCCCGGCATGATGAAGCGACAAGATAATGGTGTGGTGGGCAAATGAGAGCCTGCCCACCATGGAAATGGCGTGTTTCCCTGGAATGCTTAATTAATGTGATGGGTTAGGGATGATATGACATGAAAAGTGTCCATTGCGGCCAGCGGGTGAAATGTTGTTTTCCCTGCCCGCTGCTGCACCTAGTGCCAACCTGGGACAATTGCGCCCATTGTGTCTGATGTAGTGTAATCTTGCAATGTCCCTCAATATGATGTCACAGAAGCAGGTGGTATTATATTGAGAGTTATGGAAAAGGTTACCATATTTTACCATGCACAAAACTGCATATATTCTGAGGATCACTGACCACATAACATGGATGATATGAATCACCGGGTGGAATTTTCATGCCTGCTGGTGTCAGGCGTCAGGGCGGGCGCGAGTGGACAATATGGCAGGAAGGCTAAATATCAGTTTCATGCTGTCGCGAAGCCAGTTTGCAATTGTCCGCTCTGCCCATCAATGGTGGGCCACATTTCCCACCACCGCACCCCGGGAACTTCCATTTTAATACACCTGCCCATCATTACAAGCCCAGCTCACCGGAATCATCCCCCACGCTGGATCATCCAGGTACGTTGGTGTTATTTCACGCCGATGTGTTTCACAGCAGCATTTATAAGGCATGCACTTTGAGGGGAACTCGGGGGTGAGTGCGCAGTTATGTTGCGCTGCACTCGCCAGGGTCGCCTGTCGGACATCAAGGTTGAGGCGCCGCACATTCAGGCGAGGGCACAGGCAAGTCGCTTTTTTCCGGCTGGCTAACAGTGCAGTGCTGGGTCAAGGGGCTGCCCTGTGGTTGGGGTGAGTTGTGGGGTGGGGGGGGTAAGGGGTGCACTGCAGTTGGGATGAGCTGGGGGACCAAGGGATGAAATGCAGTTGAGGCGAGTTGGGGTGGGAAAGGGCTGCACTCTGACTGGAAGATCTGGTCCATAGGCTCCATATTGACTGTGGCAGGTTCCACAGGTGGGGCAGGGTTTGGATACTGTGAAATTCTAATGCCACAACATGCAATTTTTCTTGTCGACAGGTTCTCCTGCCCGAGGCCAGCCTGATTAACTAGCTTGCCTCCATCTCAGGCATGAATGCTCCTGAGGAGGCTGCAGACCAGGAGCAGACAGGGAGTCTGGTGGGATGGGGCAGGGGTGCAGGAGATTGAATTTCCAATCAAAAGGGGGCGTTAGTCCCTGATCTCAGTGGAGGGGGGCAATCTGACACAACCACAGGGAGCGTCTTTGCTGGGGAGGGGTTGTCCGATGACAGGGACAAGAGTAAGCTTGGCAGTCAGGGGCAACATTCCTGCTCTTTCTGGCCCAAAAGCAGTGTTGCGAAGACACCTGCCTTTCCCACAGCCCCGTCTCCTTTTAGCTGCCAGGTTTCCTGATGTCTGTGAAACCAGCCTGGTTAAGGTTAAAGATGAGGGACACAGCCTAATTATAATATTTAGATTGTCAACCCACCTCCTAGGATTGGGTTGGTTATCTGCCCTTTACCATTCCAGCTCTATTAAATCCAAAAGTGGGCAGTTTGGAGCAGGGTTTGAGAGTTAAAAAAATTTAATATCCCACCCAACTCCAATCCACCAGTCCTTTCTGTTAAAATTTCCCCCCTTTAATCTCTAAACTCTTCGGCTCTGATTTTATAAAATCGCTTTCCTGGTTGAGAATCTCAATCGACTGCTGAGACTTATCCAGTTCCACACTACCCAATAGAACATGGGATTGGGCCAAATATTAGAAATCAAGGTGACTATTTTTTCTTTAGATCTAGTTAGTAAATCACAGAGTTTAGAGTTTGTCCTGAAAATGGAAACTTGTGGACATTCTTAGGAAACAGGCGCTGACTGTCAAGTGCTAGACTTACATTTGCTGCACTGCCTTCCCATTAAGGTTGGCCACATGTTTTTTTACACTTTCATCAAACTGAAATATTAAGTGACCAAAATACTTTTGCTTTATCGCTAATTTCGTTATCAAATCTTTCATGAACCAGCTCAAAGAGCGATTGACCTGCTGGGATGGGAATTAATACTCTGTTTGTCTACGTCACTGACCTGCTGAGGAAGTAAACATCAAGACACGGATGCAGCTTCCTTTGCAACCTGGTCCATTCAGTGTGATTCACAGCGATATCAGGTTGGTCCAATGTTTATGTTAAACAATGTAATGTAGTTTCATGACCCAATCATGTAAGTAACTGGCTGATAATATAGACATTGAAATCTGCGACTAGGTTTTACTGTTACGGACAGGAGGCTGATTAATTTAAACGTCTCTGCTTTCTCCTCTTGCTACCCATCCATAAATAGAAAGCTGTTTTTAATTTTTGATTTTCCCCCTTTATAACTGGTGACGTATTTTCCCCAACCCTTCAATGTTGTAGTAATCCAATCCTTTTAATAACCCCACAGCAAACTTGAGATAAGGTAAAATAAGAAGATTGGCTTATTTTACACGCACACAAAATGCAACAAGGGGCTTTGAAACATTCGTCCCTTTTTGTGCTCATACAATAAAAGAGGGATACGGGAAAGAAAGGGGGATACGGGAAAGCAAGGGGTTCAGGGCAAGACCATGATAAAATAAGAGCTTTGATTTCACGTGAGTCCAAAGTCCAGAATCAAAAGTCCAGTGGTGTTTCTTAGGTGGCTTTCCCTAGCAGAATACCTGGTCTTGGTCCTAGAAATTTGGTTGCAGGTTGAATCCATTGAAGATGCAGCAAAGTATTCTTGTATCCTGGGTATTAGTTCGCTCTGTAGGTGAAATACTTTCTGGAAATCAGACTTGGAGAGAGATGTAGGTCAAAGGTGGGCTGCTAGCCAGTTCTCTTCAGAGATTAGACTGCAACTGAAGATAAAGTTCAAGAGCTGTATAATGAAAGGAATTTGAACAGCTCAAATCTTGCTCATGTGGCAGGGTGGTTTTGGGTCGAGCTATTCAGCTAATGGGGTGCCTCGTTGAAACCCATTGTGTTTTGGAGCAGGTAACGGTGGGGCCACTAGCACAACATTGGAGATTATGAGTCACCTTTGTCCATAGCGGTCTGGTGCAGACTTATTGTCTACGAATCCTTTGTGTCAGCTTATATAATACAAGTCACATTCTAGGATGATGAGGTAGGCTTTGTCCATTGGGATAGCTCAGAATCTTCCAAAACTACGAGCATGTGACCAGCTGCAGCCATTTTATCAGCCCAGCCATTGTCAATTTTGAAAAGCAGAAAAAAAATAATTTATAAAGTAGCTGGACTAACGTATATATATATAATATATATATATATATATATCTTCCTGTCTCCTAGATGGGACATTACATTAAATGGCAAAAAAGGTCTCCATCCTTTCATAATAATTTAAGAAGTTAATCTTCAGGCAGGTCTTAGTCAATATTATGACACAGTCACTGGTAAAGGCTGAGTTGTTAAAATCCCAGAGGGAAGCTTGAAACAACTGTCATAACTCATTTTTTGCAATTTGTATGTTTCAAGATGCAGGATTTGAATTCAGTAGTAATAAGACCACCGAGTCTCAAGAGGCATTTTTTATAACACTAAATTAAACATTTATTAATACAAGAAAAATTGTAAACACATACATATATCTACAAAATTACTACTATAATAACCACAAAAATCCCCTAATTAACCTGGCTCTCAGTTACACCCCCGTTAAATCAACAGTAAAACTCATGGATTTTACAGACCCCTGGCAAAGCAAACCCTGGACGGTCACATTCAAAATGAGTTTATTTCAGCTCTGGGTCCTTGCAGACAGCAGCTTGAGGCTTCTTACACTTGTTGGATCTTAAAATGCCCCTGCCTTACCCACAATTTCCTTTCTCCTTTTTACATATCTTTCTCTTTGAATGTAAGTTTCTCATTGTATCACTAGGTTTTTAATTTTACCTCTTCTAATAATAACACCCTTTCATTCCACCAATTTTATTAGTAAGCTGGTAAAAGGTAATTGAAAAAGTTTTGGGCGGAGGGAGTGTTTGGAGGTTGAGTGGGGATGGGGGTCGGGGGGTAGGACATTGGGCGGAGCTGCTGGGAGTTGAACATCGGTGGGGGGGCTTGGGGGATCGGACATCGGGAGAGTGGGAGGGTGGGGTCAGACATCGAGAGGGAGTGCAGTGGGCCAGACATTCAAGGCAGTGGGATGTTCGGACAGTTGGAGGTGCTGTGGGGTCGGACATCCAGAAGAGGTGGGGATGTCGGGCATCAGGAAGGTTCAGACATTGGGAGGGGGTGGTGGGGTTGGATAACAGGAGGATGTGGGGTGAATCGGACATCGGGAGGAGTTGGGGGGGTCAGGGACTCCGAGGGCAGGGTCAGGGGTGGGTGCCGAGGTCAGGGAGGCGTTCCGAGGTGGGGGTGGTCGTGGGTTCCAAGTTCAAGGGGGCTCACGAGGTCAGGTGGTGGGGCTTAGTGTTCCGAGGTCAGGGAGGTCTGAGGTCGGGGTGGGGGGGGGGGGTCCAAGGTCAGAGGGATCCAAGGTCGGGGGGGGTCCGAGGTCAGGGGGGGTCTGAGGTCGGGGGGAGGGGGTCCAAGGTCAGGGGGGTTCCGAGGTCGGTGGGGTCCGAAGTTGGGCGTGGGGGTCCGAGGTCAGGGATGGGTGTCCGAGGTCGGGGGTGTTCAGGGGGGTTGGGAGGCTCCCATGGGTGGTGGCTCGGGGGTGCGGGGGATTCCCTTGGGGTTGGTCTGGACCTGTACACTAGTGACCCAGAAATTAGAAGATGTTTTAATTCTAACTTTTTCCGGGTAATTATTGGTATAACCCGGCGTATCCATCCGAAGTTTATGATTTAAATCGCATTTTCGGATGGTTTCCAGCGCAGAGCAATTGTCTGGAGGAAGTTAATGCTTCCGGGCAATTGGCGTGCAAACTCTAACCTGGGAACTTGCCAGAGGGATTCCCCAGTGCATCATCGGGGTACCCCCTAAATCCAACACTGGGAAGCAGAGAAGCTAAGGGCCAATATCTCTTCATGACAGTCAACACATCCTAGTTGGAGGTGCAGCAAGTGATCTGCATGAGATGATTAATATTGTTGATGTAGTTATGAACTCTACTTGCTGGTCGGCTAAAATCCAATAACTGCAGTGTCCTCCAGTTCCTCAACCAGCTAAAATTAGTTCTGGCAAAACCCAGCACCTGTGGGAACCCAGTGGGACTAAACTGGATGGAAGGCATATGATGCCTTTTCTTAGCATTTAGAATTAAATCCAACATGAATTAAATGCAAGATTAAGGGCAGGATTTTACAGCCCCACCACAGTGTGTCTCCTCCCGGCCGATGCGGCGAACCATTTAAATCTCCTTTCCGCTCGGCAGGACTGTAACATCCCACTGAGCTGGAGGGGGCGTAACACCCTGGCCTAAGTGTTGGCTTTTCCTCCCTGTCCCCTTTCTCTTATTAATTTTCTCATTCATTTCCTTTCTGGGGTTGTCCTGGTCATTAACTTTTCACGTGAAATTTGACAAGTGAACTGACCAACATATCCTACACTTTTAGTAAAGGTTTCTGGGTAGCAATCAGGAGTTAGCACCCTGGTTGATCTCCTCTTCCTAATCCAAGAGAAACCTTGATAGCTCTGCAGCAGCCTGACAGTACAGACCAGGGACAAAATCTGTATTTGTTTGATCTGTATAGCCAGGTCAGTGGAATCAGAAGAGGGGTCTGTGGACATTCTCTTTTTACTACAGTTAGTGTTGTCTATGTTTGGGCTGTTCAAATGCCATACCCTGTTTTTTCTCATTGTTATGCATGGATAACAAAAACCTAAAAATAAAGCAGTTCAGCTCATATCGACTGAGTCTGAGTTAACACACATCTGTGTCGGAAAGTCAATAGGCGTTTTGACCCTTTTAAGGTGTCATCAGCTAGTACATTTTAAGGTATACATTAATGATGTTATTTTCTTCTTGTAACTTCAGGAACTGTTTCATGATTCTATGATTGTGGTCATATCAATCATGAATCAGTATATTAAAAAAGTTAGATTTCTCATCAGATTTGTACCTTTATGTGAGGTTGACTTTGCTTTTACAATAAAGATGGCCATATTAGCAGACATCAATTGAACTCAGGACAGGAAATTACTCGTTCCATTGCTTATTTGACCTCCCAATGTATTAATACCGTGCAGTTAATTTTCTGAATAATGGGCACTCTGGGACACTCCAGAAAAATGAGGGCAGATGTTGACCATTGTGAAGCCCCGGAGCAATTCATGGTCAATTAGAAGGACAATCTCCGAGGCCAAGGGTTATGGAATAAAAAAAGCAAAGTGAGGATTGGGTTACACATAGAAACACTTTTCAGTTTGTCTGTACAGAAGGCACTTATTCTGTATAATTTACTTCAGGGGCAACACAGATGCAAGCGTCTACAGTGACATGAGGAAAGAAATGGAACCAGGCAGAATGGCTAAATGGAGGCAAGTCACTTGAAAACTACAGCAACTAAATCACCTGCCATTAGAAAATGGAATTCTCAGTAGATGTGAGCACACACTGAGCCAGAAATCCTAGGCATTCTCAGTGACAATTTAAGTGGGATAGCCTCTGTTTGCAATTGCTTGCAAAATGGCAGATTCTCCATTGGAGGATTCGAAACCCTAAGCCAACAAAAAATAATAATAACTTTAGTGGACCTAAGCTTTGGTAGACCTTTTTTATGAATAACTGAGCACTCCCAGCAGTCAATACTTTTATCACTGATTCTTGTATAGGTTTACTTATCACAAAAAGCATCCACCACTAAAACTGTTATCCCATTGACATTCTTGCTGATGGAGGTGGGGTACCATTGTGTTTTCTATACTAATGATGCCGGGAGGCTCAATCCCACTCACAGGCCATTTTCACAGAGGGGGGATGGAGGGGGGTGCATGTGGCTGGGCTACCTGCCCACATGCTATGGGTAGCCAACACGGATTGCTAAAGGTCCATTACGTTAAATTAAAGGGGGCCAACTGGATTTTCTAGTCAGCTCCAGGTTCCTCCCAGCAGCAGGGTCCGGTTTAACTGCCTTGAGGCCGGGGATCCTCTATAGGCTGTGGCAGCTGCTGCACCCCAGCCAGGTTGGGAGTACCTCTATGTCTGCCTGTTTGCAGCAGCCTTCTGAACAGCACTGTGGGTGTTCCTACAACATATGGACTGCAGCGGTTTAAGAAGGCAGCTCACCCCCATCTTTTCAAGGGCAATATAGAGATGGGCAATAAATGCTGTCCCAGCCAGTGATGCCCATATCCTATGAACGAGTAATTTAAAACATTTCTTTGGGTCATCCTGAACTCAGAAAAAATGTTATATAAGTTTTTGATATTGACAACAGGCCTAATTCAGTTTGCCTCTACAGGTACTTCAATTGACTGCCTTCAGTTTAAGTTCAGTGGAAAAGCTGAACAGCATGAGTGTGACTTGGGTGTATGAAACAAAAGAGTCAATAGGATGGAGGACCTAAACCAAAAACCAATCAGTCGAATAAAAGTTAATTCAGCATTCATTGAAAAATAGCCTTTAATGCCCTAACACCAGCCCCTGGACTGCTACTTGGAAAAACACTCTAAAGAAGATATTTAACTATTAAATTAATAGGGCTGATTACTTGGTCCAAAGTCACAGGTCCGCTATGGAATATTATTAGCTCTATGACTGCACAAGTACAGAAAAAGCAGAACTTATTTTACAGATTTGCCACTGCCTGAAGTATATTATTACTATTTACTACAGAGCAGAGTTAGCTGCAATATTTAGACAGTTAAGCTCCAGACCTCCATTCTCCACTCAGACAAAGCTGAGTTCTATGTATGAGTATTAAATGAAATATTGGACACAGTTTACTGTCAGCAAAAATCCTACTGTCATGTCATCTGTTTAAGTAACATTCAATTAGACCATCCATGATCTTCATAAACTTTAAGAATAATGTTTAAGATGGCGATCTTGTGTTGTTATTGTGCTATAGTTTGTGTGAGTTGCCAAGTGATATGAGACTATCTCCTTGGTGATCCCGTACTTCTTAACAAAAATTCTAATTGCATTCAGATCGCTGACCTTAAACCAGAGTTTTACTGCACATCTGATATTGAAAAACCGAGTAGCACAAAAATCAACATTCCAGCAGAACTTACCCATTAGTTGGTTTAGTGATACACTTGGCTGGTCTTTATGGCGCCATCAGTTAGTGTGGTTGGTTGTTAACTGAAAAGGTAAGAAAATTTAGTAAACCAACTTATTATTTTCCATTATTAATGAAGGAATGGCTCTTTTTCGCTCGTGATTCCTTATATTCTCATTGATTAATCAACTGAAGTAGAGCCAATTCAATTAAGTGGATTGTACATGCTCTGTAACAGAGGTGGGCTGAATAAAATGAATGGCCTTTTCTTGTTGCATACTTTTATATTCTTAGATTTGCTCTATAAAGAGGTCAACATACACTCATTGCCAAGCTAATGGTGTTTGCGCTGGCTCAGCCACATTCATTAGATGGATGGTGGCCATATACCCAAAGACCTTCTGCACGGTGAGCAGGTCATGACTGGGTCACAACCTCCTGGGCATCCATGCCTCTGCTACAAGGACACCTGCAAGCGAGATATGAAGATGGCGGACATTGACACTGAAACTGGAAGACAGTTTATGACAGCTGTGATCTCTGGAGGCTGAATTTTTGGAGGGACATTGGAAGACCCGAGCAGAAGCTAAAAGCTCAGCTGGCCAAGAAAAGGGCCCAGTGAAAACAGAGGCCACCGAATCCTGCACCTTCTCAGCCCATTGTCTTCCTCTGCACCAAATGTAGCAGAGATTGCAATGCCAACGCGGGGCTCCAGAGCTATACCAGGTGATGCTTGACACAGAGCTGATCCTCATGGTACGAAGCATCATCTTATGGGATGGGAGGATGCCAATTTGTTTATAAAGGACCATCTGCACCAGAGCATCACAAAGGTCCTTTAGCACCACAGGAGTCACATACATCCTTTACCATTAGGCCAGTTGTCTTCACTATTTTTTAAGTAAAGGCCACTTTAGCAAAAAACCCGCAGTGTGAGAGCCACATCAACTATTAAATTATCATTGCTTACTACTCCAGTAACTCACTTGGGCCAAAAAAATTACACGACACCAACAGTTGAATGCTCTGCTAGTTCTATGGTGGTTGCTATGGTAATATAACTGTTATTATACTATGCACATACTTAAATATACTTATTGGTGCACGTTGTACCATGTGGCCAATGTGACATGTAAAGAAGGCTGACTTTTGATAGGCTCAGCACACATTTTTTAATGTTAAAACAAAATAAATAGGAATATGATACTGGGCTGGGCTCTGGCTCACCGCGACCCTCTGAGGATAAAGCAGTTACTGAAAATGGATGGAGTCAGGGAGCCGCATTTAGTGTTGATGAGAGCTGCCACTGGTCAAGGGCCTTGCAACAAAGAACACTGCACTAGACAGCGGATCTTTGCTGGATGTCATATTTAAAGGTAATGTTTGAAGCTGGCTGATTTTGCATTAACTTACCAGATTTAAGCTGCAGGGGGTGCGGTTATCTTAGATGGCTAACATGTGGTTCAGAATGACACCAACAGCGTGGGTTCAATCCTCGTTCCGGCTGAGGTAGACTTGGGACCTGCCTCCTCTTCCTGCCCCTGAGAGTGGAAAGCGATGGCAAACCACCACTGACAAAAAAAACAGCCAAGAAAACAGCTCAGGATGAAGCATCAGCAGACAATGAGTCAAAGGACCTGCCTTTGGACAGAGCAAACATGAATGAATCAGGTTTATAGTTCTATATTTGTTACGCGATATAAGTATTGTTACTTTTAATTTACTAAATTTAGAAGTATTATAGTATTAGTGTATCAGTCTGAAAGCAATGTTAAATCAGACCGTTCAAAGAGTACTGATTGGTCAATTCAGAAACAGAGCTGAAATTGGCGAATAGATCATTGAGAACTGATATTGCAACTTTATGGATTTGCATCTATCATTTTACTTCTAACTAATCTTAGCAATTTTAAAGTAATCAATTCAAAAAAACTAATAATTTTTTCAACATCATGCCATTACTGTTAATAAATAATTCATCTGACAAGAACAAATCCAACAAGCCAAGCTACCTCACTTTGTTAGTTAAGTCCATGAAAAGACCATTTTCATCTCCATCCTCCTTTGGTGCTCATCCCTCTGCTCTGTCAAATCAAGAATCAGTCAATTTGTTCCTTGAATACAGTCCGCCTGAGATGACAATCTATTCGATACCATAACTATTATTTGTGGTTTGTTAACTGTAACAAATATTCATTTGACACCTGCAATTACCCCGAGTTCCAAAATTAACCTAAGAATGTTTCAAGCTGATTTATCTAATACCATTACCTCTTTAATCTTTCCCACTCGGTAACACTCAAGTCAAACAGAATAGTAAAGTTGAAAAATATTGGTTCAGATTTGATGTATGACACTGCTCGGAGTGATTACAACTTATTTTGTTAAACCAAATCTTTTTCACCAGTCCTTCTCATTATTATTTTTACCTGCAGTTCCTGCAAAATATGAAACTTTGCTATTGCAAACTCTAGAACATTCCATCAAGATGTGCAACTTATACTACAGGTACTAACATAATTCTTCTTTCTTATTTCCTTCCAACTCAAATATAAAATATCGCCTCCTTTTACAGAAACCGTGAAATTGCTTTTTTCAGGATATCTCTCCGAGCTTTCTTATCAGATGTTCAAGGCTCCTAGGTGATAGTTCAGTATTTTCCCCACTAGGTGGTACAAGACCCTACATCAGTCTTTTGCCTTCCTCCATTCTTCTGACAGAGGTTTTACCATTTGACCATCTTGAGCATCAGATAGATGATTCCAAAGTTTTCTTAAATGGAACTTCAAGAACCCAACTAAGATTTGAACCTTAGCAGAAGACAAGTCAGGGTTTCTCCTGTTTAGAGGTTGGAAACTGCCTCTGTTGACTTTGTGTTTTCTTTGTTTAAGTTTTCCAATACACCATCCAATGTTTGAAGCTATGCGTCTATAGAAGCTAATCCATTCTTCAAGATCTGGTGCCCTCTTATATTTAGCAGTGTTGTTTGAAAAGATAAATTATGTTCCATTCAATTGTTTTCAATGAGATATTGTCATAGATTCATGAGCAGAAGAAAGGGCATTTGGCACATTCTGTAACTTCATATGAAAGAAGCCACATCCTGAAGTAGGTCAGGGTCACTGTGAAGCACTGTGGATTACTCCCAGCGCCATGTACTAGCGAGCACAGAAATAGGAGAAAAGCGCAGATGAATACGTGGCTTAAGAGTTAGTGCAGGAGGGAGGGTTTTAGATTCCTGGATCACTGGGACCGTTTCTGGGGAAGGTGGGACCTGTACAAGCGGGACGGTCTACATCTGAACCAGAGCGGGACTAACATCCTCGCGGGCGGGTTTGCTAGTGCTGTTGGGAGGAGTTTAAACTAACTTAGCAGGGGGAGGGGACACAGAATATTAGCAAAATAGGGACACATCATAATACAGTAAAACAATCAAGTCAGAGGGAGTACAGCTGTATTAAGTTTCAGGGGAGTAAGGTAAGGCTGGATGGCCTCTACTTTAATGCCAGGAGTATTACAGGTAAAATGGATGAGTTAAGGGTGAGGAATTGTGATATAGTAGCCATCACAGAGACATGGTTGAGGGAGGGGCAGGATTGGCAGCTCAACATTCCGGGATATAGAATCTTCAGGCGAGACAGGGGAGGGGGTAAAAGAGGAGGAGGCATTGCATTATTAGTTAAGGAGTCATTTACTGCAGTAAGGAGAGATGATATCTTGGAGGGGGCATCGAATGAAGCTTTGTGGGTAGAACTTAAGGAATAAAAAAAAACATTGTTAGGTGTTTATTATAGACCCCCAGATAGTCAGTGGGAAATTGAGGAGCAAATATGTGCACAATTCACGGAGGTGTGTAAAAATAATAACAATAGGGTAATTATATTAGGTGATTTCAACTTTCCCAACATTAATTGGGATAGACATAGTGTTAAGGTCTTGGATGGAGTGGTTGGGGGTGGGGGGGGGGCCTTCAAAAAGATAATGGGGAGGGTACAGGCTCAACATGTTCCCTCTAGGGTGATAGGAAGGAGTAACAAGCCCAGAGAACCATGGATGGCCAGAGATATTCAGAATATGATGAGAAGGAAAAGAGAGGCTTTTAGCAGGTACAAGGGGAGCAAATCAGCGGAGGCATTAGTGGAGTACAGAAATTGCAGGGTGGAGCTTAAGAAAGCAATTAGGAGAGAAAAGAGGGGATATGAGAAAGCTCTGGCTGGTAAAAGTAGGGAAAATCCCAAGATATTCTATATCAATGGGAAGAGGATAACCAGGGAAAGAGTAGGGCCCATTAGGGACCAAGGGTGCAATCTATGGTTGGAGCCAGAGGACATTGGTAGAGTGTTGACCGAATACTTCATATCCGTCTTCACCCAAGAGAATGAGGATAAAGGTATGGAACTCGGGGAGAGGGACTGCGATGTTCTTGAGCAAATTGATATAGGGAGTGACAAGGTATTGGAGGTGTTGGCAGGCTTAAAAGTGGACAAATCTCCAGGTCCGGATGATTTGTATCCCAGACTGCTGAGGGAGGCAAGGGAGGAGATTGCAGGGGCTCTGACCCAAATTTTAAATTCCTCTCTGGCCACAGGGGCGGTGCCAGAGGACTGGAGAACAGCTAATGTGGTTCTGCTATTTAAGAAGGATCGTAGAGATAAGCCAGGGAGCTACAGTCTCATATCAGTGGTAGGGAAACTATTGGAGAAAATTCTGAAGGAGAGAATCTATCGCCACTTGGAGAGGCAAGTTTGATCAGGAATAGTCAGCAAGACTTTGTCAGAGGGAGGTCAAGCCTAACAAATTTGATTGAATTTTTTGAGGAGGTGACCAGGTGTGTAGATGAGGGTAGTGCAGTTGATGGAGTTTATATGGATTTCATCAAAGCCTCTGACAAGGTCCCACATGGGAGACTTATAAAGAAGGCAAATGCACATGGGATACAGGGTAATTTGATAAGGTGGATTCAAAATTGTCTTAGTTGTAGGAGACAGAGGGTGATGACAGAAGGATGCTTTAGTGACTGGAAGCCAGTGTCCAGTGGTGTACCACAGGGATCTGTGCTGGGCCCCCTATTGTTCGTCATTTATATAAACAAGATAGATGACTATGTAGGGGGTAGGATTAGTAAGTTTGCGGATGACACAAAGATTGGTCGGGTGGTTAACAGTGAGGTTGAGTGCCTTGGGCTACAGGAAGATATAGACGGGATGGTCAAATGGGCAGATAAGTGGCAGATGGAACTTAACCCTGAAAAGAGGTGATACACTTTGGAAGGAGTAACTTGACAAGGAAATATTCAATGTACAGCATGACACTAGGAAGTTCTGAGGAACAAAGGGACCTTGGTGTGTGTGTCCATAGATCTCTGAAGGTGGAGGGGCATGTTAGTGAAAAGGGCATATGGGACACTTTCCTTTATCAATTGAGGCATAGATTACAGAAGTAGGGAGGTCATGTTGGAGTTGTATAGACCTTGGTGAGGCCACCGCTGGAGTACAGTGTGCAGTTCTGGTCGCCACATTATAGGAAGGTTGTGATTGCACTGGAGAGGGTGCAGAGGAGATTCACCAGGGTGTTGCCTGGGATGAAACATTTAAGTTATGAAGAGAGGTTGGATAGACTTGGGTTATTTTCATTGGAGCAGAGGAGACTGAGGGGCAACCTGATCGGTGTACAAGATTATGAGGGGCATGGACAGGGTGGATAGGGAGCAGCTGTTCCCCTTAGTTGAAGGGTCAGTCACGAGGGGGCATAAGTTCAAAGTGAGGGGCAGGAGGTTTAGGGGGGATGTGAGGAAAACCTTTTTACCCAGAGGGTGATGACGGTCTGGAATGCGCTGCCTGGGAGGGTGGTGGAGGCGGGTTGCCTCACATCCTTTAAAAATTACCAGCACTTGGCACGTCATAACATTCAAGGCTGTGGGCCGAGTGCTGGTAAATGGGATCAGGTAGGTAGGTCAGGTGTTTTTCACATGTTGGTGCAGACTCGATGGGCCGAAGGGCCTCTTCTGCACTGTGTGATTCTGTGATTCTGTGAAGCAGACTGCGAGGAGTGTGCAGCAGGCTGGGAGCAGTGTGAAGCAGGCCAGGATCTTTGTGAAGCAGGTTGCGGTTTCGGACCCCTGTGAAGCAGACTGGAATGAATTTGAGGCATGCCAGGATCACTGTGAAGCAGACCAGGATCACTGTGAAGCAGACCAGGATCACTGTGAAGCAGACCGGGAGGAATGTGAAGCAGGCCAGGATCACTGAAGCAGGTTGGGCTTTCGGATCCCTGTGAAGCAGACTGGAAGGAATGTGAAGCAGGCCAGGATCACTGTGAAGCAGACGTTGTTTTACCCACCCACTATTGCACTTAGTTCAAATCTGGGACAATTCCGCCCTCAGTAACAGAAGGATGTTAAGAGTAGAATTCTCTGCAAAGTATATGTACCAATCCAGTTGAGGGAACAACACACCATTTCCATTTCAATGATTAAACACTGAGTAGCAGGATTTACTAGAATACCAAGGTTCATTAATAACACACATCTGCAAAACTGAATTATTGAAAATTTAACAGAAAGCTTGCTGAAAACTGTACATTATCTACACAAACTTGGAGGCTAATAAGGACCTAGAACACAATTGAGCTACTGAAGTAAGATTGATCTGCAGAGACAGTTATATAATGAGAAATATAGCCAAGGATTTTGGGAGTAAATAATTGAAGTATACATCCCATCTCCATTGTTTTCAAAAGGTCAGTCATTATCTCCAATTATTTTGGGTGGTTTCTAGAAATACAACTGCAAGGTCTTGGATCTTAGAGTTTAAAAAGAGTGATTTGTAAACTGGTTTTACAGGAAAATCTTATTTCCCTCAGGAAGAGCAATAAACTTGCCCCTTATTGCAATCGTCTCAGCTGACCTCTGTTTTGGCCATTAGCTTTGACCCTGAAAGGAAATAAATCTAAGGAGAACCTACTTGTAGCTGTTTGTTTTTCGTTGATGCATAAATAGAAATTCTTTTAAAAGGAGGATTGGTTTTCTTCCTATCCCATAAATTGAAAAGCCTATAAGGCATTCAGTGTCTATCCTTGTAAAAACTCTCTACTTAGCCGGTTTGCCACAGAAGCATAATCTTTCCCATCTCAGTTTCAACTAAAGCTGCACTTGAGGAATGAAGCTGATCCATTAACAGAGTTTAGTCTTTAGCACCCTCATGAGAACTGGGAGTTTTACTGTTATTGTGAAGTATCTATTTTTCATCATTAGTGTATAAATCTGTAGAATTTATCTGCAATATGGATAATAGTTCAAAGCAACCAATGCCTGGAACATGCATAGAGAGCTAATTTAATTTAGATTTGTAAGAACATTTTTTGTACATTCATACTAATTGTCTCTGATGTGTATGAATCAGAATACGTCTGGAGGACTGAGAGTTATAGTTCTGGTACTAGAATTCTATACCTTTGTTTATGTTTGAAACTTCCTTCACACAGACATTTGCCCTGCAAGAGCACGGTGTATTTTATTCAACTCACGTTAAAATTTAAATAGCTCCAAAACCTGTGATTTTCATGCCAGATACTTTCTTCAATCTGTTTAATCCAATATATTTGTTTAATCAATACATTTTTTGCAACAAGTAATTTAAAACTCTTTATTGGTCTTGTCTTTGTGCAAATACATCTAGGATAAAAATGGGAGTCATAGTTTGAAATTGTGAGAGGTGAGAGGTGAGGTGAGTGTGACTGCCCTTGACATCAAGGCAGCATTTGACTGAGTGTGGCATCAAGGAGCCCTAGCAAAACCGGAGTCAATGGGAATCAGGGGGAAAAGCTCTCCACTGGTTGGAGTCATACCGAGCACAAAGGAAGATGGTTGTGGTTGTTGGAGTCAACCATCTCAAATCCAGGACATCACTACAGAAGTTCCTAGTGGCCTAGGCCCAACCATTTTCAGCTGCTTCATCAATGACCTTCCTTCCATCATAAGGTCAGAAGTGGGGATGTTCGCTGATGGTTGCACAATGTTCAGCACCATTTGCGACTCCTCAGATACTGAAGCAATCCATGTCCAAATGCAGCGAGACCTGGACAATATGCAGTCTTGGGCTGACAAGAGGCAAGTAACATTCGTGCCACACAAGTGCAGGCAATGACCATCTCCAACAAGAGAGAATCTAACCATCGCCTCTTGAATTTCAATGGCATTACCATCACTGAATCCCTCACTATCAACATCCTGGGGCGTTGACCAGAAACTGAACTGGACTAGCCATATAAACACTGTGGCTACAAGAGCAATTCAGAGGCTAGGAACCCTGCGGCGAGTAACTCGCCTCCTAACTCCCCAAAGCCTGTCCACCATCCACAAGGCACAAGTCAGGAGTGTGATGGAAGGCTCCCCACTTGCCTGGATGAGTGCAGCTCCAATAACACCCAAGAAGCTTGTCACCATCCAGGACAATGCAGCCCGCTTGATTGGCACCACATCCACTCCCTCCACCACTGACGCACAGTAGCAGCAGTGTGTACCATCTTCAAGATGCATTGCAGGAATTCACCAAGGCTCCTTCAACAGCACCTTCCAAACCCACGACCACTGCCATCTAGAAGGACAAGGGTAGCAGGTACATGGGAACATCACCACCTGGAAGTTCTCCTCCAAGTCATTCACCATCCTGACTTGGAAATATATCGCCGTTCCTTTACTGGTCGCTAGATCAAAATCCTGGAACTCCCTCCCTAACAGCACTGTAGGTGTACCTACACCACATGGACTGCAGCAGTTCAAGAAGGCAACTCACCACCACCTTCTCAAGGGCAACTAGGGATGGGAATAAATGCTGGCCCAACCAGCAAAGCCCACATCCCATGAATGAATAAAAAAAACTAAACGGAAGCGTTGAAACACTAAAATGATTTTCAAGAACAAAACCCATCTGTACTAACTGAATGGGGATTAGCTGAACTAGTCTTTTGACTAGAAATATGTTTTCCATCTAAAAATACTGAATAAAAATGAAAAATGCAAATATAAACCGGATGTTTCTTGACCCAAGTGTCTGTATGTGGATCAGGAATTTGAAACAGAGTGAGATCATCTGGATCCAGGCTATTAGAATTCCCTCGGGTTCACTCATACTGGAGTGTAAATGCCACCTTGTCTTTAATCTGGACATCTGGAATAGGAGAAAGATTTCTCACCTCACAATCTCCAATTTGTAGGTTTGACTCACACACTCAAATATGTATTCTTGTTTGTAACTCATGTAATTAGTTCTTGGCTGAACTCTCAAAGGAGCGCTTACCAATGAGTCATTTATTTATCGCCTTTGGCAATTTTCTTCCTTTTCCTCCCTTTCCTCTCGTGAAGGTACTGAGTCCAGCTAAGGTATGGGTCCACAAACAGGGAACAGCCTTTCCGCCAAGTGCTCTTCCCTCATGCATGACCCTAGGCTGAGAGACTTGCTGGGCAATCTATCATGGGGGCATTGCAACTAAGTGTGCATCCTATCCTCGATTGCATCCAACAAGCCTTCACTTTCCAACACCAGCAATCTGGAGTGGGAAACCTAGCTGATATCCTCCAGTTCAACTCCAGAGCACTGGGAAAAACTGTAGCACCCCTGTTATCACCCAGGCTGAGGTTAGCTAAATTAGCACAAAGTTTGAATTAAACCTGAAGTTTGAGTTCTGTGGGCTTGAAATGGGACATTGAGGCAACAGTGAAGCAATGTTTGATTAACGACAGAGAAAAAAGCTTTCATCCTACAGCAGCAACAACTTTAATTTGTATTAATTAGAACCTGATAAATGTCCCAAGGCACTACAGAGAAATTTAATAATCTCTAACCTGCCAATCACACAATAGAATCTATCACAGTGATGGAAATGGCTATGACCCGGAGTGTCCAGCATTCGAAAAATTCCAGAAATAAAGGACTTGAAGATAGACAAATAGCTTTATGGACTTAAGCAATCTGGATTTTGACTCTTGGAGTTACGATGTCATGAAAAAGGCGGCACCAAGACCGTGGAATTACAAACCATATGCTGCAACCCACTCCTAACAATAGCTTACATTTCTACAGAGTTTTTAACATAGAAAATATCCCACTGAAGAGAAATGGACATTTTGCAGTTTTTGGAACAGTTTGGTTGAGATATTGAAAGCGCAATAGAAAAGATAATTTTTATGGGGATTTTTTTGCAGGTAGGGGCAGGGTAATGGGGCACAGGGTTTTAGGAAAGGAATTCTAGTGAATAGGCTTGAGAGCTGAAGGCTTTGCCATTGATGATGGAGTAGCGAGAGGAAGTTGCATACATTATTAGAGTCAGTGAATCAAAGGGCGAGGGCTGGGATTGCACAGGTACGGTGCCGTGAGGCTGTCGATGGACCTTTAAGCGAGAATGAAGATTTTGAATTTGGTTTATTTGGAGATAGTTGACAAAAACATGGAAAATAGGCAAGAGTAACTTATTGTGTTGGACAGAAAGCAGGTGACAGAATATTAGACAAGTTGGAATTATTGTAGAGAGCAGAGTGATCAGTGAGGAAAGCATTGGAAAGTTTGAGCCTAGAGGTAGCTGTGTCTTGGATTAAGGTGTGAATAATGACGCAAAGATAAACAGTATTGGTGATGAATAGAACCTGGGGTCTGAAACTCAGATCAGTGTTGAAGTGAGTATTTGTATTATGCATCATTGATTCAGCCATGTGCCAAAGCATAGGAACACCAATACCTGGAAGTTCCCCTCGAAGTCACTCACTATCCTGACTTGGAACTATATCACCATTCCTTCACTGCCGCTGGGTCAAAACCCTGGAACTTCCTCCCGAACAGCACTGTGGGTGTACCTACACCACATGGACTGCAGCGCTTCAAGAAGGCAGCTCACCACCACCTTCTCAAGGGCCATTAGGGATGGACAATAAACGCTGGCCTAGCCAGTGATGCCCATGTCCCATAAAAATAAATTTTAAAAAAGCCATAAAATGATTTTATGACTAACTTTTAGCATCTTAATTTGTTTTAATTTATTATTTCATTCAACGTGGGCATCGCTGCCAAGGCCAGCAATTGTTGCCCATCCCTAAGTGCCCTTGAACTGAGTGACTTACTAGGCCATTTCAGAGGGCAGTTAAGAGTCAACCATTTCACCATGGATGAAGAGTTACATGTCGGCCAGGCCGGGTAAGGATGGCAGATTTCCAGGTAAGGATTTCAGATTTCCTTCCCTATAGGACATTCATGAACCAGGTGGGTTTGATGGTAATTGATGATAGTTTCATGGTCACCATTACTGAGGCTATCTTTCAATTCCAGATTTTATTAATTGAATTTAAGTTCACTTAGCTGCTGTGGTGGGATTAGAACCTGTGTCCAAAACAATAGCCTGGGCCTCCGGATTATTAGTCTAGTGATATTACCACTACATCTACCCACCTCTCTCTACTTAAATGATACAACTAAATCACTTCCAGGTCTAGTTCACTATAAGATAAAATAATTTCTTCCTTTCTTGTTCTAAACAAACGTCACAATGTCACAAATCCTTGCTCTCTCACAATCTATCAGATTGTAATCACTGCAACAGTGTATATTTGTCATGAAAATATAATAATTTTCATAGTGTTTTGGGTATTTATTGTAAATTATGAATAGGGGTGTCTGGACAGTCTGTATGTGTGTCTATGTGTGTGAGACTTAATTGAATTTAAGACAGCTGTTCTGAAGGCTTTGATGTATCAGAAGAGAAGCTAGGTTTAGAATGTAACCATAAGTAACCATGGCTGAAGTTTTAGATTGTAAGGTGTAAAGGAAAATTTGCATTTTTATATAAACCAGAGTATTTTCAATTTCAAAAGAGAGGGTGAAATGTTACACTTAGCCAGAAGAAGCCAAACAGTGTGTTTATTTTTCCCAAAGCTTACTGATAAAATTGGTACTATGAAGGATTTTTATTATTAGAAAGGTAAAGTCCAAAGACATATTGAAACAATGAAATTTGCATTCAAAGGGGAAAATATCTATAAAGGAGAGAAGCAATGTGTAAGAGGAAGACATTATAAGATCTAATAAGTGTGAAAAGCCCCCAGCCTCTATGTACCAAGCTGCTGCCTATAGGAGCCAAAGCTAAGAGCATTCACTGTGAATAACCCTGTGCAGGGTATATCTGTTAAAATCTATTTTGTTTTTACTGTTGCATTAAAGGGGGTGTCACTGGGAGTCAGATTAATTAGGGGAGCTAGGAGTTATCATAGTAGTAATTTGTAGGCCCATGTATGTGCTTAAAATTATTTATTTTATTAATAAATGCTTAATTTAGGTTTGTAAAAAAATCTCTAAGACTCGGTGGTCTTATTATTATTGAATTCAAGGCGCGTTTCTCAAAATAAAAATAGAAATTGCAAAACAGTTGTGCCAGTTGTTTCAATTTTCCCTCTGGAATTTGAGTAGCTTAGTATTTACCATCCATTGTGCCGTAACACTAATACAGTCCCTCAATATGTGAAGGTCTCACATGTATTACCTCTCCAAGCATTGCTGAATATAACAATCTCAACAAACATACTTTTAAAAAAATATATATGACACTATGAAAAGAAACAAAAGTTATACAGAGACAATAATTGATTAGAATTGGGAGAGAGTGCTTATTAGTTTTGTGAACTGAATTTTCAAAATGCATTCATGCAAACAAACATCTTTCCCATCCATATCACCTATTCCCCTGGATAGTTGCAAATGTAGATAGGTCCAATGAGTTACATTTGGAAAAAGGGGTATATATTGTTAGGACTCTCCTGGTAATGAATATGCTGTGCTGTTGTCCACTTCCATTCTATTCACATCCTCAGTTGTAGGAGCCATTCCACACACCAAGGCTGGGCTTCAAATGATGGAAAATGAAGCAAGGATTCATAGAGCTGTTTCCAGTTTTCCCCTATGTTTATGCTCCATGTGCTCAGCTTATTTTATTTATACTGCAGTGTGTTGCACTATGCAAGATCATTTATATATAACATTATTTAATTATTCTTCAACTACCGCATGGCTATATATTCATACACCACTATGGTATCGGCTAGCAACAACATTATGGCCGAGATTTTTCATTGGTTGGGTGGGCTCGGTGGGAGTGGGCGGGGGTGGTCGTGGAGCAGACTGCTGCCCGCGATTGGCTCCACACAGCGATTTCACGCAGGTGGGCCAATTAAAGCCCCCCCCACAACGTGGAATGCAAGCAGTAGCGCTGAGTGTGTGGGTCGGGGGAGGAGGGAAAGTTGGGTCCAGCACTCTTTCGCACAAAAGAGCACTTCAATCTTCCAGAGGCACGGAGCTGCCTCAGGGAGATTGAAGTGATTGTTAAAAAAATAAATAAATGCAGTAAAATTTTAATGGAACATGTCCCCTCATGACTGTGTCACATGAGATGGGACATGTTTTCATTTTTCAAAGAAAGTTTTTCTTTAAGTTGTAAAAGCTTTAGGAAACCTCATTCCGCTCATGGATGAGGTCTCCTAAAAAACGTAAAGGCCGCTTGGCTTTTTCACCTGCCCACCAACCTTAAGGTTGGACGGGCAGCGTAAATTTGAAGATAATTAGCTCGTTAATGGCCTTAATAGGCCTTTCAATTATTGGTGGGCACGCAGTTGACTCCGGCTTGTGCCCACCAAAAAAGTATCAGGAGACAGCGTGATGATGTCGGGATACACGCCCGATCTCATCGTGCATTGTTTTACGCTCCGGCATGTCGGGCCTGTTCCCGCACACCGAATGGAAAATTCTGCCCTATTATTGGGTATTATTGCATTGTGCCAAGTATTATCTAGAGCCCATTGTACCAATAATGAAAAATCCAAATTTAGAAACAATCATTCCTCTCCTCCTTTTCTCATTACATGTACCTGCAAACATTCCGTTCTGTTCAAGGAGTTGACTGTATACTGGGGTATTCTGCACGGAGCAAGTAGGATTTCTTTGACTGTAGAAAGCACTTAATGTCACGTATTTTTCATCGGGATTATGATTAATTTGTATTGGCATGGCTGCGTGCTTTACTGGAATCTGAAACTAGCCAGTGCTTGATCACTATCCCCACCATGTGGCTGACACAGTGTCTGCACCAATTTTATAACGGAAGAAACAAAAGTCATCTAAGGAACAAGGGAACCCAAGAATAAGCAATTGAATCATAATAAATGTACAAGATTGACAGGGAACTGTGTGGTTGGTGTATAATTTCTTGAGACTATCTGGTTGAATTGTTATGTTTGCGACTTGGTTGACCTTTTTCACCATTTCTAATCAAAACAGAATTTATATGAAAAGTCATTCACTGCAATAAATTTGATTGGTTGTAAGAGGTTGTATATTAATGGAAGATGCCAAATGCTGGGCTGGTGTGTTGAGCAATGAAACAAGAGCATTAAAGGAAGACATTAGAGTGAATCCGGAATTCTATATAATGACTGCAAATTAAAAATGAAATGGGGAGGCAGGAATTTTATTCCTAAATCAAAATTATATCTATATTAGAATTGTTATTATCTGGACCAGCTTTACAAACACACAACAATAATAATTAATGTAGCACATTTAATGTCATAACATATCCCAAGACTCTTCACCAGAATGTTAACAAACAAAATTTGGCACTGAGACACATAAGGAGATATGCGGACAGGTGTCTAATTGGGCTTGGTCCAATATCAAGTCACTTGCCTGTTTCCCTCATTCAAAATATCAGCTATAATTTTCACTGAATATTTCTCCTTTTTTATGGATGAAAATCAATTAAATGATATTGGGCTGGATTTGCATGGAGCCTCCCCAGCTCCATGGAGGTGCACAAATGGCAGCCTGGGTTTGTGGGATTTCTGACCCCATCCCCATGGTTTCTGATTTTTACCAGTGCAGGTTAAGGGTGTGGACTGTTGCAGGTCCCAATCCTACACCCCGCACTCCCAACCTGGCCAGCTCCATTGCGAGGACAGGCACCTCCTAGCCCTCTGCAATTTTCATAGAGTTTTTAAAGGGCTTGTGGTTCATGGCACCTCAGAGTGGTGGTGAACCATAGTCTGGATGAGGGAACCTTTTGAATGGTAAATTCATAAGGTCTTACCCATGCCCCCCCTCCTCATGACAAACTATGCCTCCCACCCACCCACTATGGTCCTCAAACCATCTGTACCACTCCCCCGCCAACCATTCCTATGGTCCCTCATATACTCCATGCCACCTCATACCCCCTAACCGCTCCCCATGGCCCCTCATACATACCACCACATGCCCCTGACCCACACCCCATGGCCCCTCAGCCCCTCTATGTCAAGCTACGGCATTAGCATGCCCATTCACCCACTATGTACTCTGTATAGAACTAATGAACACTATAGTGACAATAGTATGTGTTAAAAAAGTTTTAGAAAACAGTCATTCATTCATAACTTGCCATTTGCTTAAAAACTTTCACCAAAGCCCAATAAAAGTGTCAATCATCCATACTCTGTGAAGTTTCAATAGCAGAAACTGCAAACATTTGAAGTCTCTATATCTATTTAAGCTAGATATAGATTGTGCAATTGACAGAATAGATCAGAGATAAGAGCTGTCAATCAAGCAATGTTTTCCTGGGACATAGCTGTTTCAACAGTCAACGGATGTCTGGGCTCTCAGCCAGGCCTCATTATGCATTCATGGCAGAGAGCCCATACACTTCCAGCATTCCTTAAGGATTCATCCTAAACCCTCTCCCCCTCCCTCATCCAGTTTTATTTTTCCCCACCGTTTTCTTTTAATCTCATGCAAATCGATATCAACAAGGCTGAAGGCATCATTTTTGGTCCTCATTATTAACAATGGCCCGGATTTTCCAAGCAGCCGTAATGATAGTCGAATTGCTGCTGCAGCTGAAGACTCCCCTGACTTGATGCAGCTGTGCATTTCTTCTGGGATCTTCCAATCCCAGCTGTCACAGAAATGCACAGCGCAGCATCATTCAGAGAACTCCATTGGAGCGGAGTAGAGATGGGAAGGCAGGACACTAGCTGCTGTATCGTAAACTTAAAGGTCCAGCCTTTGAATTTTAGTGAATGGGCGAGCGGGTAGGTGAGTGAGTGGGTAGGTGAGTGAGTGGGTAGGTGGGTGAGTGGGTAGGTGAGGAAGTGGGTAGGTGGGTGAGTAGGTAGGGTGGATAGGTAAGTGAGTGGGTAGGTGGGTGAGTGGGTAGGTGGGTGAGTGGGTAGAGTAGGTAGGTGAGTGAGTGGGCAGGTGAGGAAGTGGGTAAGGTGGGTAGGTGAGTGAATGGACAGGGTGGGTGAGATGGGAGGGTGAGGTGGGCAGGTGAGTGAGTGGCTAGGTGATCATGGTAGGTAGGTGGGTGTTCAGATGGCAGAGAGATGGTGGGATAACTTTCCCCCTTGCTCCTCACCTTCTGGTTTTCTATAACAAGATGTGTGTTTTATAGGGAGGGTTTTAAAACCCTTTTGAGTGTTGTGACATTTAGTAATAGATGTGAAGTAGGTTTTGGGTAAGTTTAAATCTGTAAAAATGATAACATTTATTCACACAACACCCCAAAAAGTAAATGCAATGAAAAACAATCACCCCTGCACAGAGACACACACAAGATAAGATAGATTCTAGAGATGAAGCATGCATTTAGATTATTAACAGAAATACAAACAGCAGATCACATTCAAATTCAGTCCTTTAAGATGCACGCATTGCAGACCTGGATGTGTTCCTTATCATGGTTCTTTGGATGAATGGAAGTTGGAAGTTTCCTGATGAAGTTATGACTGAGTTTCTGTAGAAATAAGTCTTTGTAGGTAAAGGAAAATTAGCCCCTCTCTTTCACTGGGTTGATTGGTTGTCCTGACAGGGTTCTAGTCTTCTTGCTGGAGGAATGCTGCTCTTGCCCTGTTAGTTTCCAGACTGACTTGTCTCAGGCTAGTTCTTGGTGTGATAAGGTTTGTTATCTGAAATCAGTTTTGTTCATGTGACCATATGATCAATGCTTCTATTGTCCACAAACAGGTTCAAAGTTAGAAGGTATCGTGACACAATGGATGATGAATGATGACTGTTCACACCTGCTTGTGATAAACTGGTTTTTCCACACCTCTCTTTGTTAAGCGTCAAGCTTGCAGATATTGCATCGGGGGTGGGGGTAGCTATAAATTTTGCATTTTGCTAAATAGTCAGTCAATAGGAGGTGCAAATTCACAAGTGGTTTCACATTTTGAATGTCTTTTTAAGGGAAAGCACGCCACACATAGTTATTTATATTTTAAGAACTTTCCAGAGACCTGAATTAATTCTTTCTCTGTGCAGAAACACAAAGGTCATCTGACCTTTATTGGCCGCCTTTGCAGTGCATTGTCCACTTTTCACTTATTAAAGTCAATTTCAAAAAGATCACATTGAATTAAGTCCATATCTTGAAAATTAGGAATCTTCACTGGGCATGACATTGGGTAGGTGGATGATTGGGTGGTCGGGTCAGGGGATTGTCAGGTCAGGTCGGGTGGTAGTTGGTGGTCAGGGGATAGTCAGGTAGGGTCGGCGGTGTAGTTGGGTTGTCTGGTGGTCAGGGTGTATTAGGGGAACGGGTGGTCAGGGTGTATTAGGGTCAGTTCGGGAGTAGTTTGGTGGTTGGGGGTAGTTGGGTTGGGTCAGGGTGGATAGTTGGATAGGGTCAGGGGGGATAGTTGGGTAGGGTCAGGTGGCTAGTAGAGTGATCAGGGAGTACTCGGCTCGGGTCAAGGGGGTTTTCTGTTGTTCGGTGGGTCGGGGGATAGTTGGACTGTAGGGGTGGGTGGGGCAGAGGAATGGTTGGGGGGTAGTCAGGTTGGATTGGTTGGATAGTCATGGGATAGTCCCGTCAGATCAAGAAGTAGTTGTGTGGGGGGTAGTTGGAGAGCATTCAGGTGGTCGTCAGGTTGGGGGTAGTCGGACTGGGTTGGAGGGGTATTTGGATTGTTACTGGGGTCAATGGGTTGGAAGGTTAGCCAGGTAGTCAGGGGATTTGTCAACATGGTAGCCAATGGGATGGGGAGTCAGTTTTGGAGTTACCCAGGTAACCCTGCTCTGATTCTAACTCGGTTTTAATCTGTCTAATATTTCCTGGATAACTATCCAGGTAAATCCCATGGAACTGCTCTGATTCTAACTCGGTATTGGAGACTTTTGTGGAGGGTCCCAGGGAGCAGGGGAATTGCCCATCAGAAGTTTAAACTTCCTGGGTAATTCCCACATAGGCCTGAGTGTCAGAACCTCCACAGGGTCCCGGCAGGCACCTTCAAACATACAACAGTCTCAAGGGTGCAAGGTTTGATTCCATCTCCCTTCTTGGCTGCTCATTGAGGCTCAACCTTGGCATTTATTCAACCTTTGAACTTTAAACCCAATATTCTATCAACTGCCAAATCTGTTGACTAAACTTTCCATAACATTTTTAAATTTATTTCCTTACCTTACCAGTGCTAGACTTAATTTCTCTAATGTCCTCTATGCCAGCCTACTTCCTTAAGAAACTGTACCAAATCTTCCACCTTTATCTTGCCCAACACTAAGCCTTGCTTGAAGCATCACCTCCATCCTTGCTAAGCTACACCGACTCACTAAACATGATAGATCAAATTTAAAACCTTCATCTACAAATCCCTGTGTGGCCTCACCCCACTCAATGTCAATAACACCTACCAGCTGAATATTCCATCCCAGATCCTCTGCTATCCTAACACTGTCTCTCTTGTGCCTCCTGCTCTCTAACTCTGCCCTATCTTCAGTGGCAGAACCATCAGACTCTTTGCCCCAAAATTTTGGAAATCCTCCACAATCCCTCGACCTCTTTAACTCCATCATCATCTTTAAAGGCCTCCCTGTCTGCCAAGTTTTTGACCATCTTTCCTAAACAAAAACAAAAATACCTGGAAAAACTCAGCAGGTCTGGAAGCATCTGCGGAGAGGAACACAGTTAACGTTTTGAGTCCGAATGACCCTTCAACAGAACTAAGTAAAAATAGAAGAGAGGTGAAATATAAGCTGGTTTAAGGAGTGGGTGGGGACAAGAAGAGCTGGATAGAGGGCCAGTGATAGGTGGAGATAACCAAAATATGTCACAGACAAAAGGAAAAAGAGGTGTTGAAAGTGATGACATTATCTAAGGAATGTGCTAATTAAGGGTGGAAAGCAGGACAAGCAAGGTACAGATAGCCCTAGTGGGGGTGGGGTGGGGTGAAGGAATCGAAAAAGGCTAACAAGTAGAGATAAAACAATGGATGGAAATACATTTTAAAATAATGGAAGTAGGTAGGAAAAGAAAAATCTATATAAATTATTGGAAAAAAAAGTTGGGGGGGAATCGGAAAGGGGGTGGGGATGGAGGAGAGAGTTCATGATCTAAAATTGTTGAACTCAATATTCAGTCCGGAAGGCTGTAAAGTGCCTAGATGGAAGATGAGGTGCTGTTCCTCCAGTTTGCGTTGAGTTTCACTGGAACAATGCAGCAAGCCAAGGACGGACATGTGGGCATGAGAGCAGGGTGTAGTGTTGAAATGGCAAGCGACAGGGAAGTCTGGGTAATACTTGCGGACAGACCAAAGGTGTTCTGCAAAACGGTCACCCAGTCAGCATTTGGTCTCTCCCATGTAGAGGAAACCGCATTGGGAGCAGCGAATGCAGTAGACTAAATTGAGGGAAGTGCAAGTGAAATACTGCTTCACTTGAAAGGAGTGTTTGGGCCCTTGGGCGGTGAGGAGAGGGGAAGTAAAGGGGCAGGTATTGCACCTTCTGCAGTTGCATGGGAAGTACCGTGGGAGGGGGTTGAGGTGTAGGGGGTGATGGAGGAGTGGACCAGGGTGTCCCGGAGGGAACGATCCCTACGGAATGCCGTCAAGGGGGGTGAAGGGAAGATGTGTTTGGTGGTGGCATCATGCTGGAGTTGGCGGAAATGGCGGAGGATGATCCTTTGAATGCGGAGGTTGGTGGGGTGATAAGTGAGGACAAGGAGGACCTATCATGGTTCTGGGAAGGAGAGGAAAGTGTGAGGGCTGATGCGCGGGAGATGGGCCGGACACGGTTAAGGGCCCTGTCAACCACCGTGGGTGGAAAACCTCGGTTAAGGAAGAAGGAGGACATGTCGGAGGAACTGTTTTTGAAAGTGGCATCATCAGAACAGATGCGACGGAGGCAAAGGAACTGAGAAAATGGGATGGAGTCCTTACAGGAAGCGGAATGCGAGGAGCTGTAGTTGAGGTAGCTGTGGGAGTCGGTAGGCTTGTAATGGATATTGGTGGACAGTCTATCACCAGAAATTGAGACAGAGAGGTCAAGGAAGGGAAGGGAAGTGTCAGAGATGGACCATGTGAAAATGATGGAGGGGTGGAAATTAGAAGCAAAATTAATAAATTTTTCCAGGTCCAGACGAGAGCATGAAGCAGCACGAAGTAATCATCGATGTACCGGAGAAAGAGTTGTGGGAGGGGGCCTGAGTAGGACTGGAACAAGGAATGTCCCACATGCCCCATAAAGAGACAGGCTTTCCTAACCTGCCTTTAAAGGAATCTAATTGTTTTTTTCCTCCATGGAACACCAAGAAACATCTACATCAAAGGTGCTATACAAATAATCATCTTGTTGTTGTGTCTGGAAGTCAATATATTGCAAAATTCAGTTGTTAGTTAGAATTAATTAATTAATTAACTTGAAACTTTATTTACACATGATATTTCCTTTCTTTAAAAAAGCAAATTTTTACACCACAATTTTCACTAGATGGCGCTCACATCCCTATTAATATTTATATGTTTCTATTGGTGTTGGACTATGGGAAGCTACAGAACTTTGGCAAATCACAAATATGATTTTAGAATGTTTATACCCAATGTCTAAATATAGTGTATTCTTCATTTAAAATTGCATAATTCAAATAATCAAATAATTCAAAATTTTAGCACTAAATTCCCACATATTACAGTATTATTTACATCACTTGAGTTAAATTATTAGATAACATTTTAAATATAAAATAAAATACTTACACTTTGTGGAATATTACCATATATGCTTAAATTCCACATAAACATCTAAGATTGAATACACTTGTACAAAATTTGTTCCTGACATATTCGCTCCTGATACAGCCAATACCACTCGATGCAGTTGTAAAAGAATCTTTTCTTTGCCCAACTTGCCAAACTTAGTCGGACAGGATATTCTGTAAATTATTTACACAGCCTTTTCAATTTTATTCTTAGCTTCTGTGTGGCAAATTCTAGCTCCAAATGTAAAATGAAAAACAAGTCTGGATCGAATTGATTGACAGGAAGCTGCTGATTATCAGGGCTGTTACCCCAGTCAATCAAAAGTAAAGGTTTAGTTTTGAGATTTAACAACACGTTTTAGTTTAGTTTTAAAGTCCAGCGATAAAGCATATTATATCTGCTGTTTCTGCCCTGAATCAATACACTTGAATGCAGCTTACTTAAAATGATAAAAGTCACAAAATATTACATTGATAATTGTTTTGGAAACACTGTCAGTTTGCTTAACTTACTGAAGTGTCGGCTTAACTCAGTGATTCCACTTTCATCTTTGAGTCAGTGAGTTCATGGAGTCCAGCTCCATTCCCAATCCACTTGAGCATTTAACCTGGTTTAACACTTCAGTGACGTACCGAGGAAGTGCTGCATTGGTGGAGGTGCCGTTTCTCAGACGTTAAACTGAAAGTTCAATCTGTTTGTTCGGCTGGATGGAACATAAACCTCAAGCCACTGTATGGAGAGGAGGAGGGACGCCTCCCAGAGTTTTGTCATAGTTCCTCAATCAACATCGAGAAACAAGTTATCTGGTCATCGATCGGGCTCGTGCGACCTTCCTACATATAAATTGGCTACTGGGTTTGCCTACAAAACAATGACTCTGCTCTGAGCAAAAAAGTTATTTTTTTGGCTGTGTAGAACTTCAGGATGTGCTGAGGGTATAGAAGGTAATATGTCAATTTAAATTCTTCATTTGCCTGATGGAGCTTCACATCAAAATATAATTTTCTCCAATATTTGTAAATTATTTTAGAAGACTAAGACAACTTATATAAGATTATTCGTAAAAGTTGATATTGTTGATAGAGGAGTGGTCTGGCCTCATATAAATATGTGAAGGAGTTGAAAAAGTAACACAAAGTCTGACAGTTCCATGATCAGTGCTTCCTTTTGTTTGTTCCAGTTTTTGGCATGGATTTAAAAAGATCACTTATCAAAAATCTTTCCAAATACAGGCTGATTAACCGATAATCATTTGTTCGGCCAGTTCATATCAGTAAAATATGGTTTCCTACCGACATAGACTTTTGTGTGGTGCCTACAGACGAGGCAGAATTTGCCACTCAATGCATGAGATTAACTATGTGACCAGATTAAGAACTGACATTAGCAGTTGTCTCACTCAAAAGGCCAGTAGACATGCATCAGCTGTGCCTCAGATGGTATCGCTCTCACCTCAGAATCAGTAGGTTGTGGGATCCAGTGTCTCACAATACTCTAGGCTGACACTCCAATGCTGTACTGAGGGAGTGTTTCAAAACTTACAACACTTCAAAACGTACATCATTGGCTTTGGGATGTCAGGAGGTCGTGACAAATGCTATACAAATGCAAGTATTTTTTATTTAATAAGCTTTCCACTAATGAAATTACACCAAAAATTTTGCCTGTCTCAGGCTTTTACTTTTCCTGTTCTTACACTTTTAAATCTAAACTCACCTATGGGATCTGAAAGACATCTGCATTGTACCTATCACTGCAAGCATGTGCACCATTGTACAACTTCCATAAGGTGAGCAGCTGCCTTTAATGGGCTGGCCCAACAGGTTTGGTTGCCACTGGGAGGTCATATGTATTTCCAGCTAGTCAGAAACAAGTGACATGATGTACATACACACAGCGCTTTATCCTCCACCAGTTGTAGTGCCTTCACACAATCTACATGGAGCATCATACTGTTCAGCTGCTTGGCTCAATGCCCAGTGACAACACATCAAGCCTTTTGGATTCTATCCAAGCCTCAACATCCAAAGATCATGGGAGCCTAGGCAGGTTTTGTGATATTGCCGGCAAAATGAGAATGAAAAAGGAGCTAACTCAAAATAAGTCCTTCAAAATCAAAACAAACACGTCCAGAATCAACATGAGATTCGGGGACATAGATTTGAATCTGAACTGAAATATATCAGAGAAAGATCTAAATAACATCGATAGATACATATGGCCGGCAATTTGCAGTCAGTGGCAAAGCCATGCTGCTCATTGCTAGTCTTGGCCTGAAATATCCACTAACTTAGCGTTATGGTCAGGGCAAGGATTTCTCCTGGAGGGCAGGAAGATTCCCTCATGATGGGGATCCCAGCAAAGCTCTGCAGTGTTCTCTGATGGAGATGTACCGGATGGATCAGATGGTACAGTGAATTCAAGACACCCCCACAGAACCTGTCAAAGCTAAAGCGCGGCAGTACCTGTCATAATCATTGGCTGTCCCTTAGTTCGAGGATGACATCACTCAGGGTTGCAAGTTTCTGCCATGGGGCCTTCATGTGACTGAACAAGGCCGACTCTCGACCCACAGATCTTTGGGCACTTGGGACAGAACATCCCACGAGGTAGTGGGGTCCAGAGTGCAGCACTTGCTTCCTTTTCTTTCCTTCCCTGTGGCTTCCCTGCCTCATCATTAAGGCGTTGGGACTTGAAGTGTGATGGAGCTTGATGGACAAGTGGTTGCCAGACTGAACAATGGGCAGCAAACTCCTCCCAGTCATTAGTGGCAATGCTGCCATGTCATAACAGAAGCATGTTAAAAATCACTGGACCAGACTTTTGAAAAGTCAGATAAATTTGAGCAAAATCATTTTAAAAGTCTTAAAATTATGTATATTTTTATGAAGTAAAATAAATAATATCAAAATCATGTTAAAAAGCCATTTAAGTTAAATCATTTCAAAAGTCAGATAAATCTTCAGACTCGCTCTCAGAGCCATTCAGAAGATTGAAAGGTTTTCCTGTCCCGGTATTCTCCCAAAGTTTCCAATTATTTACCAGCTGACCCTGAAGACTTTCCATCTGGGAGCACAATTAAGCCCCAAAATTTTCCAGTAAGAAAACTTTGTTACAAGTGGGAAATTAGCCCCAAATTCTCACTGTTGGCATTATAACCAGTAAGTTAAAGAGTGGACCCTCTGGGACAGTGCAGAATGATCTACCCCAACTTTGGTAATTCCACACTCACCCCAAAGTTGTTGGCCCTCCCTGTCACAGTGAATTTAGCCGTTATTAGCAGAGCAAAATCCAGCCCATTGTGTCGAGAAAGGTTGAGTTCGAAATGACTGACTACACAGTTAATCAACCAATTACAGGCCTAGATTAACATTGGATAAGCCAAATGACATCTTGTCCATTTCTAAGCATTTGTACGTTTCGGCAACCCATAGACTGTAGGGACGCAACTTAGACATTCTATCCCTTCTTCCACGTGAGACAAGGGGGCACTTTGCTTCTCTCTTGCCTGCTATCTCCTTTCCTTACTGTTCTGGGTCAGATGCTTCTCAAAGCCCCCGTCCCCCAGGACCCAAAGTCACACAATTCACAGGCGCCCTATACGGTGATCAAGCTGCAGGACAAAGTTCCCTTCTCAGTTCAAAGAAACTTGGATCAAAGATGACTCAGTACAGCAACACCTATTTTACTTTTGTATGTGGGTGCAACATAGAGAAAAGGTTATTACCAAAGGCAATTGTAACAAAGGGTAGGTATCTCATGGGATTGAATCTGATGTTCAGTGATTCTACCGGAAAACCAAATGGCAAAATTTTGGCATCTAACAGCGCTGTCCAGCACCACTGATGCAGAAAGCAATGTTCTGAGCTCAATGGGTGAAATTTTATGCCGGCAGGAAGAAGTCAATGGAATTTTGAATGGTCTGCTGCATTTTCCAGACTCACCCACCATGACGGGGCTATAAAATTCCACCCCATGTCTTTGTACAACGTTCAGTACCAGTCAGTAACATTGTCATCCACAGAGCCACTCAGCCGGGGAAGGGAGTGTGTGAAACTTGCTGCTTGCACTTCCCATTGAACTTTTAGATCAATACAATACCTTGAGGTGTGACTGCATGTTGTTTGCCAATGCCACAGGCACTTTGGCGGTTTGCTTATAAATATAAGGCATTAACAGAATCTTTGAACGATTGGGCAGAAATTTCTCCTCGTCAGGGGGGTTGTGTGGGGGCGAGGGGGCGCGCCCCCGATCGGCGCCCACAATCGGGGCCACGCCGCCATTTTATGTGGGCGGGCAAATTAAGGCCCGCCCAGCGTGACACACACCTGGAAGCACTGAACGCGAAAGAGCGCAGAAATGTCCCTGAGGGGAGATTAGTTTAAGTTTTGAGAAATGGAATGAAGGTTAAAAAAAATTTTAAGGACATTTCCCCTCATGTGAAACTGTCACATGAGCTGGGACATGTCCATTAATTTTTTTCAAAATTTTATATTTAATTAATGAACGCTTCACGAAACCTCATCCCGCCCGTGGATGAGGTTTCATGATAAATGCGAAGGCCGCCTGGGCTCTTCACCTGCCCGACAGCCTTAAGTTTGGACGGGCAGCATTCTTAATAACTTTAATTACTTTCTTAATGGCCTTAATAGGTCTTTGACAGTTCGATGGGCACACAGCCAACTCGGCTGCGCACCCGCTGAACTGACAACTTAAGTGACGCGCGGTGACATCGGGACGCACGGCCGGCATCACCGCACGTCATTTTACATGTCGGCAAACGGGCCCCAACCCAACTCGCTTACCCGAAAATTCTTCCCATTCAGATGTAAAATAAATGCCCCTAGCAAACTGATGTATTAGAAAACAACCTCTTTAAATCTTTTGAGAATGAGAGGGGGGATTCTCACCAAAGTAAGCCTCAGTGCTGAATCGTTTGGACACTGATAGATAGGTAACTAAATACATTACGTGGCGGTGAATTAGTTTAAAAAGACTGGATCCACACAAGGTCCAATCATTGCATTAGATTAACTGATCTCAGTCTCTGGGATGAATTTTCGAAGCCCCCTGAAGATGGGAACGGAGGTGGGGGTCCTTAGGGGATCAGTGTCCTGAAAATACATGACGCAGGCCAGTGTGTAGAGTACAAAGCACCTGCAATAATGAGCAATGCAGGGGCAGGGAGGGACAGGAACTCCACTCTCATCCAATTCAACCCAATTCAGGCAGTTAAGCAGCTTGTTAGGAGCTTGAAGTGGTGGAAGGGTGGAATGTTTAAAGGGGCAGCAGGTTTTAGAAGCCATCTGTTTCAGAGCAGCTCAAGGTAGGTACACAACGCACAGCCAAACATGACTACCCCAGGGCATCACCTTGGTGCCATAATAGGGTCAGCGGGGCAAAGGGGGAACAGGGGACCTGATAAGTGGTGTTCTTGACACTACACAGGTGGCAGGGAAAGTGGCCACTCAGTGGCCCAGCTTTGAATGGGGTTGGCACATCCCTGGCATCATCAGGGTAGGGGAGAAGGGGGTAAGGCTGCCAAGGATAACCACCTGCTGAGAAGGAAGGATCGAGCTAGCACTGGGGGCATGACTATGAGACCCTTGTGCTCTGTGGCAATGAGAAATGTTACAATCTCCATACAGGCTGATAACTTTCAAAAAAGAAATTTGAATTTCCAGTTGATAGCTGAAAGGATAATACAAGGTTTCACATCTTAAAACTTTTACTGTAACAAACAGACTTTTATAAGCAACTTATACTTTAAACTACAAAACAGAACTTTCCCCTTCTACTTTTAACAGAACCGACAAAGTCACATTTGGGTATACTTTCCAATGTCCTCTAAGAAGTCATTCCATTTTCCCGGACCCAGTCCAAAGTGGTTCTTAGCACCTAAGGGTTTACATCCATCCCTTTCCTTTCGCAATCCGATAATCTTTAACCCCAGAACCATCTTTCACACTGAGGATGTTTTCTGATGATTCGTCCTCTAGCCCAAGCTGGGCAAATCTTCCAGCCTTGTTTCAAATCCTCACAAATTTGGCCTTTTCAATCTGAGTGAGAACTCTGACCTGCACTACTGCGTGGTGACCCAAAGAGACTGTCAGCCTCTAGGTGCTCCCTGTTTCCTGGATGTTGACAAACCGTACCTGTGAATTTCAGCAATATAGAAGCCCTTCCTCTCTCAAAGTACACCTCCATGGTAATGTGAATCACATAGGCAGTATGAGACCTAGGTCAGCATCGATGAAGCAAGGGACAGGCATGACCCAGGTGCCAGGCCTCCGGTTCCCCTGTGACATCTCACTCTGGTGAAGTGGGAGTCTTTGGCAGAGTCAGTAGCTCTCTCTGTCTCTGGACAGCCTTTAGCCTCAATGATGGCTACCATGCCATGCGGTTTTAAATGAGTCCCACTTGTCATCTGACCCATCTCCGCTCCCATCCCCACAGGGTCTAAGTGGACAGGAAACCCATCTCCATATCCATTAAGGGCCTTCCCCTGTGAAAAATCTGAACTTTAATCAATTTCCCACCAGAGGTGGATTTCTGACTCAAAATCAGACCTAGTTCCAGTATCCCCCCTCTGGGGCAAAAAAATCAGCCCTCGGTGCTGATTGAGATTGAAATAAATTTCAAAAGCTGATGAACAGATATAATTAAAAGCTCAATTCCATTGAAGAGCCATAAAGACTCGAAACATGAATTGTTTTTCCCTCTGCAGATGCTGCCAGACCTGCTGAGTTTTTCCAACACTTTTTCTTTTTAGAGTCTCTCTTCTCTCACTTTGTTCTCAAGATCAAACATTTGTTTACACTGAACATCTGGTCAGGTAGAACAAACCTTGGAAATTATAATTGCACTTCAGCACTTGAAGTGCCTCTTTATAAACCTTACAACCTGTAATCAGCACTATGAAAGCTATAAGCAGGTTTATAACACATTTTTGTACATATTAGGAAAAAAATGAGCAGGGGTTTTAAATGAGATGAACTAATAAAAATGACATTCCTTCTCCTGTGTAATCGCATCAGGACTAAAAACTCTGGTATGATTTTTGAAGCTGAACAACATTGATACTCAAAAATATAACAAATTTTCAAATGTGTTAGTTGATTTTTTGCATATGTATTTTCTGACTTCTTTAAATATGAAAGTGGATCTCTCTTGGAACAGCTCATTGTAAATCAGAAGATTAATTGCAAGGGCTTAGGCATTATATCATGGCACTCACAATTGTTATGACCTTAGAGCTGTGTTTAACCCGGCTTCTCCCTTTTAAGAGCGAGAAGGTTTAATTATTGTAAGTCAGCATAACCCCAGGTGAAGCTGAGTCCAATTGGTCCGAGTCTTCCTTAGACACTGAGGGGGTGGGGGGGGTCCAGATGACTGGAGTATTCCAAATGTTACACCCTCATTCAAAAAACATTGTAAAGATAAACTCAGCAACTATAAGCCAGTCAGTTTAACTTTGGTGGTGGGGGAACTTCTAGAAACAATAGCTCTTGAAAAAATTAATCATCACTTGAGCAAAGGCACAGATTTGTTAAGGGAAAATCATGATTAACTAGCTTGCTGGAGTTTTTTGAAGTGGTCACAGAGAGGGCTGATGAGGGTAATGCTGTTGATGTGGTTTACATGGACCTCCAAAAGGCATGTGATACAGTGTCTCATAACAGACGTGTGATCAAGGTTATAGCTCATGTAAAAAGGGACAGTAGCAACATGGGTATCAAAGTAGCTGAGTGACAGGGAACAAAGAGTGGTTAATGGATGTTTTTCAGACTGGAGGAAGGATTGTAGTGGAATTCCCCAGGGGTTAGTGTTGGGACCCTTGCTTTTCCTGATATATATTTAATGATCTAGACTTTGGTGTACCGGGCACAATTTCAAAATTTGTGAATGATATGAAACATGGAAGCATTGTGAACTGTGAGGAGGATAGTGTAGAGCTTCACTTTGATGCAATGGGCAGACAAGTGGCAGAATTTAATGTGGAGAAGTGTGCAGTGATTCATTTTGGTAGGAAGAACACAGAGAGACAATACAAAATAAAGGGTACAATTCTAAATGGGTGCAGGAGCAGAGGGACCTGGATGTATATGTGCATTAGTCATTGAAGGTGGCAGGACAAGTTGAGAGCGCAGTTAATAAAGCATACAGTGTCCTAGGCTTGATTAATAGGGGCATAGAGTACAAGAACAGGGAGATCAGGTTAAAATGTATAAAACACTGGTTTGGCCTCAACTGGAGTATTGCATCCAGTGAAGGCATTAGAGAGAGCGCAGAAAAGGTTCATGAGAATGGTTTCAGGAATAAGGAAATTTGTGTAGATAGATTGGAGAAGTTGGGACTGTTTTCCTTGGAGAAGAGAAGGTTGAGAGGAGATTTGAAAGAAGCATTCAAAATCTTGAGGGGTCTGGACAAAGTAGTTAGGGAGAAACTGTTCCCACTGGTGGAAAGATCAAGAATGGCAGGGCACAGATTTAAGGCAATTGGCAAAAGGAGCAATGGAGACATGAGAAAAATGTTTTTCATACACGAGTGGTTAAGGTCTGGAATGCGCTGACTGAGAGTGTGGTGGAGGCAGGTTCAACTGAAGCAATCAAGGGGGAATGGGGTTATTATCTGAAGAGGAACAATGTGCAGGGTTACGTGGAGAAGGTGGGAAAATGGCACTAACCGAATTGCTCAGTTGGAGAGCCGGTGCAGATACCATGGGCTGAATGGCCTCATCTGTGCTGTACTATTTCTGTGATTTAATTCCGTTTGTCTGTTTGTACGCCTTATTGCTACTCTCCATCTTCTGCTGCAAATCGGTTCTCAATTTGTTGTGACGACTTGTTATTTATTTCCATAAACCAAACTTTCTTATTAATCTTAAACTAAGGCATTTGCCCAACACTGAAAATCCAAGTAAACTATTACTCATTACTTTATCAAATCAAGCTAAATGTAAGATGCATGGGAGTTTCACAAAGAACCGTTGGAACAGCTTAAATCCTTGATTTCCTTGTGTTTGATTTTGATTAAGACAGAACTCCATCAGACCATGGCTTAGGCTCCAAACTATGGTTAGATTTGTCGAACAGTTAACAGATAAGGGGACTATAGATAGAACAAGCAAAACTGTCTTCATATACTTAATATCATGCCCTTATGGTATCGTAAACAACCAAGATGCTTCTCTGGTGTTAAGACCAAGCATAAGACTGAAATCCTATATGTAGATACTGCTTAGTTTTACATAAACAGCAGTATTTATATAGCACCTTTACAAAAAGATCCGTAGGTGCTTCACTGTGGTTTAATGTTGGAACGAAGTATGGGAAAGTATGATTGTATTTGTCCTACTACATTTTGATAACTCTGAAATGAGTGTCCCAATCCAATTCAACAACAATCACAGCGTTAAGCATTTTTATATCAAGGCTAAACTGTGTCACTGCCCTGTCGCAAATTATGCATCATCCATAATAAGTTATTTGTATTTTGTAAGTGAAACTAAGCAAGGAAGTAAAGAACACATCATTTATCTGGACAAAAATGCTTCATTTGTATCACTGTCCTAAAACGATACTGGTATAAAAAGAAACTCAGGATAAAGTTGGCAGTGTGGGCTTTGCGTCGTGATAAAATAATCTTGATAGCCTACTCCCCAAAGCTTTTGCAAATCCTAATCAACTGTAAAAATATTATTTTATTTTCTCTACAACTACACCCACCAATTTCTCTGAAGTGACTTTGTTCACTGACCCCACCCACAGAAACCTAACAACACTGTAACAAATCCACATGGAGCCTAGACTTATTTTTGTTAGGGGAAAAGCTGGCTGCATGTTTGAAAGGATGAAACTATGGAAGGCACAGCTTTGTGGGAGGTTCATAAAGACGGTGGGGTATTGAACTGTAGGCACATCTTTGTCGTGGCTTTTTGGTTGAGCTAACTACGCTTTGTTTCTGAAATAATTCTGCCCACGGTTGAAAAATCAATATTTTAGATTAATAAGATTTTTATATAAATTTCTAAACGTTCTAATGTTAAATCTGGACAAAATGGTTCATTTTGGAAGTTGCAAAAGCTGCTCAATATTTCAAGGTTTTTAAAAATTCATTTGCAGTATGTGGGTGTTGCTGGCTGGGCCAGCTTTTATTGCCCATCTCTAGTTGCCCTTGAGAAGGTGGTGGTGAGCTGCCTTCTTGAACCTTGCAGTCCATGTGGTGTAGGTACACCCACAGTGCTGTTAGAGAGGGAGTTCCAGGATTTTGACCCAGCGACAGTGAAGGAACGGTGATATATTTCCAAGCCTGGATGGTGAGTGGCTTGGAGGAGAACTTCCAGGTGGTGGTGTTCCCATGGACAGAAGTTTACCGTCGGTGAGCAGGGGGGTGGGGCGCGCTCGCCGATGCGTAAAATGACGTGGGATGATGACGGGTGGAACCCCCGATGTCACCGCGCCCCATTTAAATTTTCAGGAAGGCGGGGGCGCAGCCAAATCAGCCGCGCGCCCGCCGACCTGTCAATGGCCACTTGAGGCCATTGACAAGGTCAATTAAGTAATTATAGGACCTGCCTTTCCAACATTAAGGTTGGTGGGTCGGCCAGGAACCCCGGTGGCAACTAGAAAAAACATGAAACCTCATCCAGCGGCGGGATGAGGTTTTATGTAGGGTTTTTAAAATTGTAATAAAGTTGTTATGTAAATTATGAACATGTCCCAACTCATGTGACATTGTCACATGAGGGGACATGTAAGGGATTTTCTTTTCTCTATTTTTAATATTTTTTAAAAGTCCAGGCAATTTCCCTGAGGCTGCACTTAGCCTCAGGTAGATGAGTGCGCTCTTTCGTGTGCATGCACGAAACAGCGCACTCTCGATTTTGGGATTCCCCCCTGCCCACACAGGGAGTGCATAGCGCTTCCAGGCAGACGTTACGCTGTAAAATGGCGGCTCCGCGCCCACCCACGATTGGGCCAGGCCCACCCGCCCGACCAACTGAAAATTCAGCCCCATGTATCTGCTGCCCTTGTCCTTCTAGATGATAGTGATCGTGGGTTTGGAAGGTGCTGTCTAAGGAGCCTTGGTGAGTTCCTGCAGTGTCGAGGAAGTTTCAGTGGAACTGCAATGTGTTTAGCCCTTCAGGTGCTGCCAGTGCTGTTGAAGGTTAATAAAAATGAGTGCTCGTATTTATGTCTTATCCTGTCAAAGCACTTCACTCAATGAAATGCCATTGAGGTACATTGGCTTATGTAGGTAAACAATGCCACTCTGGTGCACATTTCGGCTGGTTTGGAAAAATTGCCTTTTCCTTGCACATTACCACAGAACTGAGATAAATATCAGTTCAACTTTCAATTCAATATGAATGATTGTACTACTTAAGCAAATTCCTGTTTCTGCATGTTCCCTCTCTTTCTTGAGTATTTCATGTGGTCATATAGTCAGACCTCAGGAGATTTTTTTGTGCCAGATATTGATATCGATCCCACTTTAATAATTTGCCATTTGCACATTACAGTAACAATTCCATTAATAGAGTGTCTTTGAGGCAGAAAATAGCTCCAGGTGTTTAATGGGTGATGGGAGGGAGCCAAGCAACAGGTAAGTAAAATTCTTACAGTATTTACTGTAAATTGGCAGATTTCACATGGGTTGCAGATATCTTTTGCTGTGCAAGTTAAATTACAGGGAATGTTTCTGTCAAAGGAACAGTGATATTAGAGGAGTGATATTAAAGTCAAGCAAATATTTTACTGAATTAAGTTCTCTTTTTTTCCTGAACTGAACAGCCATTTTTTAATTTTATTGCAATAAATAGAGAGGAAAGTCTGCTTAGAAATAAATGCTTGTATTTATATAGAGCCTTTCCCCACCTCAAGAAGCCCTGAAGCACTTTATAACCAATTAAGTACTTTTGAAGTGCAATAACTGTTGTAATGTAGCAAAAGCGGCAGCCAGTTTGTGCACAGCAAAGTTCCACAAGCACTGTGTTTTAGTGATGCTGTTTGAAGTATGAATATTGGCCTGGACGCCAGGGAGAATTCTCTGGCCCTTCTTTGTGTGGGATTTTTTACATCCATCTGAGAGAACAAATGGGGCCTCTCATCTCATTGACATCTCATCCAAAAGACAGCATGTCAGACAATGCAGCACTCCCTCAATGTTGCTCCGAAGTGCCATCTTAGATTTTGTGCTTGAGCCTCTGGAATGGGATTTTAAACCACAACCTTATAACTCAGCAGTGAGAGTGCTAGTACTAAACCATGGCTGATACCATCATCAGCCATTTTGTTTTGGTGCTCACTTATTTTCTCTGTTAATCTTAAATGGGGCAATTCAAGAAGAAACTGATTTCAGCAGCCGATAAGCCATTAAAAAAATTCTAACTGCATAACATCAAAATGAACAGTTTAGCACCCCAGCATCCCCCCCACCGCTAAAAGAAAGAAGTTCAGATGAAGCTGAAATGGTTAACTCACACTGACTGAAATCCTGTGCTTTGGCAGATTAAGAAAGCTGCCGCTAGGATTTTCCATGTCAGGGTGGCAGGATTGGCTTTGGCCCATGAACCACGACAAATTTTCCAGGGAATGTTTGCACCTCTACTTGGACACCACGTCAGGGATGGAATTGGTTGCTGCTTCCCTCAGTAGACTGTGGCAGTGGGCTGGCTGCTTGTAGGGAGCTCCAGAGGTGGTCCATTTTTGTATAAGTTCTAAATGTTGCAGCGCTGAGGAGCATCATTAATTGTTCTGCAGCTTTAAATTGAAATTTAGGGCTGGTGACTTCTATCTAGCCTTGCTTAGGCCGTCAATCTATCATTTGTTCACAATGAATATGGCCACCCATATTTGGGCAGATACATTTAATGGCAGGAGGGTGTTCTACTTTGATAAAAGTCAGATGATTAAATTTAGAACTGAACTTGCTCAGGACCCTGAGCAGCACCAGTTGCACAATCCTAGTGGTCGCTGTTTAGTGATTGCCATGATTGACTCCCAGCAGGAATTTCCAGAAGCGACAGTCAGTAACTTCAAGTCCATTTCCTGCCAGCCCAGATCCGCTCAAGACTCAAGGCAGGACCACAGGAAATCAAGGTTGCTGGTCTAAAATGAGAACTGAAACAACTCTTAATGCTGGACAGGTGTTTAACCCTTTCCAGTTCTGATTAAAAACACAACATGGTGAATCAAAGCGTGTATGAGAAACAATCCTTATTTGTCAATGATTAGTCTTATTGAGGTACATTTAAAAGCCAGGAAGAAAGCTTGAGTTGGGTTGTAAACTGTCAACTGAACTTTCGATTTGCAGTTGTGAAGTTCCTCCTCAGTTACCACTTCTTTCAATGTACAAGCTCTCTCCGCATGTTGCTCAAAAGTGATTCGGACCTTAAGAGGGAAGTTCCGAGGAAAAATATTTGCTCTAGCATTGAAAAATAGAAAGTAAAAAAGGTAGCAATGGCTGATCAGGGAAAATCTATGGGCGAGTGGAAAGTCAAGGATCACTCGCTCAACAAGTTTACTTTTGCTGGGTCTGAGAAAATGATTGCACAAACTGTTCCTAAACAAAAGCACATTTCATTTATAAACCAAAGAATAGTAAACTGAAAAAATGCACTTGTCATTCTTTACTCCTGTGAAACTGCACAGCAATGAGCCTTTACTTGGTAAAATTTGGATCAGTAAATAGAAAGTGGGGCTTGTATCCATATAAAGGGGAGTTGTTTTTATCTCTTAAGATGTTTATATGTAGATGATGAAAATCATTCAATGGGTTCTTCAATCTATAATTCGCCAGATGTTCTTCCTGTAGAAAGGACTCATCAGTGCAATGGCCCCATATGTGTCTGAGCTCGTTTCTTTTAAGTGTGAATAATGCTCATTTCACATACATGGATAAAATTAAGCAAAAATTTGAAGTGGTTAAACTTTCAGGTCAGTCTAATGTTGAACATTTAAAACAAGAAGATTGGTTGCGAGACAATGGGGTGGATTTCAGTATGCAGTTTTCAAACAAAAGAAAATACATGTACTATGTGCATAAAATATTGTCCACGTGTCCTCGGGCATGCCAACATCTTACAGGCTCAACTCCACTGTGGTGATACTCCAGAAGCAATTGCTTATTTCTGCACAAACTATTCAATTGAGTTTGTGGACTCGAGGGATGCTTCATCCACCTTATCTCATGTGGAATGACAGCATGACACCAACATCGCATCCAAAAGTATGGAGGGTAACGATGAAACTTACAGCAGCTGTGATTAATCGCTCAGTGATTCAGAGCCATGGTATGTAGCTATCACTGAAAAAGCAGAATCCAAGGTTGAAAATACAGTTCAGTAACATGTCAAAAACTAAAACAGGGGAAATATTTTTAACAATGGGAGCGGAGTTTCATTTTGTGCTTCGAGTCTAGTTGGAGATTAGGCTGTTCTTGCTCGTCACTTCATGAGGTAAGTGTAACCCTGCCTGCCTGCCTGTTGCTGAAACTCATATGTTAGTTGGGGAAATGTAATCGTATTTCAGGTGTGTAGTGACAAATAATGCTGCACTACACCACGGATGGACGAAATGACTGACATCACCAAGCTGAAAGCACACATCGTGTAGGCTGCCTGGAAAGCATCATTGGCAGAAACTCAGCAAGCTCAAGGCTTTACCATCCTATCTTTCTACCTGAAGGAGCTTGTGATGAGAATCCTTCAAAAATTCCTGAACAATTTGTACAAGTTGGTAACATAGTAACAAAGGACTATTTGTTGCACAGATAAGCCAGTATTATTTATTTTCATCATTATTCAAGTACATCAAACACATCTGACTGTACTTACACGCAATAAGGCATTTTCTGTTAGCACATCAAATACAAATCCTGCACCAACCTTACTACAGATTTCAATCGGATGGCAGTTACACAAAGAAATCTGCAGGAGAGGGTCTGTGCAAATGGGACCAGAACTATATCATACTTCATTATATTGTACTATGTAAACAAGAACAGATTTCATCAAAGGGATAATAAATTTAGTAACCTATGTGTTTCATATTAGATCAAAGGGCTATATAGCCATAAGTAGATAATTTCCTTTTTTGCATAGTGCCAGATTTTGTTTATTCCACAACTCCTTCAAAACAGTGGTTAACTTTGGCATTGGATAGTGGCTGTGAACCACACTAGCCAGTATAATTTTACTTCTGGTGTAGTAAAGCAATAAATATCCTGCTTAAAACTGCAGTGGCCCACAAATGATCTCTTAGAAACAAACAATACTCAATCATTTGAAGTATAACTCGGCCATCTGTAAAAGCATTCAGCCATTTGCAGTGGGACTTCCTTAGCTACACTCAGCTATTTGGGGTAGTACTCAGGCATATTAAAGGATTACTCCATTAACGGAACTTCCAGTCCTATTTTTTTTAATGTTTCAATGCAGCCATTAGCAGGGGAAAAAAAAACCAAGTTTGAAAACATTTTTGCATTCTCAACTTTTCAAGCATCCCACAGCCATGTGCTGCATTTTAACCAAGTTTCTCCAGTCAGCAACAGTGTTTTCAGTGAGCTACTGATGTCTTGACATCTGGAACTCGTGCAGCTGGTGTCTGTTTGAGAATGATGGGCCTTGTTGGCAGTAAAAAGGGCCCTGGCAGCTTCATAAGACATTGGATGGTGAGGCATCCACCCTGTTGCAAAAATTGGTTTTCTTGAAAACCATCTCACATACTTAATTTTAAACAGGGCAATGCATTTGCTTCTCTTATAAGATACCAGCTATGTCGTTCATAAGTAATAATATTTGCCACATTAGAAAGGGCCTGCAGCTTTAAAACAGCAAAGCTCATACATCATTGCATAGCTGAAAATCTCAGCAATCTCAACAAAGGCCACATACTAATTTATTTTAAACTCGTTGAAGCGTCCACTATCATTTCACACCACTGACAAAACATTTAAATCCTCGTGCGGTTTTTAATTTTTGTCAACATCACTTTGGAAAAAGAATAACAATTCTGAAAATATGTGAAACTCAGTCCCTAAAAGAGGCACAAAAATCAATGAAACTCAAACCAGCTTCACAGAAAAAAATTGGTTCCAATGTGCACAAGCCAAGGATGCCAATGCCTGGCTTATGGATACATATAAAATTTAAATCTTGTTTCTGAGGCCACAGTTAGGGAAAACACTCATGCAATGGGCACTACAGATATATTTAGGTTATTAGAGCTGTTTGTTGTTTAATCATTACTATGGCTTGGTAGAATGTTACTCTTCTTTCAAAACAATGAGAAATGTTATTTATGAACCAAAAACTGCATCGTTACCCTCTTTGTATGCAGAAAACATTTTGATTGAATTCTTTTTATTTCCTATTTATTTTAACTACTGTTTATTTGTGGTCCCCTTTCATGTTTTATAACTGCTCAGTAGCAGAACACGGTCAATACAATGATACATTAGCATTTCTTTTATACTCTCAAAGTGTAGATACTGTTAGTTCTGAACATTACATTTATATTTAGTGGAGCACACTAAGATCTTCAATTACAATTTATAGCATGCTTTCAACAGTTAAAACAAAGCCTATCAATACTAGTTTTCTGACACCTCCAGCTATGGTATAAGTTAATGAAAATGAATAACATTGAAAATGCAGTCAGACAATGCCTTTGCATTCAGGAACGGAAAAGGAACATGGGGAATTGGTTCCGGGACACAGGTTTGGTATCTGCAGCTTGGGACTGGCTGAGTCTTAGTGTGGTGGTGATATCATACACCCAACACACTGTGATTTGCTGCTGTCCACTGCCCACTCCTTCCACTGGGGAAACAGAACTGATGGAGATACTGTCAGCACTTCATGCCGTTCACAATGTTGGCAATAGAGGAGCTTCCCCAGACTCTACATTGCGAAAAAACAGTGACTGCTAACAGCTGCACTTTGAGGCATTACACCTTTCCCAAAGCTATCAATGAGAGCCCAAAAAGAAAGTTGAGGTTACGGTTCGCTTTACCAAGGAAGAAGAAAGAACAAGTGTGAAAAGGGTGAGACCGCGAATCGGACAAGAATAGTGACATTCTGCAGCACAGAACTGGACTACAAAATCGGAAGAAAAACACAAAGTGTAGCCTCATTACGTCGGACAGTGTCTAATCCTGGGCATTCAAATCACCTCTCACACCAGTCCTAACCCTACCGTCCCTAGCTTATATTAGCTTTCAAACCTCCACATCAATGGTAAAGCAAATCTCCGTCCATACAGAAATATTTGGACAAAATAAATCCTGTAGAACTAAAGCATTTATTTTACCTTCTTGCAAATAGTAACTCTCCAGTGAGATTGCTATAGGTTATCATTACAAGGAATGGTAAATACATAGCACCATTGAAAATTGTAAATGTTTTATATCTACATGAGTAAACTATTCAAACTTATCAGCTATTAGCAATTTATTTGTACAAGCTGCGCCACTTTTTTTAAAACAGCTTACTAGCTATAATTTGTACATGCGCTTTGGTTAACATGTTCTATTGAAAATAAAGTTTTGTTGCAGAATTTGGCTTCAGCAAAAAATTTTTTTTAATAAACTGTTAAAAATGAATGTTCTGTAGGCACTTTTAATTAGCTTGCAAAACAGGGCTTCAGTCAAAAAAAAAGCAAACAATACTATGTACATATGTGTAAAAAGTGTTATAAATAGGTTTTAAACCATAGATACTATATACATCTTCAAATTAAAACAGTAATGTTTCTTTTATTCCTCTAAGGTGGCATCATATGGATTGTCGTGGTCTCTGGCAGCTCATTCACGTTTCCTTAGAATGACATAGATGATTCCACTGCACAGGGCCAGAGGGAAAGCAATCCATGCCAAAATGTAGGCAAATCCATAGCTGCCACTGTAGCGCTCACCATGAATATGAGGGTACTGTACTGTGTATATTGCTGCTCCACTCATCACACAAATGCCTGCAAAATAACACAAAGATTTGTTTTAAATCCAATTTATTTCATATGGCTATTTCATCCTGAGAGTGAAACAATACAGTTTTGATCATACATTGTGTGCAAATATTGCACACTAGACCTGGCAAACTGTGCACGACTGCAGCACCCTGGTGGGAGGTCCTGGGCCAAACGACTGCCATTTGGCTTGTAGATAAAGAGCAGAAGCTGTTGTGCTCTGACTCAGACAGGGTAATTGTTACCTAATGCAGGATCAGGTAGAACACCAATTTTACAATCTGCCCAATATTATTTTATATTGACTTCAATGAAGAGGAAACTTGGGTCATATGTAAAACTAGCTTTGCAGTCAATCTACTCAGTTTCCTTGACGGGTGATTTAGGTTAAAATTTCCCCCTTACAGAGCCCACTTTGCTAAAGTTGCAGTGTAACCCTAAACTGACTCCCCTAATGCAAAGCAGTCAGAGGCTCTGTGGAAGGGGTCGTGTCACACTTCTTGGGTTTGACACTCCCATAACAACATGCAGTATCAAACTGGATTTAGAAATTTCTCAAGGGCACTTTTTAAGCATTAATTTACATAACTTGCCAACACACTCTAAACATGAAAATTTTAACCTGTTGGAGAGACACTCTGTGAAGGCATGTGACCTATGCAAGAGCAGGTTTCTCAGCCTGGCTACAACTCTAGTCCTTCCAGCTAGTAATGTAAATTAGGAACTACATAGCTGGAAATGACATTCAGTCTAAATATAGCAAAAGCCTCCATTTAGTGCAGTGTCTCTTAAAGAAAATCTCCTACCAAATTGCTTTAGCCCATAAAAAGAGGAAACCAATTCTCAGAAATGTACGATATGTTGTAGTTAAGGGGGAAATACAGGAATGTTCCTTATTACCAGCCTTGCATATAGCAGGAATGAACATTTGTGCCAGAACTAAGTTCTTTCTTTACAAAACTTCTGTAGATTTATAATAATTTCCCGGAAAAAATCTCTAAGTAGCCATTCTTGTGAAAGTTGCTTTCAGAGTAGGAATCTAAGGCAAGAAGTAACAGAGACTTAGTTAAAAAAAAAATCTGATGTAACAGAATCCCTAAGTACAATTCTTTGAATTTGATGATCCACAGCTAAATCAATAGTGACTGTCAAAGGGAATCCTAGTGCATAACAAAGTTCTGTTATTAGTTAGCCTGGCCCTGATTCAACCAACCCATTCGTATTATTAAGTTAAACTGCTAATTTTACAGGTACACATTCTCAATCAGCTAAACTTACCCCAGCTATGACATCTGTTCCCCTAAAAGATGGTAACATCACCATGCAGATCCCCAGTGAGCCCTTAGAGGATACCAGCCATCCATTAATGAGGCATTTATGTAATTCAACTTCTGACATCTCAAAGAGGACTGACACCAATTCCTATTGTACCAAACTGCGACTGAGTGGGGGGGCATCAACCAATGGAAAATGGAATACTGAGAACCCTGCATTAACTTAAATCTAACTTAGAGGTCTGTCTTTAGCTTAAAATACAGCAATTAAGCACAATAGTTTTAAACAGTAATTCACATTGGGCACATCCTTGCAAAAATAAAATCGTTTAATAATTGCATTAGGTTGGTTCTTCCTGAGTGAGAAAGAGAAGCATTTAGTGCTTTACTGCTTCTCTCTAAAGTCCAGAATTACTTCCCATATGATGAATGACTTTAACGTTGTTAGGTAATTGGTGGAGGGTAAATTAGATTATAAATACAAAATAATTATTTGAGTTAGAATTCCCATCTTGTTCATAATGTGACCTAGAAATTCCTTTCCAGACCACTAACGTCAAATGGTGTTTGATAATGTTCTTCTGAAGTGCCTTGGGACATTTTACCATGGAAACTATTGAAGTGTAGGTTGAAGTTGTTGTGTACCCAGTGTACACAACAAGAAACCAAAGCTATATTGTGCTACTATAAGCAAGGCCAAGTTTCGATGTCAGTCTGTTGTGTTACAAAGCTGATGACATCAAGGAATCCCTTTTACTAAAGCACTGAACATCTTGTTTCTTAAATCCAGATATGATTCAAGTAATTGAAACTGATCTAGAGACAGTAGTGTCTTTGCATTATTAATTTGCAGAAGCCATAACGAAAGCTATTGACTGAGGCTAATTTAATTCAGCCTTCTATTAGAAATAATTGAACTGTTTTTCATTCCATTGGCCAAAGTAAACATAACCACACTGTTGTAATGGTTTGATACTGCACCATGTCAAAAGTAAATTATTTGTCTTGTTGCAGCAACTTGGTTGCAAGTCTTTATGTCAACTTTCAAGAGTTTGTTGCTGTACTTTTGGGAACTATGGTTTGTTTTGAGTCTGGGCTCAGTGTATTGCTGCACAGTTACTATAATCCTGGTTGATTGTATTTCTAATGAAAACAGAAGCTATTCTATCTTACCTACAGGAATAAAATGGTTAGGTTTCCAACAGGAAAGACCAAAATGTTACGAAAGATCAGAGAATGTCCTACCACAGTGAAGGTTGTTACATAACCTACTGATGATGTGCAAAAAAAATTAAAATATACCCATATCTTTATTTACAAACTTTGTTCAGATCTGTGAAAAATTCTCAAGGTACTGAGGTTAAGCCAAAAACCCACCAGAATGGAACCAATGATCATGTTTCATGAGACCAATCCATGATTTAAAGAAACAAGCCGACAAAATGAGTTTTTAGGTCAACCTAACATTGAAACTGAAGATTCCTTTAGCCAGATTCACCTTTTATTAATACCATACACTATATTGAAGCAATCCACAGGTTTGTCAAGTTTGCATATAAATATAGTATTCCATTAGAAAAATATATTCTTGTGAGTTCAGAAATCAGCAGCTGTCTGTAATCATACTCTTTGTAACATAAAAATCAGTAAAAGTAAATGGATATGCTAATAACAGTGGGATAAACCATTCTGATAGCCAAGTTGGTATCTCAGACCTGATGTCAACAAGACATCATAATCATTCTGCTTGAGTGATGTTTAGTCCTGAAATCGCAGCAATGATTTTCAAATCCTCCTTTTTGAAAATTAGATTTCTGCATGGTAACTGTTCATTAGTTGAGCTTCCATCCATCAAATTTATCACATGCAGCATTTGTTTGAACTTCCCTCGGTCTGATCTTGAATTTTGTTTGGTGGCTTTCTTTCTCCATATCTTCAGCTACATTCAGCTTGTCCTGACTCTGGTTCTTGTATTTGGAAGAAGCTCTGGATTTATTTTTAGAGCCTGCACAAGATGTACCTTCATCCATTCAGCTTTTTGTTTCCCAGTCACTAAACTTGGCACTTGGACGAATTTGAACTAAGGTCATTTTGTAGACTTTTATTTTTTATAGTCTCTTTACCTAGCTTTAGAGGTTAGTTGATTCACTCCTAACATTATTCTTTAACTATTGGTGGTATAACTGCTCTAAACCATTGCTCAACAAATTTTGTATTTTGTCATTTTTCTGTATTTACTGAGAAGTCTTTGATAATAGTCTCTCTGCTCCTCGGGCGGGTTAATATATTGTAGTTGTAGATTTTCATCGTGACTGGCACATAACCAGGTGCAACTGGTTTTGAGAATTTCAGAAAGTAGCTATTCCAATATTTTTTCAACATTTCTCCCAGACCCAGGGGCCTCAATCTCATTAGTTCAGTAATAAACAGAGAGCCATTTATATCTGTGTGAACACATATGTATCACAGGAATGCATATGAATTGAACAGGGTCAAATTCCCCAGAATCCAGCCTGCTTAAAGCAATTCTTGCTGACCTTTTACTAACTAGCAAGATCACGTTTATCTGTAAACAGATTTTTAATTGCAAGTATTAATAAATTTATGGACATGATTCCAGTTATTAACGAATGATCGTGCAGAGTTTGCCTATCTAGGTTTATAACATCAGAAATACCTCTGACCTAGTCCTTCATGTATGTCAATTGATTCAATTTCCATGTATCATTTTTGTTGTAATATTCATAATGACCTAGTATTAGTAGCAATATTATTGACTATTAAAACCAATAAAGTCTCACATGCCAGCCTTCAATTAATAGGAATTCTGCTCATGGCATATTCTCAACATCATTAAATATCTCCCATCTTCGAAAATCCAGAGCTACAAACTTGAATTTCTTTGCAGTAATTCTCAGTTTAAGGTAAAAGAAATTGAATCATATTCAGGGATGTTTCTTCAATTAGGTTACTAGCAATCGGCCGCACCAATAGTGAATATTATTCTCTCCCATATATATACTCCGACACGTCTGCAACACAGAAACATTAACAAATTCTAATTTTGTATAAACTGGACTGGCTCTGGTCATTCTAAAGTATAACAGAGTTCCAATACATCCACTGAACAATGACTGAAACATCAGATTGTAGGGAAACCACATCCAGCTTATGTTCTATCCAGAGTAGATCATTCTAGGGTCTAAGTTTTTTTTTAAGTACTAATCAGCTTAGCTGTTCTACACTCATTTCTATCCTGCATCCTAGCTGTCAATCTACATGCTATTTCAAGGTGGTACAATGGTAGGCAGAAAAGGGCTGATTTGAAGTTTAAAATTGGGTGCTTCATAGAAATGCTTAAAATGGAAAGGAAATAAGGTCCAACTAAAAGCGGTCAGACCCACTTCCTTTTTTAAAACCTGAAATGGCACCGTTTTATGTCAAAACCAAATTAACTTTCCATCTGACATTAGTTATCTCTAGGAGCAGCTACAGCACATAACCGGGCCAAACCTACAATTTCTATACTACTTTATTAGAAACTCAAAGTGAACCAATGAGAAAATATACAACAGAAAAGTTATTATTGCTTTCATATCAATCGAATACCATCTTAGAAGGGTAGCTTAGTTCCTGCTGTACGGTTTTCAAACAAGGACAGGACTGGACGGCATCCATATGGAGGCACTATATGATTTGGATAGCAGGGAATGTGTGTATAAAGTAAGCCGAGCCAGTGAGAGATCAGGAAGATTTTCCTCACACAGACAGTCAACCTCTGGAGCAAGGTGCAGGTAATTCAGATCAGCTGCAAGCACTCAAAAAAGATGAACAGATTTCGGGTCCTGGCCAATATACAGCATTCGAGAAGGGAGGGAGGTTTATTAGATGTTGTCTCTCATATTCCCTGTGGGCTCTTGAACTGATTTTGATTGCCTTTGAAAGTCGGAGAAGAATTTCCACCATGTTTTCACTTTGATTAGACGAAGTTTACGCCTCTCACAGGAAATGACATGGCTGCTGGTGAGTGGCGATGCTGGGAATCATGATGCTCAGTTACATTGCGATGGTACAGAACAGACATCAATGGACCAGTTGCTCTTTTACCTTCCATCATATCAATCTCTTCGTAGGATGTTCTACTCTAACCAAATTGTCTACAAGTGCATCGTGAGGAGATGGAAACTTGTAAAATTGCTCTGGCTGCTCGTTCTTGCTTCAGAAAAACTTCCATTTTAATAAAGAACAAATTATTCTAACAAAACCAGTTCCACTGCACCTACATTGAAGGGAACCTCCTAGTGCTGACCACATCACAGTGCTATGGCAGCAATCGTCAATACATCCACCACCCAAACTATCTTATTACCTCATCAAAGCAAGTTGACAGGGAGCAGAAACTGAAGTATAGAAAAGTCGGGGAAAATAAGGTAAATATATTTGAAATACCAAGTGTGAATTTTGCGTGTCAGTCCACACAACCTACAACTCTGAAATCCAGCCTTTAAGACACAGAGGACACAGTAATTATCCTTGAGCAATTAAAAGCAATCAGAAGGACAAATGATTCAAATTGCAACAGAAAAGGAAGTAGACACTTCAATTATTCACCATTCTTACACAGACATTGTGAAAACATAATAGTCAATCTTTAAACTTACCTGCAAGTAGCTGAAAGATTCCAGTAATGTAAAACCGACCACCTTTCTGGAGTGTGAACAACTGGCAGAAGAACAAAATCACTGACAAGACGCTGAAGATGATGGAGAGAATCATCATAGCCTGAACAGCTTGCAGCCATTCTGAAAATACAGGCCAAAAGAAAAACTGTTAATTACAATTAAAGAGCATCTAAATTCATTTCTTACAGTTTTGCTCCCTCATGTGGGGCAATTCTACAATGCTGTACTGAAAGGAACCATCAGTTTAAACTAGAAGGATAAATAACCATCTTGGGGGGTGCAATAATAAACTGAACCATGTTTAAAAAGTAAGATCCAAAAGTGATGCCACATACACTACTACTGTAAAGAGTGCCTCACTGACAACTGGTATCAAGCAGCCCACTTGATTGGCACCCCTTCCACAAACATTCACTCCCTCCACCACTGACACATAGTGGCAGCAGTGTGTACCATCTACAAGATACACTGCAGAAACTCACCAAGGCTTCTTAGGTAGCACCTTCCAAACCCATGACCACTACCATCTAGAAGGACAAGGGGCTGCAGATACATGGGAACACCACCACTTGGGTGTTCCCCTCCAAACCACTCACCATCCTGACTTGGAAATATATCGCTGTTCCTTAACTGTCGCTGGGTCACAACCCTGGAGCTCCCTCCCCAACAGCACTGTGGGTGTACCTACACCACATGGACTGCAGCGATTCAAGAAGGAAGCTCACCACCTTCTCAAGGGCAATTTGGGATGAACAATAAATGCTGGCCTAGCCAGTGACACCCACATCGCATAAATGAATAAAAGCAAATTGAGTTTCTGTGTCAAATTAAGTGTTAAGCAGACAATTTAGGCTGTATGGCTGAGTGAACTTGTAATGCGGATAAATACAGAAGGATGAATTCTCCTGGCCTTTGCTCTCCCGGGAAATGCCAAGTTTTCTAGGTGCAAAGGTCAAGGAAAAACCTGGATCGCTGCTCTTTTTGCATTACCCCAGCATTTTGGGAGTTTTCCTTGGGAACCAAAGGTCTGGCCTGAGCCTACTGTAAATATAGGCCCGTTGGAAACACCCTAACAAGTTGCTAGTCTCCTACCTCACTTCCCTATTCAGAAGCTTGTTGTGCCCCCAAGACAGCAGCACCAAAAGAAAGTGTTTCATCGCCTCCGCCACACCACTGCGGACTTCAGGTGAGAACCAAAGGGGCATTTCTCCTGTCTAAAAGCAAACTTGGATTTATATAACACTTTTCATGACCTCAGGGTGTCCTAAAACATCTCACAGGCAAGGAAGTTCTTTTGAAGTAGTTACTGCAATGTAAGGAAATGTGGCATACAATTCACAGATAGTAACGTTCCACAAACAGCAATGAGATAAATAACCAGGTAATCTAATTGAGGGATAAAATGTTGGCAAGGACAGCAGGAGAACTCCTCTGCTCTTCTTTAAATAGTGCCCTGAAATCTTTTTGTGTCAACTTGAATGGGCAAACATGGCCTCAGTGTAACATCACATCCAAAAGACGGCACCTTCAACACTACTGCATTCCCTGCACTCATGTGTCAGCCTAGATCGGGTGCTCAGATCACTGAAGCAGAGCTGGAACCTACTGCCTTCTAACTCAGAGGTGACAGTGGTACCAATGAGCTAATGTTGGCACTTGTCTAGTGCTGAGTGGGCTGGGGGAAGGGGGCAGAAAAATCTGCCCCTAGCTCTTTAGTTAAGTCAACTGGAAGCTGCAAGTTTTTAGGTATAGTTAAGTTGGGGTACATTTTCATCTAAAGCCGTCCTACTGTGCACAGCTGAGTGTTGGAAGCACAAGATACAAAGTAATCCTTTAATCATATTATATTATCTTTTGATTGGCTTTTAACTGGAGTTCTTCAGCCAACAAGGCAGACTTTAAATGCCTGTGACATATTCTGTATACTATAAATAGACTTCACGCTTTTAAAGAATAATTCACACAGAATATGTTTACATCACTGCCCTGTAATTCAAATTGCACACTAGCACTTAAATGACGCCTCAACTTTGTAAGGTAAGAGAATAAAAACAGCTGAAGGTTGGTCTGCTAGACCTGTAATGTTTCAAATGTATCTCTAATTCCTGATAAACAAGCTGATCATTATTATCTTTGTTTTTGGACAATCAGAATTAAAGTTTCATATGTCACACACCATAAAAGGAGGGTCCCATCCCTTTATGCAGCCACCTGGCAATGCAGTTTATAAATGATGTGTTACAAAACTTGAATTAACTATGCCTGATAAACAAAATGCACTAACTTATCACTCAAATTTGCAGAAAAAAATCACAGTATTAAAGGAGATATCAGAAGTGGTAATAAAATGCTGCTAACATTGGATCTTTAGAAACTGCTGCCCATTAAATAAATAAAGACTGTCATGGCCAACTTGACCCACAGGTTTTACTTTCTATTTCTGCTGCTAAACCAACAATCCTTACTCTACACTGCGAGATTCTGTCAAAGCTTAGAATAAGGTTCCAGTAAAGGTCACAGGTCGCCAACAGATTTTGTTTCGCAAATTAAAACTTGCTGTTCAGAATCTAAGACAATCAGCAACATTTCCATCTCGGTAGGAGATATGTTCACTGAATGTTAAAAGCATGATCTTCATGTGTGGTAAGCAGTGGTGTAGAAAAAGCAAAAACATAAAATACTGGCTATATGAGGGAGGTCTGTCAGTGTTTGAAAGAGAAGGCAAGTTAATAGGCAGAGTTTTGCAGCCCCATCATGGTGGGGGTGGGGCTGGAAAATGCAGCGAGCCATTCAAAGGTCCATTGACTTCAGTGGGACTGTAAGATCCCACCAGCATAAAATTCCGCCCCATGTTCCAGTTTAAATTCTGTGAGTTTCCAAACAAAACATTGGCTTGTGTTATATTTCCTCTTAGGCACGGGTGATGCTATTGTTTTTAAACCAGCATCTTCTGCTTCTTATTTCCAGCGCTTCAAATTTCTCCTTCTTATTTAGGAAGACCATTATGATTTTGAAGTTCTACAAAAGCTTCTCTTCTTTTAAAGGTCACAGCAGATTCCCACTTCCACCTCCGATGGTGCCAGTCTACGCCCTACAATGTCTGGCACAGCCTCAGCACCTCCCACCTAACCTGCAGAATGTCATGCAAGGCTTCTATTATCCATATGAAAAGTAGGCAGGCAATGGAATCCTGTAGCCTGCAGCAAGTTACATTTACCAATAAGTTATAACCAAAACTGCCGGGATGATCGTGTGTGTGAAGATTTGTTTGCAGCAGGACATTTGCATTGATATGTAAATCTCCTCCAAGCTTGTTGTACTATCTAAACGCTTTAATGTTTAAGCATTACTTCCTCCAGATTTGCTTCAGTTCCTCCCCCCTTTATATTAACACTATCCTGCAGCGTGTATTGAGCTCTCGCCAGTGCTCATTGAGGTTTCTGAAGCCCAGACTGCATTTTAACACCATATAGAAATCTCCATTTTCTTCTTTTCTCATTTTGAAACTGAAGATGTAACTTACATGTTAGAAAATTATTCTAACTGTAGCACACTCCAAGCCCAGCTATGTACCACTTTCTTGGCCTGGAATAATGAATGCAACACTGAGCTTAACCATTGGCACCTTATGAAATCTGATCAAACAGCTTGTGAGGAGGAAAATGTAACTTTAATCTGCTTAATCATCCCCTTCAAACAGCATTTCTGGCAGGGCAGCTCATGTTACTCCAAACTGAAAATCTCTTTCTTTCTATTACTTTCAAATTTTGATGATGAAACTGTAACCTCTGTGATTCTCAAACCAAGAGAGCCCATCGAGGAATACCGTTCCTTTGTGGATATCAAATATTCAGAAGTGAGCCATTTCTCTAAACCATCACTAATATTCTAACCAGGGCCTGCCAAAATCCCAAATTCAGCACGGTTTATACACTGTGCTTTTCCATAAACCAATACCAACCCATTCGCTGTAAACTGTATTCGCCAAGGAAACACTCAATCCCATTTCAATCTGGTCAAACTATTTTCTTTACAGATTGGGTATTCTGTGCTATATTCTCCTTGCTCTGAATCTAAAAGAGTGTTGATGCTTTCATTTTTGAGACTACATTATGATCAGCTGCCTCATTCCAATCTATAATTAAGTTGCACCAACTGCCTCAGTTTACATCTAACTACTCTGTATTTCAGCTTCTCAAAAATGGGGGTAAAATTGTCATGAAGTTGGTTGAAATCCTAAATATTTTTTATTTATTCAACTCTCTCTGTTCCAGCCTGCTTTTTCAGTCTAGAAAACCAGCTACGCCTTGTGAAATGAATAGAAGCACGATAAGGCACTGTAGCTAAATTCTTTGCAAGTAGTGTGAGAATAAAACTTGGCTTGACTCTCTGAAGAAATAAAACTGGTCACAGTGGTTTTTGGAACACAAATCCATGGTTTAATTTCAGATCATGTGGTTGTGGTATAATTGCACCCAATTTAGTATATTCTACCAAAACAATGATTCAATTTCAAATAGCATTACCATTTTTTCACAAACAGAAAAACAAAACAAACGGCTAACTTACTTTGTTATTGACTATCTCTCCGGCCCTGAAGGTGACTGCACCAAGTATAACTGATCCATAATCTAATACATTGGGGTTTAAATCAGGTTCAAAGGATTTAGCATTTTTCGCCGAAACGCTCAGTGATATTAAAAGGAGAGAAAATAATTGAATTTACAACTAATGAAATGCTTATTGAAATGTAGTGATGTTGCAATGTTGGAAATTGTGGCAGCCATTTTGGGCGTATGAGATAATACATTTTAGTAATGAGGAATAGATATTGACAGGAACACTGGGAGTTCCAAGCTCTTATTTGAAAAGTGCCACAGGATTTTTACCTCAACCTTTTATTATTATATGTAGCAAACTGTAATTTTTTTGGTATTCCCCCTTCCCCAGATCTAATAATCAAACCCTAAAAAGTTTGAGGAATCAAATCCCACTAACACTTTGTTTCATCCCAGTAATGTCAATTATATTCATCTGTCTAAAATTATTTGGATTGAAGAGTCACTGGGTGAAAGATGTTTAAACTATAAAACTGACTGCATCATTAACTGATGGACAAATATTTAATCTCATTTAGATTTGAGCTGTCTCTGGCATTTACCATACTCAGTAATGTCATATTAAATAGCCAAGGTTAAATAACAAAGGCAATGTGTTAGAAAAAAATTAATTCAATCTGAGTGGACTTGAATGAATGTGGAATTTCTGCCTACGTTGTGCAATAGATGGCTGATCCCAGCCCAGTCCCTTGCTGCAAAGTGCTGACTCTGCAGCATGAGGCGCTGCCAAGATTCAACTCCGGCCCATTCAGTGCACTTTTGCAGCTTGCCCACTAGGTGCTCCCAGACTTCACAGACTCCCAGGACCTCGCCCATATTCATCCACTTTATAAAAACAGAGACGTTAAGCGAATTTTATAAAGCATTCCTGGTTCAGAGGGCATGCTCATGAATGGAATGGAGATGTGTGCATGTCATTGTACCTGCAAACTCTAAATGGGAATGATCTATGGTGTGACCATGTTCAAGTATAGACTGGTCTTCACTCTCAAACAAGCAGCAGCAAACTGCAAACTGAGAGGAGAGGGGAAAACACTCACCGTTAGTGGTATATGCATCGCAATTCCAGAATTCCATCCATGTACAATTCTGCCAGATATCTAAACTACGAGAATCACTGAAGTACCACCAAGACTACAAGAGAAACACAACAAGGGTTAAACAGCTTGTCTGCAGGAAGTGAAATTCCATTATCAATTCAATGAAAAAATTCAGGTTCAAATGAGTTTAATTTTAAAATTACTCCGAAAACTACACCCGGGAACCCAATTTAACTTAAAACGCATTTTCGTTTCGTAAACACCGAAGGATTTACTGAAAAATGACTTTCAAAGTAAAACAGTAGCCCATTCAATTAAAGCTGCATTAATGTCAGAAGCAACCCAGGTAATTTTGTAAAATATGCTCCATCGATGATACTTATGGATAACACTTGTACGCATCAAGTCACTAAAACCAATAAACAGCACTCACTTAGTTTCAGGAAAAATTGAGCAAACTTTCTGCCAGTTTAAAAGTCAATATATTCTGAAACGAAAAGGCGGTTCAATCTGACCTTGGGTGTGAATTATTTCCCATAGTACCAAATGAGAGAGTATCGGAGACACTGCGTTTTTTTTCTCTCCAAGGTACCTCTGTCAGTCTGAGCCCAGAGATTATTTTTTTTCTTTCTCTGCTTTAAGTAGCCTGTTGTACTTACATTAACAATTGTTGAGATTAGCAGCAACACCAGGACTGTCAGATGCAGCACAATGATACCCGCCAACAACACGATCATTTTGGAGGTTTTTTTCAAGTTTGGAAACTAAAACAAAAATAAAAAGAGGGAGGTAAGTTGCCTGTGAACTGCTTGGAAAGAGGTGCGACGGTCTCTGGCGCTTTTTCCCCGCTGCAGTGATCTTATTAAACTCAGGGCGTGTCTGCATCATGGACAAGACGCTAATCCCCGACAGAGGGAGTCTTGCCTGTAAGGGCAGCACCGTTACTCTGGGAGCAGATCCACCAGCGCTACCTGAACTGGTTCGTTTTCGCACTTTTAATTCTTTCCACTGCGGTAAAGGCTTCCATTAATCACAATCATTTGATTTTGTCTAAGCATGCGGTAACCCTGCCCCAAAGATACTGATCATCACTCTGCGCAGAGCCAGCAGCAAGTCAAAGTTTAAATAGACAGCACCGATAACAAACCCACATTGAAGGGAATGATGCACAATATCCCCCCCACCCCATTTCTTCTTGCACACATTTAATATTTTAGAGCATCAGCCTTCTCGGTTCGCGACACCAGATCCCACAAATATCCAAGTTCCAAATACACAACACACTGTAAACATTTTAAGATCAATATTCTGTTTACATTCTGTCCATGGGAGGGTTTGCAATGCCTTCATTTTAATTGATATATTATTTTGAACAGCGCTTTATTTAAGTTCTTTCAAAGTCAATTTCAACGGGTGAAGCAACCCGGAGGGTGTTGTTAAATTAACCTTCTGTGAATCGACTGTGCCCAAAGCGGCTCTGAACCCATTGGGGGGGCCAGAGGGGAACAGACTGCAGGGGCCGAGAGGAAAGGGACCCTCTACAACGCCACTTTCAGGAGCCGTGTGTGTGTTTTTTTTAAATATTTCATCCCAAACCCAGGCGCTCCCCCCACAAAGGCACCATTCACTAAGGCAGTAGCTCAGGGTTCTTTTTTTTGGACATTTGGTGTAGATTAAAGCAGGCAGGCATCTTAACCAATTATAGAGAGTCGAGGCTCGACAGGAACATTTAAACCCCCCTCTCCTCTCTCCCCAATCACTGACCATCTAAAATAAATAAGCAATTTATGAAATGCAAGCAAGCAATCCAACTGGCGGAATAAATAAATGACGATATGGGGGCTAAACCCAAAAAAGGGTCTGAAACATCTGGGCAGCTGTTTCGGGTTCCGCTTTGCAGGGCGATGCAGTCACTTTCAAAAAAGTGAGACAGGAATGTATTCATACACGTTCAGGAAAAAATAAATAAACAAGAATATTCGTTAACACAATTATTTTTTTTTAAAAAGAAAAGCAAGCAGGAATCTTGCCAGCAGCCAGTTCGGGTAGTCACCGCCCCCCATAAACTCTGCAAAATAACTATTAAAAGCGCGCAGCTAAAATTAAAACTGCGGCTCCCGCAAACTTTCCTGCCTTTTTCCCCAAAGTTTTGAATCCTTTTTTTCGTCTTGAGACACGTTAAAGCCCCCCCCGGCCCCCAAAAACAAAAATAAATCACTTTTGAAAAGTTTCTTGGGCCTTTAGGAAGCCGGACGGTCTTTTCCATATAAATACAGTTCAGTTCAAACTTACTTTTTGACAAGTTGTCCTGAGCCCTCAGAATGTTCAACAAATTTAGATTTTTTTTTTAAAAAAAAGAAACAGATCCTTCAGCCGTGTTCTGATACAGAAAGAGGAAAAGCTGATCCAACTTACTCTTGGACAGATATCCCTTAGCGATCGATCTGAGAGAACTTGACCTTAACAGCTAAGCCCCGTCAAAGAAACTTGAAGTTATAAAGTGGCCCCTTTAGTAGGGAGACCAACGCCCTCTCATTACGCACGGCGCCTGGGGTGTGGCTGCTGTCAGCTCTTGGCACTGAGATTTGGGGAGGGAGGGAGGGAGGGGGAGCGGGCTGGACAAGGCCATATTGGAGGTCATCAGTCACCCTCTATCCTGCACCAGTCTGTAGTCGGAGCCGACAGGCAGCAGCATTCAGGACACGGGCGGCGGAACTAACCCAGCGCCTCTCAAATCACAGCCTCGGCTGCTGCTGCCAGGTCGGCGAGTTTTGCAGAGAGGGGGTCACCTCACCCAGACAGGACACCCCAGCCCAGCCCAGCCCAGGGCACTTTCTAGCGCACACCTTTCCTGCAGGGACAACATCAGCATTGCTTAAAGAATTGGTAACTGCTATTGGCTGGGATTGGAGACTTGCAGTCTCAATTAAATTAGGATTTCCCCCATGTATATATCGTTTATTACTCGTATTTCACCAGCCTGGTGATTTCTGCTGGGTTTTTGTCCGCTCGCTGTAAACAGAGAGAAATAACTCGTGGGGTAGATGCCAGGGCGAGATGACTGAAAACCACTTGGGAATAATCCGGTTATCATCTAATTGTTTTTTTTTTGGTTGCTAGGGTGGGTGGGTGTGTGCAATGGTGTTTTGGTTGTCGATTTTTCCCATACAGTCTCTTGGTTACCATGAGCACCTCAGTCAGTTCCTGTCGCCCTGGTTAAAAGGGACACATTCAGCGGCGGTGAATTCACTGACTCACTCCTGAATGCGGTTCGCTTTCCTCCCTCTCCCTCTCTCTCTCTCCCTGTGCATTGTTTATAGATACAAAGGGAAACAAGAGCTGGGGGACTCCAAGGGATTTCCTGCTGGTGAATGGAGTGTGACTCCGTCAATGGGAACTCCCTTTTCCCAGCACAGTGACTGGGGCGGGGGCTGGTTCCATTGCCTCGTGTTAGTTACCCTGACCCATGTTTCAGTGCAGCTCCTATGCGATATCTATTGCCTGTATATCAGCATGAAAATCTCCCACCACATCGAATTCTTTGTACCCAGGAAGAAAGCAGTTCGGACCAGTACCCTCATTTCCCAGTTTTTTTACTGGTGTTCCATTTTAAGGTATACATGACCCGTTCGGTCCAATATTCTTATTTCCTAGTTTTTATTGTTTTTTTTTTCATTCTGGGGTACCTTGGGACTTCTGCTCCTGATCAGGTTTTATATAAATGCGAGTCTGATTAGCACTGACTGATCTCCCATGGCATTGCTCATGATCTGTAGCTCCCTTGTGATGCTCAGGGGCTAAATATGGAATCCTGTTTAGCTCTGCCTGTGCTAAGGTGTCCCATGTCATGAAGTGGTTTCACTTGGTATGTGCAGCAGTAACTTAGAGGCTAATAGCTTAGCTCTGTCTTACCAGCATCTCTGTCAATCCCACTGTCAGCCTGTCCCACTGCTCATTGGATATCCACTACAGGATGAGCAGAGATTTCCTCCAATTAAATATTGGGGAGAACAAAGTTACTGTCTTAGGCCCTGCCACAAACTCCATTCACTGCCCATCGATTCCATCCCCATCCCTGGCTACTGTTTGGGGCTGAACCTGAGGCTTTCATCCTATTTGACCCTGAGCTATCCCCTCCTACATCACCCCGTGTAACACTGCCAGCCTCCAATCCTGCCTCCACCCCCTTGCTGCTGGAACCCTGATCCATGCTTCTGTTAGCTCCAGACTCAATGATTTCAATATTTTCAAGATCGAAACGATGGAAATCATGGGAAGTACAGTGTTTGGATAAGTAAAACAATTTTTCCTACAGCTTCATCAATGGTCTTTCATTGTTTAATGCTTCAGGTAAGTATTTATATCTACAGTGTTTTCTGGTTCACGCACTTATGGTTAGACATTTTAACATCATTCAATAATCCAGAAAATTCTGAAGTCAGGAATGACGAGACAGAGTAGATAGGGAGAAACTGTTCCCACTCGTGAAAGGTTTGAGAATGAGAGGACACAGATTTAAAGTAATTGGCAAAAGAAGCAAAAGCGATATGAGGAAAAACTTCTTCAAGCAGCGAGTGGTTAGGGTCTGGAATGCACTGCCCGAGAGTTTGGTGGAGGCAGGATCTATCGAGGCTTTCAAGAGAGGATTACATGATTATTCCAAAAGAAACAATCTGCAGGGTTATGAAGAGAAGGCAGGAAAATGGCACCAGGTGAAATGCTCATTCGGGGTTTGGGGCGGGGGGGGCAGTGTCGGGGAAGGGGACATGGATGTCCTGCCCACTGAGAGCTGCCAGCCAGTCAGAGCCTGGCAGCTCTACTGAGTGATAGTACCACTGTCGAGGCAGTGGCTGCTGCAGGTACTGCACCCAGCCGAGGCCTAGGATTGCCAGGGACGCAGGCCAGAGGTAACTGAAGGTGAGAGGGGGATTGCAGGGTGCTGTTCATAGGGGAAGAGGGGAGGGGGTTTAGCAGCATGGACAGATGTTGCTCTTAGCAGGTGCCCCCCCCCCCCCCCCCCCCACACCTCCCCCCTTCCGCCAGTGCTGGCTGCTTCGATCAGGCACTGAGCGCCTTTGAACAAGGGAACCACCCCTGGGAGCCTGCAAGCAACCCCATACGGGCTTCCTTGATATACTCCCTGTGTGATGAGCTCTCCACCTATTGCTGAGTTAATACCAGTGGTGGTGGGATTGAAGCCCTTAATGAAATGGCTTAAAAGCCTCAATAGGCAGTGGGAGGGGAAGGCCATTAGTGGGCCACCCTCCTGCCCAATTAAATGCCCCGGACCATCAAACTCCCCTCATGGGGGGAGAGCAGAAGATTCCTGTCATTTACATTAAATTGACAAAATAAATTAAAGCAAATTTTTCACATATTTAAACACCAGGCTCTTCAATAGACCAAAATAATCGCTTTGTAGGCTGCTGTTCAACATGCCAAATGCTGAAGACTTGACGATTATAACAATTAAGGTATAGCCATTTCGAGGTTAATCTCCGATGTGTTTTCTTTGTCAAATCATGAAGGAGCTTTACTGAATGAATAAACTTCTCTGCAGCACACCAAGTGTTAAACACGCAACATGGGTGCAACTATTTGTGTGAGGTGCATTGAACACTAGAAAATCCTCACTTCAGTGTAGAGCTCATGAAGTAGAGTGTTCAACCCTCTGTTCATGGTCAAGACCAGCAGAGCAGCTGTGAATTTCTAGAAATCTTGATGATGTAATTATCCATGCTTTTATCACCTCTCGACATGATTTAGTTAATGTCCTTCTCACTGGCCTTCCATCCTCCATCCTTCATAAACTCAAACTGGTCCAAAACATAGTTACCCTGATCCTGTTTTTCACTAAGCGCTGCTCTCTCTCTCTCCCTCTCTCTCCCTCTGTCTTTCTCTCGCTCTCACTGGCCCATACACCCTGCCTTCATTCTCATGTTCACACTGGTCTCACTGATCTATATTGGTTCTCAGTCCTCCAACACATCGGGCAGAAGTTTATGCTGATCGGGCGGGCGCGCGCCCGACCCGATCGGGCGTGAAACCGTGCGCGATGATGTCAGGCAAGCATCCCGATGTCATTCCGCACTCGCGCGATATTTCGATTGGCGGGCACGCATGAGTGTCAGAGCCGCGCCCACCATCGATTAAAAGGCCACTTAAGGCCATTAAAAAGGCAAATGACCTAGATTTCATGTTGTCTGTGCGATGAACGCGAAATGGCACGGGCAAAACGGGCAGGTGGGCAGCCGACATTTTGCGATACCTTATCCAAGGGCAGGATAAAAAGGGTCAGCAGCATTGCCAGTGTGAGTAGTGAACAGTTTAGGAGATAGTTTGCTGCTGGCTACTTACTGGAACTTGACAGCTTCATCTCAGTTCTGAGCTTCATTCTTAGCATTTTCATTTCAGGGCTCACTGGTATCTCCAAGGCCCCCGGAGGATTTTGACCGTGTGGATCCTTCCAGGCAGCAGACAGCCTTCTGTTACCCTGGTAACGGGGATTGTGGTCTACGCTGGTGGCACCTCCTCTGAGGAGGAAGAGAGGGGCAGAAGGGAGAGGAGGCCGGGTGTCCCAGTGCAGCTTCCGGGAGAGGGACCTGTGGGAGGAGAGACGCACGCATAAGGGCGCAGGACCTGCAGGTAGTCCAAGGTGGAAGGGGCTGCAGAAGATGCCAGTCTCCTGCTGCCAGGGTTTATAGGCGGTGACACAGCTACCTCAATATGTCTGAGGTGTAATGCTGAAGGAGGGTCCATCTCTCAAGGGAGACAGTGACCTCCATTTGTCAGATGATTGGGCCTGAGATCATCTCCGGCTATGTGGGTGGACACCCCATGCCAGTGGCTCTGAAGGTCACAGTGGCCCTCAACTTCTAAGCCTCCGGCTCTTTCCAGGGGTCAGTGGGGGATCTTTGTGGAGTCTCCCAATCAGCTGTCCACAGTTGCGTCAAGCTGGTGACAGAAGCTCTGTTCAGGCGGGTACTGACCTTTATTCTTTACCGTACGGATGAGGCCAGCCAGGCTGAAGGAGCCAGAGGCTTTGTAGTGATTGCTGGATTCCCCTGTGTCCAGGTGCTATAGACTGTACACATGTGGCCATTAAGGCACCAGCGGGTCAGCCGGGTGCCTTCGTCAACAGGAAGGGCTTCCACTCCATGAACATCCAAATGAACACCACAAGACACAGATTCTGCAAGTCTGTGCAAGGTTCCCTAGCAGCTCCCATCCTCAGACATTCCCAGGTGCCAAGGCTATTCAGTGCTCCAGCCCGACTGGATGACAAGGACTATCCGTGAAAAGGTGGCTTATGACGCCTCTCCACCATCCAAGAACAGAGGCAGAGCAGCATTATAATAGGAGCCATACCTCCACAAGGACAGTGATAGAGAGGACCACAGGTCTTCTGAAGATACGCTTCCAATGCCTGGGCTGTTCAGGGGGAGACTACAATACCCCCCAGAGTGGGTGTCACTGGTAGTGGTTACATGCTGCGCTCTCCACAATCTGGCACTGGCAAGGAGAGGACCCACTGGAGGAAGAGGATCTTGATGCAGCTCCACAGGCCACAGAGAAGGAGTTCAGTGGTAATCAGAAGAGGAGCATGGTGAGGAGAACGCTGAGGGTATGGAGGCAGACGTCTGTATCCTTCAGGGAGGCAGAGAGACCAGGAACGCTTTGATCCAATGCTCCTTCAGCAAGGCTGCCAAAGATCTGCTTCCACCTCATGCCAGGGCTGCCGCCTCCATCCCAGATGTTCAAAATGACCCTTTCATTTCAACCCAAAGTTCACTCAGTGCCTGTGCAATAAAGTTTAGAGACACTCACGTCCAGCGTTACACACTGGTGTACCCTGCACCAAAAATAAAAGGTGAAGCATACTCAGGCCATCACAACAAAAGCAAATGTAATGTTATTGTCACATTCAAATCACATTGACATGACCATTACTGGTGTTGATGTCCACATCAGAGAACATATAAACCAAACATAACTGAATAGAAGATCATCTGTGAACAGTCCCTCATGCTCATGGTGCATTAAACTTACATTTACAGGTGCTATGTCTAGGTGCTCCCTCCCCTCACTGGCACCGGCATTGGAGACAGCCTGCTCACTCTGCTGTCCTGTTGGCCTTGATGACCTTGGTGATCGTCCTCTGACTCGTGGAGCCTGTGCTGACCCCACCTTGGTGGGGAGCGGCCAGTGCCATAGCTGGCATATCCCCAGTTATCGCAGCCTCATCAGATGCCACGGTCACTGGCAAAGGGGCTGAGGAGCTGCTGCCATCATCCAGAGTGCCCATGAGAGGAGCCCGCGGAGACGATGAGCAGCTTGTGTGCCAGTGTGAGGTCACTCTGGACCTCCCTACTCGCCATTGATGGACAGGCGCCTAGCTGGGATACTGGGTGCCTTATCCATCTCCCACACTGGCACTGCACACCTGAGGTCAGTGCCTATTGAGGGTTTGCGGATCCGAGCGCAACCCCAGGAACCCCTGATTCTGTCCCTGGAGCTGCCTCTCCATGAGAGTCGCCACTCTCTCAATGGAGGAGGCAGTGCGCTCGGCCATGAGGGTCAATGCAGTGCTTATGCTTCACATGGACTCCTCCAGACCAAAGACCATGGCACACATACCCTCATGGATCTCCATCAGATCCTCCCGCACATCCCTTGGGTGTCCAGCATCTGCTGCCTAATGAATGACACCAGAGGCTCATCATCTGCCTTCAACCCAGCATTGCCCAGGTCTCTAGCAGTCCTCCGACTGCCTGCACCTCAAGCAAGCGTGAACTGCCCTCACCAATGTGCACCGACAATGTAGCCGATGATCTAATACCCACCAAGATGCTGGTATCTGCACTGGTGCCTGGTTCAGAGAGCGGGTCTGGTGCAGGTGCAGCTGAAGCCAGGCGGTCCTCTGGAGCCAGGAGTGGCTCTTCAGGGTCCTGAGAATGAGTGTGTGCTGGGAATCTAAAGGAGATCAAGGACATGTCATTAGTTTAAGTCATTACTCTGTTACTGTGCATGCCAGGCACCCTGGTGAGTCAATGGGGATCTGCATCACCGCGCTATTGTCTTTCAATGATCAATGGGGACTCCAGGTTTGGCGTGCCCACCCGATGTGCCCTCCTGCCTGGCGTCTCCAGCCGCCGCCAAGGCCATGTGTACCGTCTCTGCAACTCAGACTGTCTGCTTCTTCACTGGCAGCCTTCAAGGGGCTTCCTGTGCCATTTTTAAACTGGCCGCCGGATTGTCATTGGACCCACAGCCGACAGGCCCCCCGCCCAGCCCTGCCCGACCATTGGGAAGCCACGTTTCATATTGGGCGGGCCCTAATTGGCCAGCCAGTGTGAAATCGCGGTCATGGGCCGATCGCGGCCGGGGGCCTGTTTATCAGTCGCTCCTGGGGCCTGCCAATCGCACCTGCCCATCGAGCTGAAAATTCAGCCCATTGAGTTGAAGATCCTTGTCCTCTTCTTCAAATCACTTCATGGCCGCATCCAAACCTAACTCTTCAATCTGTGCCTTAGATTCTCCTCTGCAGCCTTTAGTCTTCCATCTCTTACTTTTTGAACATCACCTCTCCCTGCCCTCCAATATCGATGGCAAGTACTTCTCCCTGGAATGCCTTCCCTAATCCATTGCACCTTTCCTCTCTTCACCTTTCCAAACCTATCTTTTTGACCAAGCTTTAGGGCACTCTTTCTAACCTCTCCTTCCATGGCCCATTGCCTGTTTCCATATTTGTTCCTTTTCACTCTCTCCAGCACTCTCTGAAGCCCCTTGGAGCATTTCTTATATTAAATGTAGCAAATAAATTCAACTTCTTGTTGTAATTGATGATCATGAGCATCTGTATCAGCAGCTACGTAGCCCCTTTGTATTTTGAAACCTCTTTGTGTTGGCCTGATCCTTTGCTTGTAGATTTCTTATATCGGACTTGCAGTGTCTGACTCACAGTGATCCCCACCACGGGTAGGGCAAAGAGGCAGGTCAAGAATCTACCTCAGCTGAAATGGGCAGTGAACCCCGTCCTATTGGCATCAATCTGATCCACACTGCCTTGCCCAAGGAGTCTGTGTTCTGTGGCAACAAACACTTTTACAGGCATGTAGTAGCCTCGGGTTATGGATAGTGATTGTGGAGGTTGCAATTTCTTTCCATCACATGATTGACCAGGAATCTCTCCTGCTCTTACCACCTGCTACTGGTGTGTGGTGGAAAGATTTACAAGTTGACACTCAACTGGTTTGTCAGCGGTATAAACACACCTTCTTTGGACCATCAAGTCCTGGGTTGGGACTCAAACCCAGAGCTTCTAGCTCAGAGGCAGGAACACTACCCACTGCACCACAAGATGACCTAAAACAGTGCTAATGAAAGAACATTGAATCCAGCTGAGTGGAAATACCCAGTTGAAGTGTTTCATATTTGTCACAGAATTTTTCTGACATATAAGTTGGAGGTAAGGAAGCCCGGCAGTATAAAAACATTTCTTCCTTTCTCCATCCAATATGAAAATATCCAAGGTTCTCTGGGATGTCTTTGTATAGACTCACAATCAACAATGTCAGCCTGCAACTAAAGAAGACGCTAGAAATACTCAGTAAATCAGATAGCATATGTGGAGCGAGAAATAGAGTTAACGTTTCAAGTTGATGACATTTCATGCAAACTATTATTACTATAACTTATTTTTCCACACTGCTGAAGTACAAAACCAAATCTAAATCCGTTCTGTACCCAGCTAATTAGGCTGTGAGAAAAACCCTGAGTGGTGATCTCACTATGTTTAAAAATACAAACAAGTTAAAGCTTCTTAAAGCAATGCATTCCTAATTACTGAAAAGTTAGTGAATCCAGTCCTTTGCAGAGAGGACTTAATACTTGAGCTACTGTGAAGTCAATTTGTAACTAATTGCTGGGAGCTGTGATTATGGTCAGTGATGTTCTTCATAGTGACGAAGTGTGCTTTAACCTGGCCTTGTGAGCTTGTCCAAAGTTGGGATGTTTGATGGAAAATCATAGATAGACATAGAATATGTTATTAATAGTGGCTCATTCAGGGTTAAGTGAAAAATTCAAATTTTGTGATATTTGGTTAAAGAGTGCAAAGTTGCTGTATATTCATTTAAGGATGATTCAGTGTAGTGGCTGAGCTATAAATGTGACAAATGAGTCAGACATTTTTCATTGAATGCTTCATCGAATCCCTTGTTTAACATTTCCTGTCAATCTCTTGGTCTCTTCAATGGAAATATTTTATTTTACGCCAGATGTACCACACCCTAGACCCACCTTCCTGGACAAGATCAAATGATGTATTTCTCGCCTTGAGTCAGCCATTGTTCAATGTTCTTTGTTGAAAGGGGGAGGGGTATCTTGCGAAGTACTCAAAAGCTGAGTCCAACATAATTCGCTACACTTTTGTAGACTGAGGATTACTTTTCTTATTAGGTTTTTTCTCTTTAAAAAGGAAATTTAATTGACTCTTAGTTGATCCAAGTAGACAAGTCCTTGTTTTGAATTTTGTAAGATGTTGGTCTTTATATCATTGGTAATCCCTTTTTATGTACTCACAAGGGTTACATTTTGTTAAAATATAGAATTTAGTTTAGATTCAATCCGGGATCGACATCTAGACAGTTCCAACAACAGTAGAAATATCACAAACTGATTAATTTTGAAGTCCATAATAATTAAACTTATCAGGAAGTCGTCAAGATTTAGTCATTTTTTTAAGTTTGTGATTTATTTTTAAGTTTATCATCATGTTTGAGATTTCAACTATTTGATACGAAAGGTTGCTATTAATTTAAATTGGCAACAATGACAAATATGTCAACCGAAGGTTTGGTGTTACCATGTGCAATGTGAGCCTATTGCCCGTAGCAATAAATTGTGAAAATAAAACCACTTTTTTAAAATGAAAGTGAAACAAAAGGATTGAGCCAATTGAAAGTGACCTACCCCAATGAATGATACATCTCCAGACTAAGGAACATGCCTGCTACAATTCCTTTTTGATCTTTCATTCATGCTTGGCTCATGAACCTCTATAGTACCTAATTAGAGCTGCTTCTCAGCCACAGTTCCTTTTCTAAAACTGTATTGCCTCATTAAGATTACATCTTGACATTAGGACTCAAAATTTCATGCAGATTGCTTCCTAAATTCCAACGGTTTAACAATGGAAGATTGTATTTGTTTTATTGCTGGTGGCTGGCATGAGTTAAGTTATAACATAGATAAATATAACATAGAAACTAGGAACAGGAGTAGGCCATTCGGCCCTTCGAGCCTGCTCCACCATTCAAAATAATCATGGCTGATCTTCTATCCCAACGCCATATTCCTGATTTCTCTCCATATCTCTTGATGCCCCTGATATCCAAAAATTTATCAATTTCTTTCTTGAATATACTCAGAGACTTCGCCTCCACAGCCTTCTGTGGGAGAGAATTCCACGGGTTCACCACACTCTGAGTGAAGAAATTTTTCCCTCATCTCAGTCCTAAATGGCCTGCCCCGTATCCTGAGACTGTGGCCCCTGGTTCTAGACTCCCCAACCAGGGGAAACATCCTCCCTGCAACCAGTCTGACGAACCCTGTTAGAATTTTATACATTTCAATCTGATTCTCATTCTTCTGAACTCTAGTGAACACAGGCCCAGTCGAACCAATCTCTCCTCAAACGAGTTAGCTGGAACTCATGCTCGGGTTTTTTAATTGACAACTGAAGTGGAAGAACGAGGCCAAAAGTGCAAGAATCAGCAACAGAAAAATAAAAGTAAGAGGAATATAAATCAGGAGATGGTTTGTATGTGTCTTTGTTTTGTTTCTGACTTTTATTTATGGATGTTTTTTCCAAGGGTGTAGATTAAAGAAAAAAATTCTTCCTGTTAAGAGAGTTGGGGAGGTGGGGGGGTGGGAATTTAATCCCTCATGGATGGGTGGGAAAGGGTTGGGGGGTGGGAGGGGGGAATTACAAATTTAACACCCCATAAAGTGGCCCTAAGGCTGTGCGAGATGTCTGTAGTAGGACAGTTCATTATAATAATTAAATCTGGTTCCCACATTGTAGTTGAGAGCCTGACTCAAATTTAACGTTGGCCCGTTGAGTTTCCCAGGACTCAGGGAAACCGGGCAGCAAAATGGAGGCAGGAGCTGTCAGACCAAGCAGGTTAGTGCTTTTTATAGCTATGCTTGTCAGCCACATGCAAGCCTGCCCATGATCATTACCTCCCTCTAAGTAACCTGCTCAACCCCTCCACCCAACCTGTGGCCCTGAGCCTTACCCCACCCACAATCACTCCCTCCCTCCTGATTGCCAGTCCAACTTGCCCAACCCTCTTCTGCCCTGCAATTTTTGCCTTCCAACAATCTGCCAATTCCCCTCAATTATGTCCAAATCTTTCCCTCTCTCCCAGCCGCTGCCCCATGAGCCCCGCCTCCCACCATGTCCGAATATTTCCCAAATGTCATGGCCTGACTCCAACAATCCCTGACTGTGGCCTTCTGCCACTGACCTTCCCACCCATTAGCCAGCCAGTCTGGTGGGAGACAGAATAAAAGAATGAGAATGAGATCCTGCTGTTAAATTCACAAGATGATAAGAAACGGAAGCAGGAGCAGGCCATTCAGCCCCTTGAGCCTGCTCCACCGTTCGGTGACCTCCTACCTCAACTCCACTTTCCCGCCCATTCCCCATAACCCTTGATTCCCCAACAGGCCAAAAATCTATCGACCTCAGTCTTGAATATATTCAACAATGTATGATCTACAACCCTCAATGGTAGAACCATAGAACCATAGAACACTGCAGCACAGAAAGCAGGCCATTCGGCCCTTCTAGTCTGTGCCGAAATATTATTCCACTAGTCCCATTGACCTGCACCTAGCCCATAACCCTCCAGACCTCTCCCATCCATGTATCTATCTAATTTATTCTTAAAACTTAAGAGTGAGCCCGCACTTACCACGTCAGATGGTAGCTCGTTCCACACTCTCACCACTCTCTGAGTGAAGAAGTTCCCCCTAATGTTCCCCCTAAACCTTTCCCCTTTCACCCTAAAGCCATGTCCTCTCCTGTTTATTTCTCCTAATCTAAGTGGAAAGAGCCTGCTCGCATTTACTCTGTCTATACCCCTCACAATTTTGTAAACTTCTATCAAATCTCCCCTCATTCTTCTACGCTCCAAGGAATAAAGTCCTAACCTGTTTAATCTTTCCCTGTAACTCAACTCCTTAAGACCCGTCAACATCCTAGTAAATCTTCTCTGCACTCTCTCAATCTTATTGATATCCTTCCTGTAGTTAGGCGACCAGATCTGCACACAATACTCCAAAGTTGGCCTCACCAATGTCTTATACAACCTCACCTTAACATCCCAACTCCTATACTCAATACTTTGATACAGAACCCTCTGAGTGAAGAAATCTCTAAATGATCGACCCTTATCCTGACGTTGTGACCCCTCGTGTTGCAAATTTTCCAGCCGGGCAAACAGCCTATTTGTGTCCACCCTGTAAAGCCCCTGCAGACCTTGTATGCTTTAGTGAGATCACCTTTCATTCTTCTAAACTCAGACTCCCATCATCATAGGACAACTGAAGTGGAAGACCAAGAGCCGGCTGCATGCCCACTGATAATTGAAAGGCCTATTAGGGCCATTAAGTAGGTAATTAAGTCGCATTTTACGCTGCGTGTCCAGCTGTACGGTTGGCGGGCAGGCGAAAAGGTCAAGGGGCCTTTATGCTTTTTAGGAAACCGCATCCACAAGCAGGATGAGGTTTCCTAAAGCTAATACTACTTAAATGAAACCATTATATTCAAAATAAATACATGTCCCATCTCATGCGACACAGTCACATGATGGGACATGCTTCATTAAATTTTTCATGTCTGTATTTATTTTCTTAAAAAGCACTTCAATCTCCCTGAGGCAGCTCCACGCCTCAGGGAGATTGAAGTGCTCTCTCGTGCACAAGCGCGAACTGTGCACTAGGCCAGGCCCTCCCTCCTCCCCCCACCCACACAGGTAGCACTCAGCACTATCGCTCGTGATCCACGCTGGGCAGACCTTAATTGGCCCACCCGCGTGAAACCACCCGCTCCTGCCGTGCCCGCCCGACCAATGTAAAATCCTGGCACAGGTGTAGTCTTATCTAAGCCCTATACAATTGCCGGAAGACCTTATATATGTACTCCAATTCCCTTGCTAACATGCCATTTGCCTTAATTGCTTGCTGTGCCTGCATGCTAACTATCTGTGTTCTTTGTATTAATGCACCAAATCTCTCTGAACATTGACACTTAGAAGTTTTCCGCCCTTTAGTCAATATTCTGCCTTTCTATTTTTACTATCAAAGTGAATAATCTCACACTCCCACATTATACTCCATCTCCCATCTTGTTGTCCATTCACTCTATATTGCTTTGTGGTCTCTGTGTTCTCCTCACAGCTTAGATTCCCACCTCGCTTCATATCAACATGACCTCGGTGTTGGTGAGATTTCCATGCTTCCTCTACAACCCAGCTCCCTCCCACATCCCTGAACCCTCCCTCACTCCCCATAAACACCGTGACCAAGGAATTACACATTTTCTGGTCCTGGGAATGGAAGAAATAAAACTTCACCAAAGGACTGGTGGCACCAAAGAGAAAAAATATATATTTGAAAGATATAAAAAGTGCTGGAAATATTCTGCAGGTTAATGGGTGGGTTTTTTTGGGACCGGAACTTTTGCTGCTTGGTCAGATTTTCCAGTCCCGCCTGTGACGATTCCCACAGCGGGTGGGACCAAGACGTCCTGCCCGATGTTTCAATTCTGCCACCTTTCGTCAGATTTTGTGATTCAACCTTTACTGTGACAGGAGATGTGTAGTTGTGTTTATGAAGCACATGCACAGTGCAGGAAGATACTGAATGTAGAGTTGAATTACCAGTAAAGCATGCCAAAGGATTGGATGATGAGTGAGTGGAACAAGAAACCATTAATAGAAATAAAAGTACTGTGGATGTTGGAAATCTGAAATAAGAACAGAAAATTCTGGAAATCCTCATTAGGTATGGCAGCATCTGTGGAGACTTAACGATTCAGATTGGCGACCTTTCAACAGAACCATTATCATACTAGTCTCAGACCAGCAGTTGCAGTCTGTGTGTGCCCATCAATATTTGAATTTATCAGAATACAGAGATGTTGTTGTTTAACAAAACCCAGATGAGTCATTCCAAGCCAGTTCTTTTGTGCAATGGGCTAATGGCTTATGGCATGGCATTGTGAAGGGATTTAGTTGATTTCTGTTACACTTGGATACCTTTCAGCAAGTTGCTGTTAAAAACAAATTCAATTATACTTGGGTATGTTTCCGGAGTTCTGAATTAAGGCACAGATGTCTTCATGTTTTCATAATTTTACTGTAACAGCAACTCCTGAATTAATAAGGCAGCCACTTTACATTTCACACTACTACTTCCAGCCAGTCTGTGCTGCTACATCTTGCTGAATATTTGTTCTCCATCTCCTTTAGCGTAGGTGAAAGTGACGTACAAGTTTTCAAGAATGGCTTCATCAGTTAAGGAATCTGTGGTAGTAAAAAGGAGGTAGTTCTTAAACATGTTGGTTTGCACAAATTAAGCTAGTTACATGACCCTAAGCTGTGCAATTGGGGAAAGTGTGCTGATTGCAGACAAACATCAGGGAGCAAGTCGTAAGAAGCTGACACATTCTCCTGTTGATTGGATTCAAGACACATTAAGCAGAGCACAGGAAAGAAATACTTGCCCACCTTTTCAGTCGCGAAAGAATGCACTGAACTAAGTATGGAAACCGAAAGAAATTGATATATATACACACACAAGAAGAAATAATAATAAATAGGATAGTATGGAGAGGAACTACATAGAAAATACAAATGATGATGGCTAAAAGTGCTGATATATAGGCCGTAAAATAATGTTCCTAATCAAAAAATAAGACTAATAGTTTTTCTAAGTTACTCAGTTACTTTTGTACTATTATAGCCTCAGTTTACTGTTTTCAAAGTAATTTTCTTCTATTTGCCACAGACTGCCTGCTGCTTCTTCAGGTCTCAGGTTTCAGCACATTGAATGAATGTTTTAGGTCAATATTCACATTTTACCCAGTTTATATCAACATGGAATCAGATGATATAATTTTTGATACAGAATATTTTTTATGGAATGAACAACAATCAGCCTTTGGAGCTGCTTTTCTATCCTTTGCAGTAAGTGGTATGAAATCCAAAGAACTCATATTACAACATGGTGGCAGTGTTGCGATCTCCTAAAAGATATCACATCAGCGGTGATCTGAAAGGTGGCAGCAACTTAAATGATGGACCCAAACGGTATTCCAAGGAATGAAAAACTAAAAGCAGCTGAAGCCGAACTAGAGAGACATGCACCTGAGAAAAATTGAAGAAACAGTTAAACTGAGTTAAAGCCCATTGCAAGACAGTTTAGTGGCACAGAGCAAAAAAAAAAACTGCTAAGATCACAAGATGGGTGAGCAAAACTACAAAAATTGCAAGACCCTGAATAATACAGAGTCAAAGAACCTGGTCAGTTTACGAGATGGTGAACAAAGCTATAAAAAATAAGCTGTACTTGTATAGAATAGGTAGCAGTCCCAGGGCTCAGCAGATTGCTGCACTGAAGTTAAAAACAAAAGGAGTTAAATAAAAATCGGCAGGCAGAGTCATAAGTTTAAGAAGAAAAACTGCAGAGTAAAGAAGCAGCTACTGAGAAAGAAAAGTTACCTGATAGAAAAAACAAAGGATAGGCAGTGCAGAGGAAAAAATTGCTGTCGCTTTAAGTTAAAAAAGAGTGCCCTGATTGGACCACAAGCCTGTCAAAACTCCTAAGAAGAAAACCTGTAGGAAAAAAAAGGGAAAGATTTGCAGAGAAGAGCAATATTCCTATCTTGAAAGTTTAGAAGTTCAAAAGCAAAAGCCGAGCGCCTGCCAAAACCCAAAAAAAGCATGGGAACCTCACAGAACAGAAAGACGACAGCTGCAGATAGCCCGAGTGAAAAAGCAGTTACTGCACTGACAGTTTTAAAGGGGTAATGACATTTAAAGTGGTAACTACCAGAAGAAAAGCCATGGACAGCAAATCAGAAGAGCCAGGTGCATTTCTGCTATGGAAAGGGCTAAACCAGACTCAAGAGTGGGAGTCTTGGAGAAGACAATTTTTAGTGCATAGGAGAAGCACAAGATTAAATAAAGGATAAAGAAAAGCACTAATTGATAAGCTTCTATTCATGTTTGGTTCATTTGCTGGTGAAGCACTCCATAACCAATGTATAAATCAATACTCAACAACATTTGGTGAGATAATAAATGGCTTTGACAGATATTTTAAACTCCAAATGGTAGAGAGTGCGGACCCTAGAAGATGGTCTAGTACACTCCCAATAAAGTGCCAAAAGCAACAAGAGACCCAGAGGAAGGGCAAGTCCAAATAAAGTGTTGAGGGCAACAGAAGACCCCAGAGAGAGAGAGGACAACTCCTAATAAAGCACCAAGGACAGCAACAAGAGACGCCAGAAAGAGGGCAACAAAAGACAAAAGGGAGCAACAAAATACCCCAGAGACAGGGCAACAGACAACCCCAGAGAGAGGGAGCCAAAAGATCCCTCCAGAGTGAGGGAGACAGATATCGGTGTGGATTGAGCAGATGGCTGTGAATGAAGGAAAGCTATTTGAGGTAGCTTAAAAGTAAATGAATCTGTTCTACAGGAAAATGTTTGCATTAGAGCTCAACTGGAAGATTTCTGGCCCAAGATTTAACCTGAGTATATACCTTTGAAAATGCACAATGAACTGAAGTCTTCAATGAACGAAACTATTCAAGATCTGAACAAACAAATTCCAAAGATGGCACAAAGGAACCAGGAGGCGATAGCAACCCTCAATTCCACAGTTGGCAAATCAAAGCAGGAGTTGGGAAAATTAACCAGACAAAACAGCAGGCAGAAAAGGCATGCAAAGAAGTTGAGACCCTGAAAGATTGCTTGAAGAATCAATATGTAGCCATGGAAAAATATGCAGAGTGAAAAAGGACATTGAATATTACTTCAGAAAAAGCTGCGTTGAAACTATCAGTAGCAACGAAACGATGCATTGAAGCCCAGAGTAAGTTGGCAAGAGGTCAACAAGAAAATAAACAGTTGAAAGAACATCTAATTCTCCTTCAAGCTCAAATGCAAAAGGAATGCATAAGCATTCAGCAATAGGAAGAAATGAAGATTGTCTTAAAGAGCAGAATGGAAGAACAACAGGAGAAACTCAAGGAGACTCTGTTGAATTACAGGAAAGCTCAAGATGAAACAAGCAAAGAAAAGGAAAGCCCATGGAAAGACCTTTACATGTTACAAGAACCCTTCAGGTCAAAGTTTATTCCTCTGGGAAATTACGAAGACAAGGAAAATGAATTTAATGTCACTCTGAACCAACTGAAGAACCAGTTGACAGAGAAGACTCAGCAATGTTCAATATTAAAGAAAGAGGCTGAACAGCTGAAGAAGCAGTTGAATGGAAAAGAGGAGACATTGCAAGGCAAAGCCATAGAACTTTCCAAACTGCAAACTAATAGTGAAGCCATGAGTAGCAAAATTACAGAACTGAAACAAGTTAAGATTTCGCCAGAGACTGACCTGGCCAACAGTGAAAAGAAATGAAACCCAAGGACAAAGTTATGCTGCAGACAAAAAAATGATAACACAGAACTAAGATTGGAAAATATAAATCCGACACTGAAGCACAAGGAGTTAGAAGGAGAAACATCACTGGGTGTCTCAGACATCATGGAAATTATTGAGCTGAATGAAAAGATTTGAAAACGATTTGGAAAAAAAACAGCAAACAAGCATTTGGCTGAAATTGTGAAAAAAGTGGAAAAGCATATACATCCAGCAAGAACACGGCAGACACCATGGACAAAGAGAATTCAAGTCCACACCAGGAATGAACGGAGTGCACATTCCCCTCGGAAGGAATAAGACAAATCCACAGTGTCCGAAAAAAGCAGACAAGCTGTTACTAAAGAGAAATGCAACTTGAAGGAGCACAAAAAGCAAATCAAATGGAGATAGCCAAGTACCAGCAACACTACCATTCCTCCAATCATAACAGACCGAGATGTGGAAGAACTGTCAAGCATCAAGACCACCTGAATTTGTGAAGTCAGAGGCTTGAGGTGGGGGGGGGGGGGAGAAGGGATAGCAAGTAAAGATGGTGTTGTAATACTCTATTGGAAGGCAAGGAAGTTTTCTTTGGTGAAGAAAGGGGGATGTCGTATGTGCCTGCATGCCATTGTATTGTAACAGTGCCTGGCAGAGCAAGGATTAACGTGAGACTGGAGAATAGCACTACCCACGGGATGATGTATAGAGTCACATGGTAATAGACTGAGTGCACAGTCTAGAAAGAACACTCTGGAACCAATGGCATGGAGGTAACAGCACCATGCATGACAGTAACCTGGGATCTGTAAATAGTCAAAGGTTAACAAAAAAGAGTTCATGTTTAAATATACAAGTCTCAGATCTCATCACTGAGACAGCTAAAGAACTCATATTACAACAGCATGGCAGCTTCTCACTGGTGGGTTAAACTTAGCATTTCACAGTGCCTCATTGGGCAATTGAATGTCTTTAGCATTTGGCTGAACCTAAACCATGATCGAGTTTTCTATTTCTAACCTACGTTGCCACATTGTGCCTATTATATTGGATTAAATTGTTTTGCGAAGGAGTAGTTGCCTCATCAATATGTTCCTCCAATTGCAAAGATAAGCATTGCTAATGAGAATATAGCTTGTACTTTCCCCAGATTCATCACCATATTCAAACAATGATTTTTAAAATATCTTTTTAATGTATCCATGGGGCTGAAATTTTGGTTTGGCGGAGGGGGCGGGGCCGGAGTGGTAGTGGGCGGGTGTGGACCCGATCGCTGCCTGTGATCAGGTCTGTGCTGCCATTTTACGTGGGCGGGCCAATTAAGGCCTGCCCAGCGTAATGCCCGACTCCCGAGGATAGCGGGAATGGGCGGGCGGCGGTGGGAATGCATTGTCTACCAGGTCCAGTGGCGACCCGGCTGCCTGTTCACCTGGAACGCTGGCAGCCTTTGCAAGGCCGCTCACAATGTCAAGTGGAAGGGCTCATCAGAGGGCTTCTGGTGAGCAGGCCAGTCCGGAGGGTAGGCCAGCGGGGCAGACGAGGCTGGAGGGTAGGGTGGGGGGCCAGTGTGCCCCTCGTTTCTCAGATGACTGCCTTGCTGCCCTCCTCAAGGAGGTGGCAGCACGTCGGGAGGTTTTGGTCCCCCAGGATGGGAGGAGGAGGCCCCCCGACATGACCAAACGTGCCTGGGAGGAGGTGGCAGAGGTGGTGAGCTCCCGCGATGTGGTGCGATGCACCTGGATCCAGCGTCACAAGCGCTTCAATGACTTGTTGCACTCTGGCAGGGTGAGTACCATGTTGGCATTGGTCACTTAACCCAGCAGATCTTCCTACCCCCGCCTGCTCCCCAACACCCCGCAAACCCCCCGAATCTGAGTGTAGGGATAGCATTGAATCATTGACAGCATTTGTCCTTTGCTGGGTGGGCCAGCAGATACTGCCCATGCTGAGGTCAGAGTGAGAGGGTGATGAAGAGATGTGTATTGCCCCCACAGCATGTGTTACACTGTGGAACTGGCAGCTCCCTCCCAGGCGGGGCCAGCACAGGCTCCACAGGCCAGAGGACGACCGCCAAGGTCATCGAGGCCAACAGGACAGCAGAGTCAGCAGGCTGGCTCAGATACCACTCCCAGCGAGGGGGCAGCACCAAGACGTAGCACCCGGAAACGGAAACATAAGGCACCTTAGGCACAGCACGGGTTTCTCACTGGTGCTTTTGTGTTGGCCCGAGATGAGGTCCTTATGATTTGCTTTGTTGGGTAACACTATTCTCTTTTTTTTGGAATACGTTGGTTTCCTTGACAGAATAAACTCAGATACGTCACCATGGCTGAAAGTGCCTCTCTTCCTCTGCACGTGTATGTTTTCCAAAACTGTAATGAGTGTTTTGTGGGACATTCAGCTTCATTAACAAGGCCCTTAGTTAATGTTCCTAACCTGGCAGATTTTGCACTTAGGTGTCAAGTATCGAGTCAACAGCCCAGGCTTGTCCCGGAGGTCCATCTGTGTTGTTCTAGCTGAATGTTCATTGGATTAAAGCCTCCCGGGTGTCCCTGCCTCCCTGGAGTATGCCTGGGTCAGCATCTACCCCCTCAGCATTTCCCTGTGCTCATCCTTGAACTCACTACTGGACTCATCGTGTGCAGCCGCAGCCAAGGCATCTACATCTTCATCGCCCACAGCGTCCCCCCTTTCCAGCGACAGATTGTGGAGAGTGCAGCAGACTACCACTATCAGCGACACACGATCTGGGGGGTACTGGAGTGCGCCCCCCTGAGCGGTCCAGACATCGGAAGCGCATCTTGAGAAGACCGATGGCTCTCTCCACCACAGCCCTTGTGGTGCTGTGGCTCCTATTGTACCGCTGCTCAGCTTCTGTTCTTGGATGGCGGAGAGGTGTCATGAGCCACCTTCTGAGGGGATAGCCCTTGTCACCCAGCAGCCATCCATCCAGCCGGGCTGGAGCACTGAAGAGCCCCGGCACTTGGGAGAGTCTGAGGCTGTAGGTGTTGTGGGAGCTGCCTGGGTACCTTGCACAGACTTGTAGAATCAGCATCCTGTGATCACACACTATCTGCACGTTCATGGAGTGGAAGCCCTTCCTGTTGACGAAGGCACCGGGCTCACCTGCTGGCACCTTGATGGCCACATGTGTACAGTCTATAGCACCCTGGACACGGGGGAAGCCAGCAATGGCCGCTAAGCCTCTGGCTCGCTGTGCCTGACTTGCCTGGTCCCAATGGAAGTGGATGAAGGTCAATGCACGCCTGAACAGAGCATCTGTAACCTGCTCTAAGTGTGGACAGCTGATTGGGAGACACCGCAAAGATCACCCACCAACCCCTGGAAGGAGCCAGAGGCATAGAGGTGGAGGAGTTGAAGCTGTGACCTTTAGAAACACTGGCATGGGGTGTCCACCCACACAGTTTGCAGGGATCTCAGGCCCAATCATCTGACAGATGTAGTTGACTGTCTCCCTTGAGAGACGGAGTCTCCTTCAGCACTGCACCTCAGTCATATTGAGGTAGCTGCTTCCCCGCCTGTAAACCCTGGCAGCAGGATAGTGGCATCTTCTGCGGCCCCTTCCACCTTGGACAACCTCTTGGCCCTGCGCCCCTTGTGCCTGCGCCAGTACTCCCAAAGGTGGCTCCTCTGGAGGCTGAATGTGCACTCCTGGCCTCCTCCCCTCTTCCAGTCCTTCCTCCTCAGAGGAGCTGCCTGCAGTGGGTAGATCAGCTCCCATTCCCAGGCTAAGGGAAGGCTTCCTGAAAGCTACAGGCCCAGAAAAGATTCCTCACTGCAGAGTGCTGACCTGAAGGTTAAGAGTCCAGAAAAAGCAGCTGGTATGCGTTTTGAAGTATTGCAGATCACACAGGCAAGTTTCAAAAACTTTCAGAAATAAATGCTTGTCAGTGCACATTCACGACCCCACTGAGCCCTCTTATCCAGCCCATGGATGAGGTTAATACAAATGTCTCCTACCCGCCTGCCCGTTGCGCCCGTGCGCCAAGCAGAAGATTGCACGGGCACCAAAAAATCGGCATCGATTAGCGCCTCAAGGGCTTTAACTGGTGCATTAATTAATGGTGGGTGCGCTTCGGACATCATCGTGCGCCTGCCCAACGAAATATCACAGGTGGCGCGCGGTGACTTCGGGACACTCATCCGACGTCACTGCGCGTCATTTTACACACGGAGGTGCGGGGCCCGCCCCCACACGCCAAAGTTCAATAATTGACTTTACTAAGTTAACCAATGAATATGACGTGCCACCAAATACCCTGAGAGATGTAAAATAATTTATTTCTTTATGTAAGTGACTTTATGCTAGAAAAATGCATGAGTCACTGAGGGAGTGTTGTGGTGTCATTGTATTGTCAAATGTCCAAATGATTCTTGAAAAGCCACACCAAGGACAAGATAACGGCGCCAAAACTTTACTCTGTGCATTGTGGACCTTTCTGGTGTTTATCCATCGTGAGGTAACAGAATGCAAGTATAACCAAGACCATTGAAGATGTTAATAATTGCTAAGACTAAAACTGCAATGATCTTTAGTTAGTGATTTTCTTTTATCAGTTTGTGGAAGTAAACTTACTGTATTCATTCACAGATTATATGGTCCTTTATTATACCACAAGGGAACTGAATTTACAGTTACTGTTGCTGGCAACAAGTTCCCTTATTATAGTACATGCTCACTGCTGAACCTCGAAAGAAACTACTTGTTGAGTGACAACTTGCTTCATGTGACAACATTACGTAAAAGTGCGCGCAGCAGTAATATCTATGGCCATTAAACCACTGACCCCTATATCTTGAAAAAGCCTGTCTTTGCAACCGGTCTTCAATAAATCAAAGCCCAATTTTTGGATTGCCTCCCAACACTTAGGAAAGAGAGAAAAACAGTAAACCAAAACATCTGTGAATAAAGTATTTTCAACTTTAATCTTAAAGACACAAATGTTCCAGCTAATTTATGTTCATCTGGACAGATAAAACGTAAAAGATTAAAATGATAATTTGAGGGTGAAAGGCAAAAGAGAAAGTGGGAAAGGAAAGTTAGAATTAGCAGCGTTTACAATGTTTAAACTTTACTTGTTTTTTATATATAATGTGGGCTTGTATTTCACTGCAGTGCTGACAGAGTCGGTGCACTGTTAGAGGCCTCATCCTTCCGATGGCCCCATGTGAGAGCGACTGTTTCTCAGGTCGATGTGGCAGAACCCATTGCCTCAATCAAGGAAGGGCAGCGTACTTCTCCCCGTTACCCTGAGCAACATTTTACTGCTGACCACCATCTAAAACACATGGGGCAGCATTTTCCAGTCGGCGAGCGGGGGCGGGGCCTGCTCGCCGACGCGTAAAATAACGCGGGGTGACTTCGGGCGTGCATCCCAACATCACCCCGTGTCAGTTAGATTCTCAGTTAGGCCTGTCAATGGCCTATTGAGCCAATTAAAAAATTAATTAAAATGATTAATGGACCTTAAGGTTGGGTGGGCAGGCGAAGAGCCCAGGCGGCCTTCAGAAAAAGCATGAAACCTCATCCACGGGCGGGATGAGGTTTCATGAGGGATGTAAAATTTGCGTTACATTTTTAATAAAGGTAATAGACATTTCCCAGCTCATGTGACAGTGTCACATGAGGGGACATGTCAGTAAATTTTTCCTCATCCTTTGTTATCTTTTTAAAAGTAACACTGATCTCCCTGAGGCAGCACTTAGCCTCAGGGAGATCTGTGCACATGCGCGAAGAAGCTCACTCCTGAATCCCCCCCCCCCCCCCCCCCCCCCCCACCCCCCGCCCGCACAGGGAGCGCATAGTGCTTCCTGGCGCACATCACGCTGGGCGGGCCTTAATTGGCCCGCCCACGTAAAATGGTGGCGCGCCTCTGACTGGGGGGCGCCGATCGGGATCCCACCCACTCCTGCACAACCTCCCTGATGGAGAGGGGGGGGGTGGAAATGCTACCCATGATCTGGTCATTTCTCTCATTGCTGTATAGGGACCTTGGTGTTTGCTCCATTTCCTACATTACAACAGTGACTACACTTACATACTTCATTGCCTGTAAAATGCTTTAGGCAGATCTTGGAAAGTGTTATATAAATTGAACTTTTTTCATTTGTTTTTAATTATTCTTGTTGCGTAAGGTCATATTAATGTCTCTTTTGGCAATTTTGGCAGTTAGAATCAGAGAATCATCAGCCCAGGAGGAAGCGATTTAGTCCATCATGTGGCTCGTTAGCTCGTTGAGCTATGCAATTCACCTCCCCCCCCCACCCATTCTCCTGCTCCTACCCAATTCCCTTGCACAAGTTTCACCTTCAAGTACTTATCCAATTCCTTTCTGAATGTTACTGATGGGCAGGATTTTTCCATCGGTGTTCGGGGGTGGGCCCGACATGCTGATGTGTAAAATGACGCGCGATGACATCGGGCGTGCGTCCCGACATCATCGTACGCCATCGTGATATTTTGTTCAGCGGGCGTGCGCCAGAGTTAGCTGCCAACCGGCCGAAACGTAAACGGCCTGCTAAGGCCATTAAGAAAACAATTATTGTCATTCATAACGCTGCCCATCCAACCTTAAGGTTGTCGGGCAGGCGAAAAGCCCAAGCGGCCTCCATGTTTTTTCAGGAAACCTCATCCACGAGCGGAATGAGGTCCCCTGAAGCTTTTGTTAAATAAATAAATAAATTTTCGGCAATATAAAAACGTCCCAACTCGTGTGACACAGTCACATGAGGGGACATGCTTAAGTAAATTTTTTAATCATTTATTCAATTATTTTAGTATCCATTCAATCTCCCTGAGGCAGCTCCGTGCCTCAGAGAGATTGCTGCGCTCGTTCGCTGAGCGCTACCGGCCGTGTATTACGCTGGGCGGGCCTTAATTGGCCCACTCGCATACAATGGTGGTGCGGAGCTGATCGCGGGCGGTGATTGGCTCCCCGCCTGCCCCTCCCCGCTCCCGCCCAGCCTGCCCACCATAGGAAAAATCCAAGCCTATGAATCTGCTTCCACCACGCTCAGTCAGTGCATTTCAGATCTTCACTTTGTAAAGAATTTCTCCTCATCCCACCTCAGACACTCTTGCCAAACACCTTAAATCAATGTCTTCTGATTACCAATCCTTCTGCTAGTGGAGATGGAGGGAGGAGGTGATCGGCAGGACTGTGGAGTCAGGGGAGGGAACACTTGCTGACAACATATAAAGGTTCTTTTTTAAAAAAAACAGATTACATTAAAATAACACACTTTTGTTTGGTGCCCATAAGAGCCACTAAAGAATCCTGAATTGGTAGGCCTGGTCTATCCTGCTTATCCGTGACTAATATTGTAAAGCGGTCCTTCAATGGTTGTTAGGCTCCACATTAACATGTTAAAGAAGCCCAACATAGCATCCACCCATGTTGCCTAACTATAGCCCCAATCAATGGCAGTGAGCAATGTGTAGGATGTCCCATTGCGAAATTGGTATGCTTACACCCAAGAGAAGTGCAAAATATACATCAATTTATAACTGATTGCCTCTAGAAGCGAAGAGCAGAAAATTGCCAGGGAACAACTAGTGACAATTTATTTTTGAATAGCCTTCCCAAGGAGCCTGGAATTCATCATGAGCTGTCAGCAGCAACAAATAATGATAATTCTCAGGATACTTCAGATTGAACTGTGTACAGGGGTGTTTATTTTCCTTGCAGCACTGGAGTCAATAATACATATACGCTAATTTGCTTTTTAAAGCAACATGTACCAGAATCCACTGCATTGATGATATTGGCAACCATAGCCCTAAGTTAGCCCTGGGTCCTGCTCCCCGATCCTCTCGCGATGAATTCACGCCCCAATTTGCTGGAAAAATAATCAGAATGTGTCGGCAGATGGTGGCAGATCGAGATCGAGAACCGTGTGGCTGGTCCAAATCTCAAACACTGGGGCTGATACGGGACAAGTTAGTGGATTATTAAATGTTTCCATACAAGTACAAGAGCTGAACAATTTGCCCAGGTTCTCCACTTTCATATCTTTGAAATTGATTAGCATGAAAGGAGTTTGTTTTCTTTCTCATTTTGTAACTACTGGTAATTTTTATTGCTTTTGATTGGTAATTCACTAAAGGGCAAAGGTCTGCTTAAACAAGGGCTGTTCATTGCTGCTGCAAATCCCAGTGTCTGCTTACTTTCATTCCTGACAGTCTCTCCGTGCTGTAAGTGGCTGGTTGCTTTATTCTAAACAAAGTTATGACATTAAATTAAAGCCAATTTGATAAAGACTGAAGCTGTTATCACCTTGTACACGCACCCCACACCTCCATATCATACAGTTTATGTCACTCTCATTCTACCCTTTGGGTTACAGGGTGCTCAATGCTTTTTCAGTCAAATGCTGAGGGTTTAATTTTTTTGCAAGCTGCCCTTCTTGGCTTCAAAAGAATCGCTGCATTTCTGGGCCATGGGGCTGAGTAGTGACACAAGTTAGTTGATTTGCTTTGAGAACAATTTGGTGAATAGATTGCAGGTTGCTGTGAGGGAAATCATTTCAACAGTTATTTGTTCACTGTGGTTTCTGAGGTTTCATATGAATGGCAGCATAAGTACTGGCCTGAAACTCTTCTTGTTGATAATCACAATATTTACTGATTTAAAAGGAGCAAGGAAGCAAGTAATTGCTCACAAAGAGCTCAGAGATCACAAGGGCCTGTGACATTGAGACAAGTCATTTCCCAGATGCAAACTTTTGAGGGAGACATTTAATCTTCTTGTGCTGAATCTTTACTTAGCTGATTGGATTGCCAGACCTTAGCAATTTTGTTGATGAATTTGATAACTTGTCATCAAAATGGGAGCAAGAATTGGTCAAACCAATAAGTGTAGTGACAGTACAAATATGTTATGCAAATATCTTGCTACAAATTCTGGCATTTACCATGGTGCTGCACATAGTAACTATAGCAATTCTTCCTTGCTGGTGTTCCACAGCCTCCTATTGAGAGATATAGCCCCAGGCCTATCCCTGATAAAAAAACAATGTTTGAATCTGATGTGGAAACAAACTGGACTCTTCTACCTGTGGAGCCTCACTGAGAATCAGAACTTGGATCTGATCTCGGACTTGTACCTCGAGGATCTAATGAATCTTAGGCTTCCCTGGTGATCTCTGTATACTGAAGCATTTATATTTTTTGACTAACACACCACTCTTTTCATCGAACAGTGCTCTGCAATATTGAGCATGATTTTTTTTTAGCCTAATGACTTCACTATAATTAGTGGGAGAATTTCATTCTGGTGAGTTAATAAGCTCATTATTAATATTGCACAGCATGTTTTCAACTCTTTTGCATATCTAAAAGTTAACTACTAGAACAGTAGACAAGAGGGAAAGTGCTGTTCTGCAGACATGGGTTGCTATTTGAAATTGATTTTGTTTTAAATACTTGATCTTACAAAATCTGCATTTTTCAGAGAAGGGGTACAACACTTCAATAAAGAAAACCTAACATTTGATGAGAAGTATATTTGCTCGGAGTTTTACAATAGTTTTGATCGGATTTTTAAAATTTAACTATTTGAAAATTTTAGTAATACAAATAATCTTGAACATCAGGATAATTTTGTCAATCCCTAGTGTTAATTGTATGTCAGTTGGGTGTTAATTGTATTCGGATGATAGGTATTAACTGGGGATTCATCTGGAGTCATACCTAACACAAAGGAAGATGATTGTGCTTGTTGGAGATCAATCATCTCTGTTGCAGGACATCACTGCAAGAGTTCCTCAGGGTAGTGTCCTCGGCACAACCATCTTCAGCTGCTTCATCAATGACCTTCCTTCCATCATAAGGTCAGAAGTAGGGATATTCGTTAATGATTGCACAATGTTCAGCACCATTCGCGACTCCTCAGATACTGAACAGTCCATGGTCAAATGCAGCAAGACCTGGACAATATTCAGGCTTGGGCTGACAAGTGGCAAGTAACATTCGCACCACACAAGTGCCAGGCAATGACCAAGTCCAACAAGAGAGAATCTAACCACCGCCCCTTGACATTCAATAGCATTTCCATCACCGAATCCCCTACTATCAACATCTTGGGGGTTACTATTGGCCAGAAACTGAACTGGATTAGCCATATAAACATTGTGGCTACAAGAACAGGTCAGAGGCTGGGAATCGTGCGACAAGTAACTCACCTCCTGACTCCCCAAAGCCTGTCCACCATCTACAAGGCAAAGGGCAGGAATGTGATGGAATACGCCCCACTTGCCTGAATGAATGCAGCTCCCACAACACTCAAGAGGTTTGACACCATCCAGGGCAAAGCAGCCCGCTTGATTGGCACCACATCCACAAACATTCAATCCCTCCGCCACCAACGAACAGTAGTAGCAGTGTGTACCATCTACAAGATGCACTGTAGGTATTCACCAAGGCTCCTTTAACAGCACCTTCCAAACCCACGACCACGACCACCTAGAAGGATAAGGGCAGCAGCCAATCTTTGTGTCATCCGCAAACTTACTAATCCTACCCCCCACATAGTCATCTATGTTGTTTATATAAATGACGAATAATAGGGGACCGAGCAGAGATCCCTGTGGTATGCCACTGGACACTGGCTTCTAGTCACTAAAGCATCCTTCTGTCATCACCCTCTGTCTCCTACAACTAAACCAACTCTGTCACCAACGTCTGCCAGTTTTCACCTTTAAAACAATGTTCTTCCTCATTATTTTGGTATCTTATTGTTCCTCTTAAGTCTCTTTGTTTATCTTTTTTATAATTGGCTTTCTTCTACTTTTGTTTTCCACCAATCATTTTATGTGACATATTCTCCCAGCTTTCAATTTCCCTCCATCATGTCTTATCACAGAAATCCTGCTCCATTGCAATGCAATCAATAATTACATTTTCTCAGACACATGTATCACAATCCTTCCTCATACATCCTGTGATATAACCGTAAATCTTAACACTTCTGCTCTCTTCAAAGTACAAACAAGGTAAGGTTATTTCTAATCCAAATGTGCTTCACTTGGCACAGTGAAAATAGCCCCTCTGACTCCCACTTGTCTAGTTTCCATGATTTGCCATGGATTGGTTTGACTACAGTTTGATTTGTGCTGGCTCAGTCCTGTAGTTCCCAGCCAGGGCTCCAACAAGTAGCACACCAGTTCAACAAGCGATACTCTGAAGCAGTGTGGGGAGCTTGAGGATTTCATGACTGAGAACAATAGATTCACATGTTCATCCAGGAAGTAATACTGTCGGTCTCAGTCAGTAAACAATACTATATTATTGGCAAATATACATACATCTCAGAATAAGCAGCACTAAACACTTTAGGCTAATATTAAATTACACTTTTGCGGTAGATTTTTATCCTCAACACATGGGTAGTTAGGTGACAGAGCAGATAACCTGCTATTTATAGAAACAGCTCTTATTTCCATGCCACATTCAATTAAATGAAAATCAGATGGCTTCTGTAAAGGCCTACCAATCCATTCTGCCAGATTATTGCCCGGGCAGCAGAGAATAAGATCTACCACTTTAACTTTGCGCATTGAATAATGAGCAAAGGTTTTTAGTTCATATCAATGGTCGTTTTCGGAAGTTTGAATTTATCTTATGGATGCTGATAAGACACATAACCTGGGTGGCTGGACCTTTGATTCATATTCTTTCTCCTTTCACCCTCATTATTGTAACCACACTTGTGAGTTTTAATTTTTTTACTTGACATATTTATTGCTCCTCTGCACTTTCCTGTGTGCTCCAGTTATCATATCCTCATACACTTCATCTTCCTTACAACTCTGCTGTATTGAAAAGTTGAAACTCTCACTAAATTCTCTTTCTGTAACTCTTTTCTTTCAGAATATGAAAACTGAGGAAGCTCTTGCCTCCCTCAGTCCTCCTGCCTCTTCCAATCTTCAAACAATAAAAGCCCAGACTAATATGGCATCATGTCATTTCTCCATAATTAACTCTGTCTTCTCTTTCGTTCTTTTTCAACATTGCTGTGGCCGTGTAATGTGCTTTGGTCCTTCCCTTTGGGTTCTTAACTTTAAAACAAGTTAACGAGACAAGTCATTGTAATTATATTGTTCAATAGCGCTTAAACCCAGGTTTAGCGTCTTTCCTTCAATGTGATTTTACAAATATTTGATTTTCTGAATTCACCCAAAGGCTTAACCATTAAGAAATGGTATCAATTTTATATAAATGAGCACTAGCTGAGTTTCAAATTTTTTGAATAAAATTTCTTCAACATCACAATTAAGAGACTCCACCATTTGAAAAATGGCTTGTTTGAAGTTTCCATAAAATATACTTTACACAAAATTATCTAAGTGATCAACTTCTGAAGCAGCTTTTGATGGTGCACATAAGTAAAGCTGATAACTGGCTAGAAGACATTGGCCAACCACTAAACATCTGCTTGTCAGACAACCCAGCAGATCCTTTATTGTCATGTGATCCAGAGATTTCCCTGGCACAATCAAGAAAATTCACTTAGCCTGTGGTGTAAGGAAGGCTTGTACTTGGCAAACTGTTTAACAGTTGCAAAAACTGCTTCATCGACAAATCAGAATTAAATGTCACTCTGTGCTGTAACCAATCCATGACTCTATTTAGAAACACATATAATCCCTAACATCATTGAAAACCGACGGGAGTGTGATGTTTGTTTGTTGAAAATGTGTCTGTGCTGGGTTAGGGCAAGAGAACTCGCAGTGCTTATGGGCAGGCTAAGCACTTGCTTTTGGCTGGGCATCCAATGTCTAATCTTTCCAAATAGAAACATCAAGGTGTCCAAAGAAGAGCTGCTGCTGCTATATTTTTGTGCTACACGTCCATTCATTAATGTCAAATGAAAATAAATGGCTTATCATTTGAAATTTCCCTCCCCTGGTTCCTAGGTTTCTCTCTCTAGTGGTTTGTTCTTCATGTTGAGGTGCAGTTCCATGGATATTGGCAACTCTGCAATACCTTGCCTAAGTTAGAGAGTGTCACAGACTACTCACTTAAGGAGTATAACTCGACTCAGTCTTACTTCATTCCTGTCTTTGTCATTTGGGGGAGAATTTTCTCCCTATCAGGAGGGCTGAGCGGGAGTGGGCGGGCGCACAGCTGATCACTGCCCACGATAGGCTGCGCACAGCCATTTTACATGGGCAGGCCAATTAAGGCCCGCCCAGCATGGTGTGCGCCCGGAAGCACTGAGCGCTCCCTGTGCGGGTGGGGGGAGGAGGGAGAGTCGGGGGCCTGCGTTCTTTTGTGTATGCGCTCGAAAGAACACAGAAATCTCTGAGGCATGGAGCTACCTCAGGGAGATTAGTTTCATTATTATGAAAAAAAAATATTCAGGCATGTCTCCTCATGTGACAGTGTCACATGAGCTGGGACATGTCAATGAATTTTAATAAAACATTTTATTCAATTTATAAGCACTTCGTGAAACATCATCCCGCCCGTGGATGAGGTTTCACGATAAATGCGAAGGCCGCCTGGGCTCTTCACCTGCCCGACAACCTTGAACGGGCAGTCCAGGCAACCAGCTTAATTCGATTATTAACAGCCTTAATAGGTCTTTGACAGTTTGGTGGGCGCGCAGCCGAATCTGGTGCGCACCAGTCGAACTAAAGATCGGAATGACGCGCGGTGACGTCGGGACAGGGGAGGTCGGGAAGCCAAATGCTGCCGCCGATTGGCACCAGGCCTCAATTAATTGGCCCGCCAGTGTGAAAGGCGAGCAGCAGCGCTCAGCGCTGTCCGTGTGGGCAGGAGAGGAGGGTGAGCGGGAAACTTCACGCCTGCGCGCGACTCAGCGCTTCATAATCTACCTGAGGCACGGAGCTGCCTCAGGGAGATGAAGAGATATGGAACAAAAATTTTTATGTAATGAACATGAGCAGGGACATGTTATTAATGAAAAATTAAGGTTTTTATTTTTATTTGCTTTTGGCCATGGATGGGGTTTCCAAAAAAAATGCAAAGACCGCTTGGCCTTTTTGCCTGCCTGCCTGTTAGGTTGGACGGGCAGCGGAAAATTTTAATTTAATTGATTACTTAACAGGCCTTTTAATTGTCAGTGGGCGCGCTGCTGGCTCCAGTGCATGCCCGCCGACCAAACTATCGCGAAACTGCGCGTTGACGACGCTCGGCCATCATCAACGTGCGTCATTTCACACTCGAGCGGGTCAGGCACCTGCCCACCCACCGAGTGAAAATTTCTGCCGTGTGATATTACCATTGAACCTTTTTTAAAATCTCAATGTCCTGCTCTATGTTAACTCTATTAAATCTAAAAGGTAACTCACAGTTTACCTCACAATCGGATTGTAGCAGTCTCTTGCTGACCTTCCTGCACACACAAAGAAAACATTCAGTCTCAGGCATTGAGTTTCAAGGATAGGATTGAAGTTCTCTGGTTAGGATCTTATTATTTCTTTGTGGAGGTCTGTAATTTGCACAGTTAACATATATGCCTGTGGAGCACATGTGTCACTCTACACAAAAAGGCTACTGTAGTAGGAGCAGGCTGCAGTTAAAGGTTCCAGCAAATTTTCAGTTGGTTCATTGCAATGCAGTTCATAATATATACAGTGTATGATCTGGTCAAGATAGTTGTTTCTCAACTATTACATTCAGGCAAACGACTGCAGACTTCCTTCCTTGTAATTGAGTAATATGCACTTGTAGCACGATATGGCAAGTATATTTATAAAACACAAATCAAAGTGGTCTTGTACACTGTCTATCATCAATAACTTTGTTAACTTATACTTATAACAGTAAATATAAGTCATTCAATGGGAAATCATGGAATACAGTTACTACACAAGTGAAAACGCCTGATAATATATCAGCAGCAATTTTACAGACACATGATTTGTCATTGCTCATGAGTGAAATCATCTTTTGTATTCCACAATTACATTATCGTTTTATTTCAGGAGTTTGTTTACTAGGGCATTTCATGTATAACGTGCAACCTTTTTCATAGTTGTGCAGGCGTTTTGATTTTTGCGTGGCTTGGGACTTCATATGTTCTGGCATCTATGAGTCAGATTCTAGCTCAGGTTGTGCTTTCAGAAGAGGAGCATAGGCAACTAGGTGGGCGAGAGACACACCTTTGCCAACAATTTAGGGATTTTCCATTAGTGAAAAGTTAATCTTACTCCAGATCGAACAAACATGTTTAAATTGAAGGATAGTTAATTGTGAGGGTTTGTTTTGTCCAGCTTCCAGGACCAAGTAATCCTGCTTTTCCTGGCCCACAAACAGTGCTGCAAAGTCACTCAACTGCTGTTTCCAACCCTTCTCTCCTCCCTTTAGCTGCCATGTTTCCCAAGCCCAGAGAAACTCATGCTGCAGATGTTAAAAAGACCTCAGGCAGGATTTTCTGGTCCTGCCTGCTCAAAGTGAATGGACCTTTAGCCGGTCTGTCAAATTTTCCATCCTGCCCACAACAATTCTCATCACGTGGGGCCAGAAAATCCCACCCCTCATCATTATCTCATAATTGCTGAGTTGGGGGACACCTACCTGTCTGTACTGATTAAGCTCCTATTTACAGTGTGTGGATTACTTTCAGGCATCCAAATGTGCCTCTGTTAAACCTGGAAATGGATCTGTTAGAGACAGGTTGCAGTTGAAAACTAAAAATCACATATTTTAATTACCCACCCATCCCCAACACAAAATCCTCCCTCAACTATTTTCTATTTGTTGCCTTTTGAAAAAAAAAACTATCAAGTGAGGCATGAGAAACCATAGGGCAGAATTACCTCCAGACAACTTCCTATGGTCTAACATCTATGGCGTCATATTTCAGCTCAAGTCGCACTTTGAGAAGAGAAGAATAGGCAACTGGGTGGATGAGAAGCAAGTAATCCTGCACTCCCTGGCCCACATGTAGAGTTGCACAAGCAGCACTGCCTTTGGGTGAATTTTTACTTGGGCAAAGTGCAGAGGTGAAAAGTGGGTGGCGAGGTTTCCATGGTGATGCAGAAGCCCACCTGATTTTTCTCTGCCCTCTGTTCAGGTGATGCTTTACCCCAGCAGTGAAGATGAAATTTTACTTACCTGCATTTTTCATGAATCAACATCATTTAAAGAAAGTATTTGTCCCTACATTACCTCAGTTGAATATATCAAGCTGTCCACATTAGATATTTACAGTGTCAACATGTTCAGAGCATTCAGTGATAAGGGATTTGTATTGGTTCTTCAATCTGAATCTGTCCCTAATTCTTCTCTGAATAAACTATGGATTTATTTTTAGTAACAATGTAAGTAGATTTGCGTGTGCTAGTGAAGATCTTATTTTACACTCCAGTCATTTGTTTTGAAGGTTTTACTGCTGCCTTCTATCACATCTCTTCTCCTTTCTAGGAAGAGAGTGGTGGGCAGTGTTCTGGAGCAAAGGGCAGAGTGCTGCTCCGCAAATAGTTAAAAGAATTTGTGACGTGAAGCACTCACATCATATCTTCCCTTTCTCAGCTGAGAGGTTTTATATAAGCTACTAAGTAGTGCAGTGAGAAAAACAGAAAGTGCTGGAGAAACTCAGCAGCTCTGACAGGATCCGTGGAGAGAGAAAAACAAAAGTTAACATTTCGAGTCCATATGACCTGTATGTCTGCACGAAGAAGGGTCATCTGGACTCAAAACATTAACTTCTGTTCTTCTCTCTCCACAGATGCTGCCGGACCTGCTGAGTTTTTCCAGCATTTACTGTTTTTGTTTCAGATTTCCAGCATCCGCAGTATTTTGCTTTTATCTCAATATTTGCAGTGAGATTGAAACTCTTGTATTTCATTTCGTTTGAAGATATTTTAGCTGTTCTAGGCTGTTACCAATGCTCTGTCAAGAAATGGCTACACACAATGTCATTCTCCCTTTGCTCTCCGGAATGCTTCAACAAGTATACTCAGAATGTTGGAATATGGGCCTATCCTCTACACCAATTTAAAATGTGCTGGCTTTCACTTTCACTTGTGAAATGGATGCTGGGATACGCTATCCCATAATAGCATTTTTTCCATTTTGCTCCACTGGAGGAAAGTGACAAAATCTTGACATTATATAGAGCCTCTAACAACCCAAGATACTTCACAGAATCATAATCAGGCAAGAATGGATGTTAAGCCAAAGAAGAAGGAATTAGGAGGGATTACCTAAACCTTGATCAAAGAGGTAGGTTTAAGGAGGATCTTAAATTAGGATTCGGTGCTGGAGAAGTGAAAGTGCTTATAGGAAAGGACCTCCACAGCTTGGGGTTTAAACAGCCGAAGGCACAGTTGCCGATGTTGGGTGAAGGGGGAGCATGCACAAGAGGCTATAGAATCAGAGGAAGGATGAATTCTGGTCTGGTGGTGATGGGCTGGTATGATAGCGGGGAGGAGAAGAGGTGACAGAGATGGCTAGGTACAAGGCAATGAAGGGATTTAAACATTGGGGGGGTGGGGATGCAATGAATGTAGGCAATGGCAGAGCAGATGAATGATTGGCATGGAATGGGTAAAAGCAGCTGAGTATTGGATGATCTGAAGTTTACAGAGTGGGAGGCTGGCCAGAATAGCATTGGAACAAAGGGTGGAATTTTCCGTGCCCGCTGGCGTTGGACATGCTCGGCAGCGTGAGCGGACAATATGGCGAGAAGGCCAAAAATCGGTTTCACAACGTCATGAAACCAATTTGCGATCGTCCGCTCTGCCTGCCAATGGCTGGCCGGATTTCCCACCATCGGACATTGGGAACCTCATTGTAATACATCTGCATATCATTATAAGGCTAGACTGCCAGACTCAACGCCCACACTGTCCACTCACACGCCGATGGTTCCACAACTGCACACGTGCACCTGGTGAGCTGCATTTCGCTTGGGACTTCAAGGTTTGTTTGCCTATCTTGCTTCAGGCAGCAATTGCAGTCATCAGTGCCAGACTTTGCAGACAGCACCACATCACTTTTACAGGGGCTGAAGGGCAGGTCTCTAGCTCCCAGACCAGCCATAAGGTGGGGGCGGTTTTGTACAGCTGCTGGGCTAGAGCTTGCTTGGGGAAGGGGGAGAAGTGGCCTCAGGCAAGGGAAGAGGCTGCAGGGTGTGAGCTGCACTGGGGAAGGAGGGTATCCCAGGGTGTGTGTGGGGGCACATGTTGATCTGTGCAAGTGGCCTCAAGATGGTGAGGGCTGAGGAGGCAGCCTCCAGAGGAGATGAGGCCAGATGGAGATCTGAGGGTATGTGTGTGAGAATGGGTGGTGATGACCCTTGAGCTGGCAGTGAATGAGATGCCAGTGAATGTGTGATGGGCTTGAGTGTGTGTGAGTTTAGAGTGATGAGATGGTTGCCTTACCCTGGCTGCACGGGTGAGATCATTCATCCTCTATCTGTATTGGATGGCCAACCTCTTCTGTGCAGCATTGGCACTGACCACCACTGCCATTGCCTACCAAGCCAGAGTGGTAATGTTGCTGCCCCTCTTGTGCCAGAGTTGGGGTAGAGGACATCACGATGGGCCGGCACAATGTCAAACAGGCGCTTGGGGGATGTGTTACTAAACGTGGGGGCTCCTTGCCTTTCAGGGCCATGTCCCCTTCGCAGCAGTCGTGGGCTGGAACACTGACATGTGTGCACTTGGCTGCATTTTAAATGTGGCGCCCAGTGTGATGAAGCGGCGAGGTGACGGCGTGACAGGCAAATCAGAGCCGCCCGCCATCAAAACGGTTTGTTTCCCAGGAATGCATAATTAATGCAGCGGGTTTGGGCCGATACGGTGTGAGAAGCCGCCATTGCGGCCAGCGTGTTAAACATCCTTTTACCCGCCCGTAACCACACGGAGTGCAAATCTGGGATGATTCAGAGCCCTGTAGTGAAGAAAGTTTTGGGCAGAAGTATAAGGACACATGGAACTGAAAAGTAGAGATGTGAGGTACAATTGGCTCACATGCTATCCAATAATTGGCACAGCTCCAAATGAACAAAAGTCCTGGAAATCAGGGACTTGAACCAATAAAGTCAGCTTTTAAGCATTTGGCCCATGAATTCATGCATTTATGAATTCATATGATTTTATAAATTTATGCACAGAAGAAATCTGCTAGCATTTTGTAAGTGAGCAGATTAATCATTTTAAATTTTAAAACCCAGTGCTGTTTGTGAAGTCTATATTTTTTAATTTTATCGATTATCAATCAAGTAAATCATTGTTAGATACTACAAAATAGAATTCTTACTATTAATAGAAAATGCTGGAAAAAAACTCAGCAGGTTAGGCAGCATCTGTGTGAGAGAAACAGAGTTAACATTTCAGGTCTGTGACCTTTCACCAGCACTAACTTCCTTACTATTAACCTTTACCTTGTCAAAATGAGATCAATGTAGTTAGCACAGAATACTAGCTGCATTAGTAAAGCTAATAAGCCTTTTCTTTCACTAACTATTAAAATGTTGTTGATCTTTTTTTGGATATATGTTATAACATAAAGTAAGATTACTAAAGGCTTTCACCTTTAATTATTAGTCACCTAATAATAAACAGAACAGGTCAAGTTAAAGGAAACTGCTTTATGTTAAACGTCAAATAATTCACATCGGTCACAAAGAAAAACAAAGAAAGATGAGTTTTCACAGGATTGCTTTTTGATTATCACTGCACTAAAAGAAAAAGTCTTACAAAGATTAAAAAAATCTGACAGCACAGGAGGCTATTCGGTCCATCAGGTTGTTGCTGACGTTTTGAAATTATTCCTATTCCATTCCTCAGTTTACATAAAGCTGCAAATTTCTCCTCTTCAAATATATATCCAATACCCTTTTGATCATTACTATGAAACTCCCATTCTAAACTGATGGTTTTCATGGTTGCCACGTGCAAAAATCAAAAATGATAATAAGTTGAATGATATAATCCATAAACAGTCAGTGCTATGCAGTGTTCCAACATTCATTTAAAAGATTATTCATTGAGAAACAACGCACCCATAAAATAAACAAGATACCTCAGTGATGATGTAAAGTTTCAGATAATCTTTAGTTAGTCAAAAGACCATGTCTCATTGATGCTTGCAGCATTTAGTGTGTTATGTCTTTTAAACTCAGTGAAGAGCTACAACAGTTCGCCATCACCAGTGAAGCAGTCAAATTTTAAGCAATTGTACCAATGATAATGCATAGTGAATCTGTTCATTGTAAACTAATGGAAAATGTCTTTTTTTTTTTAAATTCAAGTGTATCCAACCAGTCTTGGGGTGCTTGGAAAACTTTTGCGCATTCCCATGCATTTTTCCTGGTCAATGAAGAGCGAGTTTGCTTTAACAGAGAGGTCGTACTCCAGGGTAGATTTTGTATGTATCAGCATTTGTAGAGTGTCTTCTGCGTCCTTTAGCCTCTGCTGCAAGGTCTGGATGGTGTTGTCAAGTTCACGGACTTCATTAACAAGACTATAATAAACGTAATGAAAATAATGACCACAAGATACTTTGTAATGTACGGCTTTAAATGAAAAACAACTCCAGTGATTTTTTCCCCCATTCCATTATTTTCCGCTCTATCTATCTGACGACTATGAATATTCCTGACTTATTTATTGCTCCTCTGATTGGGGAATATGGTGTTTACTTGTTGGCTCATGTTGTATCATTGTCCTGTGCCCAGTATCATCATATACACAGAGTCATTAAGAAAAAAGGAATTGAAAAAATAACTGGCCTAAATGAGTGGGCAGAGAATGTAAGAGACAATGACCACAGTGAAAGTATTGAAATGTAACAAAGGACTTTATCATTATGGGTAAGTTTCCCTTTGCTCTCTAATATTACCAGATTACATTCTCCAAATTTGTTCTTTGGTGTCACAAAGTAAGTCCAAACATTTGATTTAATTCCATCAGATATTAGTTATGAGTAGACTAACAAAAATAATATGGTTTTCAGTGTAATCCATCATATTAAGAGTTTAAGTTCAGAAATGACTATAATTTTGCTGATGTATGAAAAATAACATTTTCTTGGATTCTGACAAATCTTACTTTGCAACAGCTAAATCAAATCAAATAAAACCAAATATCATTCATTTTTGTTAATATAGTTTGTGAGGAACAGAAATGTTGACATTATTATAAGGACAAATAACAGTCTGTGCCAACAGCAGTTTAACAACTTATTTCTCATGAGATGCTGAACTTTCTCACTCATGAAATAAGCTCCAATTTCTGCTGTCAATGAGTTAGCCTTCAGGCACTATCTATTTTCAAAAATAATTCTGTAAAACCACAAGACTGTTTATTAAAATGGAAAATAGAAGCGCTAAATATGTTTGGTACTCTCTCATAATAATAACTTGGACATTTTTAATGTTCAGCAGTTTTTCATGTTGTAAAAATTATTTTCAGGAGTTAAAACTGTGATGGCCCACATTCCATTGGGGTTAATAGACTTCTCTGGAAATATCTTTCTTCCTCTCTTTATTGGGGATGTGGAGGTTCCACATCTGACCCAAGCACAGTAGTGCAAACTGAGCACTGGATCCAGTGCTGCGTAGAAGTAGGCTCACAAAACAGCAAGTTAATTTCAGTATCCTACCAATGCAGCAGTCTCCCACAGTATTTACATCTCAAGCTGGAAGTTTTTTTTTTGAAGTTCAAACAGGTTTAAATCTTTTATGAAGAATCCATGATTGAGGCACTTTGAGAAGCTACAGGGTTGCTGTGTTCATGGCAACAGTCTCTGTGTTCCTTTCAGCCACGCCATCACTATATTCCTTTCATACGGTTTCTACCTTTTTGCAACAAACAGTTCACAATATGCACAGTGACAATTTAGTGAATCAGATGATACGTGGGGCAGGTTGTATCATTTACTTAAAATAATGAATAGAAGCTGACAGACTGAGTTGGCACTCTGAGTTTTTTGAAGTTACTAAGAAGCAAACTTGTAGCTTAAGTGATTAAACACTCACATTTGGATCCTTAACAGATTAGCCACAATAGGAAATTCTAATCTGACTATTCACTTCTAAAAACTATTATGTGCAGAATCCTCAGTGTCTTACAATAAATGCCCTGTATCCTAAAGTACATAACACTGATTCTAAAAGAACATGGGCAAATGTTTTTATCTATATAATTATTAGTACCACTGATGAACATGTTCTCTTTTACATGTAAAAAAAAGTATTCTTGAGCTCCCCCAGTGGCTTAGTGAAAAATGCACCGCTCGGTGTGTCATGAACAATGTAATACGAGAAGGTCCTAGATTTGATCTTCAGGTTGCGCTGTGTTAAGTGATTTCAGTCAGGATGCCAGTGCGGGCACTATATTTGCCTGTGCTCCATGAAGAAAGAGAACGTAGTCAGCTTCCTGACAGGAATGCAGTGATTCCTAATGCAAAGCTTGAGTGTATGGACTTTGAGATGACCTGATGGGCCTCAATCAGGGTGCTCCTCACATTTGAAAAGCCTCCCGATACTTATTGGCTTGAATCACACATTATTACCAAGGTAATAGAGGGCTACAAGTATCCATGAAACATAGCAGGGCAAGAAGACAAAGCTCTAGAAGTAGCAAAAGTGCACTTTCAGAACTCTGCTCAGCTGTAGAAAGGCCAAACCTCCTGAGCTGCAGAAATATCGGACATAACATACTATTATTAATGTAGCTTTCCTTGGCTTTTCCCTATCCTCAGCTTTACCAAATTACACACTTGCATCATCATCAGCCAGTGAGTAACTGAGCAGTAATTCTGAGGTGCTGTAAAAAATCTCTGTCATAACCATGAGCATTCACTAAGGTGAGAATAGAATAGAAATCGATCCATCTGTGGAAGGAATCTTTAAATTACAATTCCCGATTCAATGCATTTGTTAAAGGGACAGTCAGATTAATTAACAAGAATAATATTTTGTTTGTTAGGTTTAGTATATACTACATATCCATTCCAAATATATTATAATCCCTAAATCCTCAGTTATCTATTCTGGGCCTTTTGATGACCTTTCTATGAAATAAAAATATTTCCTTCACAATTGTCTGCAAGTAACTATGCCAAGGGACATGGAATTGTTTTCATAGCCCTGAGTGTGACCAGTTACAATGCTTTACCGAGCTAGTGCACAGTTAGTTCAAACCACAGCATGTCTCTCTTCTGCTCAGATGATTGACATCCTTCTCTATACAGCAGGTCACCCCACCTAGTGGATTTGATTAAGAACTGGCCAACAAAAAGCCACCCAGGTTGGAGTGTCAGGCTTCGCTGTGCCTTCCCTCTTTGCTGCCAGAGCTCTAAGTGCTGTGCTCCAACTATTCTGCTATTTCTTTCATGTTTACTTTAATTAATGTACTTTAATTAATGGTTTTACTGTGTGTTGTTTAAGGGGAAATTCTCTGTACTGATTCATGTTAAACACAAATAACGATAGATGTAATAGATGAAATACATGTAAAAAAAAAGTTGATGCATTTAACAACCTTTTGTTTACTTTCTCTTTATTTAGAGTCAAAAATTGTGTAAATAATAACAGAATCATAAAAGCCTAACAGCATGAAGGAAGCAAAATAATGGACTCAGTTAAAATGAAAAAAAAAGCAGTTGTACAATGAGGCCTTACACTCCCTGATGCATCTGTCAGCAAGTTTTTGTTCAATTTTGAATATTTTCATTTGAGTGGAGGAAATAGTTAGGGATAAAATCAATATATATCCATTTAGACAGAGAAGGCCACATTAAAAACATCAAACACAGCTTCCGGAGAAGAAGGTCATCTGAAACTAATCTGACTGAATTTTTTGAGAATGTCACTAATTTGTGCATGAGGGTAACCTGGTAGACATTATCTACTTGGATTTTTGGAAAGCTTTTGCTAAGGTACCACACAAAAGACTTCTCTACAATATGAAATCATGTGAAATTAGTGGTAATCTGCTGCAGTGGATTGCGAATTGGCTGAACACCTGTAGGTAGGAAAGTGGTTATTAATGGATTTGGATCTGTTTAGAGAAAGGTTATCATTGGTAACCTACAGAAATAGGCGTTAGGGCTTTTTCTGTTTGTTATTTCCATTTCTGATCAGGTTGTAAGGGCTGAGGAATGAACCACAAATTCATGAACAATACCAATATACATGCAAAAGTTTGGAACTTGTAGAGGATGCTCAACTACTACAAGTAGATCTTGTTGTGCTGGGGAATTAGGCTGTGTTTGGTAAATGGTATTAAATTTAGAAAGAGCAATGTTGTGCATGTGAGCAGGTCAAATGCTAAACATATACATACACCCTACAGGGAAAACAATTAAAACTAGTGGTGTAAGAAGGAGATCTTGGCATGTTCAATTGGCAGCACTCTTTGGCCAGGATTTTCCAGCACGTTGTGACGGGACCCACTGCAGGAGATTCGGCGGTCCAGCCTTTGGCTGGACCACACAATCCTGGTGGTGGGCGGGGCCAGAAGATCCCGCCCTATGGCAATTGCTCCAACAAAAGCAGATTGAGCAGATGGCCAGAAACCTGTTTTTTCCCCCAGATGATCTCGTTATGAATGCTTGGCTGAGTTCAAAAATGGATAATAGACTCAGGCCTGTAGGCAATGTTAACACAGTTTGCAGGGGAGTGCTGGCTTTGTTTGATTGACATATTTATTACCTTGTAATAACCTGATCTTTCTTTGAAGTGCTCTTTAATGTCTGTGTGTTTATTTACACAAGATTAAAGGATGTGAAATGAATCAAAGTTTTTTTTGTCATTGATACTATGAATGGCTGTGTATAACTGACACTTTTGTGAGGGTGTAAGATGAGCAGTTTTTTCAAAGGAGATTTTCAAAGTGTGTGTTGCTTATGTTGTCAGTTTCAGGAGCATTTCCAAAAATTGCCAGATTTGCCAATGGCTCATTAATTCTGTGCCTAATGGATACTGGAAGAGTAGATTAAGAGGATGTATGTGGGCATGGGGATAATAGAAGGGCCATGGGGTGGCGAGGGCATGGGGTATGGAGGAGATATGAGGGGCATAAGAGACATGGGGGGGAATGAGGGTGAGGGTTGGAGGGCCTAACAGTCATGATTATAGCTGGGCTGATGTCTCAGTAAACAGAGGCAGATTTCTAGTCTGCCAGCCTCACCATCTGCCCACCTCAGGCCTGCCTCTGGAGGTGGTGGGCCTGTCTCCCTGACACAAAAGTAGGGTGAGCGGCTCCTGCAGGACAATGATTGGATCATTGGGCCAGGAAAATTCCTGACTCCCGATAGCCCTCTCCTTGATCAAAATCCGGCCCTAAGTCTCTTCATATGGTGGGTTTTATTGAGGCTTTGGAAAGGGTGCAGAGGGTCAGAAGATTAATACACAGTGTGAAATACCTTAGTTACCTAGATAGACTCAATGAGCTGCATCCCTACACTTTATAATTTGGAGAAACTTAGATCTAGGGATGATTTGATTGTAAAATAATGAAAGTATTAGATTTCGTTTACGTAGACAAATTATTTCAATAAAATGGGTTAGGAAGGACCAAGGTTCAGGCTTACAAATTCTGAGAGGACATCCTCTTTTTTAATTACTTGTTCATGAGATGTGAGCATTGCTGGCAAAGCAAGCATTTATTGTCCATCCATAATTGCCCTTTAGAAGGAGGTGGTGGGCCAGGTGTTGGAAGCTTTTCTTTTTCCAGAGAATTATGGACCTGTGGAATAGTTTATTTGCTTCTGCAGTGAATGATAAATAATTTTATTCCTTCAAACAAGAGCTGGACCTGAATCTGGCTGGGTTGGAGATCACCTCACACAAGAGGGAGCTATCTTGGAATGCAAGTCTGGATCGATGTGATCTTCTGAACTAGTTTTGATTGTTTATTGGCGGTAGAGAGGAATTTTCCATTATCACATTAATTAAACTTTGAGGAAACACTGATTATGCCTCAGCTGATGCCACCACACTTTAGGAATGATATCAAGACCTTAGAATACAGAAAAGGTTTACTAGAATGGTAGTCAGAATGAGACCTTTTGGAGAGGTCAAGTGCCCTTTGGGATTGTTTAAAATAGTCATGAATGTGTGTAAAAAGCAAACAAACACATTGGAACTGTCAAGCTGTCAAGGGAACTGTCAATCTTTGAGGCATTTGAGGTGGTGGCGTAGTGATGTTGTCACTAGACTAGTGATCCAAAGCCCCAGGGTAATGCTCTGGTGACCTATATCCGAATCACACCATAGCAGATGGTGATATTTAAATTCAATAAAAATCTGGAATTAAAAGTCTGATGATGACCATGGGCAGAGTTTTGCCGTTGGCGATTGGGGGGCCGATGCGTAAAATGACACAGGATAACGTCGGGCGGAATCCCTGACATCACCGCGTCCCGTTTAAATTTTCAAGAAGGCGGAGACGCAGCAAAATCAGCTGCGGGCCCACCAACCTGTCAATGGCCAATTGAGGCCAGTGACAGGATCAATTAACCAATTAAAGGACCTGCCCGTCCAACCTTAAGGTTGGCGGGTCGGCCAGGAGCCCCGGCGGCAAATAGAGAAAACATGAAACCTCATCCAGCGGCGGGATGAGGTTTCATGTCGGGTTTTTAAAATTGTAATAAAGTTGTTCTGTAAATTATGAACATGTCCCAACTCATGTGACGTTGTCACATGAGGGGACATGTAAGGGATTTTTCTTTTCTCTATTTTTAATAGTGTTAAAAGTCGAGGCGATCTCCCTGAGGCAGCACTTAGCCTCAGGGAGATGTGCACTCTTTCGTGCGCATGCGCGAAAGAGCGCACTCTCGATTTTAGGGATTCCCCTCCCGCCCACACAGGGAGCGCATAGCGCTTCCTGGAGGATGTCACGCTGGGCAGGCCTTAATTGGTCCGCCCACGTAAAATGGCGGTGCGGCCCCGATCATTGGTAGCGATCAGCTCCGCGCCCGCCGGAGATTAGGTCGGGCCCGCCCGCCCAACAGGCAGAAAATTCTGCCCCATGAAACCATTGCCAATTGTTGTAAAAACCCATCTGGTTCACTAGTATCCTTTAGGGAAGGAAATCTGCTGTCCTTACCTGGTCTGGTCTACATGTGAATCCAGACCGATAGCAGTATGGCTGACTCTTAACTGCCCTCTGAAATGGCCTAGCAAGTCATTAGTTGTATTGAACTGCTATGAAGCCTGTAAGGAATGAAACCGAATGCTCTCCTTCATTAGCAGAGGTATAGAATATATAAGTAAGGATATAATGTGGGAATTGTACAAAACACTGGTGAGGCCACAACTGGAGTATCGTGTGCAGTTCTGGTCACCACATTACAGGAAGGACGTAATAGCTCTGGAGAGAGTGCAGAGGAGGTTTACATGAATGTTGCCAGGGTTAGAAAAGTGTAGCTACGAGGAGAGATTGGATAGGTTGGGGTTATTTTCCTTAGAACAAAGAAGGCTGAGAGGTGACTTGATTGAGGTGTACAAAATTATGAGGGGAATAGATAGAATGGACAGGATGAAATTGTTTCCCTTGGTGGAAAATTCTAGAACTAGGGGACATAGATTCAAGATAAATGGCAGAAGGTGTAGGTGGACATGAGGAAGAACTTTTTTACGCAGAGGGTAGTGGGTGTCTGGAATTCGCTGCCCAAGTTGGTGGTAGAGGCAGAAACTTTAAACTCCTTTAAAAAGTACCTGGATCTGCACCTAAAGTGCTGTAAGCTGCAGGGCTATGGGCCGGGTGCAGGAAGGTGGGATTAGAAAGGGCACCTGGGTGTCCTCGGGCTGACATGGACAAGATGGGCTGAATGGCCTCCTTCTGTGCTGTAACTTTTCTATGGTTCTATTGTTCTATGGACCACTCAGCATCAACTTAGGCACCAGAAACGACAATGGAAAACTCAGCCCTGTCGACCCAGCAAAGTCCTCCTTACTAACACCTGGAGGCTTGTGCCAAAACTCAGAGAGTTGTCTCACCGACTAGTCAAGCAACAGCCTGACATAGTCATACTCACGGAATCATACAATGTCCCAGTCACCGCCACCATCACGATCCCGGGGTATGTCCTGCCCTACAGGTATACAGTCGGGAGAGATTTGCCCTGGGAGTCCTCAACATCAACTCTGGACCCAATGAAGCCTCATCGTATCAAGTCAAATATGGGCAAGGAAACTGGCTGATTAGCACTGTCCCCACATCCCCCCACCCCTGCCTTCAGCTGATGAGTCAGTGCTCTTCCATGCTGAACGCCACTTGCAGGAAGCACTGAAGGTGGCTATGGTACAGAACATACTCTGGCTGGGGAACTTCAATGTCCATCACCAAGAGTGGCTCAGTAGCATCAGTACTGACCAAGTCCTAAAGGACATAGCTGCTAGACTAGGCCTGAGGCAGGTGGTGAGGGGACCAACAGGAGGGAAAAACATACTTGACCTCATTTTCACCAACCTGCCTGCTGCAGATGCATCTGTCCATGACAATATCGGTAGGAGTGACCACTGCAGTCTTTCTGGAGACAAAGTCCCATCTTCAAATTGAGGAAACCCTCCATCTTGTTGTGTGGCACTACCACCATGCTAAATAGGGTAGATTTTGAACAGATCTAGCAACTCAAGACTGGGCATCCATGAGGTGCTGTGGGCCATCAGCAGCAGCAGAATTGTATAAAACCACAATCTGTAACCTCATGGCCCGGCATATCCCCCTCCCTCTACCATTACCACCAAGCCAGGGGATCAACCCTGGTCCAAAGAAGAGTGCAGGAGGGCATGCCGGGAGCAGCACCAGGCATATCTAAAAATGAGATGTCAACCTGGTGAATCTATAACACAGGACTACTTGCGTGCCAAACAGCATAAGCAGTAAGTGATAGGCAGAGCTAAACGATTCCATAACCAATTGCTCGTATCTAAGAACTGCAGTCCTGCCACATCCAGTTGTGAATGGTGCTGGACAAGTAAACAACTCACTGCAGGTGGAGGCTCCACAAATATCCCGATCCTCAATGATGGAGGAGCCCAGCACATCAGTGTAAAAGGTAAGGCTGAAGCATTTGCTACAATCTTCAAGAAGTGTCAAGTGGATGATCCATCTCGGCCTCCTCCAAAGGTCCCCAGCATCACAGATGCCAGTCTTCAACCAATTGATTCACTCCACGTGTGTTCTAGAACTTGCCATGTCCCCAGCCAAGTTGTTCCAGGACAGCTACAACACTGGCATCCAACTGGCAATGTGGCACATTGCCTAGGTAAGTCCATCCACAAAAAGCAGGACAAATCCAACCCAGCCAATTACTGCCCCATCAGTCTACTCTCCATCATCGGTCAAGTGATGGAAGGGGTCATCGACAGTGCTACCAAGCAGCATTTGCTTAGCAATAACCTGCTCACTGATGCTCAGTTTGGATTCCACCAGGGCTACTCAACTCCTGACCACATTAGAGTCTTGGTTCAAACATGGACAAAAGAGCTGAACTCCAGAGGTGAGGTGAGAGTGACTGCCCTTGACATCAAGGCCGCATTTGACCAAGTGTGGCATCAAGGAGCCCTAGCAAAGCTGGAGTCAATGGGAATCAGGGGGAAAACACTCCACTGGTTGGAGTCATACCTAGCACAAAGAAAGATGGTTGTAGTTGTTGGAGGTCAATGATCTCAGTTCCAGGACATCACTGCAGGAGCTCCTCAGGGTAGTGTCCTCGGCCCAACCACCTTCAGCTGCTTCATCAATGACCTTCCTTCCATCACAAGGTCAGAAGTGGGGATGTTCGCTGATGATTGCACAATGTTCAACACCATTCCTGACTCCTCAGACACTGAAGCAGTCCATGTCCAAATGCAGCAAGACCATGACAATATCCAGGCTTGGGCTGATAAGTGGCAAGTAACATTCGCGCCACACAAGTGCCAGACAATGACCATCTCCAACAAAAGAGTGTCAAACCATTTCCCCCTAATGTTCAATGGCATTTCCATCGCTAAATCCCCCACTATCAACATCCTGGGGTTTACTATTGACCAGAAACTGAACTGGACTAGCCATATAAATACTGTGGCTACAAGAGCAGGTCAGAGGCTGGGAATCCTACGGGAATCCTCACCTTCTGACTCCCGAAAGCCTGTTCACCATCTACAAGGCACAAGGCTCATTTGGAAAGCTGGTGCAGACATGATGGGCCAAATTCCCTCCTTCTGTGCCGTTACGATTCTATGAAGTCAGGAGTGTGATGGAATACTCTCCACCTGCCTGGATGAATGCAGTTTCCGCAACACTCAAGAAGCTTGACACCATCCAGGGCAAAGCGGCCCACTTGATTGTCACCACACCCACAAACATTCACTCCCCCCAGCACTGACAAAGTGGAGGCAGTGTGTACCATCTCCATCTTGTACATCTTGCACTGCAGCAGCTCACCGAGGCTCCTTCGACAGCACCTTCCAAATTCACAATCATTACCATCTAGAAGGACAAGGGCAGCAGCTGCATGGGAACACCACCACCTGGAAGTTCCCCTCCAAGCCACACAATCCTGACTTTGAAATAAAGCGCTGTTCCTTTACTGTTGCTGGTCCAAATCCTGGAACTCCGTCCCTAACAGCACTGTGGGTGTTCCTACACCACATGGATTGCAGCAGGTCAAGATGGCAAGTCACCACCACCTTATCAAGGGCAATTAGGGATGGTAAATAAATGCTGGCCTAGCCAGCGATGCCCACACCCCATGAATGAATTTTTAAAATGATAATCTCCCGGCCTTTTTTAAAAAAAAAGCAGTCTATAATTTGTTTAAAGTCAGTGCTTGCTATTTCACTTTGTTTACATAAGCCAAGGGCTATCATTATAGAATTTGTGCAGCATGACTGATTCCACAACCTATCATTATCACAGTGGGGTGTCTGTCAGTTCACAATTTGATTGACAGCTTCAAGTAGTTATAAATTTGTGATGTGGGACTATGAATACAATATGAGTACTTAATGAAATATTTGTTTTTGTAAGGGATTAAGCACTTGAAGGAGTGTAAATGTAGTGAATAGGCTTTTATGAATGAGAGGTTTTTTTTTTAAAACAGTGCTTCGAACTTTATTTTATTTCATCTCAGCATGGGCCCTGAGGTCTGCCCATGGTGGATATTGGATGAATTGGCATGGAGGGTGTAAGGGCAAAGGATTAGGGAATGGGTTGGCATGAAGTTGGCAAGGGGCAATAAAGGACCATGGAGGTGGGTAGAGGAGCATAGGTTGGCATGGACACTATGAGCAGCCATGGACAGTGGGCGAGGGCACGAGGTAGCATGTGTTGGCATAGATGGGACATGGGGATTGTGTGTGCGTGGGCTATGAGGGGGTGAAGGCTGTTTTTTGTTTTATTGTGTTTTTTAATAGCTGGGACAAAATCCCGGATCACTGAGACCAGCCCTCCACACAGTCTGCTCCATGGCTGTCTCTGAACTCTTTCTGGGGCTGGGAAGCCCGGCTCCTGTTAACGCCTGGCTCCCTGGAATGAAAAGCTGAGTGTCTGAGGCACTTTCTCCCGAGCCGGATTTGCAGAGTTGGAAATTTTCCCCACTCTGCGCTCCCAATTCAGGTGCAAAAATTCTCATTGATTTGGAATTTATTGGTGCTTTGTTTTTACCTCACCCAAGAGATTACTTGGCTTCAGGTGTTTTGGGATTGTATATATTGTAATCTATAAGGCATCATAACAGTATGGGGCCTGCTGAATGGGCCAGTTGGCTTTTTTCTGGTTCATCAGTTCTGTAAGTTTGAGTGTCTTATTTTGGTGGGGAGAGGGAAGGAGATTTCTGAGTAAAAGACTTTCTTTTGAGCACGTTAAAAGCATTCATTTACAAATCATGGGCCAAGATTTTTAGGATGGTGGAAAGGGTTGGTGGCAAACACGCCCCCGCTGATAGTGAACACAGTTTAAGAATGAGGCCTGCTTTTAAGACTGAGATGAAGAGAACATTTTTCTCTCAGAGGGTCATTCGTCTGTGGCATTCTCTTCACCAGAGTGGCAGCTGGTTCATTGAATATATTCAAGGCTGAGTGAGACAGATTTCTGATAGACAAGGCAGTCGAGGGTTATGGGGGTGCAGACAGGAAAGTGGAATTGAGACCACAACCAGATCAGCCATGATCTTATTGAATGGTAGAGCAGGCTCGAAGGGCTGAATGGCCTAATCCTGCTCCTAAGTCCTATATTCCTATGATATTGGCCGCCCCACCGCCATTTAGTGCTTCAAGCATTAATCAACTACAGATGAGGCTGCATCCCCTCATTCGGAAGGAGGTCCCGCCTCTGTAATCCCAGCAGCGCCAGAAGCTGCAATGGACATGACTGGGACTACAAGCAGCCCCCAGCGGTTCCGTCTTGGCAGTGCAGGGCCAGGTTAAGTGTGGAGGTCACAGGGTGGGGAGGGGAGGTGAGGCCTGGGTGGATGGACATGGGTTGAGGTGAGGGGATGTTGGTGCAGAGGCCAGGGGAGGGGAGAGCTAGCAGGGCCAGATCTTGTTGGGGGTGGGGGAGGGGGTGCGTCTTGAAAGGAGGCTGCTGATAATTGCTCCACGTGTGTGACTTAGAGACTGTCCTGTGTCTAATGACACTTAAGGCAGACAAAGCACATGCTTATATCTGTTTCCATAAAGAGTTTTTCCTGGAACAGGTCACTTGTCAGAGGCAATAGCTTCACATCAAGCGTGTCTGACCAGGAGACTCTCCTGCTCTTGCTGCCTGCTTCAGGTGTATTGGAAGGGTTTGCAGGTTGTTAATAACCTGTTTGGCTACACAATGCACGCATCTTCCATGGCCATCAAGTCCTGGGATGGGACTTGAACCCAGAGCCTCTGATTCAGAGGCAGGGACATTAACTGTGCCACAAGACTTCCCTTGAAAATGTACGAAAGGATCTTTATTTATTGACTTACTAAATCTGGGCTGCATCACGGCACAGTTCCACATTTGGTCTCCGTGTGCGTTCATCCAAACGGGTTTGGGCTACTTTCAGAGGTGCTTCCTTATCTTTGATTGCTCTTTTGATGCTTTCAATTGTCAGCTCAGTTTGGAAGATCACTTGAAGAGTCTGCATAACCAGAGAAAACACAGAGGAGGAAAATGATGGGTGTTGTGCCCAGCTGCTTTTATTTTGTATCATGAAAATATGTGTTGACAGACCACAGTATCCGGGTTATTGGTCTTATCAAAGCAGAACGCAGTAATGTGCAACAGCATTTTCTTCATCCATAGACAAAACTGAAGTGACTGGCAATCTTTTTATTCTTTGGTAAGGTAATCTCTGGCTAACCTCGGGATTGTATTGGTCAGCTCTACATTTGTTTGTGCTATTTATAGATAGGTAATCTATCAATCAATGTAGGCAGCGATTGAATTCTTTTCTCTTTGAATAATTTTCTCCTTTATAAATTTGTGTGTTTATCAGAATCTAATAATGTTGCAGCCCTTATTTTGATGAGGTTTTTCCTACATGCTAGGTTAATACCCGGGGTTATGTGCCAGTGGTAATGGGTGGAATACTTTTGCAATGGGCAGGCGTATTTAACAAATGCACAAGACTAGTCTCACTGCTGGAATACATTATCCATTAGAAATTCTATTGACATGTTAGTCAGGAATGTCAGTGGTAAACTAAATTCCTCTTAGTTCTATCACTCGGTTAAATATATTAAATTTATCAAAGCTGTTAACATTTTCACAAACTAAAGATAATGAAAGATTCAAAGGAGAACACTTTTGTTTAAATGTTATTTTCTTTTGTACTTTGTACCTTTGTTTTGCTGTGTTTATCTTTGCTTGATAATGTTTTATCTTTCTTTGAAATATCTTTGCTTCCAGCAGTCAGACATCTGCTTTCCTTTCTTTTCTTTTAAAAATGTTTTCTACCTTCCTACAAATCTGAGGCATTATTCTCAAGAGGTATTTTATACATCTTTGGAACTGAGGCTTTCAATGCTATGCAATCTCTCGTGTCAATTCACATCACTTTTTTTAAAACTCAATTTTTAAATGAGTTACAGTATCTAGATGGCTAGGTTTAAAAATGTATATCAAGTGTGAAATTGAGATCTACAGAGCTGGTCCAACCAAGAGGCATATTGTCCTAACAGACACTCAAATTAGAAAATCTCCCCTTAACTGTGTACAGGTGTGAAAAGTATAATTTTAAAATCTCAACTGAGCAAATGATGATCTAGGATTGGCAAATGTTTAATTTACGCCACTATGTACTGTATCTGCATAGTACAATATCAAAAGTAAACACATTAAAACATTTATAAGATATCTCCTTTGTCTGCTATTTTATATTTAATGTAGTAATCAATTTATTTAAAATAAACACCTGTTACTAAAATTGTACGAGGCCATTTCAACTCAATCAGTCTCATTTCATAGATAATGAACAACATGAGAAATTATAAAACTATATACCCTATCTAAGTGAGAATTTTCAAACTGGGATCTGTAAACACAGGAGTCCATGGAGATCTTCCAGGATGTCCACAGCACAGGCTTGCTTTACAGGTGGACAGAGTGGGCTATAAGGGCGTGTGGTCAAGAGTAATCGAATGACCCACAGTGGCAGCATGCTCTGTTCCCATTGCCATATTCCTGCACTCCTCCTGCTCCCCAGTGCTCTCTCCATGCGCAGTTCACCCCATGTTCCTTTTCTCTCCATACTTTGCCACCTCTGGGTTCCTGCCCTCCCTATGAACTGCCCTCTGCTCCTGCTCTCTATGGGCTTCTTCCAAGGATAGACAGACTGCTGTGAGAAGCAGGCACACCCATCTCACTGGTAGCTCTAAGTGAATACTTGTGTTGAAGGCATTATTACAACACTCCTTCATGCAGCACGTACATATTATGAGTATAATGTAGTATTTTAATTTAGATAAGTGCGTCCATGATAACTAATCCATCTGAAGAGGGTTCCTTTAACCAAACCAGTTTGAGAACTGCTGATCTGATATTTCAGTAAGTATTACACATTAACAAGCAACTTCCTAGTAATCTATTCTTTTTGTAAAGTACTGATATATTTATTTAATAAAGATAATACCACATAAATGTCAATGTACTGTTTTGGATATGATGCAAAAATGCTTTTACAGACCTTCACTACTCCCTAAAACTGGATGATATGTGACTCCTACATGTTAACCTGAATCCTCCATTTACCTTAGCAAGATGTGTCTGCAACTTATTTTTGGCTTCAGCTATCTCAGAGACGCGGTTTGTAAACGACACATTTAGAGTATTGAAGTGGTTCCACATCTCATTGGAAGTTGAATTAAGGAGATTTTCTATATCATCTCGGAGTTTAGCAGATGCAGCCCGTTCACTCTGTGATCGCAAAATGTTATTATCTGTGTACTTGGCCCAAGACTCTGGGACTGAAATTCTGTTTAAAAAAAGCAGATATTACAAAGACTTTAAAACATCTCTACCTGAAATTGCCATTTTGAATATTTGTGAAAGAAGAACACCATCACTAGAAAGAAGAAAAATAAAAACCTTGTCCTGAAAAGTCAGGCAAAAATACTGAACATCTCTGATGTATCCTCAGTGTGTTCGGATCACAACTCCAGAAAAGACCCATTTGTGTGTTTCTCACTTTTTCCAAAACTTCTTTGGGTAATTGACAAATGTCAGATGAATTGTGATTTTGTCAAGTCATTTTATTCAATTAACTGCCCTATTCTTTTACATATTTAACGGTTGTATCGGGTTTGGCAAGAAACTATTCATGGAATAGAAAACTGACTGCAGCTAGAGTACTGTAAAAACAGTCAGGGTTGTTATGGATGACTAAAAGTATGTTTATAGCATTTCCTTATTATTATACACGTTAAAATATCACAAGAAAAAAACCTTTTAATAAATGGCTCAGAAACACTAAACTGTTTGGAGATTTTACTATGAAAGTCTGGGAAATGCTCCTCCCACTCAGCATCACAATTACTTTCACTTCATTGTTCATAATTAGAACATACTTCTTCATAAGAAGAGGTTTAACCATCATTCAGACAGACAGCCATTGATTTTAACCACCTGACAGGTAGGACGTGATCGTGGAGTTAAAAAAATCAGATCAAGAAACCTGAGCCCCATTTCACCCCTTTAAATTTTAAAGTGCAAGTTTCAGGACCTGAAGGATTCCCTCCAATGGCAGTTGAGGGCCTAATTAACATACCAAAGACATGGTCTGATGTCATCATTAGAGCCACACCTTAAGTTAACAGAAGGTGAGCAGGATTTGAGCTCTAGGATTCCTGGCAGCTGAACCTAGGTGGGAGCTGCCACCTCCTCAAGTTATGTAGCCCCTTGTGAGCCAGGAGGAGCAGTAGTCCTGCCCTCATGGCCCTCAAGAATACCTTAGGTCCATCTTGCCCCAATTTCTGGCCTCCCTCCCTACCCCCGATCTTCAGCCTCCCTTCCGCAACTCTGATCTCCATCCTCACTCCTGCCACTCTCTTAATTTTGCGACTCCCCTTGCCAGCTGGCTACCGAGTGGGAGATGTCCTTACAAGACGCGAAAAGCATCTGTTGTTAAGATCAGCAGGACCCACCCTGCCCCACCCCATAAACACTTACACCCGAGCCAAGCTATGTTTTCTAGATGATTTTGGCCTCATTCACATCCTCCCCATCTCCAAGGAAATATTGGGGCCACAGCTTCTTGCTAAAGATGATTATGCCATGAAGTCATAAGCATCACAGAGCTCAGTCATTACTACCTGATCACATCTAGACTAAAACTTTTATCACATTTGTTGCCAAAAGCTGTAGAACACTAACACTTGATAAAATGAAAAGGACTCTGAAATATTACTGAATTGGTTACTCTTCTGTTTTCACACTCAAACAAAAATGCTTGTGAGTAATGATTAACACCTTGATTGGCAAAAGATCAAAACAAATCAGCATTATTGAGGTAATATATCATTTAAATTATTATCAAGAGTTTTGCGATATATTTAAACGTTTCATTCATGCAACAGGGACAGTAATTATTTTAAAAGAAAAGAAGGGACTTGTGCATGGGGATTTTAATTTCTTCAATGTTTTATTCTATTAACAGTTGTTTATATAAATATGATTGATTATGTAACTATGTGCTGATCATAGTTGGAGCAAGTGTATTACCATTGACATTCTTAAGACAATATATTTAATATCAGTTATTATATGTAGCAGAATTTGAAATATAAAATGAGCAATTAAATCTTATTGGTAACTTACCATGCATGATTAATTAATTGCCCAGATTTTGCATGAACAATAATGGTTAACAGTGCTTACCCTTAACACAGGGCAAATCAAGTAGCAATTTTTGCAGTTTGCACATCTACAGTTAAACATGGATATGTGGAGGTTGCTGTCCGATTTGCCCTGTTCCTCCACAAGACTTCCCACGCTGCTACCTTGCCAATAGACTTAGTATTGAAATCCACTTAACAGCGTGAAGCTGCAGTACTTGCCCACTAGTTACCCACTAAATATGCCATAAAAAGTTAGGGTTGGTGGGTTCAGGTACAAGTGATTTTTTAATGCCGCAATAAGACTTGATTACTCCCTAGCAGCCTCTCTAGCACTGAAAATGTAATTTTACAAGTGTGGAGTCTCATTCCTTAAGAATTGAATCATTATTGGAGATTTATTAACTTTTTAACATTTGGTTTCTGGCCCCTGAACTCTTATTTAAAAATTATTTGTTCATGGGGATTGGGCATCGCTGGCTAGGTCAGCATTTATTTCCCATCCCTAATTGCCCTTGAGAAGGTGGTGGTGAGCCCCCTTCTTGAACCGCTGCAGGCCACGTGAATTATGTAAGTGTAAATTAATCATATAAATTAACTATGTTATTTAATCCCATCTTTCTTTCCATCATTTTATTTTGCTTTCTGTACATGATTTCAGAATTAATTAAATATCTTATTTATACTTCCTGGTTTAGAATCTGCTTAGCTTAGTGAAGATTCTTCAAGCTGTTTAGCTGAAGAGCTACACTGTTGCTTGACTGCTCATGCATGGCCCAGATCCTCCGCACAATGACAGGAGTTTCCACTCAAAAGCTCATGAAAAGCCTGTGGGCAGCTGTAAACTCGATCAACAATGAGGGTTATTCCTTTTCCATTCACTGCATTCTCCAGGTCAGTATCATTGATTTAATAAATGATCAAGCATGATGCAGCAAAATAGCAGATTCTGCAGAATTTACATTTATCATAGCATGATGGGAGATCGTTAGGCCCTTCATGCCTGTGCTAGCTCTTTGAAAGAGCTACCCAATTAGCCCCACTCCCCCCAGCTTTACTTAGTCACGTATATAGAGGAACAATTCGCTTCAGAGAGGACGCAGAGGTGATTTACAAGGATGGTGTCAGGACTGGAAAATTTTAGCCATGAGAAATAAATTGGATATTGTGGGGTTGTTTTCTTTGGAACAGAGGAGGCTGAGGGGAGACTTAATTGAGGTGTATAAAATGATGAGGAGCCCAGACCGAGTGGATAGGAAAGACCTGTTTCTGTCAGCAGAGAGGCTAATAACCAGGCAGCATAGATTTAATGTAATTGGTTTGACAATAATATTTTTTCACACAGAGGGCAGTGGAGGTCTGGAACTCACTGCCTAAAAGGATGGCAGAGGCAGAAACCCTCAAGCATTAAAAAAAAATACTTGAAGTACTATAACGTACAACAATATGGACCAAGAACTGGAAAGAGGGTGTATACGATGGACTGAATGGTCTCTTTCTGTATCATAAATGTCCAAAACAGGTCAATTACCCTTGCCGTAGTATTTTTGGATTGACTCAAGCATCTCTGCAACTTCAAAGAATAAATTTCTTGTTTTTGTATGACAGTTCCAGCTTATATCTCAAAACACTTGTACAAGCATATCACTCAACCGAGGAGTGGAACAGTCAGGTCTCTTGTTCTGATCAAACACTAGCTTTTTGAATAGTTACCTGACTATTTCATATCTATAGCTTTTAGGGGCCAAAACAATACATCTGTTAATTTTTTGACATAAAAGTTCCAAGAGAAAACTAACAAACATATCCATAATTCGCATTAAGAAATAGATGTCAAAAATATATAGCAAATATCAAGCAACATAATAGCAGTATACATATCTATTTTAAGCATACAAAGCTTCATAATATGCTTTTCATTCAAATAAATACCTGAAACCTGTCAATTAGATCAAGGAAATCATTCAATTTGTTCAGAGACAATCTGATCGTGATGTTGACAAATCAAGCAGCTCAAACTATGCTACACATGCTTGTAAATATAATTATAGAGTTGAGAGACATTTTCTATCTTGGAATATCAGTCATCTTTACTATGGAGAGACCATCACAGTAAGTAGCACATCTACAAAGCAGCAATACCATCTTCAACAGAAATAGACGGAAACAATTTTAAATAAACATGTTAATGCTTCGTCTAACACAATGAAGTAAAGAATTTCAGATGAAAGTATTAAAGCCACAGAGGGTAAAGGAATTGAAGGAAGGTAGGAGGCTATGGTCATACATCGTCTTTATTCTTTCAAAAGATATTTTCATGCAGATGTTCCTTCTAAGACTTTTCTAATTAGGTTTGAATTATGAAGACATTATGAAATTGATAGGATCACAATTGAATACACTTTCCTCCAGTCAATAATGAGTTAAATCCAGATTGTGTTTTCCATCTCATATCAGACAAGATCAATACACCATGGATAATTTACATGAAATGTAACATGATGCAAATTTTCACATTTAAGATTCTGCACCAACAGGAAATTCCTTACTTTAAAAATTGATGATTCATTAACTAATCACTATTTTAATAACTTACGTAGCATCCACACGATCCACCCCTCTGTAGTAGCTGATGCCATCAGATGTGTTGCGTAGCTGGTGACACTTCCCATCAATTCTGTAAGCTGTGTTTTTATCACTGATATCCTGTTCCAGCTCATGCTGGGTTCCTCTATTTGATCTGCAAAAATGAACAATCATGTGTTTTAGTACTGCAAGAATAGGAAACTAATGGGGAAGAATAATACAAAAACAAAATACTGGGGATGCTGGAAAACTGAAAGAAAGAAAGGAAAAGACTGGAAATACTTAGCAAGTTAGGCAGTGCTTGTGTAGAGAGTTAATGGGGAGAATTTCCTCCCCGTTTGGGGGTGGGGGGGTTGTGCGGGGGTGGGCACGGACCCGATCTGTGCCGCTGATCGGGTCTGCGCTGCCATTTTATGTAGGCGGGCCAATTAAGACCCGCCCAGCGTGACATGCGCCCGGAAGTGCTGAGCGCTCCCTGTGTGGGCGGTGGGGGTGGGGGGGTTGTTCCCTGAGTCGGGGCCTGTGCTCTTTAGCACATACACGCGAAAGGGCGCAGAAATCTCCCTGAGGCTCAGAGCTGCCTCAGGGAGGTTAGTTTAAGTTCCCAAAATTTTAATAAAGAAAAGGAAAAATTTTAAGACATGTGCCCTCATGTGACAGTGTCACATGAGCTGGGACATGTCAATGAATTTTTATAAAAAATTTTATTCAATTTATAAACACTTCATGAAACCTCATCCCGCCCATGGATGAGGTTTCATGAAAAATGCGAAGGCCGCCTGGGCTCTTCGCCTGCCCGACAACCTTAAGGTTGATGGGGCAGCTCAGTTTATTAGTTTAATTGATATTTAAATGGCCTTAATAGGCCTTTGACAGTTTGGCTCAGCTGTGTGCCCGTCGAGCTGAAAATCTAAATGACGCACAGTGACGTCGGGACACCCACCTGACGTCACCCCGCGGCGAATGGGCCCCGCCCCCACTCGCTGAGCCGAAGATTCAGGCCAACGCTTCAGGTCCATAATCTCTCATCAGAATGTTCTGAATCCATAACATTACTTTAGGCCCAATCAGTATGCCAAAAGTCAACCTTACTAAGTTTATGGTAATAAAGAATGCAACTTTTCTATTGTATTGTATGCAATAGTTAACTGTAGTTTTAGGTGGTTTGGGTTTCAGTGGTGATATTTGACCAATATCAATGCATAATGCTTAAAAGAATCTTGAACAAATTAATATAATTCAAATAACTTATTAACTACAATTAATTGGAATGATGCTATAGACAGTGTGATCAACTATTTCAGACAGAGTTCTTCTTTCATGAGTGAACCTGGCGGAGTTCCATCTTTGATTCATAAATTTGGAATCAGAATACAGTCAATAAATTACTCTTGATGGGGACATAACTGAAAAGATTAACACATATCAAAGCTCACTGAGAATGGTTTTGTTGTCTGTAAATTAATTTTGGTTATCTTTCCCCCATATGTCACTCCCCCAATTAATCAACTCAGAAGAACACTGGATAGCCATGGGATTGATCACTCACTGAACAGAATTCTCTTCTCTTAATTGTCTTTCCCCTTCATCCTTTCTACTCATTGATTGTTCATAAAACTCAGGCCCTGGAAAAAATCTAATTAAGTTTTAGTTTGGAATAGGATTTGAGGATTTTTTTTATTCATAGTCCTATGGTACAGAATCATGTAAGGCTATAGATTCCACTGAAGGAAAGGAACAGAATCCAATTTAAAAATGAGATTTGCCAATCTTATTGAAGTAGTTAATGAAATATATAACCCTTGAAAATCAACTTGTTAACAGCACATAAACTACTAATCAATCATATTAATCTTTGATCACACATTCAATGGTATAAATTCACATTACAAACATTAAACTAAGGTCCATAATGAAATGCCTTGTTGGTAAACACTAAATAGTGGAATAATGTAAAGCTTTATGTAATTTAACCATGAATATGCATGATGTTGATTTCCAATGTCCAATTTACAACTCTAAACCAGTCTTCAACTATAAAAAAGTTGAGAGGTAGGATTAGCATTATAATTATCCTTAAAAAGGTTCTTCCGAGCTGCTGACCTTATCGAATCTGGCAAGTCTATTTGATGTTTCCCCCAGATGCATGAGGCCCACACATCAGGACCTGATCAAACGAAAGACGTTTAATACAGTATCAAAGCTGCATTGAAAGCCAACTAAGAACTGAGGACATTTACTAAATTAGGACATTTGTATTCAAAGGACAGTCAAAGCAAAGGTTTGAATTTATGTGGGTCTCTAATATTCTACTACCACCCAATTAAGTTTTAGTACTCATTGCATTAAATTATTCTTTGTAGGCAAGTTGACAATCTAATCACCAAGCAAAAGCTAATATTATTCTAGTTAAAGGTTGCCATGACCTACAAAAGTCAGAAGTAACAAGATATTTCACAATTAAAGATCACTTAAATTGTTACTTCCTTTGTGGTTTTGTGGCCATGGTCACCACTTAATACCCCAGTAAAAAGTAATGATCCATAAAAATAGACTAACAGGAAGTTTAGGAACTTTATTGTGGTTAAGAGTACTAACTGGTGGATGTGCCAGGGCGGTTCATGTTATGAGCCAGAGATGAGTCACGGATGGTAAAATCTGGAAGACAACCTTACAGGCAGACCAGTATTCCCAGGTGCTGGATCAGGATAATTTACCCATAATGGGCCTGCTAACCTCTGACAGTAATCACAACGCTCATCTCTAGCAATGCCAGTATAGGTCTCTCTGTAGAACAGGGTTTGCCCCACTTCCTTCAACAGATCATTTTACTTCATCCCGTAACAGGGTAATGTTCATTCTTTCTTCCCACAACACCATCACTCTTCTGATTTCTCTGTAACCCACTCCTTAATCAGATCTCTCAGAGAATCTCCTTCTATTTCTTTTCTTCCATCTTAGGAGAGCTTCTCTCCTTCCACTGCTCAAGAATTTTCTCCCTCTCTTACCATGCTCCAACAGGATCTATCGCCCTTTTTTCTCCTTTTTCATCAAGCCACAGTGTTATTGAAATCGCATTGCCAAATTTTCAAACCACCTTAACCCAATGATGGCTAAAAGCCAACCAATAGATCAGCCAATAGGTGTTTCTTTTTTAATCATGGTGAAAAATGTGACAGAAATGCATTGCCATTTGTGCAACACCATTTTATCTAAAACTGTCCTAATCATAAAACAGCAGATGATTTTTGTATATTCTCTTTCATGTTACAATAGACTCTTCCTAGCTTAAGTAACTGCTTCCTAATTGTGTCTGTAGTTTCTCTATTTTCTCCCTTCCCTCTTTCTTCATTTCTCCAAATTCAGTGAAACTTCTCCTTCCTTCTCTGGATTCTAGGTATATGTATCTTTCTACAATTCCTGCATAGTTTCTGTATCTACCTTTCCTTGTCTTTCACTCGGAGTTTCTGTAACTTTTTCTTTATTTTCTCTCCCTTCTAATTATCTTTTTCCATTCTTCTTCCACATAATTTGCTATGGTTTCTCACCCTCCCTTCGGTTTTTCTGTGTTCTCTAATCCCTGCCATCTTGTTTGTTTGACCTTGTCTCTCTTTATTCTCTTAGCATCAGCCTGACCATTCAAGTGCAATAAATTAAAAGCAAAACATTTCTAATGCTGACATGTCATTTTTATCCTCACCTGTTGCATGGTTAGATATAAGTATATAATGTCAGAGTGATGCCTTTACGCGTTTTAGAAACACTGGGCAGGATTTCCCCCCCCCACCATTGGGGGCGAAGTTGAATTGTGGGTCTGCACAGGCGCGCGCCTCAAATCGGCAACCCCGATCGGGGGCGCGGCGCCATTTTACGTGGGCGGGCCAATTAAGGCCCGCCCAGTGTGACATCCACACAGAAACGCTGAGCGCTTCATGTGCGGGCGGGGAGGAATCCCTAAACCTGAGATTGCGCTCTCTCGCACATGCGCATGAAAGGGTGCACTCATCTCCCTGAGGCTAAGTGCTCAGAGATCGGCTGTTCTGTCAAAAATATTAAAAATGGAAAAAAAAATTCCTGACACTGTCCCCTCATGTGACACTGTCACATGAGTTGGGACATGTCCATAATTTTTTAAAAAACTTTAATAAAATTTTTAAAGACCTACATGAAACCTCATCTCGCCCGTGGATGAGATTTGATGCTTTTTCTAATGCCCGCCAGGGCTCCTGGTCCGCCCGCCAACCTTAAGGTTGGACGGGCAGGTCCATTAATTAGTTAAATGACTCTGTCAATGGCCTCAATTGGCCATTGACAGATTGGCGGGTGCACAGCTGATTTTGCTGCGCCCCCATCCAACTGAAAATTTAACTGGGGCGCGGTGATGTCAGGAGTTCCTCCCAACGTCACTGCGCGTCATTTTACGTGTCAGCGAGCAGGCCCCGCCCCCGCTCGCCAACATGAAAATCCTACCCACTGTTTACTATGTTACTTTGTTCGTGGCTTGGAGTCTTGGCTATAAATTGGCACTTGGAAAATGTAGTCTGGTGTGACAATGATCGACTTCTGCAAATTAGCATCTTAATTCTTTATTTTAAAACGACTGCATTAATATTTGAGTGGAATCAAAGGTGGGAAATCATCTGGCAAGGCTGTTTATGAATTATAGGAGAGCAGGTTTGAATCAGAGTTCAAGGTGTTTCAGAGACCTGATAAGGTGCATTAGGAACTGTTTGAGGCAGGGGGTAGTAGATTGTTGGGGGGAGTGCTGGAGGGAAGCAAAGCTGTTGGAGTAAGATTTACAAGATCATACTGCACACTGACTGAACTCAATTCAGCAGGTAGGGTTTAATTCAATTTGACAAGTTTTGATGCTCTCCCTACCCTAAAGCTGTATCCCTCAATTCTCACTCTCCCTGCATTTGTGTGTTTCGCTTTGTAATTCACATTGTTACCCTTACGTAAGTTGGGCTATTGCCCTGTTCAGATGTCTTCTCATTCTTTCTTGACAGGACTTTATACATTCAACTTCCTATTGAAAAGAAATTGCGGATATTGCTTCAGCAAAATGACCGTACCAATGCAGTATACTTTTAACACAAAAATGTTTCTGATTTAGTTACACCAACCTTTAACAACTGCTTCTCTACGTCGTCATGAACAAGATCTATACCTATCCTTTTCTCTCTGTGGTATAGACATTCTTGTGACACCTGTTGCATTAATAAGTTACATGCAAATTAAGAATACAAACTGCAACTGAAACCTACAGTATTTACGTAACACTATGCTATACAGTTACTAATTCTCAAATCCTAATGTTCTTTATTTGACAATAATACCAGCATTGAGTTGTTAATTACTGTTATAATATACTCATTGAACATTTTCTATTGAGGTTAAAAAAGCTTATGCTATGCAATGCAAGGCTGTTTCAATTTAAGCGTCTTATTTGGAAATGACATATCCTGTAAGCATCAAAGCACTGGGGAGGGAGGGAGGAATGAACTGCTTTAATCAATATTAGTGCGATATCATAAATGCATTCAAAAGGTGTTGGCAATGTCATAACATATAACTGTCAGACATGTGGGTTCTAACTCTTGGACTCTTATCTCTTATTCAGCATGTCAGTGCATTCCTATAAATCAACCTTCACTCCCTATGACCCACATGTTCCTTTACCTGTCCAATATCTAGGTTATATTTCACATGCCCAGGCATTGAACAATTTACTGATGATATTTCATCAGTTTCCATAATCTTCTTTGTCTTTTGAAAACAGGAAATAAACCCTTCACTGGTCGATTGCGCCAACTAGAAATACCAATTAGATTTATTAAATGGTAAATAGATAACTGAAGAGGTTTAACCATCATTTCTTACAAGGTAGAAAATGACTGTCACATTGGCTATGCAAAATTGCAAAGCAAGCTGAACTGGCTGCAACATCCCTGAATATTAATGTTTATATTGAGTTTCACTGTTGATTGTCTATGTAATCTGTAGCTGTTTTGTCTCTTTCTATTGACTTCACACAGACTGTCCAATTTTAATATGACAGCCTGAAAAATACTTCATGGTCAGCACAAAACCAATTTAGTTATTTGTCTTTTAAGCTCAAGAGTTTCCAGTTAAATATATTTAAAATAAACATCACAACATGTTTTGCATTTGAATTGAATGACTGTCCCCTCCACAAAGACCAGGCTACATTATGGGACTCTTATGTGAAACAAGCCAGACTGTTTTCTATGACTGAACATGGTTTTTAACCCCATACATATACTGTGTCAAAAAGAACAAAGTTAATATCATTATCTATTATTGACAAAACATTTCACCTTTCTCACAATAGTGACTAGAGGGAATCTTTGCCCCAAGTGTACCAACATTCATCACTTGAGTTGGGTCATAAAGTGAGAAATCTGATCATGAGAATAAATATGAATCCCATGAAATGCCTCATGGAACCTCAATGCATTTGAAAGTCACTTTCTCCACTCTCACAGTCACAGTGGGAAAAAATAAATGATTTTCATAGGGTGAACAAGCAAAAGAGAGGAAATTATCAGCAATTAAGGCAATTCATTAAGCAATGATACTGTATTCCCTTTAAAACAGCTAATTCATCTGCATGTTTCTTATTCAAAAGAATTATTTCTAATTAGAGTATTAACTGTATTATTAGTGCATTAAAATATCAAATAATTCAGAATAAAGGTGCCTTTTACCTGAAGAGGACCTTCAGTTTCTGTCAAGGCTCGCTCTAATCGTTTCTTGACCTCTAGGAGAGAATTAGTCTCCCCAATGATCTGCTCAGTCTCATGAGCTAATTCAGATTTCCAAAACATAATGTCATTCACACGTTCTCCTAAATTCTTGCTGGTTTCAAACTGTGTTTTCTTTGTAACATTTTCCTTGTTTTGGATCAGACGAGCAGTGTCAGCTCTTAGCCTCTCTGCACTGTGTCTGTAAGACTCTGATTCTCTGTAGTTGGTCTGGTTAGATTCATGCCAATCCTGAGGAGTGTATCTGGTGAGTAATGTTGTTCTATTCGATGGGAAAGGAGCGCTTTTGGCTTCAATATGTCCAGGGACATTAGTAGTAAAAGAAGCCACGGTAGGAGCAACACATGCCACTTTGTAATAAGTGCTAGGTCTCCAAGGCATCATTAGGCTCTGTCTAAACACATTAAGAGGATAGTGGCCTTTATAACTTGATGCCATTGTTGATATGGCAGGCAGAAAGTTAGCACTAGTTGCCCTGGGACGGATGTAAGTAGCAGCCATTGTTGAGCCTAAAAGTGCAATGATGTCTTTTCCTATAAAATACACAAATTATTACTTTTAAAAACAATCTTATTCTTTTCATTTTTACTGTTTTACAATATGTGCAGATATTATGGCAAATTAATCAATCCTGCGCTCCCAGCAATGAATGCCTTCAAGAGGAAGCACAGATTGTAGATAGTTACAACACTGCAACTTCGAATCCCCCTTCAAAAGCAGCTCCTTACTGGGAGCACTGAATTGACCCTATTTTCTTTTGTAAATTTTTAAGGGTTCAGCAATAACAATTTGAACTTATACAGTGTTCTTTACAATAGAAAGATGTTCCAGAGTGTTGCATAAATTAGGGAATTACAAGAGTGCTGTATGAGAGGGAAAACAATACATAGGATGTAATTCAGGGGTGGGGCTGGAAGAAGGAATAGCTTTTAGTAGACTTTTGAAAGTAGGGAGGGCAGCAGCATGGTGACTGGACAATGGTAACCAAATGTGGATCAAGGAGGTCTGAAACAAGGAGTAAATCAGTGTCACTGGAGCCAAGAATGAACATAGGGCTGAAAATCGTTGCTGAGTTTGGGCGATGCAAGTTCATAAAGAAGTTTGAAGATGAGGATAAAGGCCTGGAACATGATCCAAAGGATGGTCACTTCAGCCTTGGGAGGATGAAGGTAGATGTCAGGCTTTGTGTCGATAAGAATACAGGATCCTGCATACTGAATGAGCTGCAGTTTGTGGAGCCTGGATGCCAGGAAGCCAGGGAGAAGATTACTGGAGAAATCCAGCCTTGAAGCAATAAGGGCATTGATTAGAATCCTGGGGGGTCTGTGGGGAGGTGGGGTGGAAATAAGTAATGTTGCAAAGTTTGGAAGAAGATGGTCTTGGAGGCACATTAGATAAGGAGAAAATGGATATTCAGATTCTGTATCACGAGACGTAGCTTGAAGTGCTTGTGAGGAGATTGTGGATTTAAGCACAGAGTCAGGTAGCAGCTGACAGGGTTCAAGAAAGGATAGTTTCAATATTTCCTACAATAAACAAGTTTTGAAAGACCTACTCATGAATTTTGAGCAGGTAGTTTAAGAATTGAGCAACACCTTTGGAATTAAAACAGGTTGCAGAGCCAAGCTTTCAATGGCATAATCTGTAGAACCATAGAGGTTTGCAGGACGGAAGGCCACTCAGCCCATCATGTCTGTGCCAACTCTTGGCTGGAACAATCCCAAACTAATTCTTGCTCTCTTCGCACCATAACCAAAAAATGAGAGCTGAATTTATGAATCCAGAGGGGGAGGGTCTCACCTATTGAGAAAACAAATGGAGAAATTATCACTGTGGTCCACTTGACTTTCAACTCATGAAAATCAACACGAGTTACATGATGTTGCTTAGATAGAGTATTGAGATTAATCCAAAGTCACCATTCTTAGAAATAGATAACTCATTAAGTAATTAAAGGCTGTGAACAATATAGACCATTTTGCCTGTTAATAGTTCAGGCATTATCTGCAGCAAATGTAACTGCAATAATGTCTCAGGCATACCACTTTTTGGATTCTTTAGTATATTATCCACCTTTTTGTTTAGGTATATGAATTTCATTGTCATCCTCGCTGCCATAAATTTTGCAGATACTCTTACTATGCTTTTGATCCTTATATGTCACCGGTTGCAAATATGTACCTTCAGCCAACTGTATATCAAGGCCTGTGCGAATAAAGATATCAGTTAAAATTCTATAAGCGACTGGATCTGCATTGCTGGAATTAACACTTTAACCCCATTGATTTAAAATAATAACCAATATAGTCTTTCTATAGACTATACATGTTCCTGTATTTCTTTCACGATTTTTCCTGTATGCTTGTTGATTGGGGCCAACACATCTAAACAGTTTCAATACTTTTCATGCGGGTGCAAATAAACTTATTGAGAAAACATCAAAGAAATATTGTTCAACTGCAAACTTTGATAAGAATCTGGACACAGCAATATATTAATATGTAACTCATTCACTCAACTGAACAATGTCTGCAGGTCAACTGTTAATAAAAAAATTCTAACATCATTTTGTATTTATGCATAATGCAAACTACTTTTCCAAAACTTGCATAATGCAAGACGATAATAAATCGATCCTATTAAAAGCTTCATTGAAATCCCTTTCGCTTCGAAAGGTACGAGACATAACTGGATGGAAGCTTTCAAGTCAGATAATTTCAATGCATTTTTTTGAAAAGTCAAACCGTAGACTAAGTTATTCTTGTTGGACATTCAGGTTAAGTCCAACTAACAACAATGAGCTTGTTTAACACAGTAAAGTTATCCAAAAGACTGAATTTAAATTGTAGCTTTTTTTTTTGATATAAAAAGGGAAATTAAAATGCAAACAAAGTTTTTTTTTACCGCCCGGATAAGAGAACTATTGGTGGTCGCTGTCCTCACGCAGTCCAATGTACAGCAGCAGCAGCGGAGAGCGCTGCACGCTAACCATACCTGATAGCTGGAGGCGGGGAATCCGCCCGCACCGCCCCGCCCCTTGATTGATTGATTGACAGCGGGAAGGTTGAATCGCGGGCCGGCCGCGACTCCAGTTTGGACGGATGGGCAAATGAGCGCAGGGGGCGGGTCTTGGTCATCAAGTTAGGCTGTACTGTGTGTACGGTGAATCCTGCATATCTGTTGCCATGGACGCGGTGAGTTGCTAACAGGGAGGGGGGTTGGGAAACTCTTTCGAGTTATCAACAGTCACAGATTGCAACTCTTTTGAGTACAATCACAGTTCTTGGTTTCCGGGAAGTGGGACATGAACCCACAACCCTCTGATTCAAAGGCGAGGGTGCTATGAACTGAGCCACAGCTGAGGAAGGACAGTTAAAGCTCAATTACAGACTGAATAATGAAGGTGCTGCTGCCAAGTAAACAAATGCACACACGCGAGAACAGAGAGAAAAAGACTTTTAACACCTTGCAGCATGTTTCTGTTCAAGTGTCAAGATAGTCTCACTAATTGAGGAATGACTTGAGACAATTTTCTCCCCTATGCTCTATTAATATTAGAAAAAGGTTATAAATCCAAAACACTTCTCACTCCCGAGGGGCCGAATGGCCTATTGCTGCTCCTATTCCTTATGTTCTTATCGACTCCAGCTCTTAAAAGTGTTGCCATGCAAATGGTTAGGTTGGCATTGTGGGGTGTGCAGACAATAGGTAAGTATTAATTGCAATTACTGTGGCTTAAATGATCAATGTAATTTTTGGTAACCATCCCCTTTTAAAGGTGCCATTTCAATCCTTCTTTATAGTTCCTTTGAATGCTGGAAGACAAAAAAATTGAAGTGCCAATGTACCAAGGTTGTTCTAATCATAGCGTGACAAGTTTACATAGGCAGAATGTGGAAAGTTGATACAAAAGTGTGATAAAAATTGATAATAGGTATAGTAAGGTTTTGTAGACAGGTAGGGTGCAAAAATGAAAGAATTGATGTCATTTAGGGAACAATGTTTTTGGTGAACAATGTTTAATTACCTATGTAAATGTCCCTGAAGTTGATTCAAAATAGGATGAAAAAAATCCAGTATTGCCTGGTAAGTTGAGGAACAGATATTGACATTTCTGTGATTACCTTTGACCCGGAAGTAGTGCAGTAAGGAAAATGTGTAATTTTACAAAAAGGTCTGTGGAATCTGCAATTGTTTTTAAAGGATGTTTGAAAAGGACTTTTAAGAGTTTGCATCAACTGTAAAATGATCAACTGTAATTTTCATGGATAATAAGAAATATTGGTCCATGTGACTTGATGACCCTTAACCTGGAAGCAGTGCCAACAGGAAGAAAGTTAAGAAATGAATCATTGTGGCTGGCAGACACAAAGGAGACCTACAAGCAGAGGAGCTGGAAGATGAAGTCACAGATGCAGAACAAAGAAAATGCAGACAGACACGAAAAGATGAACAGAAAGAGGAGAACTCTTGTGAAGAGAAGAAGCAAGCCACTCCCAGGAAGAGGTCAATTTTTCTGGTTGGCAGAAAAGAAGACAGGAGCTCTTGGAGGTACTACGTGAGCTGGCTAAAAAGGTCTAAAACCTGAAAAGCGGTGTGAATCGCTCGAAGATCCTAAAGAGCTAAATGTTTTTTTTCCAGAAGTGATCAAACCACTAACTGGGTGTTATTGGTTGGTCTGTTGAAAAGGAACTCTGGAAAGCTACACCCTCAGGTCTGTTGTGACCAGAGTGAGAGAGTGTTCACAGAAATGTACACTGCTGATGATAATCATATCCATGATAACTTGAAGGTGAAAGCTGTTTTTGGACAGGACTCCTAATCTACCCTGCTAAATAAAGAACAGCATATTGTGGAACTGTGTTGTTGTATTTCTATGTTAGTTTAATACAAATCTACCAACCTCACACAGGACTGGTATACTAAACATAGGTTTGTTTTACTTAAAGATGTAATACACGATTGCTCAGCGGACAGATTTACTATAAAGATTCAACAGTTATTGTTAACTGGAAAGTACAGCTGCAACTCCTTTACACCATACGTTGCTAGCTGAACTGAAAGCTCCCCGAGCGATGTCTGCTGATCACATGGTTTACATCCTGGCTATTTATTCATTAGCATATTCTCTCTTAACACGGTATCACAACATGGGTAACTATGTACTGCCACTTTTGTGTGGGGAGTGATGTGGTTTCTTGTGATTGTGAAAGACATATCTTTATTGATCAATCATTTAAAATGAAATTTACCTTTCTATTTGAAATATTATTTTGCCTGTTAATTCATGTTTACTTTGCATTGGTTCTGATTTAATTTAAAATTAAAAGCTACAAAAAGTGGAATCTTCTTGGTAATTTGGGGGGGTCATTCAAAAAATGAGTTAGTTTGGTTATGGTTCCCCCTTGGAGATCGTAACATTTTAAACAATGCTTCCACTCTCAATATTCTAATCTGCCTTCATCACTACCTTATAATGTCCATTACAGTGTAACTGTAATGTAACAGCAAACATGATAATGCCAAGTTGTTGTAGCAACACTCTTGTCATTGAGAAAAATCAATTATTTATATTGTCAATTGCCTTTGCTTCTGTGTTCCTTTTATTGTCTATTTACATGCTGGAAATCTGGAAATTTTGCTCTCATCAGGTGTTGAATTTGAGGTGTTTTATTTCAACAAAGCAGATAACGGAGAACTTAAGTATGATCAGTTATCTTTGGAATTGTAAAACTGGTGAAATAAAAGAGGAGTTGTTGTGTTTGAGGTCTTTTCAGTCCTTGGGATAATCTAAATATAACTACTTGACTACTTATCCTTAACCTCAGTGTTCTGTATCAGTGGTTGGTTTTTATGTTGTTGTGGGCAAGTACGATATGATAGTCTTGTTTGAACTTGCATGGGATGACTGGATACCGCCTTAATCACTCTGCTGGTGGTTGTTGTGACGGCAACTTTTCTTCCATTTGCTTAGGAATTCAGACTAATTGGTAAGGCAAATTTAAATTATATGAAGTTCCTTGCGATGCATTCATCTGTCTTCTCAGTCTTGAGTTAGCACTGCATGTAAATGACAAAAACATACAAAACATATATATATATTTTTTTAATATAACACTTTTTCTAATTCACGTTCTGAATATGTCTTGTGTGCAGTTCCAGTTGTTGCTTGCAAGTACTGTAGTGTATAAAATTTATTTTGCATTCTGTAAACATTAACCTGAAACATTAACTCAAGTTTCCCTGAGCACAGATGCTGCCTCAATCTGCTGAGTGTTTCCAGCATTTTCTATTCTTTTTTTGAGATTTCCAACATCTACAGTATTTTGCTTTTGTTTAAGAATCTTGACTATTTGGCCTTAAACAAATTGTGCACAGCAAAATCCCACAAACAGCAAATGAATGAATGTCTAGATAACCTGTTTCTGGTGATATTGTTATAGGGAAGAGTGTTGGCAAGGATATTTCATGGTCTCCATCAAAATAGTGCCATGGGATCTTTTACATCCACCAGAGTAGGCCTCGGTTTAACTCTCTGGCACAAAATTCAGAGCTGTAGCACCCATTTTTTTGGGGTGCTATGAGTGCCCTTAGCATTTCAAAGTGGCATCTGAGGTGGGCATGATATCTGAAATAAGATTATAATTGTCAAATCATCTCTTTTTCTCCAGCAGCTGTTCATTTGGATAGCAGCTGTCACTATTGATCCATGCTCTTTGTATATGCAATGATGGTTAAACAGCTGAGTTGATGCTCACATACATACGAACATACAAACTACAAGCAGGAGTAGGCCACTCAGCCCTTCAAGCCTGCTCTGCCATTCAATAAAATCATGGCTGATCTGATTGTAACCCCCCACTGACCCGATAAGCTTTCACCCCCTTGTTAATCAAAAATCTATATAGCTCAGCCTTTAAAATATTCAGACTTTGCTTGCACCGCCTTTTGAAGAAGAGAGTTCCAAAGGCTCATGACCCTGGGAGAAAAAAGTTCTCCTCATCCCTGTCCTAAATGAGTGACCTCTTATTTTTAAACCATGATCCCTGGCCCTGGATTCTCCCACAAGCGGAAACATTCCTTCCGCGTTCATTCTGTCAAGAACCCTCAGGATCTTAAACGTTTCGATCACCTAATGTTTGTGCGATCAGTATTACAGGCATCTTGGGAAATAGTATATATTTGGAAAATCCTACATTCTGTATGTGTTGCACAATATAATCCTCAAATCTGCAGTCTTGTACAAATGGTGCATCACCTTCCAGTGAAATATATATTAATGGCAGCTTTCTACCACAAAAAATGAATTCAATGCCTCGAAATACAAGAGTAAGTTCACTAACTCTTGGAGAGTAGGCATTTTGGTGTTGTAACCATATCAATGTATTATAGCCCATGGATAGTTTAAGGGAAAGTGAATATTTGCTTCTGAATACTGAAGAAGCATAATCCTTAAATTTCAAGTAATATGGATTCTAAATCTAGAGGTTAGTATTCAATACAATATAACACATTTTCTTGTCTGAGAAAGAGTTAACAAATTGTTACATTTTTCCATCCATTGTTGGGGTTCCCCTAAGTATTACTCTACTGTCAGAAGGTAGAATTAGATAAAGACAATCCTAAGGTGACTCACTGCTTCACACAAATGCATGGTCAATAAGAGTGATAAGAACCCTAAGCCTACCACAAAAACACATATATAACAAAAATGCCAACTTGCATTTATATAGTGCCTTTCAGATGGTAAAATGTCTCATGTTGCTTCACAGTAGCATTATTAAACAAAGTTTTACACCAGGCCACACAAGGACATCTTAGGGTAGATGACCAAAAACTTGGTCTTAAAGAGCATCTTAGAAGAGGAAAGAAAAGTAACAAGGCGGAGTGGTTTAGAGGTCCAAATTAGGGCCTAGGCAACTGTACACATGGTTGACGATGGCAGAGTAATTAAATATAATTAGTACTTATGCTCTCTATACATGAAGTATATGAAATGCCGATATCATCGTCCTATATACAGTCATCATCCCAAAATATGAAAAATTGTTATGTCTTACAAAATATTAGAGAGATATAGCTCAAACCCCTATTTCATCATTTTAGCAGATGCACCTAGAGTTAGAAATATTAACCAAATAAATTGGAAAACTTAAAGCATGCTGTTCACAAGCAAACTCACCCTTGGAAAGATGACTGATCTTTTCTGTAACAGCAAATGGACTATGTTACAAAAAACATTGCTGAGCTATAAGTGTCGTACTGAACATTTTCTAGGGTGCATCACAGACCTGTCAGATGAACTTATTTTAAATTGTGGTGCATAGGCCAGCACCTTCTGGACAGAAAAATTGACAATTGATGTCTGCTTAGCATTCTGAGATGTGTGTTCTCCCAGAATCCAAGCAGTCCAGAATGTGCTAATTTGTAAAATATAAAACATACCTGATATATTTTTTCCATACTAACATTGCAGCTGCTAATTTTAAAATAATATGGTATTCTGCATGAAGTTTTTTCCCCCCAAGATACTGCTTCTACCAAGAGACCAGCTGATGGTAAATAGTTTCATGAGCTTTTGTTTCTTCTTATTTATTACTTTGCCCACACATTTTTTATTAACAGACATATTTTCATGTACGTTCGACAATCCCTGCCAGCATTGTAAAGTTTATTTTATGATGCCCTGCAAAATAAAGGTAACAATAAAGAACTTATTGGGAAAGGATTATATGCACCAGCACTCCCAGCTGACAGACAATTGTTTTGAGTTCAGTGTTTAGAAACAGAATAAAGCTAAGTAATGTCAACTGTATCAATAGATGTTTTCTTAGGGATTGAGAATAAGCAGATTGCTGTTAGACTGGTTGCGTTCTTCAGTTGATCTTCCTGAAGTTCTCATTTTGATAGGATGTGCATATTGAATTTGATTATTCATTTTACAGAGTCATTGTCATTCCTATGAAAAGGGATGGGCTTGCACAATCCTGGCATTCATTGTGCACAAACAATGTGCATTTATTTTGACATGAATGTAATCAGCTCATCATGTGTATGGCAAACAGAGAGCAAAGATTTGATAAGCATAGTTTTTTTTAATGAAAATGATACCTTTTTAATTGAACCTTTACGAAATGCTGAAAAAATCCCTTGAAGTTTATTTTGTGATTGTACTCGACTGCAACCTTAACTATTGAGGAGTAGTCATATGATAGCATCGATAATTGCATTTAATGCTATGTTATTCAAGCGTTCTACTGAAGTGAAATTTAATGTAGAGGTAAATAGGGTAGATTATAATTTTTAAACTGGTTGTTAGTAAATATCAGTTATGTTGGTATTCGGCCTATTTAAAAATTAGTGCTTAGAGGTGCAAACTTTGCCCTCGCTTTCACCTTCAAAGTTCAGCTAATAAGGATTCCTGAAACTCAAGGAATTATTACCGCTATGTTTTGACTACGGGATGGCTTTGCTTGTGAACTGGTTGCATGCTTATCTGTCGGCAGGTGAGTTGATTACAATATACTGCAGACACAGAGACCAATATGAAATGAAGCACATACTAGTTTATTTACACAAACAACAGAGCATTAACACGATGTGCGTTTCTCCAGCCAGACCCTATTCTAGACTAACATTAACATGGTAGCCCATGCTACACAGCCATTGGGTCTTACAGTCACATGGTCAATCCGCTCACAGTCTCTTAAAGGTGTATTACACCTCATCTTACCACAATTACAGTTGTGAAATATACTGTCCTGGTGACAAGCTGCTAAAGGAACACAATGTGATGTCTTGGCATATCTGATTTTGCTTCAAAATTTATTGTTGTACAATTCAAGCTGTGTTGTTCCCTTAAGGCTCACTTACCCATTATTGCTGACCAAAGTATTATTTCATTTACAACCACATGAACACTGTAAACATGGACAAATAACAAAACAGTGTGTATTATGTAGGACTGTGGGCTGTGAATTATAAGGCACTAATTTGAACTCAAATATGTGTAAAATCCTTGAATTTCACTCTTTTGATGCAGGCAGGAGGTAAGATATATTTTCTGCAGTTTTAAAAAATGGGGTGATTTTACTGTTATAATTTAAGGTGATATTGTGGATTTACATTTTCCATTGTGTTAGAAACTTTAACTAAACAAGAAGATGACTTGCCTGAAGCCTCTGCTCCAGGCTGACAAGTTCAAATTTCTGCACTTTTCTCTCTTCTGTGACTTAAATCTTTACCACTGGAGACCAGCCTTGTGGCTTTGCTTTTTGCTGCCTCCAACACTTCAATGTTTTTACTGTGTCTAGGCAACCCAAACTGGATGCTGTACTCAGCCTGACCAGAGCACTGTACAGTTGGATTTCACTTCCTCAGACTTATATTACACTGCTTACTGTGTGTGCTAGAGCACTCGCTGGGCCTTCAGCAGTGCTAGGTTGAAGTCAGACATTACGATATGTGCAAAGACAGTTTGTTGACAACTGTCTTTTTCTGCTTTGATCTGTTTTCCTGTGTGGAAATGCCTAGCTTCAGATCAGCGCCTGCACACAGCTGAGATTGGCAATTCAATTCGCCGTCTAATCAGCCTTAATTCAATTAAATATTTTTGTGTCTTTAATTTACTGGTCTTATTAGTATTTGTTTGTAGTTTATTTAATTCCTTTGCCTTTGTACTGAGGTTCTGCACTTAATACATGTTCTTGACAGAGGGATGACAAGTGCTTGGATGTTATGTTAGGGCTGAATTGTTTTCGAAAGATTACCAAACAGAAGGAAGGACAAAGAACAGAAGGAAAAAGAATGCTTTGAATTCAGAACTGGTATCTTCATTAAACCCTAAGCATACATGGTTTCAACCAACTGCTCCCATAGCAACAGTAAAAAAAAAAAGACCTCTTAATTAGAATTAAATATTAATAAAGTTAGATACATCCCAATACACTGACTGAAAATAAATACCTTCCTGGGAGCCAAATTATTCCTTAGGGGACTGAAAACTGGAGGCTGGAACCCATTGTAAACAGTATCTTTATCAAATCTAAAGAAATGTCATTTACAATATAAGCTGAAATGAAATGCATAATTTAGCTTAATTGGAAAAAGGAAAGTACTTGGTCGAGAACATAGTAATTAATTCAATTAAGTATTGTAGTCATCTGAAATGAGGGGGGTTTTGAAATTGCCTGTCTTATCAAGTGGGCATTATTTACATTATACATATGTGTTTAATGTATGTTTCGATATATAAGCTTTTCATTAATTGGAAACCAGAATCCTGAGAAGGCCTATTGCCTTGATGTCACACAGCCCAATCGGCTGAAGCGATGCCAGGATACCTAATTTGGACCGTGTGGGTTCAGGCCGCAAATTTACATGTCAGTCATCTATCAACAGGTGAGTTGCAAGATGGGCCCTGCACAGATGTTACTCAAAGGGCCAGGCACCCAAATTACATATAAGGTAATTTTTAAGAACTTCCACTCTCGTGGAATTTCTGAAAATACTCTAGAGTGTTCTTGGAGGTGTTGTGGTGAGTTCCTGGATTTGCCAGAGGGTGTTTCTGCACCCTCACAGGGAGGACCTGTCCACACAAAGACTGCAACTGGCATGGGTGCAGCTGTGGCAGAGCCTCTGGGCCTGTAACACAACAAGGAGATGGATCACGGGCTGTGGCCAGGGCAAGATCTGCACCATGCCTCCTGCCAACTCGGAGCTGGACTCCTCCATGCCCCTTACAGTAACAGGAGGTTGTGTGGAAGACCAATCAATGCACCCAGCTATTGGTGTGCATGTTTATCAGCACTAACCTGTGTGCTGGCCCATTGAGGTCCTCACCTGAGTCCTCAAGAGCAGAACCTGTTGGTGGCCTTGCCCCCTGGTGAGCTGGCAAATCAACCATCCATTCCCCCTAACCTGTCTGCAGCCTATTTGTGTCCACATGACTCACACCTTTATTCTTGCCGACACGATACATGCAGTACCAGTGTCTAGGCTGATGTCTGTGAATATCAGATCCATTGATGGGGCCTCTTCATTAATGCTGTGCTGTTGTTCTCTCTCTTCCTCCTTGTACATCTGTGGCTGGGCAGACAGTGGTAGTTCTTGGGTGATTGAATGTAGAAAATCAGAACGGGAAGGTTGGAGTGAGGGAAGGGACCGGGAGTGGGAAGCCAGTGTTCCATGGTCACACCATCAGCAGCTTCCTCATCATGGGAAATAGCAAGATGAGAGTGAGCTGGTAATGAAGAAGGGGCATAAGACTAAACATAACATCATTTTCAACGTTCTCATCGATGTCAGATGCCACAGGTTCCATTGCAGTTAGCCCCATGTTGCTAAGAGCCATCAATACTGTAGGACTCAGGAAATACAAACCTCCTTGTCCCCCATTGGCCTGGCCCTTCTATGATGTGGCACCTACAACTGTGGGTGAGAAGGCGGAATGTTAGTGATTGTGTAACGCTGGCCAAGATTTTCCGTGCCCGCTGGCATCAGGCGTGTTCGATGGTGTGAGCGAACAATATGGCGAGAAGGCCAAAAATCAGTTTCACAACGTCATGAAGATGTCGGGGAGGTGGGGTTGGGAGGGGGGGAATGAAGGTGTCAGGGGGGGTGAGCTTGGGATGGGGGAGGGAGTACGGGGGGAGGTGGGGGTAACAGGGCAGAAGATGGCAACTGGGGAGGTAGGTGTAAGGGGACTGGAAGGTGTAAGGGAAGGAGTTCGGAGGGGGGAAGGAGTCCAGGGGGAGGAAAGAGTGTGAAGAGGGGAGGGAGTCTGGGGGAGAAAGGAGTGCGAAGAGAGGAGGGAGTAAGGTTGGAGGAAGGAGTCGGCAAGTGGGAAGGAGTAAAGCTGGGGGAAGAAGTGAGATTGGAGGAAGAGGTAAAGCTGGCGGAAGGAGTTGGGAGAGGGGGAAGGACTAAGGATGGTGGGAGAAGTAAGGGTGTCTGAGGGAGTCAGGAAGGGGGAGAGACTAAGCGAGAGTGATGGGGGAAAAGGAAATGGGTGACTGGGGGACGGGTAAAGATGGGAGAGTGCGCAATAAACTGAATCCAGACCATGCTGGCCAAATCGAAAGTGAAACGACAGTGGTGGGGGTGAGATCAGGTGCTGCGTGGGAGTGTGATCAGGGGGTGGGTGGAAATGCAGGTCAGCTCAGATGGACAACTGAAAGTGAACCTCAGCAGCAGCACTGACAATGCCCAGGACAGTGAGGTGAGTGTGACACATGAAGGATCTGTGTGCATGGGAGAGAGCTTACACGAGGCTCCAAAAGACCCTGCCACACACACACTTCTCCTGAATTCCTTATTGAATTTATTAAAGACTATTTTGAGTTTAGATTTCCCCTCAAGTGGAAGCTTCTTCTCTACATCTGTCTTTTTGAGCCACTTCATCATTTCAAAGACCTTTATCAGGTCACCTCCCGCCTGCTCAGGTTTTCCTGATAGTTGTGATTTTATTGAAAATCCTACAGCAATATGGTAATCTTAATAACGGAGTTAAATATATATTCTACATAATCTCTCTCTTAAATTTGTTTTTTAAGACAAGAATTAGTAACTGCCATCCTGGCCTGGCATCTGTGCAGAATCCATTCTAAAGTGTGTTGGTTACTGTACACCTCGTTCTGAATATTCAGTCATGCCTGTACACATTCAGTTTCCAGTCCTTTAGGCAAGTCAGTGCTTGCTTTGTACTCTGAAGTATAAAATCTGCAACCCAGAAACAACGATTTGAAATTCTCACACAAATTCTATAATGATAAGAATTTTGAAATATAATTTTAATGACAGTTCTAATAATGTATCATTTATGTCAGGTAATGTCAGTCTGTCAAGCCTTTATTTTCAGTCTTTCTTCAGGGATGGTACCAGAGGCCAGAGAAATGCAAACATTACACCTTTGTTGAAAAAAAGGGTGTAAAGATAAGTCCAACAACTACAGGCCAGTCAAGTAAACTTCAATGGTGAGGAGACTTCTAGAAACAATAATTAGGGACAAAATTAATAGTCACATGGACAAATGTGGGTTTACTAAGGAAAGCCAGCATAGATTTCACAAGTATTTAATGAACTTGCTGGAGTTCTTTGAAGAGGTAACAGAGAGAGCGTTGATGAGGGCAATGCTGCTGATGTGTACATGGGCTTCCAAAAGTCATTTGATACAGCTCCGCAAAACAGACTTGTGAACAAAGTTATAGCTCATGGAATAAAGCGACAGTAGCAACATGGATACAAAACTGGCTGAGTGACAGGAAACAGCGAGTAGTGGTTAACGAATGTTTTTCAGGCGGGAGGAAGGTTTGTAGTGGAGTTCCCCAGGGGGTCAGCATTTGGACCCTCGCTTTTTCTGATATATATCAATGACCTAGAACTTGGAGTACAGGGCACAATTTCAAAATTTGTGTTTGATATGAAACATGGGAGCATTGTGAACTGTGAGGAGGGTAGTGTAGAACTTCAATAGACAAATTGGTGGAATAGGCAGACAGGTGGCAGATGAAGTTCAATGCAGAGAAATATGAAGTGAGTCACTTTGGTGGGAAGAACATGGAGAAAATATATACTATGTATGTGTACAACTCTAAAGGGGGTGCAGGAGCAGAGGGACCTGAGTGTAGATGTGCATAAGTCATTGAAGGTGACAGAACAGGTTGAGGAAGCGGCTAATAAAGCATGCAGCGTCCTAAGCTTTATTAATATGGGCATAGAGTAGAAGATCAGGGAGGTTATGTTGAACTTGTATAAGACACTATTTTGGTTCAGCTGGAGTATGGCGTCCAGTTCTGGGTGCCACACTTTAGGGAGAACATGAAGGCATTGGAGAGTGCAGAAAAGATTCAGGAAAATGGTTCCAGGGATGAGGAACTTCAGGTATGAAGATAGATTGGAGAAGTTAGGACTGCTTTCCTTGGAGAAGAGGAGGCTGAGAGGAGATTTGATAGAGGTAATCAAAATCATGAGAGGTCTGGACAGAGTAGATAGAGAGAAACTGTTCCCATTTGTGAAAGGAACAAGAATGAGAGGGCGCAGATTTAAAGTAATTTGGAAAAGAAGCAAAAGCGATATGAGGAAAAAACATTTCACACATCAGTTGGTTAAGGTCTGGAATGCACTGCCTGAGTGTGGTGGAGGCAAGTTCAATCAAGGCATTCAAAAGGAAATTAGGCTGTTATTTGATGAGGAAGATGTGCAGGGTTATGGGGAGAGGGCAGAAAATGACACTAAGTGAATTGCTCATTCGGAGAGCTGGTGCAGACAAGATGGGCAGAATGGCCTCCTTCTGCACCTAAACGATTCTGTGATCTTAATGGTATGGAAGGTATGGGGCAGAATTTTACGTTCAGCGTGCGGGTGCACACCCGACCCACTCGAGTGTGTAATAGTGCGTGATGACATCAGGCAAGCACTCTGATGTTATCGCGCACTCGTGTGATATTTCAGTCGGCAGAAGTGTGCGAGAGTTGACAGCGTGCCCGCCGAAAATCAAGAGGCCTATTAAGGCCATTAACGTAGTAATCAACGGTAATTTTTTTGTGCTGGTCCAGTGTTACGGTTGGCAGGCGGGCGAATGGGCCAGGCGGTCTTTGTCTTTTTGAGGAAACCTCATCCAAGGGCGGGATGAGGTTTCCGATATTAATTTTAAAAAAGCTAAAAATGTTTGGACAGAATTTACATCAGCTATATGTTCAGGTGACTGATTCTGATGCATGGACATTTATTTTGGCATTTGAAAATCTTTATTTATGGCTTTTGAATTCTTCAGTTCCCTGAGGCAGCTCTGTGAGCGCTCCCCTGGTCCTGCACTGACTTCAGCGCTCGCCCTCCTCCTGGCCCCACCCCAGCAGCGCTGAGCATTTCATGCTACCCGGCAGTTAATTGGTCAGCCAGCGTGCAATCGTGGCCGGGGGCCGATTGCCGGCAGCGACCCATTTCCCGGCCACTCCCCAGCCCGCTGACCACACCCACACGCCAAACTCAAAATCCCCGCCCATGAATTTTTTGATTTGTCCCAAATATGAATGTTCTTTTGTTGTGAGGAAATGTTAAGTTTGTATGTAATATTGGACAGTTACTGCAGTTATTAAACTCTGTAGTTTAATCAGTTCTGACTCTTGAAGATGAAATGGGTGTTGTTCGTGCCTGGATGTATATCTTTATTAAGCTGAGCACATAACATTGTTTTTAGGAATTTTAATTCCATTTTGCAATCAACATAATTTATAACATATACTTGAGAGCTTATCATGACCTTAAATGAAACTATTCAAGTTACCTTTTCTGTTCCAGAAAGGATAGTGATTTGTTTGTCATTAACAGTAAATAGTTTTAGAGGTAAACTTTTTCCTCTTGATCTTCTCAACCTATCTGCAGCCTTTGGCATAGTTGACCACAGCATCTTCCTCCAATGCCTCTCCACTGTTGTCCAGAAGAGTGGAACGGTTGACACTTGGCTTATCATAGCCAGAGAGTCACTTGCAAAGGCTTCTCTTCCTGAGCCAGCATCGTTATCTCTGATGTTCCCCAAGGATCTATCCTTGGTTTACACCAACCCCCCACACCATTTCTCATCTACATGCTGCCATTGGCAACATCATCCAAAGGTACAGCATTAGTTTTCACATGTATGCTGACGACGCCCAGCTCTACCCCACCGTCATCTGTCTCAATTCCTCCAGAGCTGTTAAACTATCAGACTACTTATCTGACATCCAGTACTCAATTAAATTCTTCCAGTTAAGTATCCGGAAGACTGAAGCCATTGCTTTTGGTTCCTGTTCCAAATTCCATTCCCCAGCTACCAACTCCATCCCTCCCCCAACAACAGTCTGAGATTAAGCCATTTTGTTTGTAACCTCGGTGTCACATTTGATCCCAAGATGAGCTACAACCTCATATTCATGCCATCGCTAAGACAGCTTATTTTCCACCTTTCCACCTGACTTTGCCCCTGTCTCAACTCATCTGCTGCTGAAACCCTCATTCATGTCTTTGTTAAACTAGACCCGACCGATCCAATCCACCTGACTCTCCCACATTCTAAAAATTTGAGGTCATCCAAAACCCTGCCACCTGTGTCTTAACTCGCAGCAAGTCCTATTCCCCTATCGCCCTGTGCACGCTGACCAACATTGGCTCCCGGTCAAGCCTTTAACATTCTCATCCTTGTTTTCAAATCCCTCCATGGTCTTTCACCTCCCTATCTCTGTAATCTCCCCCAGCCCCATAATCCTTTGATGTATCTGCACTTCTCTAATTCTGGCCTCTTGTGTATTCCCAATTATAATTACTCCACCATTGCTGGCCATGCTTTCAGTTGTCTAGTCTCCAATCTCTGGAATTCCCTCCTTCTAACTCACTTTCCTCCTTTAAGACACTCCTTAAAACCTGCCTCTTTGACCAAGCTTTTGGCCAACTGACCTAATATCTCCTTATGGGGGAGATGGTGGCACAGTGGTATTGTCACTGGACTAGTAATCCAGAGACCCAGAGTAATGCTCTGGGGACCTGGGTTTGAATCCAGCCATGGCAGATGTTGAAATTTGAATTCAATAAAAAAATGTCTGGAATTAAAAGCCTGATGATGGCCGTAAAAACCCATCTGGTTCACTAATGTCCTTTAGGGAAGGAAATCTGCTATCCTTACCTGGTCTGGCCTACATGTGACTCTAGACCCACAGCAATGTGGTTAACTCTCAAATGCCCTCTGAACAAGGGTAATTAGGGATGGATAATAAATGCTGGCCTAGCCAGCGATGCCCATGAATGAACAAAAAAAACGTGCCTTGGTATCATACTTTGTTTTATAATATCCCTATGAAAAGCCTTGAGATTTTTCATTATGTTAGAGGCTCTATATAAATATAAATTGTTGTTATTGTTGCTTTAATAGGGTCCCTATGCAAACTCTTACTGAAACCTCCAACAAATGTCATTCTCATAGAGAAACATGAGCTTCTAACTGTCTTCCAGGTATAGGTTGTAATTTTTTTTATTAATTCAACAATATGAAATGTCATGTGACAAAATCAAAGTGTAATGTTGCCTATGTTGTTTGGGTTCCTCCACAACATGCACCATTGCCCAACCAAGGAGGTAAGCAGGAAGCCTGTTCCTTGGCCTTAAGCTAACTGTTAATTGACCACTAAGTGGGTTTTCCCTTGAATCTTCCTCTGTCTGCAAATCATGGTTCAGAAGAAAATCCTGTTTCCGAGGGTTTGAGCCAGTGTTGTACCCATCTTGACACATTTGTCACTGCACTATCCATGGAACACAATGTCTATTGTTGCTGTTATATCCAAAATAACAGTTGCATCCTCAGTCATTCAGTAGAAATTTAGTTGTGAGGCTAGTTTTCACTTTTTGACACATTTACACATAAATGTTACTGTATTACATCATATTAATGAGGTATTTTTCAGATAAGGGGTTAGTGAATTTCAGTCAGCTTGGTCTGCTTCTGCAGAACTGGATGTCTACAGTTCTTTGCTAAATCATGATTCTTTCATTGAAAGATTCAAAAACAAGCTAATTAATTTGAACAGTTTTATAAGAAACAAAATGGTTGAACTAATGAGCTGGAATAACAGAATTACAATTATCCTGACCCAGCGAAGCAGACAGGTTTCAACAAGAAACAGATAAACTTTATTACAGAGAGCTTTTCAGGTGCTACATGCTCAATCAGGACTCTTGTCAGGAAGCCCCACCCCGGATTGCCCGAGCTTAGGGTTCATTGGTCAGAGCCTCCCAGATCATCACGTGACCCCGATGGACAGTAGGGGAGGCTACGCCTTCAGTTACTACATTTCCTTCCCCTTTAGTTTTTTACAATTTCTATTTACAGGGAAACATTTGAATATCCAATAACATATACATATATACAACTTCCGGTGTCTGAAGATGAAGTCTCTGGTGTGCTTTCCTTACACACCTAGAGCAGCGTGGCTCTACCACTTGAGGATCGTCAACAGGATTGACAGGATCTGGAGCTGGAGCATGAGACACATCATTAGAAAGTGGCAGTTCTGGGTTTCTGGGCAACTCTACAGAGACATCGGGCATGTCTATTCACCTCAGGAGTTGATGGTTTGATGTTAATCTCAGGCAGAATAGTTGGTTGTTGGAATGTCTCTCTAGCACGAATATGACCTACGTGCTTACGAATGATTCTATCTTCCACTTGTCCTTGGAAAGATAATGGACCAGTCTTTGAGACAATGGTTCTGGGAACCCAACAAGGTCCACTTTCGAAATTTCACACGAATACTGCGTCACTTATATTGAATGTGCGAGCTTTAATGTGTGTACGGTGGTTCAATTTTTGATTATTCTGATTCCGCTCTACCTTCACCTCTAAACTTGGAAACCCCAGGCTTAACGATGTACATAGGTGGCATCTCATCAATAATTCAGATGGTGTTGAACCTGTGGTCGAATGTGGCCTTGTATGATAACTGAGAAGAAAGCGAGAAAGTCGAGATTCTAGAGCATCTTCTGATAACCTCTTCATACCAGACTTGAAAGTTTGTATAACTCTCTCAGCTGCACCATTCGGTGAGGGATGGTAAGGGGCTGTTTTAATATGTCTGATTCCATTCAGATTCAGGAATTTCTGAAACTCTATGCTGGTAAAGGCTGTACCGTTATCAGAGACAACGATTTCAGGTAGGCCATGTATGCTGAAACAGTAATGTAGCTTCTCAATAGTTGTGTTGGCGATTTGACTTCTTATTCATCCATCCATTTAGAATGTGCATCTATAATCAACAAACACATGGTACCTAAGAATGATTCTGCATAATCGATATGTAGTCTGACCCAGGGTCGACCTGGCCATTCTCATGGATGCAGTGGAGCTGAAACAGGTAACTTCTTTGTTGCTGATAATGGAGACAGTTCTTGACCATGCTTTCAATGTCACTGTCAATGCCTGGCCACCAGACATAGCTTCACGCATTTTCATCTTTGGTATTCCTGGATGTGCACTTTGAAACTCTGTCAAGAATATTTCTCTACCTTGTGATGGGTCAACAACTCTTGGTCCTCACAACAAAATTCCATCCTGACAACTTAACACTGTTTCTGGCATGGAAAGATCTCAAATCTTCAGGTACAGGTGAATTTAACCATCCTTGCAAAACTAAGTCTCTGACGTCATATACATGTAGGACAATATTGGATCTCTGATCATCCAAATTCTAATTTGCTTTGCACACACGGGTGTTGAATCCAAGAAATTCAGAAATAACACAACTTCTTGTAGAACAGGAGCATGTGCAGTGCTGTTTGGTAATGCGAGATGACTGAGTTAGTCCACATTTTCAATGTGCAAACCAGGACAATGCATAAAAGTATACTTATGCTCAGATAATACCAGAGCCCAATGTTGTATTCTTGCTGAAGCTATTGGCGGAATGGCCTTATCCTCACTGAATATACCCATTAATGGTTTATGGTCTGACACAATGGTGAAATGTCATCCATGTAGGTACTGGTAGAATTTCTTCACTCCAAATATCACTGATAAACCTTCCTTTCCTAGCTGAGAATAACCCTTCTCAGCTGTAGAGAGGGTTCTCGAGACATAGCCAATGGGCCTTTCTGACCCATTTTCCATTCTATGTGAATACACAGCTCCGACACCATAAGGAGATGCATCACATGCTAATACCAACTCTTTCGATGGGTTGCAGTGTACCAATTAACACGACGAATGTAACAGTTTCTTTACTTTCACAAAGGCTTCTTCCTGTTGTGAATTCCACGGCCAATGGTGATTCTTTTTTTAACAACAATTGCAGTGGTGCTAACACCAGTTGGGAAGCTAGACAAGAAGCAGTTATAGTAGTTGATCACACCCAGGGAGGGCTTGAGTTCAGTTACATTGGATGGTGAAGGCGCATTTTTTTATTGCCCGAACTTGCTCTTCTACCGGATGCAAACCCACGGTGTCCACCCTGTGACCCGGGAAAGTAACTTCTGGTGCTTGAAACGCGTATGTTTCTTTCTTGAACCGTACGCCGGTTTCCATGAACCTTCTTAGCTCCTCCTCCAGGTTGGCCAAGTGTTTGTTCTCGGTTGACCCTGTGACCAGAACATCACCTAGGTAAACTACCACTCGGGGAAGTCCTTGCAAAAGGCTCTCCATTGTTCTCTGGAAGATAGCGCGTGCAGACAATACTCCAAAGGGTAGGCGAGTGTATTGATAAAGACTCTTGTGTGTGTTAAAAGTCAGGTATTCTCTTGATTTGCTATCCAGTTCTAATTGTTGGTAGGAATGGCTCATATGCAATTTTGTGTAGGACTTGTCTCCAGGCAACTTTGCATATAAGTTGTCTATTCTTGGATTGGGGTACTTGTCTAGTTTCGCTGCCTTACTTATGGTCAATTTATAGTCCCCACAAATGCGTATGGTTTGGTCAGGCTTAACCGCTGGAACTATGGTTGCTGCCCATTCTGAGAATTGGACAGGTTGGATGATGCCCAATTTTTCTTACCAGCACAGTTCTGCATCCACCTTCTCCCTCAATACATAAGGCACTGGTCTGGCCTTAAAGAAATGTGGTGTTGCCTGAAGATCCACATATATCTTGGCCTGCAGGCCTTTTAACTTCCCCAATTCATCCTGAATTACCATGTCATATTTCCTTAGCAGTTCAGGAACTCATCCTGTTTTTGCGGTGAAATATCTCAGACCAGTTGAGCTTGACCTTCTGTAACCAATCTCGGCCTAACAGACTGGGTCCTTCTCCTTTCACTATTATCACAGGCAGCTGGGCTGTCTGTTGCCAGTAAGACACTGATACTGTGGCGATGCCCTTTACCTGGATAGATTCTCTAGTGTATGTCTTTAATTTAGCGGTTGTCCGCTCCAGCTTTACTGGCTTTCTACCTTCGTTAAGGTATTTGAAGGTGTGCTCTCCACCACTGTAGTTGAGGCACCCCTATCCACCTCCATTATTAATGGATTCTCATTACCTTGGATTGTGACAGTGATAGGCTGGGTTTTTACAATGGTTAAAATAGGGAATAAATGCCAGTGTCGGCAGCTTCAGGTTCTGTTGTATTCTTTAATTCAGTCATGTTGGTTTGCAGCTTTATAGGTTGTTTTGACTTTTCCCTGCACTGCCTTACTACGTGGCCTTACTTATGGCAGCAATGGCATTCTGCCTCCTTGAATTTACAGGTGTCCGGTCTGTGGTCACCTCCACATCGATAACAACTTGATCTTGGAGTCGCTGCTGAAGTGTTTCTACTGGGCCTTTTCATGTTTCTAACACTGGATAACTGGACGTTGCCTCTCGCTTCGATGCTGTGAGTCTGGTTTTCCTGCCACGCTCGGTGGAAGGTTCCCGCTCCACATGAAGAGCGGCGCCATGTTGAATGTGTTGCAAAGCCTGTGAATGTCCCACAGCGCTTCCCATGGCGAGGGAGATTTCTAGGGCGATCTTAAAGTCGACGTCGACCTCGGCGAGTAAATAGCGCTGAACGGCGTCGTCCTGAACTCTACAAACTAATCGGTCCCACAGCAAATCATTTAATGTGTCCCCAAAGTCGCAGTGTTCTGTCAACTGCTTAAGGTTCGCTACATAGGGTGTGATGGACTCTCCTGGGGCCTGGAATTAAATTTAAAACGCCGCATTATTACAATCACTTCAGCTGGAAGTGCGTTTTCACGAGGTCCACTAATTCATTATAGGTCTTAGAATTGGGCGCTCGGGACTGTCAGGTTGTGAGTGAAATTGTATGTCTTACTACCACATACACTCAAAAGGATGGCTTCCTGCTTTTCCTCCAGGATAATTTCGTTTACTACAAAATAAAATCCGAGGTACTCCACATTCTGGCTCCAGCCTTCCATAGTCGCATCATAAGGATCGATTCTGCCAAAGAGTGGCATGCCTGGTGAGTAGTCTTTTCTTTTTCTTGAGATTCAGTATACTCATGTTAACAAGGTGAGGTGCAGCGTCGGAGCTATTTTACCCTCGTTGCCAAGTATAATGACTCAACAGAGCGGACAGGTTTCAACAAGAAACAGATAAACTTTATTATCGAGAGCCTTTCAGACGCTACATACTCAATCAGGACTCTCAACAGGAAGCCCCACTCCCCGAATTGCCTCTGCTCAGGGCTCATTGGTCAGAGCCTCCCAGAACATCACGTGACCCCTGATAGCAGGAGAGGCTATACCTTCAGTTACTGCAACAATTAATTGTAATTACAATTAATACCAATTATGCAAGGTATTGAAATTGTTGGATCCTTAAATATCAGATTAGTAAGTAACCTATATTGATTATTATATTTATAATCATATGAATTGTTTGATTCTGTAGCTACCTGGTAGGTTATTGCCCAAACTTTGCTGCCTCACCTTTTAAAACATTCTCAGAACAAAATTTTTCAACGAAAGTTACCGCCTCTATTCCTTTCCTGGGCTCAGCATCTGTTTTTCTCATGGTTATCTGTGAAGTGCCTTGATACTGTTTAAAATTAAGTTTGCTTTATAAATGAGAGTAATTGCTCTTGTTATTTTGCCTGCCACAGCACTAAACATATGTCCTACAAAGAATATACCCTGGAGCCAATTCTTAGATGACTTCTTATATTCTCCTAGGTGAAAATTTGTTTACTTGAATACTAAATAGGCACCTTTCAAATGCATTGACATTGCAATTATGCAATGATGGGGAGAGTGGGTGGGGCTACTCATCACTTTCAGAATAAGAGTTAATGGCCAACCTTACCTGCCACAGCACAGAATCACGGGTAGGACATCCTCAGCCTTCCAAACAGTGGCTAGTTATTCCCGACCAACATACGAATTAAGAGCAGGAGTGAGCCATTCGGCCCCTCAAGCCTTCTCCGCCACTTAATAAGATCATGGCTGATCTGATTATGGCCTCAATTCTACTTTCCTGTCCATCCCCAAAATATCTTTGACTCCTTTGTTAATCAATAATTTATCTATCTTAGCCTTAAAATATTCAATGACCCTGCCTCCACCACTCTCTGGGGAAGACAGAAATTGACTCCCTGCGATGCTCATACACCTACTTGAAAAAACAGAATTTATTTATTTTTTTGTGTCACTGGCTTCAAATATCATCTTGTACTATGACATTGGATAGCTGTACAGGAACGATGCCGTGATTCCAGAGCAGAAGCCCCACTCACAAAGGTGCAAGTCAAAGTAAAGGCTCCAAGCTGTTGGGATTGTCTCCTTTAGAGCAAAGAGGGCCAAGAGAAGATCCAACACAGCTCTTCAAAACTGTGGGATTTTAGTAGAACAAGTAGGGAGAAACTATTTCCTCTGGAAAATGGGTCACCACCAAGAGCTTACAGATTTAAATAAATGGTAAAAGAATTATAGGGGAAATTAACAGAAATTTATTCACTGAAAGTCGTTAAGATCGGGAACAATTTACCTGAAAGGGTGGTGGAATCAGATTCCATAGTAAATTTCAAAAGGCAGTTGGATGTATATACATGAAGAGGACTAATTGGCAGGATTATGGGGAAAAAAACTGGGCTGGAGGACTAAATTTGACAGCTCTTTCAAAGGCACAGAGGCCTCATTCTGTCCCTGTAAGATTTTATGAACTAAATTGCTTCAGAAACTGCACTCTCGATGAATGTGAATTCCCAGTGGAAGTGCTGGATTACAAAATATTTCTCATAAAAAATTCTGATGTTATTTCCAGTAAATGGGTTGATTTGTGCACGGCCATTGGGACTGCTATTCCATGCCACACTGGTTATAAATTTCTTTCGGCAGGATTTTCCCACACCCGCTCCCGCCGCAAGTCAATGGGCTTCTGGCTGGGGCACGGCCTCGCCCCCGGCATGTCCCACCCACAACGGGGCCGGAAAATCCCGGCCTTTATCTAATTTCCTATGATAAGTTTACGTGTAAAATTATAGCAGCGCTACAGCTAGGGGAGTTTTAACCTCAGCTTTTCTTACATGTAATGCTCTGGGAGAAGAAGGGCACAATTAGCAATAGCTTCCTCTTTTTAAAAACAAGACAAATTCAGTTCTGTAATACTTAGAAAGCGTTTGACAAACTTATATCCTATGTATAGCAAAATTGCATTGCAATAGTCTAGTAAGAATTGTCTAGACAATACAAATATTATGGAGTTAATTTAACAGCACTCCCTCACAACATGTTGAGACCGTTCCTGCAATTAGCATTTATGATTTTGAAAATAGGCCATTTGTTTCCACTCGGGGCCCTAATGATGAACAGATTAAGATTATTCCATGTATTCTAAAAGCAGAAGAAATAGGAGCAGGAATATACTCGATGGCCCTTCCAGTTGGCTTCACTACTCAATGTGATCATGGTTGATTTTCCATATCAACTCCACTTTCCCATCCATCCCCCATATCCTTTGATTCCCTTAGAGTTCAACATCTATCAACCTTTGCCTTTAATATACTCAACGACTGAGCACCCACAGCCCTCCAGAGTAGAGAATTTTAAAGATTAACAAGCCTCTGAGTGAAGAAATTCCTCCTCATCTCAGTCCTGAATGGCCTACCCTTATCCTGAATCAATACCCCCTCATTCCAGACACTCCAGCCACGGGAAACAGCCCCTCACAATATAACCTCTATTATAAAGCCAAAAATAGTAATTGGTAATATTTCAAGTTAGAAGTTGAAACCTACAACCTTTGTGTAGAGATAAAATGAGTCAGCCTGTTAAATAAGTTTTAGGAGTCCAGTGGCCACCTATTCCCATCACGTGGGCTACTCTTAGTAACCCTCGCTTACAATGGCAAAACATGTTTATTATGGGAATTGAAACAGATGTTTGCTATACTTGAGGCTTAGACTTCATGAAGTGCAGATGTCACATTTTAATCAACTGGAAGTTGTTTTGCTCTTTGTTAGGAATGTACCATGAAAAGAAGACTGAAAGGAAAAGGAATAAGTTTTTTTGGAAAACATCAGGTTCGTAATGAATTAAATCAATTCGGCTACATCGATAAATAATTTGTATCTTTACTTTTACAAATTTATTTGAATTGTTCCACTATTCTATTACTGTACAACATGAAGTTAATTTAATAACAGTTTGGTAGTCACTAAACTATTGGAGACTCTGTTTGAATTGTATCTGATACTCTCACTTGGTCTGCTCCTGGAGTGTTAGTTTCCGAAGTTCAGCTAGGTTGTCAAGGGACAGAAACAAACCAGGGAGGTATCCCTCGCTATCCACTCCTGGCAGGCTGAAGGACTGGTATCCACGGAGATGGCCACAAACTGAACTGCCTCATCTTCCTTTCCATGATAGGGTGAACACAGACTGAGCAGAGTAGGAAAATAAAAACAACTAACATAAAGGAAAAATAAAAATATAAAGCAGCCATTATTAATCAATCTGCTAACTGAATCAAAGTTGGGATTGCTAAGGAATTTAGCTACCACACAACAAGCTTTAGTGAAATCTGTCTTCCTCTTATTAGTAATGAAATTAAGTACCATTTTATGATTTCAGGTACTGATTTACATTCATATTTCTGTATTGGAAAGACTTCTAGGAAGGAATGCCACGCAGTTACATTTTACTTTTTTGATGCTGAGTTAAATGTTCAGTGAAGATCATATATTGTTTATCCTCTTCCAGTGATCGATTTAGATTTTGATTTATTTTCACATGCACTGTTTTCATCAGGTAATGGGCAGAATTTTCTGTGCCCGCTGGCGTCAGGCGTGTTTGGCAGCATGGGCAGACAATATGGCGAGAAGGCCAAAAATCAGTTTCACGACGTTGTGAAACCAGTTTGCAATCGCCCACTCTGCCCGTAAATGGTGGGCCATGTTTCCTGCTGTCAAACGTAGGGACCTTCATTGTAATACATCTGCATAAGCCAAGCTCACTGGAATCATCCCCTTATGCTGGATCATCCGAGCACAACTGTACATAAGCGACATGTACCTGGCGAGTTGCACTTGGCTCAGGACTTCGAGGTTTGTTTGCCAACCTTGCTTTGGGCAGCACTCATGGTCATCAGCGCCAGGCTTCACAGGCAGCACCACATCACTGTTAGGGGGCTCATGGGCAGGTCTCTACCTACCAGACCAGCCATAAGGCGGGGGTGCTTTTCAATGGCTGCAGGGCTAGGCCTTGCTTGGGGAAGCGGGAGAAGTGGCCTCAGGCAAGGGAAGAGGCTGCAGGGTGAGGGCTGTAGTGGGGAAGGGGGGTAATCCAGGGTGTGCGTGGGGGCACATGTTGATCTGTGCAAGTGACCTCAAGATGGTGAGGGCTGAGGAGGCAGTCTCCAGAGGAGATGAGGCTAGATGGAGATGTGAGGGTGTGTGAGAGAGAGTGAGTGGTGATGTCCCTTGAGCTGGCAATGAGTGAGATGCCAGTGAATGTGTAAGGGGCACGTGAGTGCATGAGTTTAGAGTGATGAGAAGGTTGCCTTACCCTGGTGGCACAGATGAGATCATTTACCCTCTTTCTGCACTGGATGGCCAATCTCTTCTGTGCAGTATTGGCACTGATCACCACTGCTACCGCCTCCCAAGCCAGATTGGTGAGGTTGCTGCCCCTCCTGTGGCCAGAGCAGGGTAGAGGACATCACAGCGGGCCTCCAAAAGGCATTCCAGTGATGGGTCACTGAACTCTTCCTGGATTTCAGGGCCATGTCTCCACTGGAGCAGCCCTGGGCTGCAAGCTTGAGATCTGTGTGCACGACTGTAGTTTATATATGGTGCCCGGTGTGAGGTAACAGCAAGGTAACAGTGTGGTGGGCAATTCAGGGGCCGCCCTCCAGCAAGATGGTCTGTATCCTGTGGCTGCATAATTGATGAGGCGGGATTGGGACAATACGGCACAAAAAGCCGCCATTGCGGCCGGCGGGTAAAACGTCCTTTTCCCCACCCACTATCGCACTTGGTGCAAATCTAGGGCGATTCTGCCCGATGTCTTTATGCCAAAATGCAGCATTTCAAAAACAGTGTAAGCTTGGTGGTTGCGAGGTGTCAAAAATATCCTATCGTTAGAGATAAATGGGGTGTAGTTAACGATACAAACGGGAAATTTTTAATTCACTCATTGACCCAAACTTCCGATCGGAGCCAGAAACCCTGTGCCTGATGCTGATCAGACTGAAAACTACCCATTTAACTGGGTACAATGAAAAGTCCCCGGCTTCTGATCCACAATGCAGAAAAACTCCCTCAACACAGCAATTCGTGCAGAGAGCAGAGCAGGGAATCAGTGCAGAAGCCATGGCTGAGAGGGAGCGGGGAAGCCCTCCTCACCACTGCGGCCCAATGACCCATCAGCTGGGGATCACCGCGATTCCCCGGGGGCCCAGCTGGCATCTCGGGGCTACAAGGTGGGTCAGGGTGGGGAGCCACCTCAAGGGCAACTCCTTCACTGACCCCCGAGGGGCCCTGCTCAGGGGATGGCGATGAGACACGAGAATCCCCGCCCTTCCCCAGAGGGCGGTACGAGGATTTTAAAGGCAGAGACGCCGCCCCCTCTTCATCTGGAGGGGAAACAATCTTGGCTCCAGGAGTCATGAATCCCTCCCCATCCAAGGAGTGGCGCCTATTCCAGCGGAGGTAAGGGGCCGGGGGAGACCTCCGTGTGAGAGGTTCCCGCTACCTCACCCCCTCTCCCCAGGATGCTCCACCCTCTGGCGTTTTGGCATGGGCATCGTTTCAGGGGTGAAAACCGGCTTGAGGTCGCGCGCCCGAATGTTGCTGAACCCGGGACCCTGCACAGAGACAACACCGGGCCCAGCACTGGGCTCTAAGGTGCCAATTGGCCCACGATCACATGTCACCGTGACGCTGGGTCTGGATGTTCCTGCGTCCCCTGAGTCAGTGTCTTGGGGGTTCTGAAGTTTGTGCTGGGGTTGGTGTTGGGGTTGGGAGGGCCGCCTTGGCGCAATTTTTTTGTTATTCTTTCACGGGATGTGGGCTTCACTGGCTTGGCCAGCATTTATTGCCCATCCCTAATTGCCCTTGAGAAGGTGATGGTGAGCTGTCTTCTTGAACCGCTGCAGTCCCTGTGGTGTAGGTACACCCACGGTGCTGTTAGGGAGGGAGTTCCATGGTTTTGACCCAGTGACAGTGAAGGAATGGTGATATATTTCCAAGTCAGGACGGTGAGTGACTTGGAGGGGAACTTCCAGGTGGTGGTGTTCCCATCTATCTGCTGCCCTTGTCCTTCTAGATAGTAGCGATTGTAGGTTTGGAAGGTGCTGTCTAAGGAGCCTTTGGAAATTACTGCAGTGCATCTTGTAGATGGTACACACTGCTGCTGCTGTGCATCGGTGGTGGAGGGAGTGAAAGGACCCTTCCAAATTTCACTGCACACCATCTCAGGGTTTCTGCTACTTTTCACAAAAACTCGTCTTTTTTTTCAGTGTGCACTAAGTGCCTTGCTGCAGCACCATGTGTTTCCTCCATTGCAATGCTGCAGGCTCCTTCTGCAAGGTGGACGTCCTGTTGGAAAGCCGATCTGTATGTATAATTGACCACAGCCCAGGAAAATGTGGCACTGTCTCAGTGGGCCCACTTTTGTTGCCAGTACTGTCCCCGGACAACAATCCAGGCCATGGTTAATTATTGTGATAATTTTTTAACAATTCATTCACGGGATGTGGGCTTCGCTGGCTAGGCCAGCATTTATTGCCCATCCCTAACTGCCCTTGAGAAGGTGGTGGTGAGCTGCCTTCTTGAACCGCTGCAGTCCCTGTGGTGTAGGTACACCCACAGTGCTGTTAGGAAGGGAGTTCCAAGATTTTGGCCCAGCAACAGTGAAGGAACGGCGATATATTTCCAAGTCAGGATGGTGAGTGGCTTGGAGGGGAACCTCCAGGTGGTGGTGTGCCCATCTATCTGCTGCCCTTGTCCTTCTAGATGGTAGTGGTCGTGGGTTTGGAAGGTGCTGTCTAAGGAGCCTTTGGAAATTACTGCAGTGCATCTTGTAGATGGTACACACTGCTGCTGCTGTGCATCGGTGGTGGAGGGAGTGAATGTTTGTGAATGAGGTGCCAATCAAGTGGACTGCTTTGTCCTGGGTGGTATCAAGCTACTTGAGCGTTGTTGGAGCTGCACTCATCCAGGCAAGTGGGGAGTCAGGAGGTGAGTTATTCATTGCAGGATTCCTAACCTCTGACCTGCTCTTGTAGCCATAGTATTTATATGACTAGTCCAGTTCAGTTTCTGATCAATGGTAACCCCCAAGTTGTTGATGGTTGGGGAATCAGTGATGGTAATGGCGTTGAACGTCAAGGAGTGATGGTTAGATTCTCTCTTGTTGGAGATGATCATTTTCTGGTGTTTGTGTGGCACAAATGTTACTTTCCACTTGTCAGCTCAAGCCTGGATATTGTCCAGGTCTTGCTGCATTTGGACATGGACTGCTTCAGTATCTGAGGAGTCGTGAATGTAAGCATGTAAATAAATGTTTTTTATCTCTTTTAGATCTCTTCTAGAATAAGAACCCAATAAACCCTGGGAAAAAACAACGATAACAGATGGTGGCAGCAGTGACTACACCCATAGAGGAACAGTAGAAAATGGTGGGAAAAGCCTCAAGTGAAACCCAACAGCACAGAGCAGCAGGTGAAAGACTTTGAGGCCAACCCAGCAATCACACTGGAGGTGACTAAATAACAACGGCAGCCCAGTGACCAGCAAGACCAGCAGTGTAGGAAAAGACAACCTCAAACCAGGGGGAGAAATGGCTATTACATTGCCCTACCATTATCCTTTCAAACTATAGCGGGCCCCAGACAGGCTGACCAATGCCAAAATTGGCAAAGACATTTTACCCTATTCTACAACGCCTCAGGTCATGTGAGTCAAAAGAACAAAGATCAAGTTCGCACTTTGTTATATGCTGGTGGGAGCACAACAGATGACGTGCTGGCCAGATAGGTGGTGAATGAAGAGACCGTCTCCTATGAGGATATCATTGGAGCCTTTGACTCGTACTTCATTCTTTGTACAAGGGGGCAAAATTTAATTGGCGCAGTCAAAAATGGTGAAGGGATTGACTCATTCATCAAGACCTGAATTTTCAGCTCGGTGGGCGGGCCTGGGAGCAGTCAGGAAATGGACCACCGACTGCGATCAGCCCCCGACCATGATTTCATGCTGGCTGGCCAATTAACGGCCGGCCAGCGTGAAGTGCGCGCTGAAAAGCTCAGCGCTACCGGGGTGAGGGGGCAGGAGGAGGGTGGGCGATGATGGCAATGTGGGCGAGGGCCAGCACTGACAGAAAGCTCCCTGAAGGCAGAGAGCTGCCTCAGGGAGTTGAAGATCTGAAAAAGCAAAAATAAAGGTTTCAAAAGCTGAAAGAAGTTTCCGTGCATCATAATCAGTCACATGAAAATTTAGCGAATGAAAATGCTGTCCACAGAAATTTATTTACATTTTATTTCAACACACAAACCTCATCCTGCCCCGTGGATGAGGTTTGATAAAAAATGCAAAGGCCACCCGGCCGATTCGCCCGTCCGCCAGCCGTAAGGTTGGACGAGCTACGTAAAGTGACAGATAATTGCACCATTAATGGGATTATCTGCCCTCTTAATTGTCAGCAGGTGCACTTCTGACTGAAATATCTCACCAGCGCAGGGTGATGATGTGACGCTCGATTTCACGCCCGATCGGGGACAGGCGCCGCCCGCCACTATCAGCGCAAAATTCAGCCTCAACAAATTGTGCTACCCATATAAAAACAAAAAACTACTGCGGATGCTGGAAATCCAAAACAAAAACAGAATTACCTGGAAAAACTCAGCAGGTCTGGCAGCATCGGCGGAGAAGAAAAGAGTTGACGTTTCGAGTCCTCATGACCCTTCAGCAGAACTGAGTAAAGTTAGGAGAGGGGTGAAATATAAGCTGGTTTAAGGGGTGGGGGGGATGGGGGGAGAGAAGTTGGGGGGGGTGGTTGTAGGGACAAGCAAGCAGTGATAGGAGCAGATAATCAAAAGATGTCACAGACAAAGGAACAAAGACAAAGTGTAATAGGTGGTGATATTATCTAAGAGAATGTACTAATTGAGAATGGATGGCAGGACACTCAAGGTACAGCTCTAGTGGGGGTGGGGTGGAAAGACTGACTGAAGTTGTAGATTTAAAAATAATGGAAATAGGTGGGAAAAGAAAAATCTATATAAATTATTGGAAAAAACAAAAGGGAGGAGGAAGAAACGGGGTGGGGATGGGGGAGGGAGCTCAAGATCCAAAGCCGTTGAACCCAATATTCAGCCCGGAAGGCTGTAAAGTGCCTAGTCGGAAGATGAGCTGCTGTTCCTCCAGTTTGAGTTGGGCTTCACTGGAACAATGCAGCAAGCCAAGGACAGACATGTGGGCAAGAGAGCAGGGTGGAGTGTTAAAATGGCAAGCGACAGGGAGGTTTGGGTCTTTCTTGCGGACAGACCGCAGGTGCTCGGGACCCGGGCCTCCCTGTCGCTTGCCATTTTAACACTCCGCCCTGCTCTCTTGCCCACATGTCTGTCCTTGGCTTGCTGCATTGTTCCAGTGGGGCCCAACGCAAACTGGAGGAACAGCACCTCATCTTCCGACTAGGCACTTTACAGCCTTCCGGGCTGAATATTGGGTTCAACGGCTTTGGATCTTGAACTCCCTCCCCCATCCCCACCCCCTTCCCGATTCTCCCCCGTCCCTTTTTTTTTCCAATAATTTATATAGATTTTTCTTTTCCCACCTATTTCCATTATTTTCAAATCTATACCTGTAATACCCTGTCAGTCTTTCCACCCCATCCCCACTAGAGCTGTACCTTGAGTATCCTGCCATCCATTCTAAATTAGCACATTCTCTTAGCTAATATCCCCACCTTTTACACTTTGCCTTTGTTCCTTTGTCTGTGACATCTTTTGATTATCTGCTCCTATCACTGCTTGCTTGTCCCTACAACTACCCACCCCCCAAAACTTCTCTCTCCCCCCCCCACCCCACCTTAAACTAGCTTATATTTCACCCCTCTCCTAACTTTACTCAGTTCTGTTGAAGGATCATGAGGACTCGAAACGTCAACTCTTTTCTTCTCCGCCGATGCTGCCAGACCTGCTGAGTTTTTCCAGGTAAAATTGTGCTACCCAGCTGAAAACTGTGAGCCTGGAACACTAAAAGATAAGAGATAGAACAGTCTTTGGTATTTTAGATGACAATCTCCCTGACTTCTTACAATGTCAGGAAGATTTAAATTTAAGAAAAGCTGTATAACTGATCATACAGGCTGAGAGCAGAGACAGAATGGGGATTTAGTCAGATATGCAACGACACTTAACTTTTCACCAACTTTCTTTTGTGGGAGCGATCAGGCCTCAGAGATCAGCCCATTGGGCCACCCCACCCCTCAACATTAAAAAGCTACCTCGCAGCTGCCAGAACTCTCTCTCTCACTCCACAGCCACCATCGCTGCCTCGAAACTCATGGCCCCGAGGTCTAGTCGCGCAACCCCCACTGGGGAAGTTTGGGGAAGCCCTGATGTAGATTGTAGGAAAAACCAATGCCCAGCCTAACATGGAGACTGCAGTGCAGACTATACAAGACATTATGGTAACAGGGTGGAATATCACACTGCAGAATTAATCATGATGTTTGATGGAGGTTTTGGTAGGATAAGTTTCTCAAATAAAAATTATTTGTACTTCAGCACTGCTCTTTGTGAATATGAGCCTGTGATTCTTTTTAACAGCCGTTGGTACTCGATTGTTCCCAGAACTATGGATGATAGGGGAGTTATGTCAACTTCTGATGTAATAACATTTGTCATTGTGCTTTAATTGTGAATATGAAATTGCTATTCATTTAAACGGTGGTTATGCAGTTGATCTGTCTAAGATGTTGGGCTATTTTCTAAAGTGTTATCGGTAACTTCCATGCAGATTTAATTGAAAGATTAAAAATGAAAAGATGACCTTCCAATAGTGTCACTGCTTAGTACATGCTTAGGATCAGACAAAAGATATAAAAGCGTAATTAAAGTCAGATGGGGTAACGTTAAGTGTACGCACGATATATTTTAAATGAAAGATTATAAATTAAATATTTCAATGCTACTTGAATTAAACTTTAGAAAGTGATATAGGGAAACATTCATGTACAGTGAAAGCGTGAAAGATTGTGTGCCTCACCTAAATGCTCATCACTATAATTTTTGGCAAAAATAATTTTGTACAAAGATTTATATTCACCGGCAAAGTCCTGAATTGTATTCAACCTTAGATACATAAGAAAAATTGGGGAAACATTTTCGGGAAGAGGGAATAAATATAGTTTTCAGCAACTGAAATATCGGGCTATGTTTCTTGAGCTACCAAGAACAAATATAAATATCGCCTTTCAAGAGAATATATTAGCTAAGTATTTCTTTTTTTTCATTAATTCATGGAATCCAGACATCACTGGCAAGGCCAGGCTTTATAGCACATCCCTGATTGTCCATCAAAAGATGGTACTGGTGGTGCTGAGCCACCTTCTCGAACCGCTGTAGCTTGTGTGGTGAAGCTACTCCCATAGTGCTGTATGAGCCAATGGACCCTCAGGATCTCTTTTAAATTCATCCTTGGCTCTTTCACTATTTAAAGTAATTGGTAACAAAATAGCAAAAGCGACATGAGAAAAACTTTTTCACGCAGCGAGTGGTAAACGTCTGGGATGCTCTGAGAGTGTGGTGGAGGCAGGTTCAATCGAGGCACTTAAAATGGAATTAGACCGTTCTCTGAAAAGGGAGAATGTGCAGGGTCACGGGGAGAAGGCTGGGAAATGGTACTAGGTGAATTGGTCATTCATAGAGCCGGACCAGACATGATGGGCTGAATGGCCCCCTTCTGTGCTGTAACAATTCTGTGATTCTGGTTCTAAAATGATTCCAGTCTTTTCACGTCCACTACTTTACACAGAGCTCCTTTCCATTTTTGATTACTCTTTTTATCAAGATCTTCCTGACCTGAATCCAAAATTTGTCTTCCACCAGTTTGAACATATGTTTTCATTTTCTACTGCCATTAACTTTGAAGTTATACTCTGAATTATCTACTACCTCTCATTTCAGGGCTAAGAACCTGAAGCATCTCCTATCTTTTCTCATAACTCAGTGCTCTAATAATAGCTGCATAGTACTTCTCCGAAATGTCTCCTATACTCTAACGTCACCATTGTGTCACAGTGACCAGAACTGGACAGAATAATCAAGTTACAATCTATAGAAGACGTTACACCATGCTGTAACAATCATTTCCACGGACTTACGCCCAACATTTTTTGCTTATATGGGCCAAATTTTAAATCACTCAAAATCCATCCATTTGTTCAAAGAAATCAGGCCTAGGGTTCAGCATTGTGGGGGGGCAGGAGAAGGTGGGGTGGGGTGGGTTGTGGGGCTGGCTTGATGGGCCAGTTGGCGTTTTCCTGCCCATCGGTTTTGTATGTTTATATGAGCCAATGGACCCTCAAGATCTCTTTCAAATTCATACTTAGCTCATTCAATATTGTACACGGAACAGTTCATTTTAGCTCAGATTTCCCATATCAGCAGTCACTGTCTCAACGAGATGTCACCAGATGAATACAACATAGCTAACCTCATTTACTCCAAATAAGTGTCTGAAATGGACCAAAGCCTTCGTAAACCTATTTTTTTCCATCGTTTTCTCCTCCACATTTCGCAAGGATAAAAATCTCAGGTCTTCCCTGTGAGGAATGAACTCACCAGAAATTGAAGAGAAGAATAAAAATCTACCCAAATGGTAGAAATCTGCCATAGTAACACTGCCTACTAAGTGTTTCTGCCTGCAAACATAGAGAGTTGTTATTCTTGATTTGATGAATGCCAAAGCACAGGGATGTGGTAACATGAGGTGATAAAAATGCATTTTTTCACTAATGCATGCATTGGGAGACGGATGGGAGGACCAGTGCACTCCAGCCAGAGAGAATGGCAACTTTTAGTTACAGGGATACTGTTAGGGCATTGCCATCACTAAATATTGTCTAGAGATTTCACACTGGAAGCAAGCAGTCTTCAGAATGTAAAAGCATGGTCTGAAAAGTATTTTGGAAATTTTAAAAATGTCCCTGCAAAATTACATAAGTTTGAAAGGAAAAGGGAGGGCAGGAATAGTTCTGGGAACCAAAGGTGTTTGAGGTAGTAGGTCATAACTGTTTAAAAACTGCGAAATATTGGTGGATAGCACCGATTGCAAAGGCTTTCTCCTTTGTTTTCTCTCTCTTTTCCTTTTACTGCCACTCACCTGTCGTTTTTCTCTTGCTAACTATCTAAAAGAATGAATCACAGAGATCTGCATTTTTGATGCCAACATTTCTCAATGAATTTGCAAAGATTTAAGTTTATGCTGTGGGTTTAAAAGTAGACGAAGAAAGTCCTCAAAATGTAAATCCTTGTTCAACTAAAATTGAATTAACAAATTCATTTTCTTCCTCATCTGTTTCTCTTTCTATAAATCACAAATATTTTGCACTCAGAATTTTTAAATCTATTGGTCTAGAGTTTCTGCTCGGGTTTATTTATTCCTTAATGGGGTGTGGGCATCACTGGCTAGGCCAGCATTTATTGCCCACATGAGCTGGGACATGTTTATGAATTTTCATTAAAAATTTTATTTAATTAGTGAAACCTTATTGAAACCTCATCCTGCCCGTGGATGAGATTCCATGAAAAATGCAAAGGCTGCCTGGGCTCTTCGCCTGCCCACCAACCTTAAGATTGGACAGGCAGCTTTCTCAGTTGGGTTAATTGGTTCATTAATGGACTTAACAGGCCTTTGACAGTTCGGCGGGCACGCAGCTGACTCTGGCGCGCACCCGCCAAACGGGAGGTCAGAATGACGTGCGTGTCCGCCCCCTCACGCCGAATGGTAGATTCTGGCCGATTTGTTTGCTCAAACCTGACTGTTGCTTTGAAAGGTATTTTTGGAGTCCTGTACCACTAATTGTTTTAAATAGCTGTTTGTGGCCATCTTCACTGCAGAGGTTAAGCTCACTGGTCTATAGTTCACAATAGTCTCCTTTTCAATCATTGCACCTTGTGCTTTCCTCCAATCACCTGCTCCAGTTTTCAATGAGCCAATATCAACCAGAGCATCACACAAGCCCTCCCTCTTTCCCTTGATCACCCTGGGATACATTATTATCTCCAAGAGATCAAATGCATATTATCTTTTGATAAACCTGCTGCAAATAATTATTCATCCTGTTGTGTGAATATTATCAAGCACTTGGACCACACCAACCTTAACACTGATAGTTGGCAATAAAACCACTTGCTTAAAATAGTCTACGTAATAAATCATAATCAATATCAGAATGTCACTTCAATGGTGCTATTTAATCTTGGGCTCAGATGTTGGTTATAAACACCTCAAACTTCCGTCTCACAATATATGGTGTCGCTGATAATTATTCTGTGACCATTTCAGTACATCCATTATGCAATCTGTCATTTATGTAAGGCATCTAGCACAATAATGGCGGACCATCACAAGCATATGTAAAAGTGTTACTGGAAAATTTTAATGCAGAAATGCTGCAAAAAAGAACTTTTTGAAGCAAGGGTCTATGTTCGTCATCCGCAAAGTTAGAAATAGAGCAGGCAAGCCCTGTGACAACTTCTGACTGAGCGTGAGCTCACAAATAGATCACATTTCAACTTGTTAAGAAATAGAAACAGCTTAAGTAAGTTATATTGGTATTTGTGGGTGTTAGGAATTAATTTTAGCTTTAATGTTTAAGTTTGATTTGTATTTCTGTATCTGTGTGTTAAGAAAGGTCAAATTGAGTTTTAGCTTCACTTTAAAAGGTGCTTGCATTTCTAATGAGAGTTTTATGACTGTTGCAGCTAAGTTAAACAAATAAGAGTAGGAAAAAAACAGTGCTGTTGCCTAACAACAGGGGTCCAGAGAGGCTCCCACAGACACACACAGAAAGAACTAGAAAAGCAGTTTTGAGTTCAGTTTTGAAGACAGCTGCCAGGCAGAAGCAGCCTAGAAGGGGTAGATAGCCAGTTCCCAGCTAAAGCTGGTTGAAAGTAGCTGCCAGAGAGAGACTGGAGCAAAAGGGGCAGATAGCCAATCCCAAGCTAAAGGAGAAAGTCCCCAAGAATCCAGGGAGTGGAACAGGAGAAATTCCCAAGTAGACCTTCTAGTCAAAGGAAGGACAGGAACCTGGAAAAGGTCCAACTGGGTGAAGTTAAGAGTGAGGGACAGAGGGAAAGGCTCCAAACTTCAGATTTAAAGAGCCAAAAGCTGCAGAAAGCAGATTTAAAGCAAGAACAGCTTGCAAGAGGCAAGAAGGTCCAAAAAGACAACTGAATTTCTGTAACTCTTTGCTGTGGATATGTGAAGCCATGGCATTGTTGACAGCTGAGTCAATGAGTGGGAGTGCAATGGAAGACAGCTTGAATACATGTGGTGACCCAGGGGAAAGGAACATCAGAAGGAGAATTCAAAACCCTGGAGATGAACCCTTGCGGAAGGTCTCTATGGGAAAGCATCACTTTGAGAGAAGATTCCAAAGCGAGTTCTTTGCGAGTGGAGATTGGAAACCCTCATATGAAAGACAGAGTTCAGTGAGACTGGTTGGCTCACAGTGTGACAAGCACCTGGGGGGGGAGGGGTGGGGGTGGGGGTGGAGTTGAGGCATCTATCACTTGGTTTCAAAGTGTAGTGTGTCTGACCACAGGGTGTGTACTGGTTTACATGGACAGTGCACTTACTGTGAACATTAAAGTATAAGATAGCTTTTGCAGCTTGTGCTATCCTTACAAATCTGTATATACCTGTAGAGGTATAGCTGTGGGTGAAGGAGTATTGTAATATAGTTCATATTTTCTTGTTTAATAAATGTTTTATTCTTTTGTTAAAAGTTCATTAGCTGACTCCTGTGACTTTGTTCAGTAGCCATTCTCCATGTATATAAACAAACAAATAAAAGTTAGGATCTATCAAGCCGGGTTCTAACCTGGGATCAGGCTTGTCCAGGGGTAACCTCAGCTGGAATCATAACAAACTCTCTTACATTCATATTGATACCAAGAAGAAAATGCATGGATGTGTTTATCACATGTGTGTGTCAGTGAAAAGATCGAAAAATGAAGTTATGGGTAAATATTATTGCTATTCATCTAATCAGTAAATGCTCCAGCATAGAAAAGTAGAAACCAGTAAGGCTTAAAATGGATCAAAATAAAATGAAAATCCATGCCACACTCTTGAACAAATTGGATAATGTAAAGTCAAACATCAGTTAATAAGCATTGTGAAAGAATATAACAAAGTCTGTTGTATAATGAATGTCAGATATCAGCATCTGCTCTTACACTGGAAAAATATCCTGCATGTGTCAGAAACATTGGGCAGAATTCTCCCCCCCGTTGGGGGGTGGGGTGGAATTCAGGAGCGGGCGTGTGCGGGCACGCCTCCGATCGGTGCCCCCAATTGGGGGTACGCTGCCATTTTATGTGGGCGGGCCAATCAAGGCCCGCCCAGCATGCCGTCTGCCAGGAAGCACTTTGCGCTCCCTGTGCAGGCGGAGGGGATTCCCTAAGCGGAGAGTGCACACTATCGCGCATGCACATGAAAGAGCGCACTCACCTCCCTGAGGCTAAGTGCTGCCTCAGGGAGATCGGCGCCAAATTAAAAAATGTTAAATATAGAAAAGTAAAATTTCCCTGACATGTCCCCTCATGCGACACTGTCACATGGAGTTGGGACATGTCCATCACTTTTAATTAAACTTTTATTAAATTTTTAAAAACCTACATGAAACCTCATCCCGCCCGTGGATGAGGTTTGATGCTTTTTCTGAAGCCCGCCAGGGCTCCCAGCCTGCCTGCCCACCTTAAGGTTGGACAGGCAGGTCCTTTAACGAGTTCAATTACTTTTTAAATGGCCTCAATTGGCCGTTGACAGGTCAGTTGGTGCACACAGCTGATTCGGCTGAGCCCCCGCCGACCTGAAAATTGAAATGACGCAGGGTGAGGTCAGGAGTTCTGCCCGATGTCATCCCGCGTCATTTTACGCGTCGGCGAGCAGGCCCCGCCCCCCCGCTTGCCGAACTCAATATCCTGCCCATTGTTTCAGTATTCTGTATCTTTCATTCCATTAGTTAGCTATAATAGTTATAATATATGTATTCTAATAGTTAGCTATAATAGTTATAAAATAGACTTGATGTATGGTCTGCAATACGCTGTCAGAATTGTTAAATCAGTATTTTAAAATACATTTTAATGCATGTGCAGAGGACAGAAAGTATAAACAGTTAATGATATGATATATACAGAATGTATAATTAAAATTCAGTCAACTTGAAGTTGGTCCAGGTATTGTGACTCCAAAATGATTCTGCTGTTAACAATATTTAGCATTTTATTTATTATCATATGTTCATGAAGTTCACCAACATACAAATTTCACTAACCTGGCGTAATAAATGACAATCATTCAAAAGGACATAATAATACCAGGCAAGGGCCTACAATAAACACTGCCTCTGAAAGGTCATTTAATGCATTGCAATTTTGACATTCCCTTTGTCAAATTAAATTGGGCTTCTTAGCATCTGTTTTTTGGTAGTAATGAGGGCCCTTATAGCTCCAAAATGGCATTCGTGCATATGCACACTTGGTGCCCTATTGGTGAGGGTGGAAGTATAAAGAGAAAGCTGATCATGATGCCAATCGGTATGCAATGTTGATTTGAAGCCAGCTGTGCTGGTTTTGGAGCTCAATATCCTCTCCTAATCTTGCACAGCTAAACACACATTCAGCATCAGAAAGAATCCCCCACAATACTATTTGAAGGGATTATCAACTGCTTGCTGGGCTAGTTGCTGGTTGATTTTTTTTCTGGCTGTTGCCATTATTCTACAAACATTTGGTGATTTCTGTAGTTGTTTCATATTTCAAAGGTTTACAGGCAGTGGTTTGGCAGGTAGTGAAGGAGATTTTGTTGACTTCAAAACTCACCCCCAGACCTGGATGCAATAGTGGACATTCTTCTTGGAATACAACAGGGGTCATGGAGAGCAGGACAAGCTGCTAGAAGAGGCAAGAGGAGGAGGGGGGAAGGGCTCTCAGCAGTAAACCATATCTGCCCCAGGGATTAAGGGAGCAATTCTCCTACCTGAACCTTTGCAAGGAACAGTGCGTGAGAGGTCAGTGCTTCAGTAAGGATGTTCCCCACTGAAATTTGCCACCTGCTGCAGCCACAACTGCAATCTCAGAACAGGGCAAGAACTACAAATGACATGATTATTACATTCCAGTTACTACATTCCAGTTAGTGTGAAGGTGATTGTTGTTGGGTTCTGCACTGAGAAAAGGCTCACAATGTGAACTCACTGCAAGCAGCCATTGTTGAACTAACTTTATTTATACTCCCCCAACAGAGAGGGCAGTAGAGAAAGCTCTACAGTGTACAACACTCCCTCCCCACTTTAAAAAACAACAACTTATATATTATATTAAAATATAAGATGGCACATATACATAATTTTCCATTATGACTAACCTAATATCAACAAAGCTGAAATTTTACATGATGGGTTGCATACTCATTGTTACTATAATCATAACTAAAACATATATGACCAATACTACCAGAGTAACTCACTTGTCAAAAAATCCTTAACACCATGTATTTAACCAAAATATAATTAGTTGATTGGTAGTACAGGATTTGAGTATTGCTGAAAAAATGCACATTGTCGAAGCTTTCCATCTTGCACTCATCAGGACAATCTGCAAGAATATCAAATGTAAAGAGAACAACAATTTATACTTCATGAGAAAAGAGTGCTGATTGGTTGGCAAGTGGACTCTGATTGGTGGATGTGTTGACAGGGTGAATGCACCAGTTAACTGATGACTGATAATTAAATTGCCAAGCTTTGTTTAAATTCAAACAGAGTCTGTGTGTTGCGCCTGTTTCAACTAAACAAAATAGGCACCAGCCATTCTCTGGTTCATTGCCCAGGGCAAAGTCTTGACCAATCAGAGTCAACCTGCACGGTTTGAACTTAAACAAAACTTGGCAGTTAACTATCAGTCATGAGTTAGCATGTGCATTCTTCATAGCAATGCCTCTACCGTTCAGAGTCCATGTGCTAACCAATCATCATTCTCTTCAGATGAAGTATAAACTGCTGTTCCCTTTACATTTGGTATTCTTGTGAATGGCCTGATGGGTGCAAGACAAACAACTTCAACAAGGTGTGTCTTTTTTCACCAAACCCAAAAATATAATTATTTGATATGAAATAGTTGAAAGAGCAACATTTTTCTTCCTCCTTGCCGTACTTTCAATTAACCAATCAGGCTGCTTTCTCTTTCTGTCTCGCTATGTTCTTCCATTTACATCACATTGACTTGACTCCATTGTGTTTCACTGAAAAGTTAGTCATGGGTTCCTGTTGACAAGATAGGTATAGAGAGGCTAAATTTCAATATATTTTTCATATAAATAAAATTGTGGAAATTCCAGGGTATGAATAATGACATTTTCCTGGAATATAACAGACTACAGATTATCTCCCTGTTTTATCAGCCTCAGTGACATGATTGGTGATTCTACGCTAAAAGTACATAATCGGTGCTAAAAATGCTTTGCGACTTCCTGGGACTGTGAAAGTTCTGAATTAAAAGAAGGTTCCTTCTTATCGCTCCAGTCTCTAAATGAATAATAAAAAAGTCGAGTTTACTCCAACCACAATTTTTGAAATGTATACTGTTTAAAACTCAATGGATTAAAAACATGCATGGCTCTTTGATAAAGCTGTGTCCATTATTACAAATGACTGCAAAATGCTCAACTATTTACAACTGCAATAGCATTAATTTCTAATCCTTGGTGACCTTATCGTGTTGGGGTATGGTTGTGATAATCCAAATAGCCTTTTGTTCATTTTAAAACACAGCTGCTTTGCTTACAATTTATGCCATTCTGTGGAGCAGAATTAACATTGGTTGGCATATGTTACAGATTTTGAAAATGTAATACCTCACATTCCTATCACATCTGTTTAGGTTTATGAAAACTGTTGTGAAGTAACAGAAAGTGTTAAGTGTTAACAGATACTGCAGTCTCAACTTAGCCATTTTAAAATATATTCATCAATAGCTAAATTTGGCCCAAATTTTGCTTTGTTCTTGGAGGTGCCAGTCTTTGTGAGAGCGTGCGGACGCTCATGCACAGACATGGATTTTCATCCTCGAGGCTGGCAGCAGGGGCTGGGAATATTCCCAGCTCGGCCCGTGCATCCCGGGATTAAGTGCCCGCAGAGGCAGGGTCCACGTTGCCGGTGTAGGTGGGGGGGAGGCTTTGGGCTGGAGTCGGGCCAGACAACTCGGGAAAGGTTTTAGAGGCAGCCGGGCTGCCAGGAGTGGAGGCGGGCTGTTTAAAAGGCCCACCTCGGTGATGTTGGGCTTTGTACAGTTGAAATGAAAACACAAAGGCTTTCCAGTCCTCACTCCTCACACCCCCTCACCCTCCAAACAATCCTCATGCCCATCCATGCCACCTCTTGCCCCATCCACTCTCCAAGGCCCCTCATGCCCCCTACCCTTCCACCCAGTCTCTATCGTCCCTCATGCCCCTTATGCCTATCTCTGCCCTTCCATCCACCCCTAAGGCCCTCATGACCTCTAGGCCAAGCTCTGCTCTTTCACCCACCTCCTATAGCCCCTACCCCAATAAATTACTTTTTAAAAACTTTCTTTACACATACAACTATGTACTATTGGGTTCATTGGTTCTAGGCAATGTATAGTGGGTCAATAGGCAAGGAACTGCATAGGGGCATGAGGCACCATAAGGTGCGGGTGAAAGGGCAGAGCTTGGCATGGGGGCATGAGGAGGACCTTTTGAACTTACCTTTAAAAATGTCCCCGTATACAGACTAGGGTTCATGACTCCTCTGAGGGGCTGAGAACCACAACTCTTAAAAACCTGGCCTGACTCCATGAAAATTGTGGAGGGGTGGGAGAAGCTGATATCCGCGATGGAATTGGCCAGGTCAGGAGTGCTGGCTTCAGGCTTTTGATAGGAACCAGTCCACACCCTTTAAAGGTGCTCCCAAAAATTAGACAGCCCGGGAATGGGGTCAGGAATCCCGGAATCGGGACCCACCCACCATTTATAAAGTGCTCCCGAGTCATCCTGACTTGGTGAAAATCCAGGCTGAAATATCTCATTAAACAGAAGCAATTTGACTTTCAGCTCTGTTTTACCACTACTGTCTGCCTGAGATGATTTAAATGTTAATGTAAGAAGGGAAAAGACATAAAACTGTATGGAGTTGGAATAAGGTAGATGGATAATTTATATAGGGTACAGATGAGATGGGAAAAGTAAGCAGAGATAGATTTGCATTTTTGTATTAATAGGTAGAGAGTTTGGTTCTCTCCTGAGACTCTAAAACTATATAATGGGAGTTTAGCATTTGAAGCTCCATCTAATGGTGGAAATGAGCAGCTTCAGAATTGACACTTGTTATAAGGCAATTATGCATAGGCAATTTAAAATGGTAAATAGATGTTTAGACTTAAAAACATTAAATCACCCTGGTCACTGTTTTAAAATAAAGGGTCACCCATTTGGACAGAGATGAGGAGACTTTTTTTCTCTCAGAGGGTTGTGAGTCTTTGGAACTCTCTTCCTCAAAAGATGGTGGAAGCAGAGGGCGGGGTTTTCCATGCCCGCTGGCATCAAGCGTCATGGAGGGTGTGAGTGGACAATATGGTGGGAAGGCCAAAGATCGGGAAACTGGTTTGCAATTGCCTGCTCTGCCCTTCAATGCCGGGCTGTGTTTACTTCATTGTAAAACATCTGCATATCATCTGCCCAGCTCGCTGGAATCAACCCCCACACTGGATCATCCGGGCACATTGGCATGATCGCACACCGATGTGTTTCACAACTGCACATAAGCGACGTGCGCCTGGCGAGCTGCACTTGGCTCAGGACTTCGAGGTTTGTTTGCCGACCTTGCTTCGGGCAGCACTCGTGGTCATCAGCGCCAGACTTCGCAGGCTGCACCACATCACTGTTAGGGGGCCTCATGGGCAGATCTCCACCTACCAGACCAGCCGTCAGGCTTTTCAATGGCTGCAGGGCTAGGGCTTGCTTGGGGAAGGGGGAGAAGTGGCCTCAGGCAAGGGAAGAGGCTGCAGGGTGAGGGCATTACTGGGGTATCCCACGATGTGTGTGGGGGCACATATTGACCTGTGCAAGTGGCTTCAAGATGGTGAGGGCTGAGGAGGCAGTCTCCAGAAAAGAAGAGGCCAGATGGAGATGTGAGGGTGTGTGTGAGAGAGAGTGAGTGGTGATGTCCCTTGCACTGGCAGTGAGTGAGATGCCAGTGAATGTGTGATGGGCTTGTGAGTGTGTGTGTTTAGCATGAAGAGATGGTTGCCTTGCCTTGGCAGCACAGATGAGATCATTCATCCTCTTCGGCACTGGATGACAAACCTCTTGTATGCAGCATTGACACTGAGTCCCAATGCCACCACCTCCCAAGCCAGAGTGGTGACACTGATGGGCCTCCTGTGGCCAAAGCAGGGTTAGAGAACGTCAGAGTGGGCTCCAATGGTATCCAGAAGATGCCCCAGGGATACGTCATTGAATCAAGGGGCTTCAGTCTTCTTGCCTTTTGGGGTCATATCTCCCATGCAGCAGACATGAGCTGGAAACACTGAGAGGTGTGGGCACGGCTGCACTTTATATATGGCGCCCGGCGTGAGGAAGTGGTGATGTGACAGCGTGGCGGGTGAATCGGAGGCTGCCCGCCCGGTGAAACGGTGTGCCTCCTGGAAATACATGATTAACGAGGTGGGATTGGGACGATACAGCTTGAAAACCCACCATTGCGGCCAGAGGGTAAAATGTCCTTTTCTTTCACCCACTACCGAACTTAATACAAATCTGGGGTGATTCCGCCCAGATTCTTTGAACGTTGTTAAGGCAGAGCTGGATAGATTCCTGATAAGCAAGGGGGTCAACAGTTAGGCGGGAATGTGGAGTTGAAGTTACAATCAGATGAACCATGACCTTATCGAATGGCGGAGCAGACTTGAGGGGGCGAAGTGGCCTCCTCCTGCTCCTCGTTCATTTGCCCAGTCACATAAATGTGTTTCACCGATTATCTGAAGGTATTAGCAAATTTTAAGGTTATTTTATTAAATGCCTTATTTGCAGCAAATGTGACATTTTTATTTATGTTCATTGTGGTTAAATCTGACCTGTTTCAAAGAGATGTTGTGTGAAGAAACCCACAACAATATCTGTCAGCAGTGCTACTCAGGAAGAAAACAAGACTCAGAATTGAAAAGGTTTTCCTGTCGGTTGAGCCCACAAAGAGAACATTTTCACATGGGGTTAGATTTTTTTTTTAAATTTTTCAAAATTAGCTGTCTAGTTCATGAATGACTGATTTGGTTTTATGTAGCATTTTTTGCAACTTCAGAATGCTTTAAAGCCAATGAAGGATAGCACTGTTTGAATGTAGGAAACTTATGATGCAACAGCAGTGGCTGGTTGGGGGTAGAAATTATTCAAAAGAGTTGCGACATTGGGGCTGACATAGAAAATGACTGATATGCAATTTCAAGAGGCTATAGATATATAGAATGAAAAATTTCTCTATTATGATTTAGAAAATCCACATATTTTTGATGTTTATTTAAAGTTTGCTGATGACATTTTAATTTCTACCATAATCCCACGTGTATGTTTGAATTTTATTTCACTCTCTGTGAAATGTTGTGAAAAGGTGAAAGATAATCAATGCTTTTAACCCTCCGGTTTGCTGTCTGTGAGAATACTGCAATGTCAATGACTGTTTATCCTGCTTGATGACATCAGTCTTGCTATATGCTGAAGATCCCCCCCTTGACTTAGTGGCAGATTCAAATTAACACCGGGAAGGGAGAAATCAACACCACAGGAATTGTTCAACCTTTACAGACAGCTTTTCTTTGAGATCAGCAGCAAGTACTGTTGCTGGCTGGGAAATCTGAGCCAAGGCAGCTCCAAGAGCCCTGCCATACTTGTTCATCAGTAATATGCATCTTCCGAGGGGTACTTGCCTGAAACATTTTAAATGAGGCAGTATGGGATGAAATTCCAACCATCTGACTGGATATTCATAAGGCCTAAGCATGCAAACCCAAAATGCAAAAAAAAACTCCATGAGATCATCGGAATAGGATGTTATATAATAACGCCTCTGTCAGTGATGAATAAATACATTATTTTGTCAGGAATGCATGCCTCAGTAAAATTTCAGCGTGCTCACATAAGAATGGTAGCTTGCCTTATACTGAGGATATAATAGTAACTAATGTTGGAGTTTTCTCTATTATACTGTAGACCCTTGTATGAAATAGTTATCATTAAAGACACTGGAAAAGTTACATTGAAGTCTTTGTACTGAGGCCTTATTGATAAGGGTGATAAAATGAAGAAATTTGCTTCAGTCTTATCATCTATGGAATGCATCCAGTCAGGGAGGAATAATAAAGCATGTCATGTTCGATAGATATCCTGAAATTGTCAGTTGGTTGCCTTCAGATGTCATGAGAAATTTCACACAATTTTGTCTTCATGGGGGGTTTACCTGAAGTTAGTCACTTCCCTTGGGAGATTAAATAAATTGGAGAGAGTCCACAATAAATTATTATATTATTATTATATATTTACAATGTCAGTTCCAACCTCAAAATGGGTGGAGATTTAAATTGTCAAATTTATGACATGAAGCATTTGTGATATCAGTCATTGTGATCTCATTACAAATTAACAGCCTTTCAAATACAAACTGAGGTTACATTGGCAAAATACACTAGAAATGATAAATCCATAGACAACAGAAAGTGTTTAAGCAGGTCAGTTGGGTCAACTTTCATTGAAAACTGTACTCCATAGGTTTCTGACTCTTTTAAGGTTTATCAGATTAGGCTATCTGGTAGTTTATCAGTTAAGCACTCAATGAATTGTCTCATTGTTCTTGCATTACAGTTGAGAAATTAGCGTGGTTCTGGCTAAAGACAATTTCATTTGTTGACAGTTTGATGTTCTGCAGTGCATACTTTTCTACATTACTAACGCCCATATAACTCAGATGCTGATTTATGGACAAGTATTTTGTATCAAATGGCTATTGTGTTTAATGAGTCAACAGAATATTTCTATATCAACGGTTTGCAGAAATTTCTCAAATTTGGGTGGTAATTAGAACTTTGAAGCTACAATTAAAAGTGGAATTAACCAAGCAAAACAAGGGTGTAGAAAAAACTCTCAGGTGGGTTTTACTGTATTTGTACCTGGGGCTGCGGAGTCACTTGGAAGCTGCGAGTACAGGAAAATCAGGTTGGGAGAAACAAATGCCTCTGAGGGAGAAGGTCCAATTTTTCTGCACGTTTAACTATATGAATGGAAACTCTGGAGTTAAGGGGGGTTTATTTGGGGGTTGTGTTCCTCCCCGTCACGCCTCCCTCTGTTCATTGTATAAAGGGAATCCAATCATCCCGAGTGAAGGAAAGGAAATATCTGGCCTTTTTGTTGGTTTTTCCCAAGTTAGCATGGGAAGGGGAATATTAAACAATGAATTACACACTCAGTTAGTAGGATATGTGGATGACTACATACTTAAATATATGGCTGTAAAGCGATGGCAGCAACCCCATTCAAGCCCCAGTTTAAATGCCACTGGAGCTCTGTTGGTGTAATAAGATCCTGATTTGCATAAATTCAAAAGGCTCCACTTCTGATCCACCTGTACCTTTAACTGCCCACCTCTGCAGCCCTAGGTTTCCATCAGTCATGTAGGGTTAAAGTTGACCCGCTAGTTAATCTCAGTTGTTCCACTAGTTTCATTGGGCTGGAGTTTGCAGTTAGCAATGAAGCAAGGGCACTTACTGACCAGAGAGTTGCACTGAAAGTGTGAGAATCTCACCTCCCTGTGCAATGATCCTGCAACTGATTGCATCGTTCCTAACGGGGCATTCCCAGTGTAGAGCAACAATGATGTCATCAGGCCACCCAAGTAGCCAATCACATTAAAGGATTTTCACAGACACCCAAACAGGAAACAAAGCGCAGTAAAATAAAATCATTTTTCAAAATCTTTACACAAAGAAAATTAAAGATTGGGACATACATATGGGATGAAGGTAGAAACTACATTTAGCTTAAGCAATTTACTAATAAATTATTTGACTGCACTCTATGATTATTAACTTTTTTTAGGCCAATTCTGTTGTTTCCCAAATTTTATTAATTCACATCGTTCTTAAAAATTCAGTTACACCTGATTGAACAAGGAGTAGCATTTAAAGGGTTTTAAATAGCAATGTGGATGATGGGTTCAGGAAAGTCGAAATTCTTGCTGATTTCAGTGATTGCCCCCTGTGGGGATGGGGGGTCCACAACACAGCCTGTGTCAGGGCCATGAGTGACAGACCGCAACTTTAGGATTTCTGAGTTAACCTGTGCATGCCTGACATCCTGAAGTTGTGGTCAGTTTCAGAGGGGTAATGAAGGCAAACATTAACAATTTACCATCAACCCACCCCAACAAAACCTGCCCCAGTATATATGAAATTTGGAATAAAACACTACAACACAAAATGTTTTGTTCTCATTCATTTATGGGATGTGGACGTCGCTGGCTAGGCCAGCGTTTATTGCCCATCCCTAATTAACCTTGAGAAGGTGGTGGTGAGCTGCCTTCTTGAACCGCTGCAATCCATGTGGTGTAGGTGCACTCACAGTGCTGTTAGGGAGGGAGTTCCAGGATTTTGACCCAGCGACAGTGAAGGAACAGCGATATATTTCCAAGTCAGGATGGTGAGTGGCTTGGAGAGGAACTTGCAGGTGGTGGTGTTCCCATGTGTCTGATGCCCTTGTCCTTCTAGATGGTAATGGTCGTGGGTTTGGAAGGTGCTATCGGAGGAGCCTTGGTGAGTTCCTGCAGTGCATCTTGTACATTGTACACACTGCTGCCCCTGCACATTAGTGGTGGAGGGCGTGAATGTTTGTGGAAGGGGTGCCAATCAAGCGGGGCTGCTTTGTCCTGGATGGTGTCAAGCTTCTTGAATGTTGTTGGAGCTGCACTCATCCAGGCAAGTGGAGAGAATTCCATCACGCTCCAGACCTGTGCCTTGTAGATGGTGGACAGGCTTTGGGGAGTCAGGAGGTGAGTTACTCACTGCAGGATTCCCAACCTCTGACCTGTTCTTGTAGCCACGGTATTTATATGGCTAGTCCAGTTCAGTTTCTGGTCAATGGTAACCCCCACGATGTTGATATATCAAAAGATTAATAAACACAGGAAAATATTCAGGAATCTGATTTCCTTTTTGTGCTGTGGAAGCCATAATTTCATGTGAAAAACTGGGGAATTGGCACAAAAGCTGCTCTTGATTTGTTTTTCCTTTCCTGATGTAACACACAGTTGGTTATGTAAATGTTAAACAGATTTAAGTGTTGATGTTGCACATCAGGCCTGCCTTAGTATCTGTCTTATTGCAGGCTCAGAGAAACAACAACTGTAGCCTGGGTACACATCGAAGGAGCTTTCCTCTGATTTTAGCAGTTGTATTAAGCACAGCCATGACCAAGTAAAATAGCAATGGTGATGGCATGAGAATCACAGGGGTGCTGAAAGCAAATTAGTCTGGTCCCTAAACATTTCTTCCAATAACCACAACTGTAGTGTAAGAGCATCTGGTGTAGCAAGGGTTAATATGGGACTGGGAAACAGTACTGCCCACAGTGTGATGTGTTGAGACACATGACCTGAGACTAGGGGCAGTTGTGAACTGGACAGAGGCCAGCAAGCATGGAGTTAGCTCATAGCTTGAGCTATACTGTGTATATATTCACTTAGTTACGTGTTATCAATAAACACTTAGGCCGGAAATTTTCAGCCCCCTCCACGATGGGACAGTGGAGCCATTGAAGCCTCTGCTCACATCAGCGGAACCTTAAGATCCCACTGGCAAGAGGGACTGGAAAGCTCCAGCCTTAATGTTCTACCTCTTCATGAGACCTACTGAACATGAAACATACAACAATTGGGCCCCAACATACTCAGAGCTTTCTGTTAATGAAGATCTCCAGAAGCTCATGCCATGCCACTTTTAGCTCTGATAAAGTTCAGAATTCTCATCTAAAGACAAGTAATAACGGATGTGGGAAATCCAGCAGTCAAGGGTCAGGACTTGAAATGAAGAACTTAAAAAGTACTCTCCTGCACACAGCTACAAGCAATGTCCAGGAGAAAAGCAAGAGGGGCTTGGAAATCAAGTTTTTGTTTTAGTTTTGAGTGTTTTTGTTTATTAGTTCGATTGAGGTATTCTAAAGGAAATTGGATTGCTATCTGAAAAAAAAAAGAATATGCGAGGTAAGGGGAATAAGGTAGGGGAGAGGGACAAGGTAGAACGCTCTTTCAGAGAGCCAATGCAGACTTGATGGGCCAAATGGCCTCCTCTGCACTATAAAGATTCCGTGATTATAGAAGTATTGGAATTGCATACGTCTAATCAGAGTTGGGAAACTCAATGCACATACTAAAATCCCATTTATACTTTCAACTTCATGGAGGTCACAGATTAGGTCAAGGTGGCTTGAACTAAATGCAATTGGCACTGATTTATAAAATGGCTGCTCATTAAATTGATTGCGAGATACAGGGTTGAAATTTGCAGCAGAGTTGCTTCAGTGACAAATCTCCCACCTCTGAAAGGATGAAGTGACAATTTGTTTCACTATGATATCCTTGTCATTACACAGTATGTATAGTGGACTGATTGCTGCCAGCTCATGGAGAATGAAAACCTGTAATAGGGAAGTTAATAACACAGCATTGAGGAGTTTCAAAGGAAATTTTACATTTTAAAGAAAAGCAAATTTTCAGTTACAGAGTAAATAAACTTTTAGTAGTTAAGCCAAGGGAAAACATTTCATCACATTTTGATTTTGTTAATTAATTGGCTTGTAGCCCAAGAATGTCCCATTGATAGTAGCTGATCTGCCCCCCACGCTTATAATTGTGATCAGGAGTACACAGTGTTGTATGACGCTGTTTGTGCCTACATGTCATTTGTAATGTAAAGATGCTCAGCAAAGAAGGGTTAATGTGGGACTGGAGAATAGCACCGCCCACTGTATGATGTATAGATTCACATGGTAATAGACTGAGAGAACACTCTAGAAGCAGCCTACCAGCATCGCAGCAGCACCATGCATGACATTAACTGGGATCTGTACATAATTAAACATTAACAATAAATGGTTCATGTTTAAATATACAAGCCTCAAGACTTCTCCATGAATCACCAAACAACCTACAACATGGTGATCAATGGTAAGATGACAGGTGGCATTTGGATCAATGAACCCAGAACTGAGTCCCAAGCCGTGAAAATCTAAAAGCAGCTGAAACCAGACCAAAGAGACATGCACCTAAGAAGTAAAATTGAAGGAACGATTAAAGAAGCTTCGCTGCAGACTTAGATGTCAAGGGATCGACCAGAGTGAGTGGAAGTCCTTTGCAAGATCCCCAAGTGATACAGAGCAAGAATGAAAAAATCCTGGTCAGATCACAGTGATGGGTGTGCAAAAACACAAAAATTGCAAGGCCTTGAGTGATGCAGGGTGAAGAATACTGGGCAGTTCACAAGACAGTGAGCAAACCTACAGAATTGCAAGACCCTGAGCCATGCAGAGTCAAAGAGCCTCGTCAGTTCATAGGACGATGAACAAAAATTACAAAAAAGAAGCTATACTCACATTTTTAAAATAGGTGGCAGTCCCGGGTCTCAGCATCCAGAGGGCAGCTGAAAGAAAGCTGCAGAAAGGGTCTACAACATGTGGTGGCTGGGCTGAAATTTTAAAAAATATCTAAAGTTTAAAAACAAAAACTGCAGAGTAAAGAGGAACCTGCAGAACTCTTTACGGAAAGCAGACCCAAACAAAAATAAGTGTTGTAGCTTTAAGTTTAAAAAACAAAGGCCCATGATCACCAGGGAGCCTGCCAAAATCATAAAAGTGCAGGAAACTCACAGCAAAGAAAACCAACAGGCTGCAGATGATTGGAGTGGAAAAAAAATGATCACTGCACCAATAGCCTTAAAGGGGCAATGACCTTTAAAGTAGTAACTACATGAAAAATAAACACCCATTGACAGAAAATAGCAAAAGACCCCAGAGCGAGGGCAACAAAAGACCCCAGAGAGAGGGCAACAAGAGATCCAGAGAAAGGGCAACTCCCAATAGAGCACCAAGAGCAACAAGAGACTCCAGAGAGAGGGTAGCTCCTAATAAAGCACTGAGGGCAACAAAAAACCTCAGAGAGAAGGCTGCATAAGACCCCAATGAGAGGGCAACAGAAAACCCCAGAGAGAAGGAGACAGAAGGCCCCAGAGTGAGGGAGAAAATATTCAAGTAAACCAAAAGATGGTTGCCGACCATGTTAGTGCAATGAAATGCACGAGTTGAGTAGTTTAGTGCAGAAGAAAGAAATGACTGAGAAGCAGCTGAAAGGTTTAAAGTTAGAGCTTTTTGAAAATGTTGATATAATACCTAAACTGCAACAGCAGATGGCAGTGCAGAGTGAGGAAATGGCTGTGAATGAAGGAAAGCTATCTGAGGTAACTCAAAAAAAGCAAAATATGCAAAAAGTAGATGATGCTTCTCTACAGGAAAATGTTCATATCAGAGCTGAATTGGAAGATTTGAAACACGAGATTCAAGCTGAGTATATACCTTTGAAAACATACTATAAACTGAAGTCTTCAATGAGCCAAAGCATTCAAGATTGGAAGAAACAAATTTCAGAGATGACACAAAGGAACTAGGAGCAGATAACGACCCTCAATTCCACTGTTAACAAATCAAAGCAGGAGTTGGGAAAACTCAACCAGATGTACAGCCAGGCAAAACAGCAGGCAGAAAAGGCACACAAAGGAGCTGCAATGCTGAAAGACTCCTTGAAGGACCAATATGTGCCCATGGAAAAACATACAGAGTGAAAATGGATGCTGAACATTACTTCAGAAAAAGTTGCATTAGAACTGTCAGTAGCAACAAAATGATGCACTGAAGCACAGAGTGAGTTGGCAAGAGGTCAATAAGAAAATAAACAGTTGAAAGAACAACTGATTGCCTTTCAAGATAAAATGCAAAAGGAATGCATAACCATTCAGTAATATGAAGAAATAAAGACTATCTTAAACAGCAGAATGGAAGAACAGCAGAAGAAACTCTGCTAAATTACAAGAAAACTTAAGATGAAGCAAGCGAGCTTTGCAAAGAAAAGGAAAACCTGTTGAAAGATCTTCACATGCTACAAGAATCCCTTAGGTGAAAGTTTATTCATCTGGAAAATTATGAAGAGAAGCAAAATGAATTGAACATCACTGTGAACAAACTGTAGAACCAGTTAGCAGAGAGGACTCAGCGATGTTCAATATTCTAGGAGGAAGCCGAAAGCTATAAGAAAAACACCAAAGAGCTGAAGGAGCAGATGTGACAACAAGGAAGCATTGAAAAGAAAAGCAGCAGAACTTTCCTAGCTGCAAGCAGATAATGAAGCCGTGAGTAGCGCAATTGCAGAATTGAAACAAGTTAAGACTTTACCACAGACGGACCTCAACAACAGTGAAACCAGAATGAAGGACAAAGACAAAGTTCTGTTGCAGACAGAGAAAGAAAAGACAGAAATAAGATCAGAAAATGTAAATCCGACATTGAAGCACAAGGAACTAGAAGAAGAAAAAGCTGAGCTGAATGAAAAGATTCATAAGTTTGCAAAATGATTTTAAAATAATACAGTAAACGAGTGTTTGGCTGAGACTGTGAAATAAGTGGATGTGAAAGTTCCATTTTTGAAATGTATACATCCAGCAAGGGCATGGCAGACACCATGGAAAAAGAAAATTCAAGTCCACTCTAGGGATGAACGGAGTGCACATCCCCCTTGGAAATAACAGGACAAACCCCCAGTGTCTGAAAAAAGCAGATGGGCTGTTAATAAAGAGAAATGCAACTCAAAGGAGCACGAAAAGTGAATCAAACAGAGATAACCAATCACAGAAACACAGAGCACTACTACCATTCCTCCAAACGTGACAGACCGAGACATGGAAGAATGGTCATGCCTCAAGACCACCTGAATTTATAAAGTCAGAGACTTGAGATGGGAGAGCAGGGGTAGCAAGTAGAGATTGTATTGTAATACTCCATTGAAAGGGAGGAAAGTTTTCTTTTGAGAAGAAAGGGGGATGTTGTATGATGCTTTATGTGCCAGCATACCATTATATTGTAAAGGTGCTCAGCAGAGCAAGGGTTCATGTGGGGCTGGACAATAGCACCACCCACAGTATGATGTATAGAGTCACATGGTAATAGACTGAGAGAGCCTAGCTGCATGGAGCAGGACTCATGCATGACAGCAGTATCTGGGATCTGTACATAGTTAAAGTTTAGCAATAAATAGTTCATGTTTAAAGATACAAGTTTCAAGATCTTATCAATGAGACATCAGACTAATCCATAATGCAACACACAAGTATTAATACAAGAACTGAGTGTGCAGACAGAAAGTAATTAAAAACAATTAAAAGTTATTAATTAGTAACTGAGCTACCACAGAATGGCAGGGTGTTAGTCTGTGCTATGATTCCATTTATTTATTCTGTTAGTTTGTGTGGAAACTGCATACGAACCTTTGAGTTAAAAGTTTTCCACAAAGCAATAGATTTTTTTTAACTATAAAATAAAAACAAAGTGCTGGAAACATTCAGCAGGTCAGGCAGTGTCTGCAGTGAGATAAAATATGACCGGCACACACCACACCACAGGCCCGGCCCCCGGGACCAAATGTGGGCCCTGAGCCCTCATGAGTAAACGGTGAGACCGTGGAGGGGATTTGACCAGTGGCGGCCAATTAAGGACAGCAGCCTGTGCCTCGGGCTGCCAGCCCAGTCAAAGGCCCAGTAGCTGTGCAGCCTCAGCAATACCAAGCACAGAGGTGGCTGCTGAGTCTGTAGGAAGAAGGAGAGGACACCTCCAAGGGCCAATAAGAAACGTTTTCAATGTGTCAGGGAAGGCAATGTAGCCCTGACACTCAGAGGTGCAAATCCTCCTGTAGCAGTGTCAGAACCGTGGGGGCAGCCAATGTCATCAGGCGGCCTCTCCGTGGGACATGGAACCTCCGGGATTGGAGACCCCACCCTCGGGAAGCTGCCTCAATGTTCCTGGCGGCCTCCCCATGTGGCAGAGTGTTGTTTCAATGCAGGTAAAATCCTGGTGCCATGGTAACGTGGCCATTAAAGGCCAAATTAGATTAATTGACCCCAGGGCTCCAGTCAGCAGATGACCCACAAAGCCCCAACCAGTCCTGTCTCTAAAAATATCCCGTGGCACCAAGAAGACATTGATTTCCCTTCCGACACATTCTGCTGCCATTTTACCATCCCTGCCACCTCCTAGCTCATCTACAATGGGCTGGTAAAACCCTACTCAACATTTCAGGTCAATTGTCTTTCATCAAAACTGGGAAAAGTTAGAGATATAATGGAGATGCCCACCATGTAATAAAGATGTCCAGTATCTTCTGTTCTTACTTTGGGGAGATGGTGGCATAGTGGTATTGTCACTGGACTAGAATTCCAGGGGGCCAAGGTAATACTCTGGGGGCAGAACTTTCTGGCTATCGGGTGGGCGGGCCTGACCCAATCTCCAGCGGGCGGGGAGCCAATCCCTGCTGGAGAAGCGGGCCCTGCCGCCATTTTATGTGGGTGGGCCAATTAAGGCCCGCCCAGCGTGATGTCCGGCGGGAAGCGCTATGCGCTCCCTGTGCGGGCGGTGGGGGGGATTCCCTAAAAGTGAGAGTGCGCTCTTTCACGCATGCGCACGATAGAGCGCACATCTCCCTGAGGCTAAGTGCAGCCTCAGGGAGATCGCTTCTACATTTAAAAATATTGTGAATAGAAAAAAAAATTCCCTAACATGTCCCCCTCATGTGACAATGTCACATGAGATGGGACATGTTCATAATTAACATAATAACTTTATTAAAAATTTTAAACCCGACATGAAACCTCATCCCGCCGCTGGATGAGGTTTCATGTTTTCTCTATTTGCCGCCGGGGCTCCTGGCCGACCCGCCAACCTTAAGGTTGGATGGGCAGGTCCCTTAATTGTTTAAATGATCCAGTCAATGGCCTCAATTGACCATTGACAGGTCAGCGGGCCCGCAGCTGATTTTGCTGGGCCCCCACCTTCCTGAAATTTACATGGGGCGGGGTGACATCGGGGGTTCCGCCCAACATCATCCTGCGTCATTTTACGCGTCGGCGAGCGGGGCCCACCCCCTGCTCACTGACGGCAAAATTCTGCCCTGGGGATCTGTGTTCAAATCCCACATGGCAAATGGTGAAATTTGAACCCCATAAAAATCTGTAATTAAAAGTCTGATGATGACCGCAAAACCACTGCTGATTGTCATAAAAACCCATCTGGTTCACTGATGCCCTTTAAGGAAAAAAAACCTGCTGTCCTTACTTGGTCTGGCCTACATGTGACTCCTAACCCCAGCAATGTGGTTGACTCTTAAATGCCCTCTGAATGAGGGTGATTAGGGATGGACAAAAAATGCTGGCCTATGATGCCCACATCCCATGAACAAATACAAAAAACATTTCCAGCAATTGCAGTATTTTGCTTTTAGTTAATTGTTTACTGTCAGGTTTGGTAATCAGATGCAAATTACAGTCAGACTGGAACTGCCTGAAATGGGTGGAAAATATTAACCACAGCAGGAAGAAAATCCACAGACTATAAGTTAGTATATGGGGCGATTGAATATGGAGAATGCAATGTTCAATTGTCTCATTGTTCTGTGTTTGATTATGTGAGTCTGGGTAACTGATCTATGCTCACTGTGCTTTATTGGTTAAGACTGGGTGTGGACTCAAAGGGAACAGACAGCACAGAAGCTATGTTATGACACAACCGTTGGCAAAGGCTGTTTAAATCCCAGAGGGAAACTTGAACAATTGTCATAACCTATATTTTCAATTGGTATGTTTGAGATGCAGCTCTGAATTCAGGAATAAGACCACCGAGCCTCCAAAGGTTTTATAATATAAAACTAAATTAAACATTTATTAATTTAACAACAAATTAAGCACATTCACATGCCTACAAATTACTACCGTAATAACTTTTAAACAAATCCCTGAACTAATCACCCACAGGTAAATCTTCACCAAGGCAACAGTAACCCATAGACTTTAAAGAGACACCAGGCAAAGCACAGTTGACCTTACAAATTCAAACTGAGGTCCCTTGCAGTTTGCTTCCTTTGCAAACAGAGTTGTAGGCTTACAGGCTGGTTAGATCTTAAATGCCTCTGACTGGCACACACAAACTCCTTTCTGTTTATACCTGGCTTTCCCTTTGAAAGTAAATTTTCCATTGTGTCTTAGGCTTTTAATGTCACCTCTTCTAATAATAACATTTTCATCCCACTAATTTTATTAGTAATATAAACACATTTCTTGGCATCTCCCAGCTCGGTGCAAGATTTTACTCCCACCCTTGAATGCTTTATTCAACAAATACAAATATACACTTTACCTTTTATCCTCCTTACGTTTATCTAATTAACATCTCAAACTACTATACATCAAAGCACCCAGACTAGCTGGCTTTAATCCAATTAAAACACACAAAGTCAAACAAGGAGAATTTTCTCCCTGCCGTGGGGAGTTAGGCGGGAGTGGGCACAGGCGGGCGCTCAGCTGATCGCTGCCTGCAATTGGCTGGGCACCACCATTTTACGTGGGCAGGCCTGCCCAGCGTGACATGCACCTGGAAGCGCTGAGCACTCCGTGTGTGGGCAGGGCAGGGTTGCCTGAGTCAGGGCCTGCGCTCTTTTGCGCAAGCGCATGATAGAGCGGCAGAAATCTCCTTGAGGCACAGAGCTGCCTCAGGGAGATTAGCAGATTAGTTTAAGTTTCAAAAAATTTAACAAAGGGAAAAAAAAAAATTTAAGACATGTCCCCTCCATGTGAAACTGTCACATGAGCTGGGACATGTCTATTAATTTTATTAAAAAATTTTTCAAACCTTTGAAAACCTTCATGAAACCTCATCCCGCCCGTGGATGAGGTTCCATGGAAAATGCGAAGGCCGCCTGGGCTCTTTAGCTGGCTGCCAAGTTTAAGGTTGGACGGGCAGCTCAGTTTATTGTTTTAATTGATAGTTACCTGGCCTTAATAGGCCTTGGACAGCTCGGCGGGTACACAGCTGGCTCGGCTGCGCGCCCGCAGAACTGAAAATCTGGATGACGCGCAGTGACATCGGTACACACGCCAGACGTCACCACGCGTCACTTTATGCTTCAGTGAGTGGGCCCTGCCCCTTGCTGGCCGAGCCGAAGATTCTGCCCATACATGTAGACCCTACGACTATTACATTTTAAAAATAATTTCCGATTATATTGTAAACATTAATGTCTCTTCATGACAAGCTACTAGAAGCTGAGTTGTAAGCATGGGTACAGACATTTTGTGATTGCGGAGATATTTTAACACGTGTGTAAGTAAACCTGTGGCTCACTCAGAAACCAGTGTCACCCCTGCATTGCTCTGAGATAATAAAATATATAACATAGAATACTACTGAAGAAATTGAGAAATGCATAAAGGAATTCCCAACAGAGAGAAGGAAGTCTGCAAAAATGGTGATGTGAGCAATATTTAATGTGCTTTGGAACATTTCTCTTACCTTAAAATGAATGAAATGAATACAAATTATTGTTGACACAAGGACAGGGAAGCATGAGTTTGAACTGATGAAAGTCAAGTCAAGAAGTTATAAGAGAGATTGGGCTGAACATCCAAACAAAATCACGGAATAAAATCAGTTAAGAAACCGTTGAATGCTGTGATTGAGGCGACTTTATGTCTTCCTAGATGGATAGCTGGATGTACTAAAGTGATCCAAATGGTACTCTTCATTTTTACTTATTCCCCCCACTTAAGAGAGCTGAGAGGATGATAGGAAACATTTGATCGATATTACTAAACAGACCAAGGTGTATTGCATCATAGAGAACAGCAACTTGTCGAACATTAAAACTCTGATGATAGAAAAAAGGCAGCTTAATTGCTGACCTAGAGAAAGTGCCAGGAAAGAATGACATGTGCTATTTCCATCAGTGTAAATAATAAACAAGGATAAATGGATAAAAATAATTGTAAATATAATTTAAACATGGCAAATTGTGAAAAAGTAGCTTTAGAAACATTAAATATTATGGTTTCCTGATAATAGTAATTTACAACACAATAAAGCAGCCTATAGCTAACAACCTGGAGTATTTGGTAGACTGGGCTCTGAAGCACTGGTGCAATGTTTAGATACCCAGGTGGAGATGTGTGTCTACTCTGAGTTTGCCCTTTAAGGGATTGTTCAGGTGATTACTCTGAAGAAGAAGTGATGGGAATAGACACTTTCTGGAGTCAAAGATAGGCTAATTGCTGAAAGAATATTCTCTGGATTCATCTATTCCCTCAGGGGCAGACCAGGTGATCAGACAGAAAATTAGAAACGGAATTGACTCGTTTTCTTTTGAAAAGCCTTTTTCAGATTGTTCAATTTGTAATTTGTTGCTGTTGTATAAATATATGAGCCATTCAGTTGAAACTTAAGAACATACTTTGCACCCTTAACAAAGTAGGACTTATTGAAATAGATATTTGCTCGATTCAAAACTTTTATATATGAAAATAAACACTTGCATTTATATAATGCTTTTCACGACCACCAGATGTCTTTACAGCCAGTGAGGTACTTTTGAACTAGTCATTGTTGTAAAGTAGGAAATGCACAGTCAATTTGTGCACAGCAAGCTCCCACAAACAGCAATGTGTTAATGAGCAGAAAATCTGTTTTTTGTGATGTTGACTGATGCCTAAACATCAGCCAGGACGCAGGATAACTTCTCTCTTCTTGTTCAGAATAGTGTCATGAGATCTTTTACATTCACCCAAGCAGGCAGATAGGACCTCAGTTTACAGTCTTGTCTAAAGGACAACACCTCTGGCAGTGCAGCACTCCCTCAGTATTGCACTGAATTGTGTCAGCCTTGATTTTTGTGCTTAAACCCTGGAGTAGAAATTGAACCCAGAACCTTATGACTCAGAGGTAAGAATGCTACCAACTGAGGCAGAGCTGACACTATGTAGATAGCTTTTAAGATCTTTAGACAGATCAATAATTTTTGGCTGTGCAGTGAAAAATGAAAATGGCCAAGTCACTCATATACATGTTGTTCAACTAATTCAGTAGAAGTGCACATAGTTTGAAATTCACTTAGTTCTTTATATAAACTTGTCTAAAGGTTAAATTCTTTCTAATGTCAGGAAGATATAATAATGTTATTGGAATGTATTGTAAACTAGTGGTATCTGTGTCTGTATGTGTGTGTGAGAGAGAGAGACTTAATTGGATTAAAGGCAGCTGCTCTGAAGGCTTTGATGTTTTAGGAGATGAGCTAGGTTTGATATGTTAAGTAGGTAAACATAGGTGTAAAAGAACATTTGCATTTTTTAATAAACCAGATTAGCTTGATTTCAAAGGTGGGGGGGGGGGGGGGGGTGGTGAAATGTGTCACCTAGCCAGGTGAAGTTCAGAAGCAGTGTGTTTATTTTTCCCAAAATTACTGATAAAATGAGTACTATGCTAAATTTTTATGATCAAAAAGGTAAAGTCCAAAGACGTAGTGAAACAATGGGCATTTGCAGTCATGGGGAAAATATGTATAAAGGAGAGAAGGCTGTGTGTAAGGGTAGACATTTTAAGATCTAACAAGTGTGAAAAGCCTTCAGCATCTATGCCTCAAACTGCTGTCTATAAAGAACTGAAGTTAAGGAAACTCACTTTGAATTAGATTATCAGGGTATCATGTTTCTCTGCCTGGGTCTTTTAAAATCTGTGTGTCTTACTGCTGCCTTAACGAAAGTGTAACTGGGAGACGTATTAAGCGGGGGATTTAGAAGTTATTCTAGAAGTAATTTGTAGACATGTCTATGTGCTTAAGATCATTTCTCTTATTAATAAATGTTTAATCTAGTTTTGTGAAAACCTATAAGGCTTTGTGGTCTTATTACTACTGAATTCAAGGCACGCAAATCAAATCAATTTATACAAATTGCAGAACAAGTTGTGGCAGCTGTTTCAAGTTTCCCTTTGGGATTTGAACAATTCAGCATTTACCATCAGCTGTGCCATAACACTAGTTCTAGTCAAAAAAAACTTTTTTCCCGACATATGAGAAGCCATTTACAATAGCCTTCTTCCAACAACCCATTGCCCATACCAACGTTTTATTATGTCTTGGAGAGAGGCAGTAGCTATAGAGAAACAGATTCCTCAGAGCTGGAGCATCATTCGTCAATATGGCAGCAGAATAAGGGTCGTGGCACTGACGAGACATGCTCAAAATGTTCTGCAGCCAAATGTTTTATGATTTAGAATATGCAGATTGTAATGTGCCAATTATTATACAAAGATCATCAGGGGAACCATCAGGAGTTCAAGTGCTGCCTGATGGAAAGATCACTAACCACATTAGGCAAGTGCCAGCAGAAAGTGTCAGTGTTCTTTAATGCTTGTACCTGTGTCTTTGGTGCATTCTCTCATAAATGATTGGATACGCCAAGAGTTTGACACGATCCACATTTTATTTTGGTTGATTTCTAGGCAATTTGGAATGCATTTTTTTTAGCTTCCAGATTGAAATCCGCTTACAGTTGACTTGGGATACAGCAGAAATTTATCCAGTTTTTGAAGCCTTCTATTTGACAAACAGCATTTGGGAGTCCTCACCAGACTGCAAAGATTAGATTGAATTAAGCTTTTGTAGCCCTGGTTCCAAACTTGGCTTACGCTAACAAGACTGTTTGTTCCTAAGATGAATCCTGTTGAAGCTTTCTTGAAGACATAACATACTTATTTTTGGATATTTTCCATGCTGAATGAGTCTGTCACCTCTTCTATCTGTACTCAGTCCAATCCTAATATTGCAGCAGAGAAGAACCTATTGTATTTGTATCGGGAGCTCTAGCTGTCTGGCAAAATCCCAAGATGTCACAAAAAAAAATCAAAGCATGTGTTTAACCTTAATTAAGATGTATTGTTTTCGGTCCATCTTTACTGTGTTTCTATTTGGCCACTGTATTTCAGTATCTCTACCCAATAATGGCCTATTTGACGTATCAGTCTGAAGAAACCAATTTGGAAATTAGCCATAGGAAAGGGTGGAGAGAATTCTAGAAAACAGCTGCGAGAAAGTATCTGGAGATTTAAGGGTGGTACAATTAAGTAATATGTGTTTTTTTCAATTTTCTTTGTTTTATTCATTTCTTCTGCAGTCAGTGCTCTTCAGCTGCCTAATTTCAAAAAATGTGGTTAAACCTTGCCTCTGTAAACATCTCAAGAAGCAAAACAAAGTCATGCGGAGGACATAATAGGCTACAAACATATTTGGCAAACTTTCTGAAAACTATACTGTAGCATGCCACACGTCTAAAAGAGTTTCTCCATACCAGCGTAGTGAATTATGTATTAAATTACCTCACATTTTCCCTTAGTCGGACCTAGCTTGTCTTTTCAGAATAGATGTTATTAGTTAAGATTAGATAAGATGCTGTACTCAGTATTTTTTACTACAGTGTCCAAAAACTGAAGTCTATTTCAAGCTTCTCTATTAGGGGAAGAATGGGCAAAAAAAAGTCATGGTAAGGTCCAAAATCATCATTCAACACACAGTTGGTTAATAAAGAGTAAAGTGCAGGATTATATGGCAACACACAGCCTGCCCACTTGTAATCAGTAGGTAATTCAGCCCAGTAGAGAATGACCTGCTCATAGTGAGTCCGATGCCAGTCTTCAGCCAATTCAATTCACTCCATGTGATATCAAGAAATGGCTGAAGGCACTGGATACTGCAAAGGCTTATGGGCCCTGACAATATTCCAGCAATGGTACTGAAGACTTGTGCTCCAGAACTTGCCG